>NC_134693.1:52335201-52949576 GCF_050947455.1 Rhinoderma darwinii
GTTTCTTGAGCTCTTTTTTTGTCTTACTTATAGATCGTCTACTATATCCAAGCTTTAGAAATCCAGTCTCCAATTCACTGGCTCGTTTGAAATAATCTTCCTCAGTTGAGCAGAGCCGTTTTATTCGCAAGAATTGTTCTGTTGGTATTTGCAGATATGGTTTGTCTCGGGTGTGCTGAAAATTATGTAAAAGCGAGTTTACTGCGGTTTTCTTTCTAAATAGATCAGTTTGAACATCACCATTAGTATCACATTTGACCATAATGTTAAGAAACTCAACTTGATACTTATCCATCTTATATGTTAATTTAATTTTATAATCATTGGTATTCAATTGGGACATAAACTGATCTAATTGTTCTGGTGTGCCCTATCAGATCATGAAAATGTCATCAATGTAACGGGCCCAGAATATGAACCGTTCCATTGATGACTCACGATCTGACAGGAGAAAGTCCCTCTCCCACAGCCGCAAGAACAAATTTACATATGAGGGTGCACAAGCGCCCCCCATTGCGGTGCCCTGGAACTGCAAGAAGAAGGACCCATTGAATGTGAATACATTATGTGTTAGGGCAAACTCCAGCAAACTCACAAGAACTTTAGCCAATCCCTCATCCAAATTGCTTATTCTTTGGAAAAAGGGTGCAACCTGTATCCCATCTGTATGTTTAATGCTGGTGTAGAGCGATTTCACATCACATGTTACAAAATACATGTCTGGATCAAGATGAATGCCCTCTAATTTCTGTAATAAGTCTGTACACACTGCACTTTAGTAGTAACCTTATGATATATGTATTGACCATGGAAAGTTTTGTACAGTATTGATATATGATATTCCTGGTGTGGTAATCCTATTTGTTCATCAGTGTGGATTAATTTTTATATATGTTGTTACATTTTCAGAAAATGAAATAAAGTATTTATTTTTATTGAACTTACAGACTCAGTCTTGTATTGGTTTACACAACTTCAAAACTTAGGCCTCTTGCACATGAACGTGTTTTTGGGGCCGCAATTCACCTGCAAATCTGTAGGTGAATTGCGGTCCCATTCATTTCTATGGGCCCATGAACACGACCATGGTTTGCACGGAAAACCCTTTTAACATATTATATTTATATAAGAAAAAGAAAAAAAATGTCTTTACAAATCTGACCCCTCCTATTACATGTCTGTTATACAAAATGATGTCTGATCTAACTCTTCATGATCACAATATGATCATCTCCCTTGCTCTAACCATGATCAGCAGGATACTAATATGTATACTAACTTTAAAGACAGATTTGATACCACTATTACAGATATTACGGAGCTGTCACAGTCCAATTTTATTAAAGTGACAAGGAGCAGAAATGATCAGTTTCCTGACATTAAAATTGTAAACATATTCTCCATCTGAGTTGCTTCTACAAATATGATACATCGTAATGGTGTTAAGAAAAGGATGGTGGGTGGACATGATCTGTGTCTCGTGAGTTCCTCTATGTGCATAACACTGCTTATAGTAGTCAGTATTTATTAGATCATTATCTGTGATGTGTGGAGAGTAAATGAAATACAATACATGGGTTAAAAACAAATACATAAAATATGTAATACTGCAATTAAAAATAAAAACCATTCTCGCTAAAATTAAATCACAAACACCTCCTAGCCCAGGGGTCTCAAACTCGGTGGGCTAAATGGGCCACACATTGAAATAATTTGAAGTTGATGGGCTGCATTACTTTCAAATTTGATACAATACAAAATTATTTGTTAATCAATTAGTTATTTGAACTAGTATAATAATACTACATTATTATAATAATACCGTTCGGTTTAAACATTCATTGAATTTGCGAGTTTACTCTAAGTGCTTATTAAAACAATCCAGTTTTCCAGTTTGTGTCGGTAAATGCAGTTTGGCGGCCCAGTTGGCAGCGTTTGGCAGACACAAGTATGTCAAGATTGGGCAGCCCCTTTTTAGATAGTGCCACAGTGCCCTCTGTAAATAATGCCACAGTGCCCTCTGTAGATAATGCCACACTGCCTTCTGTAGATAATGCCACAGTGCCTTCTGGAGATAATGCCATCCCTAGATAATGCCACAGTGCCCTCTGGAGATAATGCCACATTGCCCTCTGTAGATAGTGGCATGTTGCCCTCTGTAGATAGTGTCACATTGCACTCTGTAGATAATGCCACAGTGCCCTCTGTAGATAATGCTACAGTACCCTCTGTAGATAATGCCACTGTTCCCTCTGTAGATACTGCCACACACCCACCCATAGATAATGCCACAGTGTCCTCTGTAGATATGCCACAGTGCTCTCTGTAGGTAAGGCCACAGTGCCTTCTAGAGATAATGCCACAGTGCCCTCTGGAGATAATGCTGTCCCTAGATAATGCCACAGTGCCCTCTGGAGATATTGCCACATTGCCCTCTGTAGATAGTGGCACATTGCCCTCTGTAGATAGTGCCACATTGCCCTCTGTAGATAATGCCACAGTGCCCTCTGTAGATAATGCCACAGTGCCTTCTGTAGATAATGCCATAGTGCTCTATGGAGATAATGCCATCCCTAGATAATGCCACAGTGCTTTCTGGAGATAATGCCAATTGCCCTCTGTAGATAATGCCACAGTGTGATTTGTAGATAATGCCACAGTGCCCTCTGTAGAAAATGCCACCGTTCCCTCTGTAGATACTGCCACACACCCACCCATAGATAATGCCACAGTGCTCTCTGTAGATAATGCCACAGTGCCCTCTGTAGATAATGTCACAATGCCTTCTGTAGATAATGCCGCAGTGCCCTCTGGAGATAATGCCGTCCCTAGATAATGCCATAGTGCCCTCTGGAGATAATGCCACATTGCCCTCTGTAGATAGTGGCACGTTGCCCTCTGTAGATAGTGCCACAATGCACTCTGTAGATAATGCCACATTGCCCTCTGTAGATAATGCCACAGTGCCTTCTGTAGATAATGCCACAGTGCCCACAGTAGATAATGCCACCATTCCCTCTGTAGATACTGCCACACACCCACCCATAGATAATGCCACAGTGCGATTTGTAGATAATGCCACAACCCCACCCCTAGATAATGCCACAGTGTCCTCTGCAGATAATGACACAGTAGATAGTGCCACCCCCCCCCCCCAGTAGATAGCTCCATTGGAGCTCCCTCTAGGAGTGGATTACCCAGACAGAGCGTTGCCGACACTTTGACCAGGGATTCCTCTGCTGGAGGAGCCCTTAACGTCACTGTCCATAGACAGTGACTTCAGGGGATCCTCTTGGACCGGAATGTGATGTCCGGGGCAACACCAGAGCCAGAGTCCCAGAGCAGAGCACTAGTGTAGGCTCTGCTCAGGAACTCTGGGGAAGCCCCTAACATCACTGTCCATATATTGACAGTGATGTCAGGAGCAACCCCAGAGCCGGAGTCCTAGGCAGAGTGCTACTAGCCTGAGACTTCAGCTCTGCTCCTGACATCTTGGTCCATATATGGACAGTGATGTCAGGGCCAACCCCAGAGCCAGAGTCCACTCTGCCTGGTACTCTAGCTCTGCTCCTGACATCACTGTCCATATATGGACATCACTGTCCATATATGGACAGTGATGTCAGGGGCTTCCCCAGAGCCAGAGTCCCGGAGCAGAGCTGCTTCTAGCACTCTGCCTGGGACTCCTGCTATGCTTCTGGCATCATTGTCCATATATAGACAGTGATGTCAGGGGCTTCCCCAGAGCCGGAGTCCCAGAGCAGAGCTGCCTCTAGCACTCGGATGCTCCTCCTTCGGCCTGCTCTCTCCTCTCGAGGGCTGCAGATGACCGCCTCAGGGGCCGCATGTGGCCCACGTTTTTGAGACCACTATCCTAGCCCATCAATTATTAACAGTGGTGAATTAAGTAGACCATAGGCCCTGGGCTGTTCTCCAAACTTGTGTCCCCCTACTCAACCGCCACTCTGCTGTGCCGTGTCATTAGTCAACAGCACCCTTCTGTGCGAACACTGACAAATGGGTGTTATGATTCCCCTTGGTAAAGGGCTGTGTCCCTAAATACTAAGTCCCCAACCATTGCTGACAGCAACACACTGTGTAGGGACACATTCTCTGGACAATGGGAATGGTAACACTCATTTGTCTGTTAGTCCTGGGCTACACAAAGACTTTTTGTGGAATACAAGGATATCATAAAACAGACATGTCAGGAGAGATGACAGCTCCTCTATAAATTCAGAGACTCACAGGTGACGTCTTCTCTGATGGGAGTCGCTCCCTTTTGTTTTCTTCTCCTGACCACTGCAGAGTTTCCTGCTGAGGTGACTTTGCTCCTCGCATCTGCAGCCATTTCCAGCCTCTACAGAAATACAAATATTCAGACACCAAACCCTCTAAATTTTTCTATACCCCAACCAGATCCTTAAGCAAATTCAGACCCCAGGACCATACATTAACTCAGACTAATAAATTCGGACCTCAGGCCAGACCCTAGAATACATGCAGACCCCAGACCTTCAAAACAATTGCAATCCCCAGACCAGATCCCCATAAACAAATACAGACCCTAGAATAAGCAACCTAAAAAAATACAGGCCCTAGACCAGACCCCTTAAATACAGAAATCGGACCAGACCCCTAAATACAGACCCCAGACCTGATCCCCTAAACTAATACAGACCCAGACCACTAAATAGAGACCCCAATGTGGTGTTTTGTCATACAGTGTACAAGTAACCATATCAAACAGTGTGTAATTATTAACAATGTCCGGTGGGATAGTAAACAACCCACCTAACCTATTATTGCTATTCATTTTTAATAATACAAGAAGTATAAAATAAATATAAAGTAAAGAATGTAAGCATTAAGATGCATATATTTTAAGTGTATGCAATAAAAGTTAAGTTTTTTTCTTTATTACATCGCTATTCCCTATTCAGCATTCCCTTAGCCTTTTTTATAATTAATTATAATATTTTATTATTATTACTTTTGTGGTAGTGTACACCTGATGTAATAATTAATAACATCTCTGTGGATATAATTCCATCAAAGGTTTACATAGCCTTTAATAACTATAATGCTATACAATTAATAATAAGATTTCTGGTGGTCACAAATGCCCCTGAGGTTTCCCTGAGGCGCCTCCTTCAGCAGGTATGTCTGATGCACCCCTAAGGCTGGACATCCCACCAGTCAGCCTTTTATATTCACTCTTTATATTGTCAGAGTAAAAGGGAAACGTGTAAAAACCCTGAGCTTTCCCTTGTAGTTAAACCAGAATAAATGCCATGCTGTTGCCTAGCAACAAGCAAAGCATGAAATGAGTGACAACACTGGAATGTCTTATTCCTGTGTCACATCATTCTTCTGAAGTGCTGGTTGTGCATATTGCTGAGCAAGGTTGTTTTTAGCCACCACCCAGCAGTGGGCTCCTTCAAAGAGAGGGGAGTCGATAGATCAGCTGCTCAGAGGCTGGACTGTCCAAGCAGGAATTGGACAGCAGCTGCTACTATTCTACTCAGTACTGATTGGAAAACATACTGCAGACCAACCAATATGTTCCACAAATCTAAATGGGGATTATAAAAAAATCCATGTACATGCTGCATAAACAACCCCAACTAGATTCATGGAATAGATTTTCAGTTGCCAAACATTTCTGCAACAAATCCACCACGTGTGAACATATCCTTAGGGCAGTATTTCCCAACCAGGAGCTTAGGAGCCTAATGTGGCTCTTGCACCCTTTGTCTGTGGCTCCTGTTGGCAGATGCAGATACTATAGTATACAAGTTGTACCAGCAATGTCATAGCCTTAATTAATGTTGGCACCAGGATCAAAACCATATCGCTGGTAGTTAAAGGGAGTCTGTCACCAGAAATCAAATCAGCAGCACAGAAATAAAGCGTAGCCTCACCTGAATATATCGCTGTTTTTTTGCATTTTTCAGATGAGTGGCTCCGTTGCAGCGATAATAACTTTATTCTTCATATGCAAATGAGCTTTTTGGAGCAATGAAGGTGCCGCCGTTGCTCCAAATTGCTCTACCTTTTATTCCCAGTCCGTTCCTCCCTTCCTTCTTTGATTAACAGGGCCAGGCAGTATAGAAGCCATGATCACGCCTGGCCCCATATTCTTCTGAACGCCCCCGCACCTCGGCTTTGGAATTGGCGCAGGCGCAGTACAGCACACCGTTGTAGTGTGATGTAATCGGTGCATGCGCAGTAGAGCCAATCAGATGAGTGAAAATTCACTGCTGTGCTGAGCATGCGCTGATTCCAAAGCCGAGGCGCGTTCAGAAGAATACGGGTTCAGGCGTGATTACGTCTTCCACACTGCCTAGCTCTCTCAGTCAAAGAAGGATGGGAGGGACGGACGGACTAGGGACAGAAGGTAGAGCACTTTAGAGCAATGGTGACGGACTCTTTGCTCCAAAAAGCAAATTTACATATAAGTAATAAAGTGATTTTCGCTACAACGGAGCTACTCATCTGAAAAATGAAAACAGCGTTATATTCAGATAAGGCTACACTATATTACTGTGCTGCTGCTTTGATAGGCCAATTTCTGGTGACAGACTCCCTTTAAAACTAAGAGCCATAACAGTAAGAGCCAAATCCTTTTGTCAAATCTTCTGTAAACGTTTTCCTTTTTAATAAACAGTGTGGCTCAACACCATCTGTAATACTCAAAGTTTGGTGTCCTCTGCCATAGTGTGTCAGTGTACTGCAGCTAACTAGCTTTTTTTTCTGACTGCTGTCCACAGTGACGGATCATGGCCCTTAGCTGACCGAACCGCACATAATTCTAGAAATTTATGGAAAAACTATGCAGCACCTAAGTGCTGGTGACGGCCACTGCTGGTACAGGGCCCCTCATGCTCGGTGGCATCACTAGCACTGGAAGTGGCCCCGGTTCTAGCGACAGCCACACACTTGTATTTGCGTCCTGAGGACATAGATACAAATGAAAATACTATAGGTTGCTGGCCACGTTAGGCCTGGAAGTTGTGCAGTGCTCCGTCCGCCGTGGGAATGGGGCAAGATAAGTTCAATATTTTTTTTATGGGGGGGCTCTGTGGCAATATACAGGGGGGATTGCTGTGTAGCACTATATACAAGGGGGGGGGCGCTGTGTAGCACTATATACAAGGGGGGCTGTGTGGCACTATATACAAGGGGGCGCCGTGTGGCAAAATATACAAGAGAGGGAGTGCTGTGTGGCACTATATACAAGGGAGGGGGCTGTGCGCCATTATATACAAGGGAGGGGCGCTTTGTGGCACTATATACACCTTATACAAGGGGAGGGTTGTGTGGCACTTTATACAAGGGGGGCTGTGTGGCACGATATGCAAGTGGGGCTGTGTGGCATGATATATACAAGGGGGCTGTGTGGCACTATATACAAGGGGGCTGTTTGGCACTATATACAACGGTGGCTGTGTGGCACTATATACAAGCGGGGCTGTGTGGCAGTATATACAAGGGGGGCTGTGTGGCACTATATACAAGGGGGGCTGTGTGGCACTAAACAAGTGGGCTGTGTGGCACTGTATACAAGGGGGAGCTGTGTGGCACCATACACATTGGGCAGCTGTGTGGCACTATATACAAGGGGGCGCTGTGTGGCACTATCTACTAGGGAAGCTGTATGGCACTATTTACAAGGGGGCGCTGTGTGGCGCTATATACTAAGGTTGCGGCTGTATGGCACTATCTACTAGGGGGCTGTATGGAACTATATACAGGGGGGGCTCTGTGTGGCGCTTTCTACTGGGGGCTGTGTGTTGCACTATCTACAGGGGACACAAAGGGGGCATTATTACTCTGGGGGCACAAAGGGGGCACGGTTATTAACTGGGCACTTTTATTGTGACGCGCACTAAGAGATCATTATTACCATCTGGGGCAATGTGGATTACCAGTTTGTTTAGAGGATGGGGTATAGGTGTGGAGGATGCTGGAAAAGTGATAAACCAACATGTCTGTGTGTCAAACTCACGAGTCGTGGCTGGAATAAGTCGTCACAGTGGTCTGGGCCGGATGGAGAAAAAAAAAGAAAAGTGAACGACTAATCAGAGACACATCGCCTGCGAGTCACTAGATATAAATGTGCTGTAATCACTTATATAGTCTGCAGAGCTCCTGTGTATAACTGGAATCTTCCACTATCTGGTTACTACATGGTGGTAATATTGGTCTTTGTATAGTGGTTTTTATTCAGTAACACTAAGGCGGTACTATTCAGTCACTATTTGGTCATGGTGTGGCGGTATTATTCAGTAACAGCATGGGGGTATTATTCACTCCCTCTGTGGTTATGGTGTGGAGGTATTATTCAGTAACAGTATGCAGTATTATTCAGTCACTATGTGGTTATGGTGTGGAGGTGTTATTCAGTAACAGTATGGGGGTATTATTCAGTCACTATGTGGTTATGGTGTGGTGGTATTATACAGTAACAGTATGAGGGTATTATTCAGTCACTATGTGGTTATGGTGTATTGGTATTATTCAGTAAAAGTATGGGGGTATTATTCAGTCACTATGTGGTTATGGTGTGGGGGTATAATTCAGTAACAGTATGGGGTATTATTCTGTCACTATGTGGTTATGGTGTGGAGGTATTATTCAGTAACAGTATGGTGGTATTATTTAGTCACTTTGTGGTTATGGAGTAGAGGTATTATTCAGTAACAGTATGGTGTATTCCTCAGTCACTATGTGATTATGGTGTGACGGTATTAGTTGGACCTTATATTGTGTTATTATTGGTAATATTGGTCTTATAATAGTGAGTTGTGTTCAGCAACAGTATGCAGGTAATATTTCATCTGGTATAGTGGTATTAATAACTGTATATGTATATACAGTAGATAATTTTTTTTGTGTGAGGGGGGGACATATGCTTTGGGGCTTGCAACACTCCTGGATGCTGTAGAAATCAGTGATGCTGTTTTCTGCACATCGCCTTCTGAATTGACTGCATTATTGATACAGTAAGGGCGTGTTCACCTCTGCGTCGGGGTTCCGTTGATGGGTTCTGTCAGACCTTTCCGTCAGGGAAACCCATGAACGGAAACCATAGCTTTCCTTTTGCATTACCATTGATTTCAGTGGTAATGTTTTCGTTGCAAATGGTTTCCGTTTGTCTCCGTTCCGTAAGGTTTCTGTTTTTTTGGCGTAATCAATAGCGCAGTGGACTCATAGACTTTCTGTTGAGACCATACACTGGTCAGAGGAATGCCGATCAGAAACATAACGGCACAGCTCTCACTCAAGCCCGTCTGCTGCTTCGTTTTAGCGATCTCTGTGGGCCACAGCGCTTGGACCCACACCGATCAAAACTTCTGACATTCACTATTTAGTTTCGTTACATTTTAAAGACAGGTGTTAACATATTTTATTCGATGTGTTAAAGGCTATGTATACATTTTTAAAAACGACTTTTTGAGATACAGCTGCTTTGTATCCTGTATACAGAGCAGCTGTATCTAGCACTAAAACTTGTATCCGTCAGGTCAGCGGGACTGACAGACAGGGGCGTAGCTTAAGGCTCATGGGCCCCGATGCAAAAATTCTTACTGGGCCCCCCCCCCCGCAAACTCCTCATGGCCGACGGTCCGCAGCTTTCAGCTGCATCGCTGGGTCTCCTAAGTGACCCAACAATGCAGCACTAGCAGCCGGGGCGTCACTAAGGCTGGGTTCACACACCCTATTTACGGACGTAATTCGGGCGTTTTAGCATTGAATTACGTCCGAAAATGCGGCTCAAAAGTGTTGGCAAACATCTGCCCATTCATTTGAATGGGTCTTACGATGTTCTGTGCCGACGGTCATTTTTTTTTTACGTGCCGCTTAAAAAAGACGCCCGCGTCAAAGAAGTGCCTGTCACTTCTTCAGACGTAAATGGAGCAGTTTTCCATGGACTCCATAGAAAAACAGCTCCAATTACGTCCGTAATGGACGCAGCGAAAGACGCCTGCACATGCCATTACGGCTGAAATTACGGTGCTGTTTTCTCCTGAAAACCGCACCGTAATTTCAGCCGTAACAGACGCTGCCGTGTGAACATACCCTCAGGGCTTAAAATGTCAGGGGAAATAGCCCCAATACATATGTGTCCGCCCAAAAAAAAGTGTGTATATGAGACAGCATAGCATATCTATAGCACTACGACCCTATAAACTATCGATAGGATTAGATACAGTGGCTCAGGAGACAGTATCACACATGATAGGATTAGATACAGTGGCTCAGAAGGCAGTATCACACATGATTGTATTAGGTACAGTGGCCCAGCAGACAGTATCACACATGATAGGATTAGATACAGTGGCTCAGCAGACAGTACCACACATGATAGGATTAGATACAGTGGCTCAGCAGACAGTACCACACATGATAGGATTAGATACAGTGGCTCAGAAGGCAGTATCACACATGATAGTATTAGATACAGTGGCTCAGCAGACAGTATCACACATGATCGGATTAGATATAGGGCCCAGCAGACAGTATCACACATGATTGGATTAGATACACAGCTCAGCAGACAGTATCACACATGATTGGATTAGATACACAGCTCAGCAGACAGTATCACACATGATTGGATTAGATACAGGGCCCAGCTCGCTGGCATTGCGTCTCCAGCGCTGGACCCAGGATAGGTAAGAATAATAATTTTGCTTCTTTATGTGTTACTGATTATTTTTCTGTGTTTGTGTTTTTTTTTACAGGTTCGGTTGTTGGACTTCGGATTCGAGGACTTCAATGACGGCGTTTTTTTTATTCTCAATAAAATGGTTAATGGGGGTTGTGTTTTTTTATTTCAATAAAATATTTTTTCTATGTGCTTGTATCTTTTTAAACTTTATTATCACCGCCTTAGTAATGGCCGCTGGCTGATTGACAACCTCCATTACTAAGGCGAGGCTTAATGTTAGCCGGTGCAGAGGCGAACACTAAGCCCCATTATTACCCCGGTACCTACCGCCACCAGGAGTACTGGGAAGAGCCGGGTACGAACCAGTACCCGACCATCTGTAGTGACGGGCAGGCACTGGGGTGGCCGCAGGCTGGTAGTATTAGGCTGGGGAAGGCCAAAAACAGTGGCCCTTCCCACCTTTGTAATGCTGCCTGCTGCTGTGTTGTATCTGGCTGGTTATGAAAATTGCGGGGGACCCCATATCGTTCTTTCCAATTATTTTTTTTAAATGACGTGGGGTCTCCCCCATTTTTCATAACTAGCCAGATACAATAAAGCAGCAGCAGCCTAGCATCACCAGGGTAGGAAGGGCCACTGTTTTTGGCCTTTCCCCTCCTGATAATACCAGCCTGCGGCCACCCCAGTGACCGACCATCACTACAGATGGTCAGGTACTGGATCGTACCCGGCTCTTCCCAGCACCCCTGGTGGCGGTGGGTACCGGGGTAATAAAGGGGGTTAGTGTTAGCCTCTGCATCGGCTAACACTAAGCCCCGCCTTAGCAATGGATGCTGTCAATCAGCCGGCGGCCATTACTAAGGCGGTAGTAATTTAGTTTAAAAAAAACACAAAGACATAGAAAAAATATTTTATTGAAATAAAAAAAAAAACACACAGCCCTCATTAACCATTTTATTGATAATAAAAAAAAAGCTGTCATCGAAGTAGTCCTGGAATCCGACGTAGTCCAACGACCGAACCTGTAAGAAAGCACACAAAAAATGATTAGTAACACATGTGTTAGGCTTAGATACAGGGCCCATGTGTGATACTGTGTGTGGGACCCTGTATCTAAGCCTACCACAACGTAGGCTTAGATACAGGGTCCAGCAGACAGTAATCTTATACAGTATAAGATTACTGTGTGCTGGACGCTGTATCTAAGCCTACATTGTGGTAGGCTTATATACAGGGCCCATCAGACAGGATCACACATGGGCCATGTATCTAAGCCTACCATGTGATTGACTTAGATACAGGGCCCAGCAGACAGGATCACGCATGGGCCATGTATCTAAGCCTACCATGTGATTGGCTTAGATACAGCAGACAAAGAATGGACAGAGGCAGCACTTCCAAAAAGAGCAAGAGCTATTTATTCACCCATGCGACGTTTCAGTCCAACTGGACTTTTTTCAAGCATGCTGGAAAAAAGTCCAGTTGGACTGAAACGTCGCATGGGTGAATAAATAGCTCTTGCTCTTTTTGGAAGTGCTGCCTCTGTCCATTCTTTGTCTGCTTGATATCCAGGACCGCGGACCAGGTCTTATTGAGGCATGCACCCACTTGCAGTCCAGTGCTGTGGAATCTTTTCGTTTTGTGGCTTAGATACAGGGCCCAGCAGACAGGATCATGCATGGGCCATGTATCTAAGCCTACCATGTGATTGGCTTAGATACAGGGCCCAGCAGACAGGATCACGCATGGGCCATGTATCTAAGCCTACCATGTGATTTGGCTTAGATACAGGGCCCAGCAGACAGCATCACACAATCTGTGATCCTGTCTCATGGGCCCCCTAAGACTGCTACATCGTAGGCTTAGGGGTTGTGCAGTCCCTAAACATTGATGGCCTATCCTCAGGATAGGCCATCAATAGCTGATGTGTCTCGCGGGACCCGCAAATCAGCTGTTTTGAAGGGGCCGCAGCACTCGTACGAGAGCTGCTTCCCTTAATTTCACTACTCGCTCACACTGTGAATCGCCGACACGGACTCACAGTGTGACCGGAATGAAGTGACAGGAATGAAGGGGAGCAGCTCTCGTACGAGTGCTGCGGCCCCTTCAAAACAGCTGATTGGCGGGTCCCGGGAGTCGGACCCCGCCAGTCAGGGCTAACCTTACCTTCCTCTTCGGCTGCGGCGGGAGTTCTGTCGTCTCGATGCTGTACGCGGCGCATAGCGCTGTGACGTCATGCGCTGCGCACAGAGCTTGACGTCAGGACCTCCGCTGCGATCCGGAACCAGGAAGGTAAGTAAAGTCTGTTACTATAGTAACAGGGGCCCGCGGCCCAAGTTACTATAGTAACTTTTTATTGATGTGGTGCGGGGGGCCGTGGGCCCCCTGGCTTTGGGGCCCGGTCGCAATTGCGACCGCTGCGACCCCTATAGCTACGCCAGTGCTGACACGCAGGATCCACCTGTTATCGATCACATCTAAGTTCATATACTAAGGTTCTATATTTGAAAGAAATGATTAATAGGATTGTTTGTCTTAAAGTTTTAATAAAAATTCAAAGAAGAAAAGCGTTGTTTAGGCGTCTCGCAAGGAAAATCGGGGTTGGAGGATGCATTGCATGTTAGGAAGAAGGAGGGAGCCCGTTTTGTGTCAACAGCCCAGGGCCCATGGTCACTTAATCCGCCACCGGCTGTCCAGCTTTGTAATGAAGGTGGGGTACCTATTTGGTATACCCTTAGACTTTAAATGACAGGGGTTAGAACAAAATGAGTTGATTCTATTGGCAGTCTGGCACAGAAACAGGTGAGTGAGAGGGCACAAATGCCACAAGCCCTACCTCGGTATTGCACATTAATATCTGGACATGTACTTCATAAGAGCGGGTGGCATCTAGTTAAGTATTCGGTAATTAACAAAGGAAGGAAGCTACAAAACATTAATAACTAAGCTGAGTATATATTCTGCTTTTAAATGGTTAGCAAACTGTGTTTTCTTTTACTTAACACTGCTAAGTTAAGATATAGCTCTTGTGGGGGAAATTATAAGGTATAAAATATTATCATTTCAGTTTGGTATTTAGGTTCTTGGAAAACCCACCGTTAATTCTGAGAACAGTATACGCAGGAGAACATTAGAGATGACATTTTTCCTATGAGATTATAATTACCTTGCCATCCATGGGGTCCTGAATGTCAGAAATAAGATTCACTTTTCCAGGGTGAACATTTCTAGAAGTAATCATTAGACAGTTGGAAATCTTTATTCTGTAAAATGAGTGCTCTGCATTAATTGTATGCGGCAATTTCCAAAAGCAAGCTCTCTTTTTACATCTTCTCTCTAGTTAAGTATACCCTAGTTTGCAAACTGCAGTAGTATTTGTGATGGTGCACCTCCGTTCAGGTAAACACTTCAAAAAGTAGCCCTTGAATTGGCGCTGTTCCCTTTTGGTGAATTTTTCAATTGGATTCTACTGTTTGCATATCCAATATAAAATGTAGACTCTAGGTAGTTCAAAGAAGAAAGTTTCTTTAATAACAATGATGGTTCAGATACAGGTGGCGTGTTTCGGAGCCGTACCAACTCCTTCCTCAAGCGAAATCACAGGGCTAAAGAAGTATGGGCAAAATACAAACATTAAGGGTATGTTCACACGCAGTGTTTGCAGACGTAATTCAGGCGTTTTACGCCTCGAATTACGCCTGAAAAAACGCCCCTAATACGCCTACAAACATCTGCTTATTGCTTGCAATGGATTTTACGGTGTTCTGTTCCCACAAGGTGTAATTTTACACGTCGCTGTCAAAATACGGCGCTTAAAAAGACGCCCGCGAAAAAGAAGTGTAAGTCACTTCTTGGGACGTTTTTGGAGGCGCTTTTCATTGACTTCATTGAAAAACAGCTCCAATAACGGCCGTAAAATATGCAATGAAATACGTGAGTTGCTACAAAAACGTCTGAAAATCAGGGGCTGTTTTCGCCTGAAAACAGCTCCATATTTTCAGACATTTTTGGTCACTGCGTGAGAACATACGCTGATACTTGAAGAAAAACCGGGAAAAGCAGTCTGATAGTGAGGAGGTCAAGGATCAGCTGTCAGTAGATGTTACACAATTGTTGTATAAGAGAATGATAAGCGCAGAAAAGAAATAACATATAAAGGAATGCAGCATTTGTTTTATAAATGTAATGTTGTGTTTTCCTGATGTGAACGACAAAGTTATTTAGATGATTCACAGAGCGGCAGCGATATGTCGCTACTTTGTGTAGATCAGTGATCGCGCTGGCAGGGTTGCCTGGTGAATTAATCTGGCAAAATTAAATTGAATGGTTGTTTATTATAATGAGTTCACAGGAGGTGTGCTTGGATATTGGAGAGGATGTGGGAGCTTTCAGGGGAGATCGGAGCTGCGAGAAGCAGGAATATTGAAAGCGGCTTCTTACTATGTGAGTTCTGGTGCTCGGCACTCATTGGTGGAAGCTGTTGTGTCCATAGCAAACCAAGGTTGCTAGATAATGAAGTGATAGCACCGTAGCTGTTGGTGGCCGGGAATGTCTCTTTAAGCTGATTTTCAGATGCAAGTGATCCTGGCTGTACCATGACAATATGCTGTGGTGTTAGAATGGTGTCATGTATTAGTAACGTTGGATAGCTTATAGTGGCAACCTAGTCAGTCTCGAGGAATATACAGTGCGCTATTGGTAAGCTTGAACTGAGCAGACATAGGGCAGGGAATGGGGGTCATATTCCTTTGTCATTTAAATATACACATAGGTTTAATAATCATAACATCAATAGCTTTAAAAACATGTATAGAAGTAAGGGACGTGATGGTGGGTAGATTATTCAATTAGGAGGACAATAAAAGATATTTAAAATAAGGTACAAAAAAATTATAAAATATAACATAAAATATATTTAAAAAAAAGGTAATGTAAAGTCTGGAGTAAAGAAGCTGGATGATAAATTAATAAAAGTATATATATATATATATATACACACACACACACACACACACACATGTGTATATATAAAATTCTTATAATTTTTATGATTTTTGGAGCTTGGATAATTCTTCTTGTTTTTTATGGGAACTCAATATCAAAGAGCCTCTGTCACCAGATTATGTGTCCTACCCCCTACCTAATCTCTCAGGCGCTGTAGTGTTGTTTTTATTTTGAAAAACGATAATTTTTGAGCAAGTTATGAACAATTTTAGATTTATGCAAATTAATTTCTTAATGCCCAACTGGGCGTTTTTTTTAAACATTTTACCAAGTGCGCATTGTAAAGAGAAGTGTATGACGCTGACCAATCAGTATCATACACTTCTCTTCATTCATGTTTAGCTCGTTTCACTGCACAGTGTGATCTCGCGAGAACACGCTGTGCTGTCACATACTTCCACAGTAACTTTACCAAAGTGTCTTGAGATTGAATAGACATCGCCTCCAAGCCACACTTCGGTAAAGTTTCTGTGGGACTTACTCACAGCACAGCGTGATCTAACGAGATCACGCTGTGTAGTGAAACGAGCTAAACATGAATGAAGAGAAGTGTATGACGCTGATTGGTCAGCGTTATACACTTCTCTTTACAACACCCACTTGGTAAAAAGGTAAAAAAACGCCCAGTTGGGCATTAAGAAACTAATTAGTATAAATCTAAAATTGTTCATAACTTGCTCAAAAATGATTGTTTTTCAAAATAAAAACCACTGTTGTTATCTACATTACAGCGCCGATCAGATTATGTAGGAGACACTTATAATCTGGTGACAGAGCCTCTTTAAGTTATCATTCTGAGATCTCATTAAGACCTGAGGGGACCAGAGTATTCAGCTTGTAGATCCAGTAGACCTCACGTTGGCAAAGTAATTTGAATCTATTCACTTCTTGGGCGTCAATATAGTCGTTAGGCATTATTGAAAAACATTTAAAATCTCCTCCGTGCATCAAAGTGCAATGTTTGGGGATACAACGTGTCCATAATTTTTGTATTCCAGTTGGAACGGTGCTTATTTAAGCGACAGTGTAAAGGTTGGGTAGTACAACATACTGAACACCGCAGGTACAACTAATCAAATAAATGACAAATTGTGTCTAGTTTGCAAACAGGAAAAATTTCCAGGGGGTTTTAACTTATTAATATCAGTATTAGGATTATTATTATTTATTGTGAGTGGTGTACAGTGATGATGGATGGCCCATATCAAAATCAGTATGGAGCTGTCCCTCTCCTATTTTTGTCTTATTCAGCCGCTACAGAACATGCTCCACTACCCAGCCACCCAGCTGCTTACTCCAAAGATACCACCTTCCTGCAGCTTTGTGAATCTTTCACAGAGGTTGGGGTACCTAGGATAAGTTGTACTTCCCCTAAATTTTGGACTCAGCAGTTGTAGATGAGCCCTCTCATCACTTGCTACACAGCTGTTCTCTTGGGCAAGTATGGCCAGGGCTATTATTTATTTAAAGGGTAACTAATCTTTTAAAACAATTTTTTGACATGTAATAGTGAAGTTTTGATCAGTGGGGGACCGAGCACTGAGACCCTCACCGATCACTAAAACGAAGCATCAGAGACACTTGAGTGAGTGCTGTGGTGCTTAGTTTCTGATTGGTTTTCGAGCGGTGTACGGAATCATGGACTTTCTATTGAGCCCGTACACCGCTGGCTTGGCTTTCCGAAGAAAGCCGATCAGAAACGAAGTGGCACAGTGCTCACCCAAGCTCTTCTGCCACATCGTTTTAGCAATCGGTTGGGGTCTCAGTTCTCGAACCACCACCGATCAAATCTTCTGACATGTCACTATGACATGTCAAAAGTTTTTTAACAGTTTAGTTACACTTTAAGGCCCTGTTCACACAGAGTTTTTTGACACGTTTTTTGACGCGGAAAACGCGTCGGAAAACGCGCCAAAAACGACCCAAAATGACTCCCTTCTTGATGCGGTTTCCGCGTCCAAAACCGCATTGAAAGCAATGGGGACACGTCAAAAAACACCTCGAACTAGTGAGGTGTTTTCTGACGAGTATATTGCCGAGTGTTTTGGAGGAGTTTCTTGCAGGAGTCGTCTCCTGCTGCTAGTCCAGCCCAGAAAGGGGCTGTCATTTCCTGTCTGCTCGTGGAGGCTGAAAAACATCGTGGACAGAACTCAGGGATACAGAAAACCGAAGTCCTGCATGCAAATCGAATACAAGTAAGTGCAATTGCTCCTATGTTCCATACATGCTATACATGTATGGAGCTGTGCATTTTTTTTTTTATATTTTTTTTTTTTATTTTTTTTTTCAATTTTTTTTTTCAATTTTTTTTTTTATTTGTAATTTTTTAATTTTGTTATGCAGTTGTTCATGTATGTCATCTCTTTTTTATTTTTTTTTTAACATTTCAGGAACAGAAATGACGACAGCAGAGGTGTACCACCGAATGGACATTGATGTTGGGAAATTGATTCAAGAAGTAAGTATACTTTTTTTTTTTTAATGTGGGCCTGTTCACATCAGCGTGGTTTCCGCTGAGGGGTTCCGTCGGTGCTTTCAGTCAGGGGAACCCCTCAACGGAAAGGCAAGTGTGAAGTGGTGACAGATCCGTTGCTAATGGTTTCTGTTTGTCCCCGTTGTGCAAAGGGTTCTGTCGTTTCGACGGAACCAATACCGCAGTGTAGGGAATCCCATTAGCAACGGATCCATCAGCATTGAAGTCAATGATGATGCAAACAGAAAACAATGTTTTTTTTAATGTGGGCCTGTTCACATCAGCGTGGTTTCTGCTGAGGGGTTCCGTCGGTGCTTTCAGTCAGGGGAACCCCTCAACGGAAAGGCAAGTGTGAAGTAAGTTCCGTTTGCATCACCATTCATTTCAATGGTGACAGATCCGTTGACAGAAGGATGTCAGGCTGGGTTCACACGACCATGTTACGTCCGTAATGTACGGAACGTATTTCAGCCGGAAGACCCGGACCGAAGACAGTGCAGGGAGCCGGGCTCCTAGCATCATAGTGATGTACGACGCTAGGAGTCCCTGCCTCGCTGCAGGACAACTGTCCCGTACTGCAATCATGTTTTCAGTACGGGACAGTAGTTCCACGCAGAGGCAGGGACTCCTAGCGTCGTACATCACTATAATGCTAGGAGCCCGGCTCCCTGCACTGTCTTCGGTCCGGGTCTTCCGGCCGAAATACGTTCCGTACATTATGGACGTAACATGGTTGTGTGAACCCAGCCTCATGCGTGTGAAAACCTCGGCAAAAACAGCCTGAAAAACCGCCTGGAAAACTGCCTCAAAAACCACGTCAAAAACCACGTCAAAAACCACGTCAAAAACCACATCAAACATGAAAACCTCCAGGGTCAGTTTTTACAGGAGGAATTTTCCTCCTGCAAAAAACTCCGTGTGAACAGGGCCTAAGGCTAGGTTCACACACGGTTATGATGCAGTTTTTAGTGCAGTTTTTTGCTCAGTTTTTTTTAGCCAAAGCCAGAAGTAGATCCAAAAGCAAGGTAAGGTATAAATAAAAGACTGATGTATTTCCTTTTTTGTGTCCATTCCTGTGTTTGGCTAAAAAAACTGAACAAAAAACTGCCACAACAACTGCATCAAAACTACATGGGTGATCTTGGCCTAAAGGAAAATTCTACTTTTGTAAACCATATTTACAACAGTATAAATCCACATACAGTGCTGACTATCTTTGCAAGTACTTTTATACTTAACATATTTTGTACTGCTTGTACTTTTTTTGTTGATTTATTTACGATTCAGATTGAATGTTACATTATTAAAACCCTGCACCAGAACTATACTGTGTGAATAAGGCCTAAGGCTTAATTTGTGCAGCTGTATTTGAAATCCATATGATTTCTGCAAAAAAAAATGGCAAAGGATTCTGTCAAAGCAGGTAAACATTTTCTAAACTTAGAACGCACAGACTATTCATATGGTTGTGTGAATGAAGCCTAAAGCTGGCCATACACATTAGATAAATGTTGTCCAATTCTAAGGATAAAATCATACACAGAGGTTTTGATGCAGTATTTTGGTGCAGTCTTTGTAACCAAAGCCAGAAGTGGATCTAAAAAAGAAAAAGTGTAAAAGAAAAAGTGTAAGAAAAGAGAAAGTGTATAGAAAAGAATAATGCATCCACTCCTGTGTTTTGCAGCCAATCACAAGCTGCAGCGGTCACATGGGAAGCAGTGTCATCTCAGGAGGCCGGGCTGCACCCAGAACAGAGGGACGTGTCGCTATGAAAACACCCGGGGATAAGTATCAACTTTTGGCCTCGTTTTTCGGCCAGTGGTCGGGTGCACTGCGTAGTTTTACGCAGCGTTTCCAGCCTCTGGGAACCCTGTCTAACAGTACCTGACCATTTTAGTTCTGACAAAAAAAAAAAGAGAGAAATCTTTTAAACTGCGCTGTATGAATCTGTGCTGTGCATTCATTAGCTTTGGAGTTAATAGGCAGAAAATATCTCTAGTAGTTTTAACAAAAAACAAAGATTTAGAAAAGTTTTTCCAAAAATGAGTATGGAAAGTAAAACTTTCAGTTTGAGAAGTGCTAAATCCTGCTTTCCCTGGTCCAAATTGTCTTTCCAATCCAGCTGAATAAACAGAAGCCTTGTTATTTATGTGACATTTTACTAGTCGTCAGTCATTTTATGTTTTTTGTCTCTTCTGTCTTTCAGGAATTTCCTTTCTCTGTGGACGTTACCAGGACCAGTGGCAAACCTTTGGACCTACCAGGTCACTTTTCAAGCCCAAAAAGGGGGGCAAACAACATACAGTAGATAAGCACTATATATATTTATTTATGAATATATAATGGTAATGTATACATATGAACATACCTGTTAATGAAGGTCAAAAGTCAAATGGATAATGTGACGGATGACTTACAATGCATCAACAATATATGTAATAAATGTATATGTAAAATTTTGCAACCTCAAGTCATTACATCATAAGAGACCACTGTATCAGCTTTAACCTGTTGTTTTAAAGTGATCCCTGTCTCTAATTTAGGGATACTAGAATAATTATCCCTCTTGTGGGAGATGAATTATCAAGAGTTTCAGATAAGAAGAGTAAAAAAAAATATAGCATGTATTGATCATATACCCACTTCCAAATTGGGACCTGTACCACTGATTTACAATTAAATAGCACATATTCTATGTGAAGATACTTTGATTACCTGAATAGCTACAATATGGTGCATCATTTTTCTTTCATTCATAATTTACATCTTTTGGAATTAATTTTGCATACCCTATGTCCTTAAAAAAAGAAATCTATCTATCTATCTATCTATCTATCTATCTATCTATCTATCTATCTATCTATCTATCCATCTATCTATCATCTATCCATCTATCCATCTATAAGTAATTGTTCCCATATATTTTCCAAAAATATTTTATATGTATGACTCCCAATATTTCATTAAGTTTGCATTTTTTCAGTCTGCTTATACCATTTATAAGGCACAATATATATTTATAAATATCAATATAAATTATAAATATCAAATAATATATACTGTACCTGTTCATTAAATAATAACAACTAATACTTAAAAAACCTACTGATAATAAACATGATCGTTGGTAAGACCCCTGGCAACACTTCAGTAACTGGTAACCCTCCTTTTCAACATCAGCACTCAGTAAATTTCAGCCAATGCCCTTCACCCATTTACAGTTGTTGAATCAGCAGTGTATTTTATTGCAGTCAGTGGGTGGACTGTTTCAATGTAAAATTACAGAGCCGTCTGTTCTCCAATGTATTCCAGACTATGGATTAGACAAACTACATCTGGAAACAATGTTAAGGGCAGGAAGACACCACTGGAACAAATAATTCTCTATTCTGTTACTGGGAAACTTCATCTGAAAACTGATGTGGGAGAATCAAAATGACTATACATATATAGAAAGGAAGCAATGTATAATTCTCCATATTTATTGACCCCTATATGGGAAAAACATTTACGTTACCTGGCATAATAATGATGTTTGGCATCAATGCCGTTTTTAATGAATGTCCACCACCACTTTTCCAGATTTTACTATTTTTAAAAATTTTGGTAAACTGACAGGTGACTGAATCTGAGTATGAGTTTCTCTTTATCTAAATCTTAGCTGAGTGAGGTATACAGGCAACATGAAGCAAAATAAATAATAATAAATAAGTAATAAAAAACACTAAAATAAGTTTTTTTCCAATAACAAATACACTTATAGTGCAAAAATTGTGAACATAAGAAAACATATACACATTTGGTATCGCCGCATTTATAATTGACCCCATATAATATAGTCAAAATTTTATTTATACCATACAGATGTAGCCAAGTTTATTGTGACTCTGATAACTTGCTGCATCCTGATATCACACAACAAAAGCCATTGAAAAGTCATTGAAAAAGTCAAGTCAAGTTTCATACCACTGTGTATTTAATGCATTAAGAGTCAAGATAAACTTGGCTACATCTGTATGGTAAATGACACAACAAAAAATCCCACCAACACAATGGCGGAATAGCAGTTTTTACTCATTAACCCCTTCCCGCTCCATGACGTACTATTAGGTCATGCTGAGTGCATCGTTCGCGCTCAGTGAAGTAATAGTACGTCATGGGAATAACCGCCTTTCGTTCTACCCTCCCATCACATCTATGAGTTGTGACAACTTCGGTCACGTACCGCAGTTGTCACTGCTCTTTCCCCAGGAACAGATCGCGGTGGTCCCCGCCGATTAACCCCTTAGAAGCCGCATTCAATAGCGATCGCGGCTTCTAAGGGGTTAGAACACCATCGACGGCCCCGCGATGTGATCGCGCGCTGCCGATGGTTGCTATGGCCTAACAATGGCCTCCGGGTTTGCCATTCATGGAAGCCTAGTAGGTCCTACCAAAGGACCCACTTGCTGTCAGTGTGTAACTGACAGCTCTAATACACTGCACCACGCATGTAGTGCAGTGTATTAGAATAGCGATCAGGGCTTCATGCCTTCACATCCTCTAGTGGGACAAAAAAAAGTTTACACTTTTTTTTATAGAAATAAAAAAATAAAAGTTTTAAAATTGCCCTTTTTCCCTTTTCAAGTCCTTTATTATTAAATAAATAAATAAATAATTAACTATACATAATTAGTATCACCACGTCTGAAACGGCCTGAACTATAAAAGTATTTTGTTATTTAATCCTCGCGCTGCGCGTCGTAAATAAATTATGATAAACCATATCAGCATCGCTATTTTTTGACCACTTCACCTCCCAAAAAATGGAATAAAAAGAGATCAAAAAGCTGCATGTAGCCAAAAATCGTACTGATCGAAACTACAGTTAGCTCCGCAAAAAACAAGTCCTCTAAGGGGTTGTTTTTTCCTTGATGGAAAAATAAAAAAGTTATGGCTCTTAGGAATATGGCAACACAAAAAGTAATTATTTTTTTTTTTTAAGTATTTTATTTTACAAACCCCCTAAAACATTAAAAAAAACTATGTACATTTGGTATCGCTGTAATCATATCGAACCCCACAATAAAGTGAATATGTCATTTATAGAAAAAATATGAATTAAAGGGTAACTAAACGTTCAACAAACTTATGACATGTCATAGTGACATGTCAGAAGTTTTGATTGGTGGGCGTCTCATCACTGAGACCTCCACCAATCACTATAATGAAGCGGCAGAAGTGCTCGTGTGAGTGCTAAGCCACTTCGCTTCTGTTCTGCTTTTTCCGGAAATCAATTTATCAGAGTACGTGCTCAATAGAAAATCTATGAGCCCGTACTCTGATATAGCGGCTCATAGATTTGAAAATGAAAAATTGGGAGCTAAAACGACATCTTTTGGAAAAAAAATAATTTTTCATTTTCACTGCCTAATTCTAATAAAATGTATGAAAAACCTGTGGGGTGAAAATGCTCACTGCACCGCTAAATTAATTACTCAAGGGGTGTACTTTCCAAAATGGAGTCACTTTTAAGGGGCTTCCCCTGTACCGGTACCTCAGAAGCTCAGCAAATGCAACATGGCGTCCAGAAACCAATCCAGCATAATCTAAATGCCAAATAGCGCACCTGCTTTTTTGGGCCCTGCCGTTTGTCCAACCAGCAGTTTATGGTCACATAAGGAATATTGCTGTAAATTACACATTTTAGGTGCTTTTTTTACTTTATCCATTGTGAAAATGAAAAAATGCAACATTTTATTGGCAAAAATGTTGATATTAATTTTCACGGTCTAATTCCAATAAATTCTGCAAACAACCTGTGAGGGCTAAATGCTTACTATACCCCTAGATAGATTCCTTAAGGGGTGAAGTTTCCCAAATAGGGTCAATTTACGGGGGTTTCCACTGTTTTGGTCCCTCAGGGGCTTTGCCAATGTGACATGGCACCCGAAAACCTTTCCAGCTAAATTTGAGTTCCAGAAGCCAAATGGTGCTCCTTCCCTATTGAGCCCTGCTGTGTATCCAAACAGCAGTTATGGGGTTATTTCCTTAATCGGGAGAAATGGCTTTTAAAATGTTGTGGTATTATTTCTCCTTTATTCCTTGTAAAAATTAAAAATTTCAAAGTCTTATCGGAAAAATATGTGTTTCAATTTCACAGCCTAATTCCACTAAATGCAGCAAAAAACCCTGTGGGGGTCTAAATGCTTACTATACCCCTTGATAAATTCCTTGAGGGGCTTAGTTTGCCAAATGGGGTCTTTTTTGGGATATTTCCTTTGTTATGGCATGACAATACCTCTTCAAACCTGGCATGGCGCCTAAAATATATTCTAATAAATAGGAGGCCCAAAAATCCACTAGGTGCTCCTTTGTTACTGAGGCCCGTGTTTCAGTCCTTTAGCACACTAGAGCCACATGTGGGATATTTCTAAAAACGGCAGAATCTCGGCATTAAATATTGAGTTGCGTTTCTCTGGTAAAACCTTCTGTGTTACAGAAAAAAATGGAATAAAAGGAATTTTCTGCAAAAAGAATGAAATTTGTACATTTCACCTCCACTTTGTTTTAATCCCTGTGAAACGACTAAAGGGTTAAGAAACGTTCTAAATGCTGTTTTGAAAACTATCAGGGTGCAGTTGTCTAAATAAATTGAAAACTGGGTATTGCCATTCTTTTAACCAATGGAAATGGATAATATACAAAGAAGAGGACATGGGATACAAAAGGTAAAATATTCAGGAAATGCTGCAGAAAATAAAAAAATAAAGGTAATTGCAAACATATATAAATTTACACAAGGGACCAATATAAATAGGATCATCGTGATGGGCATTCCACATTGTCACATTGCATTTGTATAGATCCTCTTAATGTGAACTATAAACATTTCCTGTATTTAACATTTTAATATGGTTTCTACATTGTAGCACAATTAACTCTATAGTACAGTTTTTTGATTGCTTTTTTTCCAAAACGTTTTTTTTATGTTAGTAAATTAAAAATGTAGAACTTAATATAAACATATAAAATGTTTTACGTTGTAATGTCTACTATTCAATATTTTGAAAGTCAAGAAAGTCCAATAAAAATATGTAAATACAACACAAAACATTCTGGTAGGAATAATGCAGCTACTGCTGTGTATCTCTGTCTCTTCATAGGTCGTAAAAAGTTTCAGTATAGATTCCTTCATTAGAGAGCTAGTATTTACTTGGAGATGTATTAGCATTTCAACGCTTGAACTTTCTAGCTGTTTGACTTTACCTCAAGGTAAATAGGGCAATTTAGTTTTCTAAATATTTAGAGCACTTCAATAAATAAAGCCATGCTAATTTGGCATTTGGAAGGAAGCATTGTGCCGACTGTGTGAAACATCCCAGTGGACAATGAGGAATGGAAATCTTCTCTTGTTCTCTATGGAACCCAAGGCTGGATAAAGGGTTGTTATCTGAGCAGACAACTTTTATTTAAGATGCTCTTCTGCCATCCTCACAATTATAACAAGGAGAATACAATTGTGTGGACTAAGATGTTTATTGAAACATTCCGAACCATCACAGCTGGCTCTAGGTAAAGTTTAATAATGCACCGAAGGGAGTGGTGATGTTTTAAAGTGCAGGATAAGTCATTTTATTTTAGAAGTTATAGCTCTTGGGGGGTGCTGGTTCTCTTAAAATGATGCAGCTGGTATGGTGTCTCACAGGCTTTGCTCTATGGGAGAAGAAAAACATCTCTCTAGTACCACCTATTGGAGGTAGCTTCCCTGTAAGTCAATGTCCGACCCATAGAAAAGCCTTAAAACATGACTAGGGATTTTGGCCAAACCAGAATGTCCTCCAAACGGGTGACTTAAGGGGAATTGAAATATAAATATATACAATGCATTCGGAAAGTCTTTAGACCCTTTCAATTATTTCACATTTTGTTATGTTGAGGCCTTGTGCTAAAATAAAAAAAAATCACGTTTTCCCCCATCATTCTGCACTCAATACCCCACAAGACATAGTGAACGTAGAATGTTTGTAATCTTTGCTAATTTATTGAAAAGGAAAACTAAAATATTGCACTGACATAAGTGTTCAGGCCCTTTACTCAGTACTTAGTTGAAGCACCTTTGGCAGTGATAACAGCCTCCAGTCTTCTTGGGTATGATGCCACAAGGTTTGCACACCTGGATTTGGGGATTTTCTGCCGTTCTTCTCTGCAGATCCTCTCCAGCTCTGTCAGGTTGGTTGGGGCCCGTCGGTGGACAGCCATTTTTAGGTCTCTCCAGAAATGTTTGCTTGGGTTCACGTCAGTGCTCTGACTTGGCCACTTAAGGACATTCACAGAGTTGTCCCTAGGCCACTCCTGTGTTGTCTTGGCTGTGTGCTTAGGGTCATTGTCTTGTTGGAAGGTGAACCTTCGGCCCAGTCTGAGGTCCAGAGCACTCTGGATCAGGTTTTCATTAGGAATATCTCTGTACTTGGCATCATTCATCTTTTCCTCAACCCTGACTAGTCTCCCTGTCCCAGCTGCTAAAAAACACCCCCACGGCATGATGCTGCCACCACCATGCTTCACTGTAGGGATGGTATTGAGCAGTTGATGAGCAGTGCCTGGTTTCCTCCAGACATGATGCTTAGAATTGAGGCCAAAAAGTTCAATCTTGGCTTCATCAGACGACCGAATCTCACAGTCTGAGAGTCCTTTAGGTGTTTTTTGCAAACTCCAGACCGGCTTTCATTTTTCTTTTACTGAGCAGAGGCTACTTTCTGGCCACTCTGCCATAAAGCCCAGATTTGTAGAGTGCTGCAGTGATGGTTGACCTTCTGGAAATTTCTCCCATCTGCACACAGGATGTTTGGAGCTCAGCCAGGGTGACTGTTGGGTTCTTGTTCACTTCTCTTACCGAGGCCCTTCTCCCCCGATTACTTAGTTTGGTGGAGTGGCCAGCTGTAGGAAGAGTCATGGTTGTCCCAAACTTGTTCCATTTAAGGATTATAGAGGCCACTGTGCTCCTGGGAACTACCAGTGCAGCAGAATTATTTTTGTACCCTTCTCCAGATCTGTGCCTCCACACAATCCTGTTTAAGAAATAAAAACATGGCACTCCACAGTGAAGAAACCTTTTGGTGTGTTAAGAATGGACAGAAAAAGATATAGCTGCTCACCTGGGCGAGATGTGCTAATAGCAGGCACAACTCTGTACTGTAGCTTTGAGCAGATTAAGGCCAGCTGCATCTCCTCCTTAGCCGAGCATCAGCAATACATAGCATAGATAAAGTTAGAAAAATAAGGATATCTGGGCACTGCTGGATGAAGGACATAGACTGGAATCTGTTTAAAAGAGTTGTCTTATTTCATAGGCTATGCATTTCAACACAGAACAAGTGTCTTCCTCAAGCAAGTGTAACAGCAGTACATTATACATGGGTTTATATACACACACCAGTAAAAGGGAGTGGAAATAAAAGGGAGGGGAAATAAAAATATGACATCATAGGGTCAAGGGGTGGGGCCTAAAGGGTTAAAGTCAATTGAGATTTTTAAAATGCAAATATAATCAGTAAAAAATGTTTCAAAGTAATATTCTAAACTGGTAAAATAGACAACATTGGTGGACAACCAGCAGAAAGCTAAAACAGTTAAGGAATGAGAAAAGGTTTGAAAAATAAATAAATATCATGGAAATGCTTCGTATAGTATATAGGGGGAGGGGGGTTGGAAGGTAAGGGGCCATTGGGGAAGAGCATACTATGTAAACCAATAACTTGTTAACTGCATAAATAGGATTCCCAGGGGCTAGGGACCCTCAGAACTGCATTTGATGAGAAACCACAATTCCCAGCAAGCCCCGACAGCCTCTGGACAAATGATAAATCCTATAGCAGCCAGGACACACCAGGAGCCACAGCCCCACAACAGCCAAAGAGCTGAAAGTCGCCGAATTCCGAACTGCATGAATGTGCACAGTGGTTTTCAAGGCCACAGAACCATGTTGAGCTCTTTTCCACTTAAGGCTTCATGCCCACTTCAGTCTTTTCTTTCAGGGTGCTGGCCGTTTTTCTGACGGCTAGCACCCAGACCCATTCATTTCAATGGGGCCATGCACACCAGTTTTTTTGACGGTCCCGTTGCTCCGTTTCGACCAAAGTAGAGCATGTCCTACAAATAGAAACTGGGGAGGGAACCTCCAGCTCACCTTGCACACTCCAGTGTGGTGTGGATTGTGGATTGCGCTCGGATCCTCGTGTCGGCACACGGCAGGCTAGCAAGAGAGGAAGAAGGTAGGATCCAGCGCTGGGTGCAATTAAAATGGATTTTCTGTTCCAAGTTTATTTGGAATGGATTAAAAGGAAGTCCAGTTGCATGTGGTCCTGGGTGTGTGAGAAGTGGAGGTACGTGTCCTCGAGGCCCCGAGGACACGTACCTCCACTTCTCACACACCCAGGACCACATGCAACTGGACTTCCTTTTAATCCATTCCAAATAAACTTGGAACAGAAAATCCATTTTAATTGCACCCAGCGCTGGATCCTACCTTCTTCCTCTCTTGAGAGCATGTCCTACTTTGGTCCAAGATTCTGTGACTGTGAGGCCCATGCAAGTCAATGGGGCCGTCAAAAAAACTAAAGGCACACGGAAGGCACTCGTGTGCCGTCCGTGAGTGACGGAGCCGTTTCCTATCAACGGCCGGGCGGCAGAGGTACACATAGAGACAGATATCGCACTGCACTAATCGGCAGCCCCTTCTCTCTATCAGCACTGATAGAGAGAAGAGGCTGCTGATCAGTGCTGGAACGCAGCGATATTTAAAAAAATAAGTTCATACGTAACCTTGGTGACGCGTCCCTCTTCTGACATCCAGTCCGACCCCCCTAGATGACGCGGCAGTCCATGTGACCGCTGCAGCCTGTGATTGGCTGCAGCGGTCACATGGTCTGAAACGTCATCTCAGGAGGCCGGACTTGAGGAAGAAGCAGGCAAGCAGGGAGTTCTGGGTAAGTAGTAACTTTTTTTTTGTTGCAGGTTTTTTTTAATGAAGCATTAATCTATATTGTGAGCGCCGCGCATGGTATTCCCTGTCCAGTGATAGTCTCTGTCCAGGGTGCTGAAGTTAAGGGGCTGTACTGATCGGCAGTAACTCTTTCAGCACCCTGGAGAGTGAGTACCGCTGAACAGGGAATAGCATGTGCGACACAATATCGTGTACATAGTGTGAACGGGTTTCTGTTTCCCCTCGGAAACTGAAACACGGAAGTGAACACGGAGTACACACAGGAAGCACACTGTTCCAATCACAGACACACGGATCCATGAAAAACGGCAGTGAAAATGGTGATGGAAGTGTGCATGAGGCCTTATCCTGTCTCTGAGTTCTATAGGCAGCTCTTACCTCCTCATGACTTGGTTTTTGCTCTGATATGCATTGTCATCTGTGAGACCTTATATAGACTGGGGTGTGTCTTTCCAAATCATGTCCAATCAAATGAATTTACCACAGGTGGACTCCAGTTAAGCTGTAGAAACATTTCAAAGTTGATTTAGAGAAATAGGAGGCCCCCAGAACTACATTTCAAGTGTATTGGCAAAGGGTCTGAATACTTATGACTGCGAAATTTGAGTCTTTCATTTTTAATAAATTTGCAAAAATTTCTACAATTCTATTTTCACCTTGTCATTATGGGGTATTGACTGCAGAATCATGGGGCCTCAACATAATTAAATGTGAAAAAAGTGAAAGAGTCTGAAGACTTTCCAAATGTACTGTGTGTGTATATATATATATATATAAACATACATACACAAAAAATGTCAACCGCACAGTCCAGGTCTCATAAAAATTAGGGTGCAAGCCCGCCAGGGATACGGCAACAGTCTCCCAAGGTATATATTTTTCCAAAAAACATGCAGCACTCAAAAAGTTGTAGCAAAATTAGAAAAGGTGCTTTATTCCATCAATCCAATACAGCAACGTTTCAGCTCTTCAATAGAGCCTTTTTCAAGCTTGAAAAAGGCTCTATCGAAGAGCTAAAACGTTGCTGTATTGGATGGATTGATGGAATAAAGCACCTTTTCTAATTTTACTACAACTTTTTGAGTGCTGCCTGTTTTTTGGAAAAATATATAAATATACATATATATATATATATATATATATATATATATATATATATATATATGTGTATATACACACATATGTATACATGTGTATATGGAAAGAGAGCAGTGTCCCAGGCAGAGTGCTAGTAGCGCTCTGACCGGGACTTTGGCTCTGTGGTTGCCACTGAAGTCACTAGCCGTATATGGACAGTAAATTCAGGGACTTCCCAGCCACTTCATTGCTGACGCTCTGACTGGGGATTACGAAAGGAGAAGCCCCTCACGTCACTGTCCATATATGGACAGTGTTGTCAGGGGCAAACACAGAGCCATAGTCCCGGGAAGGGCACTATTAGCGCTCTTCCCGGAACTTCAGCTCTGCTCCGGACATCACTATCCATATATGGACAGTGATGTCAAGAGCAGAGCATTAGTCCCAGGCAGAGTGCTAATAGTGCTCTTCCCGGGACTATGGCTCTGTGGCTGCCCCTGACAACACTGTCCATATATGGACAGTGACATGAGGGGCTTCTCCTTTCGTAATCCCCAGTCAGAGCGTCAGCAATGCTGTGGCTGGGCATTCCACTCCTAGAGGGAACCGCAAAGGCGCTACCTACAAGGAGTGGGGCTGTGTGGCACTACCAGGGGGGCGGCTGTGTGGCACTAACAGGGAGGGGGCTGTGTTGCACTGCCAATGAGGGGTCTGTGTGGCACTACCAAAGAGGGGGGTTGTGTGGCACTACCTGGGAGGTGGGGGCTGTGTGGCACTACCTGTGAGGGGGGGCTGTGTGGCACTACCTGGGAGGGGGCTGTGTGGCACTATCTACAGAGGGCACTCAATTTATGGGGGTACAAACTGGGGGCCTACTGTCTATATGGGTGCACAAAGTTACGTTTTCTGCCATTTTACTGCAGCCGTGAGTACACCCGCAAAGGGGCCTACTAAGTCTGTGTCGCCCAAGGACCCACATAAACCTGGAGCCAGCCCTGGTTATTAATTAGGTTTTTCAGAAACAGATACAACTAAGGAATAATAAATATTATTAACATTTGATAGAATAGAACAGCCAACAGTTTTGTTTTTTTATTATTTAAAGAGAATTTGAATGTCAAATTAGTTTTAGCATATTCATTAATATACAAAAGATTATGATCTTACAAATGTCCTTGTCGAACAGGTTTCTACTCGTGTAGGGGTTGGATTTAAAGGCTATGTAAACCTTTGAAAGGCAAAAAAAAAATTCATAAAAAGGTTTATCAGTGTGTTTTATGTAACTGTAAATACTTTTTATTAAAAATTATTTTTTCCTTTTTAGATACAGCTACACTGTATTTTTTATACAGAGCAGTTGTATCTAGCGCTATTCACTGAATCTGTCAGTCCCGCAGACCTGTTGGGTTCAGTGTCAGCGGGTTCTGCGTGTCTGACATGCAGGATCCACTTGTACTCTATTACATCTAAGTCTATACTTAGATGTGATAGATTACAGGTGGATCCTGAGTGACAGAGACACACAGGACCTGCTAACACTGAACCCATCAGGTCCGCGGGACTGACAGATTTAGTGACAGTGAGTCCTGCATGTCTCTGACATGCAGGATCCGCCTGTAATCTATGACATTTAAGTTCATAACTTAGATGTGATGGATTACAGGTGGATCCCTGGTGTCAGAGACACGCAGGACCAACTGACACCACTGAACCCGTCAGGTCCGCGAGACTGACGGTTTCAGGTCATAGTCAACAATACAGCTTCTCTGTATAGATAATACAGAGCAGCTGTATCTCGAAAAGTAAAACTAATTTTTAATAAAAAAGCATTTATAAAGTTACACCAAACACACTGACTGACCTGTTGATTTAAAAAAAAAAAAAAATGCCCTTCAAAGGTTTACATAGCTTTTAAAAAATCAATATCAGGTGAATTTGCTGGTTTTCTGTGTTCTGTGACTCTTCAGCTGAATCCCTGGTATATACAGTATGTGTGAAGAGGGAATGTGCCGGTTCAACCTTTAATGTTGAATTGATTCAACCATTTTCACTCTGCCTATTACTAAGAAACTTATTTCATAGTACAAATATTAAAAAGAGAAATCCAGACAAAATGAACTTATCATATGTTACAGATATGGGGCCGGTACAGTGAGTAGGTGGGCTAGGGGACTGCCTAGGGTGCCACCTCACAACAGGAATTTGAGGGGTGCAATTTAAAAAAATAAATGATAACTAGAGAGAATTGATGCACATAGTGGTTTTGTTGTGTTGGTTTTTTTTGCCACGAATCACGTCAAAAACCACAACAAATCTGTTACTTGGTTTGTAGAAGGGCATACAAAGGTAAGGTCAGGGTATGTGCACACGATAACGTCAATTACGGCTGAAATTACGGAGCTGTTTTCAGGAGATAACAGCTCCTGCATTTCAGACGTAATTGCTCGTACTCGCGTTTTGCGGGGCGTCCATTACTGTTGTAATTTGGAGCTGTTCTTCATTGGATTCAATGAAAAACGGCTCCAAATACGTCCCAAGAAGTGTCCTGCACTTCTTTGACGAGGCTGTTATTTTACGCGCCGTCTTATGACAGCGACGCGTAAAATTACAGGTCGTCGGCACAGTACATCGGCAAACCCATTGAAATGAATGGGCAGATGTTTGCCGACGTATTGGAGCCGTGTTTTCAGGCGTAATTCGAGGCGTAAAACGCCTCCATTACGCATGAAAATAGGTTGTGTGAACCCAGCCTCACATGACCATATGTGTGCACGTTCTGTTACTGAGTTCTGTGTTTGTTCAGGTGTCTGGTCTTGGGTCCACATTTAATCTGAGATCTATATTTCATGGTGTGGTCTGGGGTCTATATTTATTTAGGGGATCTGGTCTGGGGTCTATTTGTTTAGGGTTTCTGTATTTATGTTGGGGTTATATTATTTCAGGTCTGGCCTGGGGTCTGTATATTGGGATCTGGTCTTTGGTCTGTTTTTATTTCGGGTTTCTAGTCTGTGCTATGTATTCTGGATTTTGGTCTGAGGTCTGTTTTATTTTGGGGTCTAGTCTATGGTCTGTTTTTATTTGGGGTTAGGTCTGAGGTCTGCTTTAATTCTTGGGTTTGGTCTGAGTTCTGTGATTATTTTAAGTTTTGTATTTTTGGGTCTGGGTCTATTTATGTTAGGGATCTGCCAGGTACTTCATCTAGCTATACTCCTGGGATTAATCAATCCACACCTGAGGCCAGACCTGTTCGACTGACACCATCTCCCACCAACCAGGGTGGCAGGCTCAGGAGTGGGAGAGCCTATCGCGGCCTGGTCTCTCGGAGTTAGCTCCGCCCCCTGCCCTTTATTACCTGCCCTGTGCTCTCCCTCAGTGCTTGTAATTCTTTTGGATTCCTGGCCCCACTGCTGCTTGCTCCAGCCTGCTTCTGCCGTGCTTCTGCCTTGCTGCAGTTCTGCTTGACCTGCTTGCTTGCCCTGGCTTGCTTCTGTCTCCGTGCCCGCTCGGGTGTACTCACTTCGTCCTGGTCCTGACTGTTCGTTCGCCGCCCCGTTTCCTCGTGGCGTTCCGTGGCTACTGCCCCTTCCCTTGCGTGTTCCCTGTTTGTCTCCCTGTGCACTTAGCCAGCGTAGGGACCGCCGCCCAGTTGTACCTCGTCGCCTAGGGCGGGTCGTTGCAAGTAGGCAGGGACAGGGCGGTGGGTAGATTAGGGCTCACTTTCCCTTCACCTCCTTCCTGCCACTACATAATTACAAGCCCTTACCTAGTCTACCATTTCTCCTACGCTGACGCTATCATGGACCCCCTTGAGACCCTGACCCAGCAGATGCAGGGCCTCTCCCTACAGGTCCAGGCCCTGGCCCAAAGGGTCAATCAGGGTGACGCTGCTTTAGTAGTACCCCTCACCTCACCTCTAGAACCCGACCTCAAGTTACCTGACCGGTTTTCAGGGGACCGTAAGACGTTTCTCTCCTTCCGGGAGAGTTGCAGACTGTATTTCCGCCTAAAGCCCCACTCCTCAGGTTCCGAGAACCAGCGGGTGGGTATCATCATATCCCGACTCCAGGAAGGGCCCCAAGAGTGGGCCTTCTCCTTGGCTCCTGATGCCCCTGAACTTTCCTCTGTTGATCGTTTTTTCTCTGCCCTCGGACTCATTTACGACGAGACTGACAGGACTGCTTTAGCCGAGAGTCAGCTGGTGACCTTACGTCAGGGTAGGAGACCGGTTGAGGAATACTGTTCTGATTTTAGGAAGTGGTGCGTAGCTTCTCAGTGGAACGATCCGGCCCTAAGGTGCCAGTTTAGGTTAGGATTATCTGACGCCCTGAAGGATCTGCTGGTTAGCTACCCCTCGCCTGACTCCCTTGACCAGGTTATGGCCCTAGCAGTACGACTTGACCGACGTCTCAGGGAACGTCAGCTAGAACGCTTCAGTGTGCTCCCCTCTGACTTTTCTGCGATTCCCCCCGAGGTCCCGTCTCCTCGCCCCTCCACGGAGGACTCGGAGGTACCTATGCAACTCGGGGCCTCCATGTCCCCTCGACAACGTAGGGAGTTTCGCAGAATGAATGGTCTCTGCTTCTACTGTGGGGACGACAAGCATCTACTGAACACCTGTCCCAGGCGCAAGAATAAGAAGCCGGAAAACTTCCGCGCCTAAGTGATCATCGGGGAGGTCACTTGGGCGCACAGGTATTTCCCGTTAATGTGAAACGCAATAAAATTTTGCTTCCCTTTCAGGTCTCGTTTGCTGGCCGGTCTGCCACGGGCAGTGCTTTCGTGGATTCTGGCTCATCTGCTAATATCATGTCTGTGGAATTTGCTATGTCTCTAAAGATGCCTTGTATTGATTTACCTTATCCTATCCCTGTAGTAGGAATCGACTCAACCCCCCTTGCTAATGGTTATTTTACTCAGCATACTCCTGTTTTTGAACTCCTGGTTGGCTCCATGCATTTGGAGCAGTGCTCTGTACTGGTGATGCAGGGATTATCGTCTGATCTGGTTTTAGGCCTTCCCTGGTTGCAGTTGCATAATCCCACATTTGATTGGAATACTGGGGATCTCACCAAATGGGGTAATGAATGTCTTATGTCATGTCTTTCTGTTAACTCTATTTCTCCCCGGGAGGAGGTAAACACGCTTCCTGAGTTTGTTCAGGACTTCGCCGATGTGTTTTCTAAGGAGGCCTCCGAGGTGTTGCCCCCCCATAGAGATTACGATTGCGCCATCGATTTGGTGCCTGGTGCCAAGCTTCCTAAGGGTAGGATATTTAATCTTTCATGTCCTGAACGTGAAGCGATGAGGGTGTATATCCAAGAATGCCTGGCCAAGGGTTTCATTCGCCCCTCGACTTCTCCTGTAGGTGCTGGCTTCTTCTTCGTGGGGAAGAAGGATGGTGGTCTTAGGCCGTGCATTGATTATCGTAACCTGAATAAGGTCACCGTAAGGAACCAGTACCCACTTCCTTTGATTCCGGATCTTTTTAATCATGTTCAGGGAGCCCAATGGTTTTCTAAGTTCGATCTACGGGGGGCATATAACCTTATCCGCATCAAAGAGGGGGATGAGTGGAAAACTGCGTTCAACACACCCGAGGGTCATTTCGAATACCTGGTCATGCCCTTTGGGTTGTGTAATTCCCCTGCTGTCTTCCAGAATTTTATTAATGAAATCCTGAGAGAGTACCTGGGTAATTTTCTTGTTGTGTACCTTGATGACATACTGGTGTTTTCCAAGGACTGGTCCTCCCACGTGGAGCATGTCAGGAAGGTGCTCCAGGTCCTTCGGGAGAATAATCTGTTTGCTAAGACTGAAAAATGTGTCTTTGGGGTACAGGAGATACCATTTTTAGGGCAAATCCTCACTCCTCATGAATTCTGCATGGACCCTGCCAAGGTTCAAGCTGTGGCGGAATGGGTCCAACCTGCCTCCCTTAAGGCGTTACAGTGTTTTTTAGGGTTCACCAACTATTACAGGAGATTTATTGCCAACTTCTCGGTCGTCGCTAAGCCTCTTACGGACCTTACCCGCAAGGGTGCCGATGTCCTCCATTGGCCCCCTGAGGCCGTCCAGGCCTTTGAGACTCTCAAGAAGTGCTTTATCTCGGCCCCCGTGCTGATTCAGCCCAACCAAGAGGAGCCATTTATTGTGGAGGTTGACGCTTCCGAGGTGGGAGTGGGGGCCGTCTTGTCCCAGGGTACCAGCTCCCTCACCCATCTCCGCCCCTGTGCTTACTTCTCTAGGAAGTTTTCACCCACGGAGAGTAACTATGATATTGGCAACCGCGAACTTCTAGCCATTAAATGGGCTTTTGAGGAGTGGCGGCACTTCCTGGAGGGGGCCAGACACCAGGTAACGGTCCTTACGGATCACAAGAATCTGGTTTTCCTAGAATCGGCCCGGAGGCTTAATCCTAGACAAGCTCGGTGGGCACTATTCTTTACCAGATTTAATTTCTTGGTTACCTATAGGGCTGGGTCCAAGAATATTAAGGCTGACGCTCTGTCACGTAGTTTCATGGCCAATCCTCCTTCCGAGAAGGATCCCGCTTGTATTTTACCCCCTGGTATAATCGTCTCTGCCACGGATTCTGATTTAGCTTCTGATATCGCGGCTGATCAGGGTGCAGCTCCCGGGAACGTCCCTGGGGACAAACTGTTTGTTCCCCTGCAATACCGGCTGAGGGTACTCAGGGAAAACCATGACTCCGCTCTATCTGGTCATCCTGGCATCTTGGGCACCAAACACCTCATTACCAGAAACTATTGGTGGCCTGGGTTGCCTAAAGATGTTAGGGCTTACGTCGCCGCTTGTGAGGTTTGCGCTAGGTCCAAAACCCCTAGGTCCCGACCTGCGGGCCTACTACGTTCCTTGCCCATTCCCCAGAGACCTTGGACCCATATCTCCATGGATTTTATCACCGATTTGCCTCCATCTCAGGGCAAGTCGGTGTTGTGGGTGGTAGTCGACCGCTTCAGCAAGATGTGCCACTTTGTGCCCCTTAAGAAGCTACCTAACGCCAAGACGTTAGCTTCTTTGTTTGTGAAACACATCCTGCGTCTCCATGGGGCCCCAGTCAATATCGTTTCTGACAGAGGGGTACAATTTGTTTCCTTATTTTGGAGAGCTTTTTGTAAAAAGTTGGAGATTGATCTGTCCTTCTCCTCCGCCTTCCATCCCGAAACTAATGGCCAAACGGAAAGGACCAACCAATCCCTGGAACAATATTTAAGGTGTTTCATCTCTGACTGTCAATTCGATTGGGTCTCATTCCTTCCCCTTGCTGAATTTTCCCTGAATAACCGGGTCAGTAACTCGTCAGGGGTCTCCCCGTTTTTCTGTAATTTCGGGTTTAACCCAAGGTTCTCCTCCGTCTCCCCTGGTTGTTCCAATAATCCTGAGGTAGAGGAGGTTCATCGGGAACTGTGCACTGTCTGGGCCCAGGTTCAGAAGAACCTAGAGGCGTCCCAGAGCGCACAAAAGATTCAGGCGGATAGTAGACGTTCTGCTAACCCCCGGTTTGTCGTCGGGGATTTGGTCTGGTTGTCGTCCAGGAACTTGCGCCTTAAGGTCCCGTCCAGGAAGTTTGCTCCCCGATTTATTGGACCTTATAAGATCATTGAAGTCCTCAACCCTGTATCCTTCCGTCTGGAGCTCCCCCCATCCTTTCGCATACATGACGTCTTCCATGCCTCCCTCCTTAAACGCTGCTCCCCGTCCTGGTCCCCCTCGAGGATACCTCCTGTTCCCGTTCTCACCCCTGAGGGGGTGGAATTCGAGGTGGCCAAGATTATGGACAGTAGGATGGTCCAGGGCTCCCTCCAGTACCTGGTCCATTGGAGAGGATACGGGCCGGAGGAGAGGACTTGGGTACCTGCCCGTGATGTTCACGCTGGGGTATTGATCAGGAGGTTCCACCTCCTCTTCCCCACTAAACCGGGTCCCCTTAGTAAGGGTCCGGTGGCCCCTCATAAAAGGGGGAGTACTGTTAGGGATCTGCCAGGTACTTCATCTAGCTATACTCCTGGGATTAATCAATCCACACCTGAGGCCAGACCTGTTCGACTGACACCATCTCCCACCAACCAGGGTGGCAGGCTCAGGAGTGGGAGAGCCTATCGCGGCCTGGTCTCTCGGAGTTAGCTCCGCCCCCTGCCCTTTATTACCTGCCCTGTGCTCTCCCTCAGTGCTTGTAATTCTTTTGGATTCCTGGCCCCACTGCTGCTTGCTCCAGCCTGCTTCTGCCGTGCTTCTGCCTTGCTGCAGTTCTGCTTGACCTGCTTGCTTGCCCTGGCTTGCTTCTGTCTCCGTGCCCGCTCGGGTGTACTCACTTCGTCCTGGTCCTGACTGTTCGTTCGCCGCCCCGTTTCCTCGTGGCGTTCCGTGGCTACTGCCCCTTCCCTTGCGTGTTCCCTGTTTGTCTCCCTGTGCACTTAGCCAGCGTAGGGACCGCCGCCCAGTTGTACCTCGTCGCCTAGGGCGGGTCGTTGCAAGTAGGCAGGGACAGGGCGGTGGGTAGATTAGGGCTCACTTTCCCTTCACCTCCTTCCTGCCATTACAATTTATTTAGGGGTTCTAGTGTCTGTATTTATTCTGGGATCTCTATTTATTTTGGGGCTTGTACTTGTTTTGGGATCTGAGATTTGTATTATTCTGGGGGTTTGGTCTGAGGTCTGTATTCATTTTGGAGTGTGATAAAGGAGTCATATTCACTTAGGTTGGCAGTGTTTGGGAGGCATGCCCTATGTAAATGGTGGACATATTTAAAAAATTCTATGCATCAGTCATCACACTGCTTCTCAGAATTTCCCTATTGCCACAACTAAAAAGTAGACAAGTATGGTGTGTGAGTCTATGTGTATATATATATATATATATGTTGTATATGTGTGTACTTGTTGCAGATGTAGGCCTGTACAGTCGTACATATTTGTTAGTAATTGTACGCCTTTCCCTGACTGTCCATATCACAGGATTCCTGCACTCTCAACTCCTGCCACCTAGTTGTGGACCAGTGATTGGGGCACCAAACAGTGCTGGAGCCTGAGGACACCAGATATTTGACTAATCTGAGCAATAAAGCTGCTTTCACAGTGCGGTTGGCAGCCCCTGTAGATTTCATAGGAAAAATAGAGCTGCATGCAGCGCTATTCTTCCTGTCAAAAGGACGGAAATAACAACAGATCCCGACGGACTCAAGGCGGCGTTAGTATGAAAATCTAAACCACGATGCAAGTATGAACAGAGCCTTACTCATTCACTTACATAGACCACCAGGGATGTTCCTTCACTACCAATAACCCAATCACTACCATTTTTAATTAATTCTATGGTTCTTGGAAAAGGGTGGGCTGCAATTTACATAATCTTCCAAGGGCACCAAAATGTCTTGTCCCGGCTCTGCATAGATACATGTTATAAAATCATATTGAGGGGACACTTATGGTGCAGACTGCTTTCTCTGCGAGCGTCGCACTAGGCACCAGCCAAACCTGCTCACCTCGGCTGTTACTGATCATTTTAACCTTACCCTCCCCTCTCTAAACCTGTCCTATTGTAATCATTATATGGTATGTGCATGCGATGATCTATTATTTGGTGATAGCTATTACAAATAGCTACATGCAACATACTAATGGTACTAAAAGTTTTCTCTTTGAACATCAATGGTCTCAACTACTCTTTTAAGAGGGCTTTGATGTGGGAGAATGTGTGGAGAATAAATCTAGATGTGACATTTTCTTAGTTCAGTAATCTTCTCTCATTGCAACTGATACGCACAGATGCGCACATAAGATGTTTCCCCATATGTTTAGCTCCCCTGCTCCTAAAAAAATTTGGGGATCCTCATGGGCATCAAAAGTTCAGTAGCTTTCTCTGTTCAAAAATTTATTACAGACTCAGCTTGTAGATATCTTATCCTCCTATCCAGACTAAACAATTTTTCGTCCAATATTACAAATTTCAATGTCCCTAATTTCCACCCTTTTTTCTTTTTTTTTATGTAAAACGCTTTTCTAGAAAGCTAACAAATGTCTCCAATAGCACTGCTATTTTAGGTGGGGATTTTAAACATAAATCAGCTATTCGTCAGTGCACTGAGCTTAGGGAGATTCTGAAAGACACCGCACTTCATGACATCTAGAAATAGAATGCAGGTGAGCGAAATTATACCTTTTACTCCCAAGCAGGGCCGGCCTTAGGGGTGTCCGACCTGTGCGAGTACAAAGAATGCTGCACCCTCACAACATGTAGAGGGTGCCACTGAGCAGGCCATTTGAACTCTATGTCCCCTGCTCTTGGTTACACACATGGAGGAAACAAGAGCAGATGCAACAAGAGAAGAGCAGGAAGCTCCACCCACGGCCGACCCTACAAAAAGCCTGCCAGCATGGGGGAGGTAAGTGCCTATGTGTGTCTATGTGTGTGTATATATGTAAGATAGGGTATAGTTATCAGAATGTGTTATCTGTGGTGTTACATACGACTGCAGATAACATCCACTACATTATCTGTATTTACAGAGTTATCACTGTGTGTTATCTGTGGTGTTACATAGGGCTGCAGGTAACATCTACTACACTATGTTTACCCAGAGAGTTATCACTGTGTTATCTGTGGTGTTACATAGGACTGCAGGTGACATATACTACATTATCTGTACTCAGAGAGATAACACTGTATGTTATCTGTGGCATTACATAGGACTGCAGGTAACACCTACTACATTATCTGTACTCAGAGAGATATCACTGTGTGTTCTCTGTTGTGTTACATAGGACTGCAGGTAACACCTACTACATTGTGTTTACTCAGAGAGTTATTACTGTGTAATCTGTGGTGTTACATAGGACTGCAGGTAACATCCACTACATTATGTGTACTGGGAGTTATCACTTCGTTATCTGTGGTACTGCAAATAACATCTTCCACATTATTTGTACTCAGAGAGTTATCACTGTGTGTTATCTGTGGTGTTACATAGAACTGCAGTTAACATCTACTACATTATCTGTACCCAGAGAGTTATCAATGTGTGTTTTCTGTGGTGTTACATAGGACTGCGTGTAACATCTACTATATAATGTGTACTCAGGGAGTACTCACTGTATTATCTGTGGTGATACATAGGACTGCAGGTAATGTCTACTGCATTATATCATTATATGTGTTTAAAGAGTTATCACCGAGTTATCTGTGGTGTTGCGTAGGACTGAAGGTAAAACTACTACACTACCTGTACTGTGTATAAATGTTTATATGAACTTGTATGTAACGTTTTACTTGGCATCACTCTGACCTCATGTGACGTGAGCTATGACCTTTCATTTGAGCGCTTTTTTTCATGTGTGCTTCTTTGATGTGTGTGCTTTCCCCTTTATAAGAGGCATTTTTTCATTCTTGTACATTCGGCCTGAGGAAGACGTTGGTCCAACGTGGAAACGCGTAGCCTTATATTCTAATAAATCACTGTTGAATTTTAGATCAATTCCTACTACAATTATTTATACTATTATTATCAGCAGCGCCTCACTATAAGTCCCCAATATATGTTTTTTCATACTTTACTCTCTACGTTTTACAACAAGGGAGATAAAGTATTGTTTATTTTAGCATGAAGGCTGAAGCGTTAAATAACATTATAAAAAATTGCTTCCTTTCTTTATTTATTCAGTCTCCCTACCCAAGATATGGTATTTCTTCAGAAAAATTAGATACACTTAACAGCCCTAATTCTAATGTAGATATTATTTAGGCCATAAAAATTTTCAATTTGCAAATGTCATATATGTAATGTATTACGAACATTCCAGCAAACACTCCTCCTGTACCTAAACACTATCGGACAGATTTCAAAGGAGATGTTATCGGCAACCATTGTCACCTTACCCAAACATGGAAAACCAGGTTTTCGTCCCATACCATTATTAAACAATGATCTTAAATTATTGGTCTAACCACTTGTGGATCTCCCATAGACTATAAACGTCCTGGTATTACATTATTTCTCCTGTTAGCTATCTGGGATTGCAAAGACTAATAGAATTAAAATGCTCATACTACCAAACATTATATATATACGTTTTGATGTTTACCTTTCTGTATTCCCGCTGGGATTCTACAACAGTTAAATAAACCTACAAATCCAGAGAGGAAGTCTTCCCTAATAATACAAGGGATAAATTGAGATGCCCACACTAGAATATATATACCAATAGGAGGGTATCAACTAATTGCTGAAACAATATATTAATCAAAATACACAAAATCTTTATTATAAATAGATGCAGCTGAAATGCCCACAATAAAAAGACAAATGCACAAGACATGAATAAAATATAACCCAAGGAGGTGGGTAGGACATGATCTACAACAATTATAAATCACAGATAGAAATCAGAAAAGGTAGTCATGAACAAGTAGTACTGGACTGTATATCCTGTACCCACAGACCTAATTATTTAAATCTCCAACATACAAGAGAAAAAGCAGTTGGTACTCAAAAAAATACACTATTAAATATCAAAATATAATAAGACCAATTACTGACCCATAGTATGTATAGTTGGTGTGTATGATGTCCTCCCACCTCACCCTCAACAACAGTTAGTCTGATATGTTGAAGTTCCTATGGGGGTTCCACCTGCCCATGACTAAATAAAAATGCCCTATACCCTTCGCTGTGAAAGTGTGGTCTAGGTGTCCCAATCTGGTTAAATACCACCAGACTCATTTGCTTGACCTACTCAAAGAATGGGGAATGCCGCCGAACCATCAAAAGTGTCTGCAAATTAAGAGTTTATTAGTAAGGCGGCAGTTACTAAAGGTGCTTTTAGCTGCTTGTGTCATTAAGGATTTCTCATATCACCTTCCACTGTTTGCCATGCAGGCAGCTAAGTATTTTTGGAAAATACTTGATAATTCCAAAGAAACGGTTTGTTTCCCCCAACTCTTTCCGTAGAATACTGCATTTCCAATCTAAATGTTAATGAAAGGATAATAAGGGATGTGGATGTGTTGGGAAAATGGTATCATAGTTCCTCACTGAATCCCTGCATACCATCTACTCCCTTACTCAAAAAATGTTCTACCAATATCTTCAAATCTGCCATCTAGCCTCTTCTACTATCATTCCTAACACCGCCACTATGACCCCTACATTTTAATTATTTTCAGGACATAAAAGTTATACCAGGGGGATGTCCTTAGCGTACCACACATTTCTCACTCCGGATACCCCTCGGTTTTTATGCAGAGATATGAAGCAGACCTTGGTACTTGTTGCCTTAGACTCTTGGACAGATGCTTTATATTGGGTGGTCAAGTGCTCACATTATATTAACTATGCCGAACAAATCTGCAAAATCCAAATTCGTATGATAATTGACATCTAATAGACTAGTACATATAATCCCAAAATATAATTTACTTGCTGGCGTAAATGTGGGCAGAAAGTTACTCTAGCATATATGGGGTGGTACTGTCCCATCATTGCACCTTTATGGAAGTTGGTATTCTTTGTTCCCACTTAACAGGTTCAAATAAAAAGCTTCTTTTACTGAACTAGCAATTTTATGTTTAGGACTATCTTCTGTTCCTTGCTACATCTGGTGGGTATGTGCGCAAATCTTGATGGCCATCCATAACGTTATTGCTTGAAACTGGGACCGAACGTCACAGAAGTGGAATTTTCTGTTGACCAATCTATGCAGCATGAGTTATTTTTATGCTTCTGATTTGCAATCTAGGATGAAGCTCCATACACAATGAAGAATTTGGATTTCTAATCCATTTGCTGCCCCTTTACTGCCTTCACTAATGTAATGTATTACAATAATGTATGGTTTCATACTAAATAATTGACATACTCTGTATGTATCCCTTTGTTATATTTTTATGTATTTTACAATCCGTTTGCTACATTTGTTTTTCTTATGATTTTTTTCTTATGTTTTGCTCCTTGTTTTATTTTTCGATATTTTCTTTTATGTTGTTTTATTATATTGGCTGTATTGGTGACTCAATATTTTGTCATGGACACTTCTACACGTTTATATTATGCTACTTTTTGACTGTTACTATGTCTTGGTATGCTATATACCCATGCAGACATGTTTATACAAATCTTAATAAAAACTGCAGTATAAAAAAAAAAAAAGAGATCACACCTGTTTTGGATCACTACTGATTTTCTAAATGTAAGGGCTCCACAAAGAACAAAAATAGCTTGTCTTTGATCAGAAATCGTTTCAGGTCCAACTTCTCTAACCTCAACTGGGGAAGCAGTGAACACCAACGCATTTCCCTTGCAATGGTCTTTGCAAGGGAAATGTAGCAATACATTGTGGCCATTCAGATGAATGGCTATCCATCTAATGCATGGCCATGCCGCTTTTGTCAGGACCGCTGTTGATTCCACCAGAACGGAAGCTTCTCTTACACAGTGGCTCTCTGTTCTGGCACATAGAGTAGGGGTGTCTTGGTGAGAAAAACCCTTTAAATGCTTTTGACTATTCTGACACACCACTCTAAGCACAGCTTCAATAGCTGCTGGTCCAAGATCACAGACTCCACAAATGTGAGCTTCTCTGACATATAAGAAGACCATTTTGTCTAGATTTCCCCCTAAAGGCGACTAACGTTTGTTATGAATTTATGCATTCATTGGAATGTCCAGGTTTGAATTTTGCGGTAAGCTGTCTTAGTGTAGCCTACAGGCAACAGAGTTGATAGATAGCTGTGTCTCTGCAAACTACATCTGTCAAAGTATTTTCTTAATTAGTAACAAAATACCAGCAGAAAAATAGGAAAATTATCTATATTGCCATTTTTAAATTTTCCATATGTGTGGCGTTTTTTGTGTATTATTTTACATGAAAAGTATCACTATCCAGATGTCACATGTAAGAGAATAGGGACAAATGAATACCTATTCCTAAGAATTACCACCTCACTAATAACCTAGTAATATTTTTCAATTAAAAAGATTGAGGTAGACGTTTTGGGTAATGTATAATAACCAGACACAACAGCGAATTTTGAGTATAGTTACATAGTGCCTATTGTAGCACCAAGGTTAAAAGCAGACCTGGGTGTTGGTGAAAATAAAGGGTTTTCAAGTATAATGGCTGCTTTCTTCCAGGAACAGTGTCTCACTTGTCCATGGATATTGCAGCTCAGCTTTATTGAAGTGAATGGCAACAATACCCCACACAACCTGTGGACAGGTGTGGTGCTGTTTTTGGAAGAAAGCAACCATGTTTTTATAATCCTATATAACCCTATTAAGGCTGTTATCACACAGTGCACTGTTGGTACACCTTTTTTTTTTTTTTTTTTAACTGGTTGCCGACCCAGGATGAGTATTCTTCTCATGAGCTGCAGGACATTGCCACATCAGCAAGTGTGACCGTATGATCAGAAGTGGGGCAACAGCTGTAATACACAGCCACAGCCCCGCTTTAATAGCATAGATCAGAGAAACCGCTGATTTCCACCGTTAACTGAATGCCACAATCAAAGGGTAAGTGTGAGGGGGGAACCCTTTGATCGCGTCACAGGGAATTCCTGTGGCACGATCGAGGCCCATACTTGGTATGGGCAGACATCCCAGGGTCAACTGAAGGACCCCAGGACTGTCTGACAATATTTTCAGTTGTTAGGGCATACTTCGGTATGCCCTAACAACTGCCTGTGTGCTATCAGTACACAGGCTAATGTGCTGGTATATAGATATATGCCAGTACATTATAGTTAAAAAAATGAAGACCTAAATTTAAATCCAACTATGGAATTTAAAAAAATGAATTTTAACAAAAAAAATCTGTAAAAAAAAAAATACACATAAAACGTATTTTTTTACAATAAACTAACGTTATTAAATATAAGCATATTTAATAACATAAAATAATATAAACATATTTTGCATGATCACAACCTTAACAACCTGCATGATAAGTTTACAGCATGGTTTATGATAATCGGTGTATGGTGTAATAAATCAAACTGCAGCAAGACTGCTTTCTTCAGCATTTTTGCCAAAATAAAAACTAATATAAATTAAAAGTTCATGTATATGTACAAAAAAAAAAAACCGACACCTACAAGTACAACTCATACAGTTACATCGAACAAAAAATGAAAAATTATGACTGCTGCGAAGCAAAGAAGAAAAATCCAAAAATGTATCTGGTCCTCAAGGCCAAAATTGGGCCAGATCTTAAAGGCTATGTACACCTTCGAAAGTGATTTAAAAAAAAAAATAAATGTCAGTGTGTTTGGTGCAACTTTCAAATTAGTTTTTATTAAAAAATATTTTTACATTTTGAGATACAGCTGCTCTGTATCCCGTATACAAATGGTAAAAGCTAGGGTTAGACAAAGACTTGCGGCACATGGTACCCATTACATAAGAGTAACTTTTTTCCTCCTCATAAGTCAATGAAATAGTTGCTGAGCTACTGAAGCAGGAAAGTCGCACAACAGTGTAAGTTTTCATTGACTGCTGTGGTATGCAACTGTCATGTGCCAATTTTTGATTGAAAAAAAATCTACAACTTGTTACTATCATAATGTTTACATTGAGCAACTCAATGCATTTATTTGGGCAGGAGTTGTACAACACATCTGTGCCAACTGTATTGCCTCTGCTAGATAACAACCTTACAGGCAAACTTTATGTGCGACCCAATGCATCTGGGACACAGGGATGCTGAGAGGTTGCACTTTGATGTAACGTTGCCATGTATTAAAACAGTCACAATCAAATAGAATTATGGGAGCGTGACTCAAGCAGGAATATTTTCACAATTCAAATGACACAACATTAAGTTTTAGACACATTGGGATCCCACAACTGATCTACCGTAAATCTTGCCATGACCCAATAGTGAATACTAATATTCAAATCCATATTTAGAAGAAGTGGTCTCATGAAGACAAACCCTATCCATATTCCTTAAAAAGGCACATAGATGTCATGGGGGGTCCTCTACTTTGGTATCACCCTCTTTTATAGAGAGAAGCCAGAGCAGCTCTTGCTCTGGTGAACACATTTGAATGGGTAATACAAAGCTATCAGTTGACTGCCAGGAGTTAGAAAAACTGTACTGGGGAGCAAGTGCTGGCAAACATTGTACACTTTAATGACAGAAAAGTAATATTATCTAGAAGTTTTCATACCGAAACACAGTACAGTAGATTATACATAAAAGCATTGTTTACAGGTAAACTTGTCAGCAATAAATATTACAATACATCAGCTGACCAGAGAACCTGATGACTATCAATCAGATCCGAAAGATTAAAGTGTTTGAAATGATAACTGCCTCATGTAAATGAACAAAATGAACAACAGTAAATGATAAAAATAATGTTAATTATTGATGCAATGATTATTCATACATAAAATTTTGATCTGGAAGTTTATATTTCCACTCTACCTCATGGCGTTCTTAGTCTGTGGATGTCTCTTTTACCTAATTTTAGCAAAAATAGGTACAATATCTATAATATACACACACACACATGCTTGAAAATGCCCTCAATGTGAGGGTGAAACGTTGCACTAAGATGTGGTGGTGAATAAACCCGTTTGATATTTTTGGAGTGCTGCTTCCTCGCATGTTTTTTGTACTCTGATCTTGGGGAGAGGTCACTCCTCTGGATTCTGGAAGGCTCTGTACCCGCCGAAAGGTTTGCCTCACGGTGCTGCTCCAATTATTTACATTGTTTTTATACACACACATATGTATTCATATACCAAAAGCCAGCACAGACTTTTGCATAATCATCCTTTTGTACCAAGAACTGTAACTATATCAATGGGACATCCAAATTGTCTATAGGAAATATAACGTCACGACCATCATAGAAAGACTATAGACTATAGAACTTTCCACTAGAGGATGGTGTCAATAACTTAAAAGTATTATTAATGCATCTGGTTGCCTTGGATGAAGTCATGTATAAATCGGTAACTGCCTCAAGTAGGTTGTTTCCCCACCCTCTAGAAGATTAACTTTTTTCTAAACTTATTAACTGTGTTACTGTGTCATTCTAGACATTCTATAATTTCATATTTTATGATCAACACAGCTGAACACTTTGTTGTAGCCCCTGACACTTATGTCGAATTCCTTCTGTGGAACGGTTTTTAACTACCCAGCATACATCAATAATAATATTCCTTGTTCCTTAGCTTATCTAGCTTGCAAATTTTAAAATTCCCAATTCCGTAGAGCTGCTATCCTGGGGCCATCAACAAAATACCGACACTGATTATGGTAACTGTATTCTATCCACTGAGAAAAAGGTTTGCTTCAAGTTTTAAGGCATTTTATAAAAAATGGTAGATATCTCCATACATTGTAGTTCTTTAGCATATTGGCATTAGCTGAGTATCTCAAAAGTGAGGCAGTTGGTGGAACTTCTCTTAGTTGACTGTAGACTGTAAAGTGCAACCAGACAAGGGAGTACATAGCAAAGAGGCAGCTACTGTATGCAGCCGCTATTCGTCCTCTGGAGACAGGGGGCCAATTACAGGTTGTTTTTTTCCCCCCTATTTAAATGGGTGATTAGAATCTCCACAAAGAGGTGCTCTATAGAGGTGCTGCTATGTTACAAAACAAAGAAGTAGAGTGTACTATAGTCCTAAAAATGGAATGGGGGACTAGAACCTTCTGTCACAAGTCTTTAGGAGTGTGGTGGTGTCTAGCGGCCCCCTAAAGGGCACTCATTTTTTATCTTTGCTATTGGACTTTTATATGCACCTGTGTAACCAAGAGCAAGGAAGCAGAAAGACGTCAGCAGGGATTGAGCAAGCATTCGTCATGAACCCTACAATGTTCTTAGATTAGCTTTTTTTCATAAAAATTCATAATCCTGCATGGATCAATTGTCAACCATCTCATTTATATTATGAGTATCCCCTTTATTGCCCTGGCTGTCTATCTAGCTCCTTTTACAAGTATTTGAAATAAAACATTAATATTCCCTGTAATATCCAGTAGCATGTAACTTGTTTTCATGTTAATTCAGTTTTTCATAAAATCATAATTAATCATTTGTTGATTACCGTCATACCAATAAAAACATATCTATTGTCCCTCTTTATATACGCCTCTTCCACAGTATAATGGTTCATTTTATTGAAACCTGGTGTTTAGCCCTGCTATAAAACACCGCTCAGAAGTAGTTACTCGTTTTATTAAGTTTATGGCAGGCAATTTGTAAGGGCTAATAATTTTGTGTTCGTATTATTTATTAGCCAACTGCTTCCGTACAATTGTTCCTAATTACTATAAGAAATAAAATTGGGCCTCAGAGATGACTGCAGAGCTCTGGTTTAAATAGAATTCTCAAAAATGCTTGGAAAACACAGATCAAAATTTCTACAAAGACTATAAATAAATTCATACGACAGCCTTAGGGCTCAGTTCCCCTTTGACTCTATAGCTGACGGACGTGCTGTTGCATTGTGCGTCTGCTTCTTTTGAGAAGTGTAAGTGAATGCCAAGCATGGCTTTAAGTAGGCAATTAAATTAACTGTATGGGCGGCATTTATATCAGAATATACATATATCTGTAAACATTGAGGTAGATGGATGCCATATTTGATGATGTTCCCTTTGGACGCACAAGCCAAGTCTTGCATTTAATGCTTTTTGCATTTCCATTTTCTTAGATGATTTTACAAAGTGCCATTCACTTCTTGAAACAAGTAGGAGCGTGTTGAGCGTCTTTTACACAGGCTGTTGAATTTCAAAGCATTAATATTGTACTGAATGTCTCCTGTCATTTTAGCCTTGTGTTACAGAAGAGAATAAAACATAGTATGCCCTTAATGGTTCTGTGAATGTACAGCTCTAATATAGTGTCATGAATAGTATCAGCATAATCATACTGTGAAAAAAAAATATGTAAGAAGTCAAGTTACAATGAACAATGGACCCTGTATAAACCCAGAGTAAGGGTATGTTCACACGCTGAGTCAAAAACAGCTCAAATTTACGGAGCCGTTTTCAGAGAAAACAGCCTCTGATTATCAGCCATTTTTTAAGCTGAAAAGGTTTTTTGAGGCGTTTTTTCTAGACTTTTTGGAGCTGTTTTTCCATTGACACAATGAAAACCAACTAAAACGGCGACGTAAAAAAACGCTCTGTCTGAACTAAATGCTGTTTTTCCCATTGATAAACATTGAGCAGATGTTTGTAGGTGTTTAGCTACCGTTTCTTTATGCGCATTTTGGGGCGTTTACGCCTGAAAACAAGCGTGCAAACATACCCTAAGGCTGGCGAGAGAAGTAGAAAGACAATTGCTGCTAAGGCCACTCTTGTTCTTAACTAGGGAGGAGTGAATTGCCCAAAATTCGTTTTGGGGGAGATTCTATTGATTTAGCTGTCCAATTTGATTTGGTCTGAATAAATTTGCTGCAAATTGCAAGTACCCTGATTGTCCTATCTGAATCTCTGATATCTTCCTGGAATTAATCCAAGTTAAAGAGGCTCTGTCACCAGATTTTGCAACCCCTATCTCCTATTGCAGCAGATCGGCGCTGCAATGTAGATAAGAGTAACGTGTTTTTTTTTTCAAAAAGGAGCATTTTTGGCCAAGTTATGACCATTTTTATATTTATGCAAATGAGGCATCAGAGAGTCAAACAAGGCAATCGGGAAACTTGCGATTCCACCCCAAAAATGAAGTATAATTCCTTAATACAGAACATACTAGGCTTATCTTTATTATCACAGATTCCATATGAACCCATGAAAAAAACTTTGCATGTCTACATATGAAATCTGAGACACGCGGAGGTACAGCATTGGTCTATAGATTTCTTTGGGTGACATACAGTAGAATAAATATGTACAACATGGATTCATAATATGGCCATGTGCATAAATGTATATCCACAATTTGTGTTAAACTGCCTTGTTAATGTCAGTGTAGTGCTATAGAGCAGTGCTTCTCAAACTGTGAGGTGGGCCTCACCAGTAAGGCGCCCCCTTGTTTTGGGTGAGGCACAGCTGGGAAGTAAATTTTCACAGTTATCATAATCTGTACAGTTTGTTTTGCGGCTACATTAATCTCTGGTTTAGCAACAAAATTGAGTCCTTTCGTGCTTATTTTTATGTTATAGTCGGCTCAGGAGACAAATAAAATGGAAATTTAGCAATATTTCACATTTTGGCATGTACTTCGACCATCGGTGGTGAGGCCCAGGCGTATTCCTGTTGTGAATGGTGAGGCCCTAGTAGAAAAAGATTGACTGCTATAGAGAACACCACATACAACTATGACTTTCAGCTGTCCGTCCGCATCTATAAAAAGTCAATGCAAAACCTGGCTACACCACTGCAGTATTTTTCTATACATTTGGCTTCTTACACAACAAAATGTATTCGTTACCATGGAAAATCTTTAAAATTTACATCAACCACACCCCACAGAAGCACAGAGTTTATTTTTTTTTCCTTCAGCACACACATTATTGTACAACAACCTCATCCTATGACTTCCACCTCTCATTTAACATGTGAAATGTCACTCCTTGGGAATGCATTCACAATTAATAAACCCTCACAGCAGAAGCGCTAGGAATAACGTAGGGCATTTAAGGTAAAACTCATTTTCCTGCAAGTGCCTGAACAATACTTTACACTCGTCCTAGAACTATAATGATTTATGTAATATAGTTTCTAGCTATCCCTCTGACATGCCACCGGCTGAAATGTTCCTGCTATGGCCCCAATATCTCTTCTACATATTTGTATTATATAAACCAGTTATTAAACATACGTCCATCTCCTGGAATTTATGCAGTCACTAGAAAAGTCTTTGCTACAGGTGAAATAATCTTGTTGGAATGTGCAAGCTGGAATTTCTGTGTCCATCCAGGTGTTTTACTGACTGTCGGGCGCCTGGAGCAGGCAAAAAGAGGTGGGGTAGCGGGGCACATCTTCCATGACCACATCTGCTCCTTTTATGAAAATCAATGAGACCTTACTGACAATCTATTACTGTATAAAGTACATAATTCCCATGACTAAGAACACAAGTTTACAGCCTACATGTCTAGAAATGAGTGGGTACCAACATGGGTCAAAATAGTATTTTAGAAAAAGGCATATGTAGGGCCTCGGTTGAAGTGTGTCCTTTCTGGAACTTAAACATTGATGGTCTATCCTTAGGATACACTACCAATGTTTGATCGCTGGGTCCAACACCTGGGCAGCAGAATGAAAGGGTTGCGGCGCTCCAGCAAGCACCATGGCTCCTTCATTGTTTATACTCATCTGGATGGGTGGCTGTTCTTGGTACTGCAACTCAGTCTCATGGGACCATGGCATTCAATGAAGTGCTGCAGCCCCTTTAGGCTGGGTTCACACGACCTATTTTCAGACGTAAACGAGGCGTATTATGCCTCATTTTACGTCCGAAAATAGGGCTACAATACGTCGGCAAACATCTGCCCATTCATCTGAATGGGTTTGCCGACGTACTGTGCAGACAACCTGTCATTTACGCGTTGTCGTGTGACAGCTGTCAAACGACGACGCGTAAAAATACAGCCTCGTCAAAAGAAGTACAGGGCACTTATTTCAGACGTAATTTGAGCCGTTCTTCATTGAACTCAATGAAGCACAGCTCAAAATTTACGGCTGTCAGAGAAGCCTCGCAAAATGCGAGGAGGAGCATTTACGTCTGAAACGAGGCAGCTGTTTTCTCCTGAAAATAGTCTGTCTTTTCAGACGTAAATGCCTGCTACCGTGTGCACATACCCTTATTGTGCTGCTTGGAATAAGAACGACACCACTCAGACACTGATTGACTTTACTAAGCATAAATACCTAGAAATTGTCCTTGCCGATGGACAAAATAGATGTAAACAGACTTTCCTATATCTGCAGATTATCAATTTGAGACCAAGTTAAAAAAGTACTCTTCAAAGTGTGAGCATTCAGTGTGCTCTTTTTTTTTTTTACCCCTTAAGGCCCTGTTCACACAGAGTTTTTTGACGAGTTTTTTGGAGCAGAAACCGCTCTGCAAAACTCATCAAAAAATGCCCGAAAATGCCTCCCATTGATTTCAATGGGAGGCAGACAAGTTTTTTTACCACGAGTAAAAAAAACTCGTCGTGGTAAAAAGAAGCAACATGACCCATCTTGAGGCGGTTTCCGCCTCCAAAACCCCATTTCAGTGAGTCAGAAAGAGGAAAAAAAAACCTCGACGAGTGTCTTGACGAGTTTTTGTCAAACCACTGTGCAAAAACCTACTGGAGCAGTTTTTGCAGGAGGAATTTTCCTCCTGCAAAAAACTCCGTGTGAACACAGCCTAAGGACGCAGCCTATTTTGGGCCTTAAGCAGAGACTTTTTTTTTTTTTTTCAACACTAAAAATGTGTAATTTTTCTGTGGATGTAGCCGTATAAGGGCTCATCTTTTTGAGGGAACATGTCATGAATACCGTTAACACATTTTTTGGGCGTCATTGTTTTTTGTGATTTGTTTTTAAACCCTTATCCGTGTAGTTTAAATGACATGTTAACTTTATTCTATGGGTCATTACAATTATGGCGATAACAAATATTTCTAGTATTTTTATGTTTTACTACTAAATGCACTTTTCATTGATTTTCATTTACGGGACATATTAATTGCGGCAATACCCTATCTGTACATATTTTTTTATATATATTTGTGCATAATAAAAGCATTTATGTGGAGAAAAGATTTTGATATATACTCCTCCATATTGAAATTGCAACACCAAGAAAGAAAAGTTTGGAATTGTGGAAATGACAGGATCGATAGACATGTTAATGTTATGCAAATGATAAAAAAATGGAAACAAAATATTCCTAACATCTTGATTTATTCAGTATCGAATATGAGTAGAAATACACACACTTACATGCCTTGGCATGCTATCAATGAGGTTATGAATGGTTGTCTGAGGAATGTTATGCCACGCTGAATGCACTTGGGCACACAAATGATCAAGATTGGCTGCTGGCAGCTCCCTTTGCTATTGCCGACCAATGACATCCCAGGTGTTCTCGATGAGAGACAAGTCTGAAGATGCTGCAGTCCATAGTAGCACGTTTAGGGCACACAGGCTGCTCACAGTAGCACGAGCAGCATGCAGCCTGGCGTTGTCCTGCTGAAAAACAGCTTCTGGGACACTTTTGGGAAATGACCGTACCACTGGTTCCACAACCAAATCAATGTAACGCCAAGCTGTTAGTGTACCTAAAATAAAGACTAGAGGAGTCCAGCTACTGTAAATTATGCCATCCCACACCATAATCCAAGGAGTAGGACCGGTGTAACTTTCCCGTGTTAAGGACTCTTCATTGCCCATGTGGTCTCCAGGCCAATCTCCGGCTATTATTGCATCTGAGGCAAAAGCGGGATTCATCGCTGAAGAGGATAGACCTGCATTCCAGCCTCCATTTCCGTCTTGCTGTGCACCATGATAGCCATTGAGAGCGGTTGCCTGTGGTCAATGGAACACCTGTAGCTGGACGTCTGGCTCGTAGTCCAATGTTGTGCAAACGCCTTCTCATGGTTTGTGTCGACACTGGTTTCCACTCTAGGCTTGGGATATGACGTCCAATTTCACTTGTAGTACAGAATGGTTCACTAAGCACCATTCTTCGAATCAGACGATCCGTCCATGCAGAGGTTTGTCTCCGCGCACCTCTTCCTGTCATTCCCGTTCATTGTTGCTCTCCCAAACTCTGGGACACGCGAAGTTGAACAGTGCTGATATCTTGGCCTAGGCGCATTGCAATCTGCCGGAGTGATAAACCATGGTCTCTCAGTTCAAGGATTCAGTTTGTGACAAGTGGCAAAACCTGGCATGTCAACGAACAGGAGGCATCACACAATCATCCCACACCAAATTATCCGATTTTTGAGGTTTCATGTGGCTAAAAATCTTTGCTTTCAATCTTCCTTTTATACCCCTCCCACATTCCACAGATTGGTGCTAGGTGCTTGAAAATGTGATCATTTGTAGAATTTAGCGACACCTGCTACTTCCTCGATTTGCATAATCTTACGGCTTGCCATTCTCGGTGTTGCAATTTCAATGTTGAGGAGAGTATGTACAGCGGGGTGTGGGAAGGGGTTAAAAAAGCCTATTTACCTACTCCTAGATAACTTTTATAACGGAACCCTGGATAAAACTAATACAATGGGGCAGATTTACTGTGTTGAAAAATGTTTCACATTTTCTTGAAAAGTGTCTTGAAAAGTAGGCATGGCTTAGCGGGAAAGAGTCATGGTTTAAAGAAAATCATGCCAATTTGCACCAAAATTTTGTGCATTTTCTGACACATTCTACACCCAGACACAGTAGTAAATGTGCCCCAATGTGTTATGCCAAGTACAGTTCTAAACATGCCACTGAATTCCACAGAAATTTAAAATCACCAATGACAGAATTACTGTATTAAGCCCCGCCCCATATGCCCTACACTAGGCATAAATACAACGTATGATTAAAAAGGTCTATGGTTTTGCCCGAAGTGTTCCTTTAAGGATTTAACATTAGAGTGGTTCCATTCTTCACTACTGGAAGATTCTCTAAAACAGGACACACACATTTCTGGCAATGATGTTGTAAAAATCTGAGCAAAAATGTGATATGACTGTAACGTGTGAATACAGCCTACACAAGAAGTAAGCCTAAGTAATTGGTCTTTATTTTTTAGCATTAGTCACATGTCACATCGAGTGGCAACATAAAAAACAGGGTTCATAGCCAATACTACTGCTGTAGAAACATATACTAGTGGAATATATTGTAACTAAAAGTAGTGGCACTGAGACATGTAGTCCACGTCCAAAAAGGTTTACCAACTCCCGAGTTCTTTAGCTGTGCATCCATGTGTCTGTTTGAACCAATGACTGGGTCACCAAATAATTTACCACCTATGGTGTTTAAATCAGAAAAATATAAATCATTTGCAGTATTTTTTTACATTTTAGTGAAATTAATTTTCAGTAAATTTATACCTGCCCATTGCAACAATTTCTGACTGCATCCCCGCTATATCAATTCTACTGTTTGCAGATTATAGTGATTTTATTCAGAATCTCAATTTGCGGGTTTCTACCAGAGGTACTGTATGCACCAAGTGAAAATCATGTGAACACTAAAAATTCAATAGTTTGTCGGTGAGTTTCTAAGAGCTTCTTATGAATCTGATTAGATTATGGTTAAGGGGGTCTCCAGGACTATTATATTGATGGTCTATCTTTAGGATAGGTTATCAATATCAGATCGGTGGCACCTTGCACCCCCACCGATCAACTGACTGAAGGAGCCACGGTGACGACCACCACGACTTCTTCAAAGTTCACCAGGCACAGTATTGTACGCTTCCTTAGTGGCTGTGCCTGTAGATCAGTCCCATTCACTGTGATGGGGCCATAACTGCAATCCCAGGCACAGCCGCAACAAAAGTGTACGCTGATCGGCGGGAATGCCGGAAGTCATACTCCCACCGATCTGATATTGATGACCTATCCTAAGGATAGGCTATCAATATAAAAGTCCTGGAAAACCCATTATAATGACATGAATAGACTCCATAAAGCAAATGGTGCTAATAGTCCAAAAGTTGTAATTTCCTAAAAAGATGCCTGGTTCTTAGAAAGTCTTAAGCCTAGTTTTATAGCCACCAATAGAGCTCCCACTGTGTTAATCTGCAGTCTTGAATACTAATATGTAGTTGTAGAATTATATAAGCAGGGGGTCATTGTGTAACTAGACAGATTTTCCATTAATGAGTCTGGCCAATTTGTGTAATGCTGGACTTATTGGTTGTCCCTCTGGTAATATAGAAAATATCTAAATTAAACATTTTGGTATTTGACATGAAGAATTCAGCTCAAAAATGGAACCTTTATTTTAGAGGGAAATGCTCTTTAATGGAAGTGTACATAAGTTACATATATCGGATTAATGAATGAATTAAATATAAAACAATAAACTCCATGTATGGCACAAAATATGTCCTAAGGCATTTATTTTGCAGCATAAAAACATTTGTATATTTTAGTATGTTCTTTCCACTTCCAAACTAAAATCTAAAGGCAATTCCATGTTTATAACACCACAGGAACAAGGCATTATGTACAGAAATATGCTGTATGTTGTACGTAAATGCTAAATGTAATATTACATTTATCAAACTGAATTATCTACGTGTAAAAGGCCAAAAAAAATCTGAATGTCAACCAAACCTGGTACATGTATGGACCTGCTGCATCTCATGAAGACAGGATTTATATGTAGAAAACCATTTCCACTACTGTAACATTTTTCATCTTGGTCACGCTCCTTCCTCTACACTAAGAAATTGTGCTTTGAAACATAGACTACAGCAGACTAAACAAGACAGGGAATATTACGGGGAAAAAAAAGTGACTAAATTCATTGTTATCATTCAGACTCTATTGATATAAGCTACGGATCTAATAGAAAAACGACAATGATAGACATAATAGTACCATATCGCGATCCAGTGGATACACTGGATCTCATATATACACTGGTGCTCAAAAATGAAGGAAAATGTTGTTAGAAATTCTTTTACCCATCTGGCTGCAACCAAACTGTTCCAGATATGTAGAGCATCAAACTGTTAAAAAAAAGCACTAGTATTTATGCATCTGTGGTCAGAAGAAAAAGTTATAGGCAAGGTTACTCATCGATTTTCTGATGGTGCAAAACATTTTTTATATCATTTTGCACATTGACACATAAAGAACAATAAGTTGGCATACTTGGCACAAGATTTTCTAGCAGCACTTGTGGTATGGAGTTCTATTCTTGCACTAATGTTGTCCTTAACTCATTCTCAAGACAATGTTGAAGTAAAAAAATGTACTTAACCTCTCCCACATTGTTATCCCCAACCTGCAGCCATTTTGTTACTATTTAAAATGCATGTTTTTGGATTTATTGTATCTCAATTATCTTAGAAGAGGTCACAAATCTCCAAACACGTTAACTTGGAGACTGAATTAAGAAAATTTATCATTTAAAGTCCACAGAATCCTGCTCTGGTTTCCTGCGAAGGTGCGCCTGTTCATAATCTTCTTCTCTTTCCCCATTGCTGAATGATGTTTTATGTATGCTCAATAGCATTTAAATGAGGAATATTGGCTTGTCCATGCCTTTTCCCTTTACCCAAATTCTCTACCATCCCTTGGTTGAACTTGATGGACATATATTTTTACAACTGTACTTTGTAACTATGCAACCCAAAGCTCGATATCCTCTATTTTTTTTACTCACCCATTATGACAGTTCTATGTGGGTGTGCGTTCCTATCCATAAATAGGAAAAATGTTGCAAGGTGACATCTCTGTGTGTGCTTGAGCTGTGTGCATGCATAAATAATATGTAGTAAGAAAAAATTATATGAGGAGGAAGGAACTTTTGGCTTCACAAATACAGTATACTGATGGTCCAGCATTATGTCGAATTGTATTCATTCCCCTGTAGGAATTTCCAGAGGCTTTGGAGGATAGTAATGGTAGAAAAAAGGAGGAAGAGGAAAGTAACAGGAGGTTGAGAAAGATTCCGAAAACGTTTGGTAATTGTCTCCGGCATTTTGCGTTTATACCGGTGTCCAAGGAACACAGCATCAGGACTTTTACTTGTCGGTATTAGGGAGGCTTGTCGAACATATGCAGGTACATACAATTGCTGCGGGAGGGGTTTAGCATAGGTTTCCACATCCCGAAGTCGGGGGTCATAGTGTTTGGCTGCGGAGCTTGATGTCAGTGGAGCAGTTTCTGGATAGTGTACGAGAAGGTTGGTAAAGAGGTGGCACTGGGTAGAATGGCAGGCCGCTTCGCCAATCCGCCAGCTGCTTTAGGAATCTGCTGATCCCTGGTTTATGGGTGTCCGCCTAAGGGTGGTCCCCATGAAGGATGTGGGCAAGTGCAGGATGTTAGACAACTTCTTCTTTCCCAAAGGGGCTTCAGTGAATGATTCTATTGACAAGGAGCTGTGTGGGGTATATTATGTGGACCTTTGTCTCCCAATGGTGTGCTCGTTGTCCTGTGCATATTCCAAAGGCAGTCAGCATTTTCATTCAGTGGGGAGTGAAGCAGAAGAAGAGTTGTAATGGAATCATTCATCATCTGTATGAATTCCTCTGCGTGGGCACTTCAGAGTCAGGTAGAAACATTGATAACAGTGGCTGGAGAATTTGTCATTCCCATGGCTGGGGACATGAGAATAGGCCTGGTGACAGGCTTCACCTTTCTTGGGTGGAAGGTGGATTACATGGCTGGGTTTTGCCGCCTACTGGCTAAGAAGGAGTTTGACATGCTTGGTTGTGTCAATAGCCATTGAAGAAGTCAAATTAAAGTTTCTTGTAATTGTGTATTTAATGCGTTAAAAGTCAAGATAAAAATGGCTACATCTGTATGCAATTCAATGGGGCTATTCACAAGTTCGTGCTTTTTCACGCAGCGTGTTTCCATTGCGTGAAACTCACCGCATGTCCCATTTTGGTCTGTTTTTTAAGTCAATGGGTGTGTCAAAAACACGGACAGCACATGGACGACAACTGTGTGCTGTCTGTGTTTTTCACGCAACAGTTGCTAAAGAAATGATGAGGAAAAAAAATGCCACGTGGAAAACACACTGATACCCCACGGAACTGAAGTGCATGAAATATTCTTCCGCAAAACCGAATTGCTCGTCTGAATAAGGCCTTAGAGATAATGACTCTCAGGATATGAAAATACAACCTTGCTCATAGTCCAACCACCCCAAATACAATCAAAATACCCATAAACATATTAAATGTTAATAAGTAAACTTGCAGATATATTTTTTAAATCAAGCTAAATTTTTCTTTCAACTTTAGCCTTAATAATAAACAAATAATAAAGAAGAGAGTATTTATGCTAAATATTAAGTAATGGAAGATTTATCTGTCCTGCAACATGAATTCAGTAGTCTAAGAGGTAACTCTGCCTGGTTATTAAAGCCACTAATACACAAGTCATTAAAGGGTTAATTAACACATGGTACATCCAAAGTGCATTCGGCCATAATAGAAAACTTTTTAAATATCAGCTGCAGCCATCTAAAATTCATTCACTGCATTTATAACTTTCTCATACTTGCTCTGTCGTTCTTGCCTGGTCTTGAGCCCTTGTGGTATTCAACAAGCACTCACTTGTGACCTATCATTTCAGTGCCAAAATTCACAGTTTGCATTCACTGACAAGTTGCCGTTTTTCCAAATGTTCTAGCCTGTACATATTCCAGAGCTCATTTCTGCCAGAGAACACTCACAGAATGAAATAGTCAAGTTAATGTTGGTGATTATATAGTGCAACCTTGAAGAGTAGTGAAGAAAGCTTTTAATAAAAAAAAAAAAAGCATATAGAAAATCTACCAGGATTGAAACCGCATTAAATCCTTTTTTTGTTTTTTAAGAAAGTAATCTTCATGTCCTAGCATCCTAAACAGCAACTCTGCCTTGATATGCAGCCAGAAATGCAGATATAGGGGGTGCAGAAGTTGCAGTCACACCCATGCCCAGGCGTCTGCAAATTTAAAGTGGCCAGTCACATTACTATTTCCGACATATGTAAGATTCCACTAAAATGTATCAAAATAATCTGCCACAAAACAAAGGACAATTGTGTCAGGCAAAATACCCAAAACATATTCATTATTAAAATGATGATGATTGAAGTGTCCAGATAAAAATACCATGGAAAATGTCCCTCCACATGGGTATACATAACAGTCAGGATAGTTGCATTCATTTTGGCATCTCTCCTGTTGAATGTTGGGTAGTAGATTCCTCTGCTAGTACCATTAGTTAAATCTAACCATTGCTATTGATAAGGTCTATCTCCACACACTTTACTGTTATCCAATCAGCAGCCAACATTTCCGCAGTTTGGGTCTATTTTAGATCCAAATTTTGGGTTTAAAACTATCATTGGGGAGTGGCTCAGAGACAGCTGGATGCATCCTCCAGGAGCTTCAAATACCCTAAGCCCAATTCAAAGTAATCCATATTCCATGTGACCAATCCCACCCCAATACTACTATCCTCTTCCCCTCTGAGGATTTTAAGGGACTTCTGGGACTGTTTGGATGATTTCTGGAATAGGTTGCTTTAGAGGCCTTTTGCTTGGCTGTGGTCTAAATGTACATTTTGACCTGTTAATGCGGACCCTAACGGAACAACCACCATCTAAAGAAGCGGAAAAATCTACTCAGAACACTCACCTGCCATCAAAGCGCTACTGAAGTGGCCCCCTTCCCTAGCCAGCAGAACATCGGCGAAACCGCATTGTGCTTTAGTAGGGCACGCCGGGACTTGCCTTCATTAAATTGGAGTGTAGGAGTGGCAGCTGCATTTTAGCAGAAGTACCCTGCAAATACTAGGCAATCGCTTACCGCGACAAAGTGTCGGACCACCAGTGCGGCCTACATCGTGATCAGCCTACGACCTAAAGTATTGGACAACCAGGCAATAACACTTGGCTGTGGACCTGTAGAGGAACCTGAAAGAATGAAGTACTTTGGATCTCGGCCAGCATAGGCACAAATCATTAAACCCTTCACACAATAGACCAGCAGAGGCAGAGCAATATCAGTATGGCCTAACCTAAACTTACTATACAGCTACCAGTTAAGGTCCATATGTCACATCCTTTTCACCCCAAAGGCACAGCAGGGTTTTTTAATTGGCCAAAAATATCCCAGCTTATAGGGAGCAACAAAGAGAGGCATTGAGAACATTTACAATAAACGGCTATTTCGTGCACCCTGCTCACTTCACTAGTAAAATATATTTAAAGGAGCAGAGCCCCAATATTTATTTCAGAGGATGTCTCTCCAGACCGTATTAAACAGCTCCATCTTATTCCTGGCAAAAAGCTATAGAACATATAGTATCTCTATATATTTTAGGCTGAAGAGCAACCTAGGCACACAGCTGACACATTAATAAACTGTTGCTATTAGAAACTTCTTCTTCCTACTACACTGTAATACCTTAATTCTACAACAGCAATGCTCTCACAACAGGGCCCTAACTACATGTTTTTATTATTCAGTCGCCCCTGGGTATGCTGCCTAGTAAGAGAACATCTACCTACCACAGAAACAACTGTCAAAATCAATATCCTGCATTGGGTCCAAATTCATACCTATAACATGGGCTTTTAATTGGGCCTATATAGCTTCTATTTTTACAAAATGGATAGCTTAAAGAGGCTCTGTCACCAGATAATAAGTGCCCTATCTCCTACATAATCTGATCGGCGCTGGAATGTAGATAACAGCAGTGGTTTTTATTTTGAAAAAAGATCATTTTTGAGCAAGTTATGAGCAACTTTAGATTTATGCTAATGAGTTTCTTAAAGACCAACTGGGCGTGTTTTTACTTTTAACCAAGTGGGCGTTGTGAAGAGGAGTGTATGACACCAATCAGTGACCAATCAGTGTCATACACTTCTCATTGTTCCAGCCCAGCTTCATTCACTGCACAATCACACTGTGCTGTGGATTATGCTGAGCTGGAACAATGAGAAGTGCAGGACACTGATTGGTCACTGATTGGTCAGCCTCATACACTTCTTCACAAAGCCCACTTGGTCAAAAGTAAAAACACGCCCAGTTGGTCTTTAAGAAACTCATTAGCATAAATCTAAAATTGCTCATAACTTGCTCAAAAATGATCGTTTTTCAAAATAAAAACCACTGCTGTAATCTACATTACAGCGCCGATCAGATTATGTAGGCGATAGGGCACTTATAATCTGGTGACAGAGCCTCTTTAACAGAGCTATGTATCAGCTTTCCATATCTAAGATTTGTGATAACAAGACCAATAACAAAAACGACTACTCAAGCAAGACCCCTAAGTGCTATTAATTACACCACATCACATGCAAATGGCTAGGAAACGCAATCTATCAAACCTGGCAAGATCTTGGATTACTTTTTTGCTATAGGGACAGAGAATAGCAGAGACAGCAGTCACAAGACCTCTACATCAAAAAATTGACTCAGCAGCTGTAACTATGCAGATTCATTTAAGACCTTTCAAAACTACCGCCAACTGTTAAGAATTCACGATACTAAAGGGAATTTGAGCACCGATTCTGTACATGTGGGTCCTACAAGATGTCACACCTGTAGATCAAGATCATCTAAAGGTTTCAGGAGAGTAACAAGCTTTTCACGTTCCCCGAATATCATGTTCAGGACTTGTTTTTATCTACCAGAAATGTGCCATCTACCCTGAATGCCCATGGGGCAAGGTTTAAGTGAAGAACAAATTGATCTCTGCAAGATAGGTGTAAAGGATCTGCCAGGCACAACTTCTGTGTATACGCCCATAGGTAATCAGTCTGCACCTGAGTCTATGTCTCTGAGACTGACTCCATCTTCCACCACTCAGGATGGCAGGCTTAGGAGTGGGAGAGCCTATCGCAGCCTGGCCAGACGGAGCTAGCTCCCACCCTCTGTCTATTTATACCTGCCTTTCCTGTTCCTCCTTAGCTTGTGATTCTTCTCGTGTGGTTTCCTGGCCCAGCTACAGCTTCTACTATTTGATCCTGCTCCATACTGACCCTGGCTTTCTGACTACTCTCCTGCTCTTCGTTTAGTACCTCGTTCTCTCCTGGTTTGACTCGGCTCGTACACCTCTCTTGTTGCTCACGGTGTTGCCGTGGGCAACTGCCCCATTTCCCTTAGCTTTGTGTACCCTTGTCTGTTTGTCTCGTGCACTTACTGAGCGTAGGGACCGCCGCCCAGTTGTACCCCGTCGCCTAGGGCGGGTCGTTGCAAGTAGGCAGGGACAGAGTGGCAGGTAGATTAGGGCTCACTTGTCCGTTTCCCTACCCCCATCATTACAATAGGATTACAGAACAATTAAGTAATATTCAAAGATGTAACTGTAAAAACATTTGTCTTTGGCTTTGTTCATACTGGTGCCAAGACATTGTTTCTAACTGACCCATGACATCCATTTTTTATTTTAGTTTTTGAATTGGAAGCTTATGGATTTAATGTGATCCATCATGTTGCCTGAAAATCATAGAAAGAAGACCCCAATGTGAACAGGCCAGAGGGCCCACTATGTTACTATTAAATTTGGCATAGGACTAAACGGGGGGAAATGGATTGTTTGATATTTATGTTAATATGCCTTTTAAAATGTACTTTCCAAGGGGAATATGAAAGTTGTGAGGTAAAGGCTGGCAGAGTTCATACAAATGCGAGAAAACAGATTCAGGTGAGGGCCATCACGAAGTGTCTAAGTTAATCTGATATAGCAAATCTAAACATCTTTCCAATAATCACACAAACCAATGAATCTTGTTGCTTAGGTAAAAACAGAATGTGCCATAAGCTAAATACCAACACTATAAGAAATTGCACAATGCGTACTGCTATAGTGACCTCGGTGGTGGCAGTAGTGACAAGCAGGGAAGCACCTTGGCACCTGCAGTAAGAGCCTGTGTCTCTCTATAGTACTTCTCCACTTATGCCTCCTTTTCTTTGGCTTGTCAGGGAAGGGCAGATGAAATCTGCAAATGGGTGCTGGAGCATTGATGTTTTTCACTGGTTCCAAGGTTCTCGCCTCTAGACTAAAATTTCTTCAATCAACTAAATAAAATGAATCCTGGTTTTCTTGGCATTAAGTACCTCTTTTATCTCATATTGATCTTGTCAGGAAGGTTAGAATTGTTTCATGCTGCGAGAAAAGCGATTGGGAACTAGGAACTTCAGCACATACATTAGAACAAGTTGGGTATAGGCAGGGAGGCAGATATAAGTAACTTGTAAGTCACTGAATTACTTTAAAGAGACCTAGGAAATAGCTAACAAATTTCAATGCAGACACCTTTAAAGTGTACCTCTGATTATAAAACAACTTTCTATAAATCAATAGTACAGGCAAATATAAGAAACTTTGTAAAATATATTTTTGCAGAAAAATGTATTTTTTCTTCTCTTATACCACCCTCCCTAGTTTTCGTAACTATTCACTCACTCGGATTTCACTCATAAAATCCGTATTCAGTTAGGCAGAGAGGATACGGTTTCTAAGCTCCACTGAGAGATCAGGTTACAGGTGCCCTTAGAAGTCTATGGACTAGAAGACTTACTAACAGTCTTGTCACGTCTGTGGGGTATGTAGACCCACTAGTCCGCTCCGCCGTAGCAAAGTAGCAGCTGGCCAAACAATAGTCAATAGAAGTCTCTAGGATAAGGGTACCTGGGTAGAAAGAGTGGCAGACACTTGGCGTGATGACACTTAGCATGATGACACTTGGCACAGATGACACTTGGTGTGGCAGATGACACTGCTAGGAGCTGGCCTAGATTTCCACTGTAATTTACGGCAGTTTTCTGGCGTAAATATAATAAATTTGTTGAGCTGTGATGGCCCATGCCCCTTTGACTTCAAGTTGCATGAGCAGCGTAAGATGTCCAAAAGTCTAAAATTTTCAATGCAAATTACTTCTTTTCTATGCCAGAAAACTGCCATAGAAAGGTTGATGAATTTCCCCCCCCAAAGTTTTTTTAAACATTCTGTCTGGCCATTTAACTGTGGATGATATACACTGGAGAAGTCTAGCTGGATGTCAAGGAGTTTGCTGAGATTATGCCTAAATCTACAGGTAAACTGAACTCCTTTATCAGATATGATGTGATCAGGAAGTCCATGCAAATTAGTATATGTTAAACAAAGAGCAAAGTTATGATGGGTAAAAACAGTGGCGGATTATCATTAGGGTGGTTCGAGCGGCCGCCCGGGGCCCAAGTCTCCCGGGGGGCCCATGGCCGGCCGAACCGCACATGATCGCACGGGCTAGCGGCAGCCACATTCATTTGTATCTGAGTCCTCAGGATTAGATACAAATGAATACTATAGGCTGCAGCCGGTTACGTTCGGCTTGCAGCTTATAAGGCGCTGGGAAGACTCCCTGTGCGGGCTGGCGTGATGAGGTACTACATCACACCGGTCTGCGCATGTGTCTAGTCCGGAGGATTCACACGCATCCTGGTGGAGTGGCCGCCATGGGGTAAGGTAAGTAAACTGTATATATTTTTTTAGGTGGGGACTATCGCTGTGTATATATGCAAGGAGTGGGGGATTGCTCCATTACACTATATACAAGGGGGAGTGCTGGGTGGCCCTATATACAAGGAGGAGGGTAGCGCTGTGTGGGCCTGTATACAAAGGGGGAGTGGTCTGTGTCACTATATACAAGGGGGGTGCTATGTGGCCCTATATGCAAGGGGGAGGACTGTGTGGACCTATATACAAAGGGGAGCGCTGTGTGACACTATATACAAGGGGGGAGCGCTGTGTGACACTATGTACAAAGGGAGAGAGCTGTGTAGCACTATATACAAGGGGGGGCTGTGCAGCAGTATCCACAGCGGTATGTTTGTGGCGCTCTTTATAGGGAGGGTTTTTTGGCGCTATTTACAAGAGGGGAGGGCTGTGTGGCGCTCTCTACAGGGGGGGGCTGTATGGCACTATCTATAAGGGGCTGTATGTAACGCTCTCTACGGGGGGATGTGTGATATCTACAGGGGGATGTGTGTGGCGCTATCTATGGGGGTGTGTAATATCTACAGGGGCTGTGTGTGGCACTATGTACAGGGGGCTGTGTGTGGCACTATGTACAGGGGGCTGTGTGTATGTGGTGTTTTACAGTGTGTGTTATTATTATATTCAGGCGCGCAGTGTTTAGTGCTATTATATTTAGGGGCACAGTATATGACACAATGATAACTTTATTTTCGTTTATAGGTGTGGAAATGTTGGAAAAGTGAGGAGCCGAAGACATCTGAGTGGGAAATTCTGCAGAAAAGAATCATGGCCGGGAGAAGTCGTCATCAGCTCTGGACCGGATGGAGAAGAAAAGAGGAAAAAAACGACTAGAATCTGAGACGTCATCACCTGTGAGTCACTAGATTTATAGAGAATCTGTCACCTCTCCTGATATGTTTATTATAGGAAATCCTTGTATTTCACAAAAAGTATTTCTGCAGTCCAGGACTGATAGACAATTCCCCTTGTCAGGAGGAAGTGTCCCTGCACAGTGTGATACTGTCAGTATGTAGGGACACAGCCCTGTGACAAAGGGAATCGTAACACCCATTTGTTAATGCTTGCCCAAAAAGGTAGGTTTAAAAATAGTTACGGCGCAGCAGGGCGGCGGTGCGGAAGGGGGGCCCAAGTTGGGGTAAAACAGCCCAGGGCCCATGGTCTACTTAATCCGCCACTGGGTAAAAAAGCAGAGAAAGCAAATCAGCAGTGAGGCAATAGTAATGCTAATAAATTGTTAAACTTACAAATAGAACAAAAAAAAAATAGTGATACTGTAAGTTGTAAAAATATTGGTCCTCAAAAATGGTCTCTACTAAAATGAGGACAGTTGCAAGAATGGCAGAAAATAAGCAGACAGTTATAAAACCTCGAAAAAAAGGGTAGGTAGCAAGCCGCCAAACCGCTGGTGTTCGGGGGCATTAGAAGTAGTTGTAAATATGCCTCAGGTTGACAGTAACTCAATGTTGACGGAGATTCTATCTGTCGTTAATGAAATTACTGAATCTCTATTGGTGTAACACGGCCAAATACAGGAAGTAAAAGCAGACATATCTATAAGACGTGATGAAATTAATAAAATACGTGAAAGTGTGAAAGAAACTGAACAGCGGATTAGCACTATGATGAACCAAATAACTGTGGTTGGAAAAGAAATTAAAGTATCAAGCTGGATAATGAATCATTAAAGGGAACTTGTCATGTCAAATATGCAGTCTGATCTGCATCCTGCATGTTATGGAGCAAGGGGAGCTGATCAGAGTGATGTATAGGTGTGTGCGAAAAGATTAAGGATAACTGGAAATGTAGTGATTTAATTACTGTTAAGTCTGGGATTGAGTCTAGAGGGCGGTCCTACTCAGTGATTGACAGCTGTTTTTGTATGCACGATTATACAGGGAAGGCTATCTTATAATGGCTGGACTCTTAAGCCCACAGTGAGCAAGGATTTAAAAAAATTAATTACAGGTTTTCCTGAATGTTTTTGCACACAACTTTATATAAATCTGCTCATCTCCTCCTGCTAATGAAATGGAGCACTGCACCCATAAAGAGAACTCCCCAAGACAATAATTGCAAAAAGGATTGTGATGTTTAACTAAAGAAGGTTAGGACACTAAAACAAATGGAGATTAATGGATCTCGGGTAATAATATTTCCAGATTATTCTATAACTACACAGAAAAACAGAGGAAAATTCTCTGAAATTAAAGAAGAAAAGAGACAATGGACTAAATTATTCGCAGATTTATCCAGCTAAATTACGAGTTACTAAAGAAAACCAAACTATGTTTTCTTTATACCTAAAAATGCAAATGATTGGCTGGATCTAAGGGTTTTGGTAATTAACAAAAGTATTGTATGTAGCAATACGTGGGGTGGCCGCCTTTGACTTGACACTAGGCATGCCATGTGTCATGGATCGTGGGGGCATGGTGTTGACTTGAAGGCTGCTACACTTGCATCTGATGAAGTTAGACTATTTGATTGTATTTTGTATTTATTTCCCTTTTTCTTTTTTTTTTCCTCTCTGTACTCATGGCTGATATTTAGGAGTAAAGTATTGATTTATTCTTCAACACCAGGTACTCTAGGATAATGATAGATAAGGGTTGAAGACTCTCAGCTATAAGAGACTGTAACCAAGTGAGGGGTGGTATGGGGGAGGGGTAGTGTTTGGTCGATCCAGGGAGTCAAGAGATTTTTATTGATTTTTTTTCTTCTCTTTCTTGCTTATCTAAGTAATGGGTGGTATTATGGTAATTGTATAGAATGGCAGAGGTCTAGAAGAAGAGGTTAAAAACATATGCAGTATTATAAACGTTGGGAAGATATGCCCCAGCTATTATAGGGATAATGGAAACTCATTTATCACAAAATGGAACTAACATGCTTAAAATACAATAAATAACATAACAATTTTATTCTACTTACTCAAGTCAATTTCCTCATCCATGAAACGATTATTAATTGCAATGTTCTGTCTGAGGGTTTGAATAAGGAAGGTCGATTTGTACCCCTGTATTTTTATTGAGATTAATAAGTACATGTTGAATAAACCAAATGTGCCCTTACTAATATAAGGGGGTGTTAACTGTGTGGTTGATGATTCAATGGACGGAATACACAATGTGAATTATTGGGGTACAATCCTTATCTTTAAAAAGATTGTAGCAGAATCTCAATGAACGGATGTATCCGGATAAAAAAATTAAAATGTATCTAGCAATAGGAAATGAGAAAATTATCCCAAGGTTGGAAAACATCAAAAACAAGGCAAGTTCACTATCATATCATGTTCCGACATTAGTTAAATTAAAGGACAATAAAATGAGCATAGCTGGGGCCTTCACATTTAACCTGCACTGGTTGTCATTAATGACTATCCCAGAGGAAATTAGTTTAGAACTGGTAGAAGATTTTGTATCTCTGATGCTGTTTAAGCATATCGGAAAGGTATCTTGCATTAAAAGATAATGCATTTTAAGTGACAAGGGAGAGAACAAGAGAACACTTTGAAAACGAACATGATAGATACTGAAAAAGCACATGTGCAGACCAGTTGGGGAGGCTAAAAATTTTTTTAGATGTAGCGGTTGAAAAATATAATACTTATAAGTATTAAAAATGTCAAAGAAGGAATTTGCTGAAGGTCACCAATGTGTGGGTTATTCATAGCAGTGAGGTAATATGTTCATTAATAAATATCTAAAATCTTCTCCAAAATGTCTGACTTTGCTACCCCTGCAACTCGTACAAACCAATGTGCTGGAGGAAACGGTGCAAGGAGGAAACTTTGTTTTGGTGAGATATCTCCAAGTAGAGTTTTTTCTTTAGATCATCCAATGTGTGATTTCAGTTGTTGTAGGATATTGAAGCTGATTCTATTATAATTTTGTCAAAATTTGTACTGTCTAAAATAGGAGAGAGAAATGCCCTTTTATGTATTAATGGTGTTCTTCATATCATGTAAAAAGACCTTTACGTTAGTAGGGTATGATTGGTTTGCCCCTCTAAGGTGTAGTAAGTGATCTAAGTGAGTTTAGCAGGGCCAACAATTAAGAGGGCATCATATAATATAACACTCTTGACGTAGATTTCACGTAATAGTTGTCTGAGTGTGGGTTGGGGCTGGAACCGGACAGGTGTCAGCCTTAAGGCAAACCTAGGTAAAAGTCAAGGTCCACTGAACATGGGGAGCCATAGTGATTTAAGTAAGCAAGCCCTTCTCTTATCAAGTCATGGGTAAGGTAGACTGGGACCCACTAATTAATCAGTATATTGTAATTAAAGTTGAGTGAGAAGACATTTAATATATAGAGAGATGGTTGTACAATTTCACTAAGGCATTGGCCCATTTCAGATTTAGGGAGGACAATAAGTCTCGCCTTCTAGTAACCAACCTCCCTGAGGCCGAAGCAGCCCAAATCATCACCAAAAAAGAATACATCTGAATAAAGAATCCCGCTATGTCAATATTTTATCAAATCCCCAAAGTGCAGAAAGGTATCATTAACCCAAAGGGCAGACCAATTATCCCGGGAGTGGCTTCACTGACGTGCAGCCTCTCACATTTCATCGATGTCTTCCTACAGAAACATGTGACAAAACTGGAGTCACACCTCAAAGACTCCACGAGCCTCTTAAAAATTCTACAAGACATCAGCTGGAAAGAAACATACATATGGCTCTCACTAGATGTGGCCACACTCTACTCCAACATCCCGCACAATAAAGGCCTAATCTCAATACACCATTACCTTTCTAGGGAAAGCCTAATGCCCAAAGCACAGACTGAATTCCTCCTACAAAGTATATACTTCATCCTAACTGATAGCATCTTTCTGTAAAAAAAAAAAGTGACTTCACAAACCAAAGCAAGACCAAGATTTAAGGCAAGATTTAGGGCCAAATGGTATTCAAGCAAAATCGTTGAAGCAGCCCATCACGAGAAAGGCCCATCACACAGGACGATTGTCTAACACCTAAAAACAAGTTCACGCCAACAAAGGGGACAACAAGGCAGAAATACAACACCAACTTAATAACTACGTTCAATACGAACCACAGAGTCATCAAAAACATCTTGCAAAAATACTGGCCGATCCTGAAAGGGGACCCTTTCCTAAAAAGGGACATACCAATTAGACCACAAGTGACCTACCGGAGATGTCAGACTCTGAAAAATATACTCGCACCAAGCAAACTTTGTCAGAGAATTAAACGAGGGACTAGTACCATAAAAAAAAACTCTATTTCCTGAACCTAAAGGCAGCTACAGATGCAATCTGAAAAAATGTAAATGCTGCCACACCACTAAAAATGAAGTACACACATTCAAAAGCAATAACACTGACAAACAATTTCCGATCAAATCCTTTTTTGTCCTGCTCCTCCTCCTATATCATCTTTCTACTAGAATGCATTTGTGGACATTGTACATAGGCTGCACAATTCAAACACTACGGGATCTAATTAATAAGCACCGATGGAATGTTACTAATGGGTACACCAAACACAGCGTCTCAAGATGCCCTCCAAACACACAATTGTGACTTCAATCACTTTTCAGTAATGCCAGTTGAACAAATTTCACCCACTTTAGCGTACCGTTTCCAACTGTTATGCAAATGGAAGATGTTTTGAATTTTTAAAATCAACTGTCTGATGCCACTCGGTCTGAATGAAAGCCTTGAAAACAACTTCTAAAAAGTAAGGCTTCCTAGCCCGGAAAGATACCAATTCACATATTAATCAGATTCACATCCGGGTTTAGCCAATCATGCTCGATTTTTTGTTCATCCATCTATTCAATTTGTTCTTTTATATGTTTCATCCCATATTGTATTAACCGCTCATACTCCCTTCGGAGCCGTTAGCATGCTTTTACCTCCTCGTTCACCTCTTTCACTGACTGTGCAGTATCACTTTTACAGTATAACAAAAAAGGAAGTCCAGACCAGGCAATATTGTGTTAGTAATTTATTTTAACTCATTTTAAACTTTATTGAGCCTATGTTTCACTGTCCTACATTTCTGTACTTCTGTCCACTCACTGGCACGTGGGCGCGCTTTTAGTAGCCTCCATTTTATGACATATTTGTCAGCCCAATTTAGGCTAAGTTCACATCTCGTTTTTACTGTACGTCTGATAAGCACGTTTTAACATGAGTAAACCGTGTCAAAACGTGTACCACAGCGTGTACATTGATTTCTATAGTCAGGACTGATGCCCTAATGGTGTAGTTTGTGCTTACGTTTTGTTTGCTTACGTTGTATCCTTTTTTTTCCCAAGTCCTGAAAAGCGTAGTCTACTATGCTTTTCAGTACTTTTTAAAAACGTATATGTTTTTATTTGCATTGAAGTCAATGGCGACGTTTGGACGACGTATGGAATATTAATCCCTACATTTGCATACGTAAAATGTATACGTTTTTTGTAACCTTGTAAGGGAAATCTTGACTTTACAAAGTTTGATTTAGCTAAAGAACAAAAAAAAGTTTACGTTTTTAGAAGTAAGAATAGACACAAATGTATAAAAACGTATACGACGTATACTACAAAAAACTTAAGTGTATGTTACAAATGCATACGTTTTTGTATCTTTAAAAATGTATACGTTGTCGTATACCACAAACGTGTGCACAAAACGAGATGTGAACTGAGCCTAACAGTGTGCCCCATTTATTTTCACACTTTTTTATTTATTTTTACACTCCTGATTCTGTGTACCTATGGTTGTTTATTTATCTATTTATTGAGATGTAGTCTTCTAAACACATCTCTAAGGCCTCATGCACACGGCTGTGCCCGTAATCACGGCCCGCGATTGCGGGCACGGCCCGCCGACACCCGCAAAATCCGAAAAGTAGGACATGCTCCATATTTCCCAGCACGGTTCTAATGCACGGACACCTTTCCGTAGGGCTACGGAAATGTTTCCACGGCCAATATAACCGGGCGGGTCCGTAATCGCGGACCATAGTGCAGTCCACAATTACAGAGTTTTTTTTTACAGTCGTGTGCATGAGGCCTTAAACATGTTTTATTTTTCCATCACACAGCTGGGATCTATGTATTCCATTCTAAACCCACCCCCTCCTATTTTCCTACGCATCCTCCTCACACACCCCTTCACTTTTCCATCCCTTTAGAATATGTGGTAAAGAAAAAAGTTAGAAGAAGCGGCGCTCCTCTAAGATAATATTGCTTGTACTAAAACTATGAAGGTATCATACATAGAATAGCTGATGGTATCAGACTCATCTATTGTAGTTGTGTAGTTGTAGGCGCAACACTATTTCATGGCATACGTGAGTCTGTCTGTTTTTTTGCTGGCTGCCACCCACTGCTATCCCTTGGAGAGTCAATCCATACTCCAGGGAGGAAGAATAATCAATAAGAAATGGGACAAAGACTTGCAGTGGTCGGGTCTTGGCGCCTGGCTCGTAAGTTAAAAAGTCAATTCTTTTTCTCTTTGATCATGTAGTTATTTATTGAGACAATGCGTTTCAGGACGGAACCAGTTCGATCTTGAAACGCGTTGTCTAAATAAATAATTACATGTTTAAAGAGAAAAAGAATATACTTTTTAACTTACAAGCCAGGCGCCGAGACCCGATCACTGCAAGTGTCTCTAGTCCTTTATCCACCCTACGCCCTAGAGTCAAGTCCTTATCCCTGTCCTCCCATTTCACTTATTGTGGAGCAGCTCCACAACGTGAGGCACTCTCGCTACTGACACGGTCCTCTTCGCACATTCATGCCAGCCTCCCTGTGATGCAGCCTGTGATGCAGCCGGCACAAGACCTGAAGGGTGCATAGGCGGCTCCCTAGTGTCAGCCTGTTGCCTAACAACCGGGCAACAGTGGTATATCGCCATGAGGAGGTTCAGTACCAAGTAGCTGACCTCCTCAACCATACCACTTTATCACCACCGCTGCTATGCCACCACTGTCCCTCTAATTGTGGGCCCTGTGCTTCCCCCCACCCTTGCTTCCTGCCCCCACATCACTACTCAGGCTCACACACAAGAGACGTCCTTTTGATATATAGAACAATCTGTACGCAATAACATAATAACATTTATGTGATCAAGTTTACATATTCCATTATACTCATAAATTACAGATGTAAAGAGCTGAATTTGTCATTTGGCACAATGCTGTGCTATTTGTGCTTTTTATAGGACTGCTAGTAAACTTATCTAGCATTAGTACTAAGCCTAATGGAAAAAAAGAAGCTGGGTTTATATGCACTGGGTAAGCTTATTCAATACCAACAATATTTTTTACAAAAAGGCTTTACCTAAGTGATTAATGACCCTACACTAACAGTGCTTACTATATACAATTCATTTTATTATTATTTCATGAAGTGCTCATTTTTAGGGCCACACACTTTAAAAACACATGTTATGGTAATAACATTTTTTTTATAACGTATTCTATTGCAGATTCCTCTTCTGCTTATTTATTTCTGTGCATCCCAGAACGCTGTATTAATGTTGTTACACTTGTTGTTATCTTGTAAAGCATTTGCATTATTTGTTCCATTTATTCATTACAGATCTCTAGGTGCTACAATAGCTATATCAGGTTATTTCCAAGTGCCCCTCTGGATCGGGAACCCAATATAAATTTCCATCATTATCAGCAAACTATGCTAGTTAAAATTACTATGCCATGCCAATCCCCCCAACATGTTTCACTGTATAACACGGCTTCATCATGAAATTGGGATCTTAGACACGTACGTTGCCAAATATCAGGCTCTCTTATTTATCTATTTCTTGACAATGTTCTACGAGATAACGACAAATACATCATCATAAATACAGTGTTCTGGGATACACCGGAAGAAGAAGGAAGAGAGAAGAAAGAGGAGGAGGAAATAAAGATCAGATGAACAGATCTGTTTATCCTAAACATAAACAAAAAATACAATAGATCATGTAAAGAAAAAAGAATGATAAAAGAGTATAAAATAAAAAAATAGCCCCAGCTAGAAAAACAAAATAAAAAAATAAACGTCAATTACCTTTGGTCATTAAGAGATTAAGGCATTATTCCTTATGGTGGTGCACCGTAGGCATTCTGTATGTCCCTATATGGTGTCTCTGTAGGGCATTTTATTACTGGGGTATTCTCGAAAGAGCATGCTACTATTAATTTTTTAACTTGAATTATGACAGAAAGAACCTTTGTATGCCTCTGTATAATAAAAGGTACAGTATGGCCCCATAGACTGCTTTGGGTGCTGTATTATAACTCCATACAATTTGGGGATAGTATGGAGTCGTAATTCACCGGTGTACATGGGCCCTAATACTATATTTTAATTCTAGTTCTAATCTTGTAAAGTAATTATTTATTTATTAGTCTGATTAATAAATGTATTTTACACTAATATATGAGCTGTTTTTCTATTTTACCCTTCAGACTTTATTTATGGGAGTAGTCTTCTCTTTTTTTTTTTTTTTTTTAATACTTAGTTTGAGCCTCCTTTTAGCTCATAAATTCCCTGTGGGGGATATTTTTTTTCTGTTGCTGCTTCATCTTTTTCTTTAACTGCTTTTAATTATTTATTTTTTTATTTATACTGTTTATCTTGTTGCTCAGTTTCCATTAGGTCAGTGCATGTTATCTTTATCAATCTCTTATTTAACACTATCCTAATAAAGAAAAGAAAGACACAATATACCTAGCCAATTCTATCAATGTCTATACGTGTCAGCTACATAAACTGTACACGCGTCGTGTCTGACACTAAACTAACTGTACTGCCACAATGAGTCTTTTTCTCAACGGACATTAGACAGTAAAACCTTTGTGTTTCTTCTCAGACCTGCAATCAGACCTGTGGAAGACTCTTCAAATGATCACACAGAAAGCCTTATTCTCATCTGCCTAAACTTCCTAAAATTAATTCACCACGAAAGTCCATGCAGCATAAAGGCTTTATTCAGAGGGAAAGCTAAAACTAAGAAAGGTTTTATTCCTTTAAGAAAACAGAACGAAGTTGTGCCAAAATATAGACTAGGATTATCACCGTTTACTTAAATAAGCAATATAACCCAGACATAAACTGAATAAAAATTACAAATAACATTCGTTTGATGCAATTGCATACTCATTTAGTTGCATTAGTTCCAGTTCATCATCACCTCCCAGAAACTGGTATTGCATTTTTAGGAAATCTTCTTTAAACATTGCATGTGAAGGAGCTTAAGGCCTGGATTTCTTAAACGCACCAAAAAACTGCTCCAAAAATTGAAACATGGGTCATAGAGGTAGCTGGAGTTCTTGGTGCAGTCTGTGTCATAATGGGTGGAAAATGTCTTAAAAGAAAACACCAAAACTAGTGAATGATACATTTTGGGCAAAAAAACAAACCAAAAACACTAACAAAAGAGCCACAAGCAAACTTGTGTGTAGAAAACATCATTTTTTTTCAACATCTGACTGCTGCATTTTTGCAACTAAACAAAAACACATCTAAATATGTCTTGATAACCTGACTTAAATGCGGAGTGCGGATCCAGACTAAGGACGTATTCAGACAAACGTTGAATACGTCCGTGTGACGGCTGATAAAACAACGGCCGTCACACAGACGCATGTATTACATTGGGGTCATTCACACGATCGTTATTTCAACGGACCGTGTGAGGGGTCCGTAGAAAAGTAGAACCTGTCCTATTTTCTTCTGTTTTCATGGATCCCTCCATAGACTCAAGTCTATGGGGATCCGTGAAAACGGAACCCGCAGGGGTAACACGGACGTGAAAAACTGCCATTTTTCAAGTCCGAGTTTCCCCAGGTTCGTCTGAATGAGCCCTAAGACTGATTTCTATTGAAAAATATTATAGCATGTCAATCAGATATGTAATTTCAGTGTTTGGGAATAGTCCAGCAAACGCGACCTCCCTAGATCACAGGTACAAGGGGGTCCTGTTCTTCATTCTCAATGAATAGGTTGCTGTGCATGTGTGATGTAAATGCAAGAGCATACGCTTATACGTCCACCTCTCAAGTTAAAAAAGGGGTATAGGAATACTTTGTTTTTAAATAGAGTGGGGTTTGACTGGGAGATATCTCATATGATGATTTCTGTAAGCCTTTATGTACATGGCTGTATTATACCTTTATATAATCTCCAAGTTGAACTCTCTATGTCTTCATATAGGCTGGGAACACGGCTCTGCCATATGCATTAGGCCTAGCTACTAAACATTTTAATGAGGAGTGACTTCTGTCTTGGGAACATTGAAATGGAAACTCACTGTACCCGAGGTTGGTGGAGGTTGTTACAAAATGCCATCTTGCGCATCTCTCCTCTGTTGGCAATTTAATTTTTGACCCTGGTGGGATTGAGTGTTTACTTTAAAGTCAGCTCTGCTACATTTGCTGTTTTGCCTCTGCTATACTCAGGTGCATTAGACAACCACACCCTGCAGAAGCTAAACAGTCATTACCCCTCCTGTGCTGGACTCTTGTGCTTTGCAACACCTACATATTCCATTGGATGGTGCTGATGAACTCTATTTAAACCTTGTCTGTCCCATCAGCCTGGGCTTGAGGATCGTGTATTGTTCCTCATTATGGACCTGTATAGTCTGGTGCAGTCTGCCTCTTGCCTCTGGATACTGATCTTGATCCTGGTACCATTGCTCCTGGTATTAACTGCTGGCTACTGTGTTTGATCTCCTACTCTGCTGTTGTGATTGTGTACCAGTCCGGCTTCATGTCACATGTACCTGCCTGTGCCAAGACCTCTATCCTGTGATGTGACAGTACCTTCTCCTGGACTCTGCTCCTGGAATCTCCTGGTTCCGACTGGCTAGCCCTTGACTTTGTTCCTGGTATCTCCTGGTTCCAAGTCTAGTGCCTATACCTGGTCGCTGCTCTGGGTGTCTCCTAGTTCCATCCAAGTTCTGCTCCTGGTTCCGTCTCAGGTCATCTTCATCTCTGTTACTCCGGTGTTTGCCATGTCTGAGACTGTTAGCCCTTCTGTCTGTTTATGGATGTCCAGTAACCCTATTATCTGTTTCTGCATCCCTGTCCTTGTGTTATTGTCAATGCTGCTTCTAGCTGTCAACTGGTTGCAGTCAAAGGATCCACTACCCAAGTTAATAAATGACGTTGCTTTATCTTGAAATCTGCTTATCTGTTCCTGGTCTGTCAGCATCGTTACAGAGGCCCACCACTAACCACACTTTTATGAGAAGTATGGTATTCTTGAATGCATTTTATCCAGAGAAGGCTATATAGATGAAAAAGTTGATAAAACTGGTGGTTTGGGTAGTGAAATGGTATATGCCAGTATGCCTCATTTTTTTAAGTACTAGCCCTAGTGGTATAGTGTTTTCAAGGGGTTTATGTCGGACATCCCTGGTGATCTAGAGTAGTGGAGATGTAGTATGAGGTGTCTAGTGGGTTAGTCACCTCTCCATATTCCAGAAATGTCTCTACAGATTTTGGACGACAACTTTATAAATCAAAAAGGCAAATCAACCATCAATCTATGCCATGATCTGTGATTTGGGCTGGGTTTCTATTTATGGGGAGCAAATCTGTTTGGCACAGTGTCAATGTCTGTATCCAAAAATGATAACTTTTCCACAGATATCTGCCTTTGTTCAGCGTCTAACATGCTCGGTCATGTCACAAATAGGCAATGACAGTTGGCAGAAAATAGTCTAAAATTTTATTTTCGGACAGCGTGACCCATATGAACCATTATCTTCCAGATTCCCCCGTAAGGCTCCGAGACAGATGACACTTGATTGATACAAAATTCTTGACTTGTCTGCCTTGGTGTTTAATTCTGTTTTACAGAGATAGCTACAGTCCTCTATGTTACTCCTCTCTGTTATGGAAATCACCAAAATAGTGGACTAACCAGGGCGCAGATAGATAAGGACTGGCAAATTACACCTTGAGAAATGCAGGTGCTCAGTGAAAGGATTCTCCATGCCACTCAATTTGCATTGTGATAAATGTAAATTACATTTTATCAACCACTTTGGAAAAGAAATTAAAACATATATAGATTTCAGATACTTTTTTCAATGTGCAACGTTTCAGTTCATCATTGACATTTCTCAACTAGTATTTGCATGTAAAATAATAGATAGAATTAAAAAACTATATTGACTTATAGAACCTATGAAAGTCATGTAATAAACCAGGGCGCATAGTCTAAGGCAGGGCCTATCAAACTTTTTGTATTTGTGGTCTTACCAGCCAGAACATGGTGATGCCTGGGCCTCACCGCCAATGATCATAGTCCATGCCAAAACTGAAAATATTACTCAATTCATCTTTCATTTGTGTCTTGAACCCAGTAGAACATAAAAATAAAGCACAAAAGGACTCAATTATGTTGCTAAACCGGAGATTCGTGCAACCATAGAAAAACCTGTGCAGTATATGGTCACTTTGCCAAAACTGTCTCCCCGTCTGCGCCTTACCAACAACTGGAGGGTGCCTCACAGTTCGAAAAGCAACCATTAGCCCCATCACAGAGATATGTATTTTCCAAGTCAGATTCCCAGGTGGTGGTCTTCAGAGTATTCATGGGATTATTTAGAGGATGTAAAAAAAAGACATAGCGGTGGATGCAGATGCAAAGGTCAGAATACCCAAGATCAATACCAAGGAAAGGTAGATGATTTGGGAATTAGTCAAAAGATGGAGCTGAGATCCATATCAATAAATTTAACAGAGTAGTTACCAGACGTAAATCGGAAGAGCAAGGCAGCAGCAAAGTTGAGGATGCAGCAAATTTTGTAAATAGAATAAAGAGACGCAAAACAAAGACAATACTGCAAACATTCGGTGGTCACTTACCTGAGGTTCAAGGGATGACATGGCGAATCCCTGATGGTCTGACTGAGGTGAAATCATCTGGGCAACCAGACATGATAAATCATAGACAGAAGCAAGTCAGTCGAGGGTAGTGCTCCAGAAGATTGCTGAGAAGTTAATAGCAGCAGGCAGCCGCCAACGGGGAGCATAATAACAGCGTTGAACTGCTGATTGGTAACAATTTTTTTTTACATACTCATTGTGTGCTTTTTATTCCCCCCCCCCTGTGTTGTCGTGTATATCTCAGAAACTAGAGAAAAAAATATTATCTTAAAAAAATATAATAGTATAATGAATTGAATTTTTCCATCAGTCATCTATTTTGGATCTCTCCAAGGGATAGGTATTACTGTATTAGTACGACGTGAACTAATCACTATTTAAGTGCATCCTCCATAAGGCAAGTTGGAAGCTTTGTCTTACATGACACACTTCCCTGACGGCAGGTATAGCATTTTTACAGATCTATTTCCAATCCAGCACTTTCCCAAATTCATTTTGGGAAAGTGGTGGGGCCATTTAACTTTTATCTCAGGCAGCAAACAGGCTTGAAGCACCCCCGACAATTAGCCAACTATTTTACTTATTGTAGTTTGTGAAGGTTAAGCTACAGATATTCTGATTGTGATTAGGATTTTGTAATTACATTAAGTAGTCAGAAGTCCAAGTAGGTTGTCACAGAGCATAGAGTTATAGGGGCACCTGCCTTTGTCTGGGAATGCCTGACCGCATGTGTTACTCATGACGAAACAGCGTCTGACAAAAAATAACTTGTAGGTTCTAAATATAGCCTGACAGTCTGAGTTTTATTAGCCATTCTGGGTGGATTACATGTATTTAGTGACCATGGCAATAATTAAAGACTCATCCTGATTACAGGTTAACTTCAAATGCCACCAGTCAGCTGTAAAGTCAAAGATTCTTCAGAAAGAGTGGGCTCCATCTTTCATCTGTAGCAACTGAGACTATACCGTTACAGTCTCCATTCAGTTGCATGACTATAGTATGTGTTCATAGATGTGGATAACTAGCAATATTGCCTTTGCATGATGATATCCCATTGTGTAATCTGCGATTCTACATAGGTCTGCCGATAAACTTAGGCTAGGATTACACGCACAGTTTTGAGGCAGTTTGTGTGGCAGTTTTAGGCTCAGGCTTTTGAGCCAAAGCAAGAAGTGGACACAAAAGAAAGTAGATAAATCAGTCTTTTCTTTATCCCTTTTCTTCCTTTTGGGTCCACTTTTGGCTTTGGCTCAAAAGACTGAGCCAAAAACGGACACAAAAACTGCATCAAAACTGTGTGTGTGTGATCCTGGCCTTACAGCGTTAATATAAGTTATCAGAAGTACAAACCGTATAGCCCGGAAAAGGAAACAATAAATTCAGCTACATCTGTTTGAATATTTTGTTTTGTTTTCCGCAAAAATGCAAATAAACTGGTATGCTGAATTTTTACTTTCTATGGTAACATTCATGATCTTACCATTGAAGTTGAGCTCGATTTTGAATTTACATAATGTTAGGAATGACATTAACACATTTTGTCCAGCAACACATGCTCCTTAAATAGTATAGAGCATGAATTGAGCAGGAAGGCATTCCCTGCACCTTAGATCCCCTTTCTCTCCATACAATAAAATGTTGTTTTATGGTCTGTGTATTTTAAGAAACTTTTTTTTTTCCTTGCAGAAAGGCCTCACATTCATTCCTGTGGCAAGATAAACACATGTACGGGGCAGTGCAGAACTGTGGTCAGGACTCAATATTGGCTCATGGCCACACAGAGCTTAGGAATCTATCTTTATAGACAAGTGATGACCTGGACTTTCAGTAATATGAATTAAACCTCACATTCTGAAATCTGAAAATTCTAAAATAAAATTCCCCACTTTATTTGTAGAATAGTCCTCTTCGGCATTTAAAAGCTCTAATAATGATTTAACTTGTTTAAAATGATCTTGTAGATTTACATTAAGCGATGATGTTAGTTGAAAATTATAATGACAATGGTTTAATGTAAATTATGGTTTATTTTGAAGTCATTTATGGTGAAATTCACCAGCAAATATAATTCCATATGGTCAATGGCTAATTTTGGTTCTGGCTATCATCCTCCTCTTCACCATACCCAAACACGTCAGGCTACTTTTGGTCTTTCTATTTTTTGGAAGTTGTAATACATGTTAGTGCAATTTACAATAGAAGTATTTATTAAGACCCCAGATTTCAAGACCCCCAGAGTGAATTCAGACATCAGATTTAGATACCATAATTAATTCAGATGTCATAGCAGTGATGAATGTAGAAGTACATGTAGAATGGCAGTTCATTAAATGGATTTAAAAGCTGGTTTGGGGACGAGCCATGTCGGGGACCCCCTCCATGATGTCCATATGCCCTAGTAGGGCATAGACAGGAGTTATTTTGAATAGATAATAACTACAATAGGAGCTATAAAGCCAGGTTCACATGGGTCGGATACACTGCGTAAAACTATGCAGCATATCCAACCTGGAACCTGCGGCATATTACTTCCGAAAAGCTGCACCACATTGTGGAAAATTCGCTCTGTACTACAGTGGCAGCAAAGTGGACCAGATTTGAACAACCCGACGAAAAAACATTTATCAATTGAACTGCGGTGCAGATATTTAATTCGTAGCATTTATGCTGTAGAATCGTTGGTTTTCTGTTGTGGGTTTTCTTCATTGACTTCAATGGGGAGGTAAAACCCGCAACAAAAAGCAGATGTTTAGATTTTTGCTGCAGAAAACTGAGTTTCCTCTGCAAAAATCTCACACTTACCCAGATATCTCTGCTCTTGCGTCCAGCCCAGCCCAGGGGATAAAAAAAAAATTGTCTGTAGCAGTCACATGGGATGAAACGTCATCCCTGGAGGCCGGTAGAAGCAGAGATGGGAACAGCACTTCTTATATTACCTGGTAGACTAGTGGTGTACACCAAACTAGGGGCATGGCCCCAGTCTCCCTAATAGTACAGAAAAGAATGGAAACACTAGGCAGCACTCAGTTAAGGTATAGATGAATCACCAGTGGTTTATTCCAGTATTCAGCTGAATACTGGAATAAACCACTGGTGGTTCACCTACACCTTAACTGTGTGCTGCCTATTGTTTCCATTTATTTATTTTTATCCCCAGGCTGGGCTGGACGCTGGAGCAGAGGGATCTGGGTAAGTATGCCATTTATTTTTTCTGAGTTGAGAAACTCAGTTTTTCTGCAGCAAAAATTTAAACATTTGCTTTTTGTTGCGGGTTTCACCTTCCTATTCAAGTCAATAAAGAAAACCCACAACAGAAAACCAGAAGCTGGGCACGACATATTTGCCACTGAAATAGCATGTCTAGGGAAAAATTGCAATTTTTACTTTGGACCTTCCGCAGCGCAATCATTCATGGAAAAGGCCTGTGGGGTGAAAATGTTCACTACACCCCTTAATAAATGCCTTGAGGGGTGCAGTTTCTAAAATGGGGTCACTTCTCAGCAGTTTATTTTATTATTTCACATCAGAGCCTCTGCAATTGTGATCCAATACTTTGTAAATTGACAAATTAGGCCTTAATTTTACATGGTACTGTTTCACTCCTGAGCCTGGTCGAATGTCCAGGCAAAAGATTAGGGCCACACGTAGGGTGTTTCTAAAACCGAGAAACATAGCATAATAATAAGAGAGTGGTCTTGTTATGGTGGCACAAGCTGGGCACCACATATTGGCATATCTATGGAAAAAATCTCATTTTCACTCTGCAACATCAAGTGCACACCAATTTCTGCCAAACACCTGCGGGGTTAATATGCTCACTACACCCCTAGGTGAATACCTTGAGGGGTGTAGTTTCCAAAATGGGGTCAATTCTGGGGGGGATCCACTGTTTTGGTCCCACAGGGACTTTGCAAATGCGACATAGCGCCCAGAAACCAATCCAGCAAAATCTGTACTCCAAAAGCAAATGGCGCTCCTTCCCTTCTGAGCACTACTCTGTGCCCAAACAGCCGTTCCTCAAGGGGTGTAGTTTCCAAAATGGAGTCACTTTTGGGGGATTTCCGCTGTTTTGGTGCCTAAAATATTTTCTAATAAAAAGGAGGCCCCAAAATCCTCTAGGTGCTCCTTTGCTTCTGAGGCCCGTGCTTCAGTCCATAAGTGCACTAGGACCACATGTGGGGTATTTCTAAAAACTGCAGAACCTTGGCAAATGATATTGAGTTGCATTTCTCTGGTAAAACTTTCTGTGTTACAAAAAAAATAGATGAAACATGAATTTCTGCAAAAAAAAAAGATATTTGAAAATTTCACCACTACTTTGCCTTAATTCCTGTGAAACGTCTAAAGGGTTAATAAACTTTCTGAATGCTGTTTTGAATACTTTGAGGGGTGAAGATTTTAAAATGCGGTGAATTATCAGGGGTTTCTAAAATATAAGGCCCTAAAATCCACTTCACAACTGAACTGGCCCGAGTAAAAATAGCCTTTTGAAATTTTCTTGAAAATGTGAGAAATTGCTGCTAAAGTTTTAAGCCGTGTAACGTCCTAGAAAAATAAAAGGATGTTCAAAAAACAATGTCAATCTAATGTAGACATATGGGGGATGTTAATTAGCAACAATTTTGTGTGGTATTACTATCTGTCTTATAAGCAGATACATTTAAATTTAGAAAAATGCTAATTTTTGCAATTTTTTGCTACATTTTGGTGTTTTTCACAATTAAATACTGAATGTATCGAGCAAATTTTGTCAGTAACATAAAGTCAAATGTGTCACGAGAAAACAAAACAATCTCAGAATCGCTTGGATAGGTAAAAGCATTCCGAAGTTATTACCACATAAAGGGAAACATGTCAGATTTGAAAAAATTGGCTCTGTCCTGAAGGCCAAACCAGGCTGTGTCCTTAAGGGGTTAAGAAGCTTTTGATGACTTCAAATAAAGGTTACTTCTGCTTCAGTAATAGTCCACCCGGACGCTTTTTCAACGTTTATTGTCGATATTGCTGCCTCCGAACTAGCTGTGGGAGCCTTATGGCCTTATCCATTCCATTGCCTCAAAGAATTTTTTCCAGATGAGAGAAATTATGATGTCACCGATCAGAAACTATCAGCTATTTAACTGGCATTGGAAGAATGGTGGCATTTGTTGGAAGGAGCACCTCACTTGTTTATAATCTACACAGACCACAATAATCTATAATACTTCAGAACTGTTAAGCAGTAAGAACCTTGCCAGGCACGGTGGGCTCCCTTCATTTCCAGCTTCTCATTTCATTTTACACACCCTCCAGGATCAAAGAATGGTAAGGCTGATACTATATCCCATTTATCCTCTGCTGACCCAGTCTCTGGTCATGCTGATGTTCTAATTTTGCAAGAGAACTTCCTTGCTACACATTTCAATCTGATAACCATGCTTAAGGGCACTTTCTCACAGTCCATTTCTGAGATGGGCGATCAAGATGCCTATCAATCCAAAGATGGTCTTCTTTTCTTCTCAAACCAAATCTTTGTTCCTTCAAATCTAAGATGAGCTGTAGTCACTTAAATGCACAACTCTCTCCTTGCTGGCCACCAGGAATCAAGAAGACCACCAAACTAGTCCTCAGAACGCTTTGGTGGCCCTGTTTAATCTTTGACTGTAGATCATTCTTCAGGTGCTGTTCAGTCTGTGAGTGGAACAAGTCTTCCCATACTAGAACGGTTGGGCTTCTCTACCAGCTCCTTCGAAAACCCTGGAGCTCAATTTCTATGGATTTTATCATGGATCTGTCAGTTCAAGAGTACTCTGTGATTTTTCTGGTTGTCTACTGGTTCACTAAAGTGTCTCATTTCATTACCCTAAGGGGTCTTCCATCAGCTGTTCATACCGCTGAGATTTCAATCAGGAAAATGTGAAATTATATGGTATTCCTGACAAGATCATCTGGGAATCAAACTGTCCCTGTCCACCGCATAAAATCAATAAACAAATGGACAGACGGAATGAACAAACTATGTTTTGGACCAATATTTCTGATGCTTTTCTTCGTCTTCTCCTGATAAGTGGTTGTCAGTTTTGTCCTGGCAAATTTTTTCCTATAATAGTTCTTTTCACCCATTTAACTAAACTCAATTCATTGCCAATTACTGTTTCCATCCCACTATAATTACTTGCCTACCACAAGAAATCTCTGTACCCGCTGTTCACGATAAGTTGACATTTTTTTTTAGGATAACATCATTGGACTCCAGAAATTCCTCAAACAGACCCATGAACGTCACAAGTTCCATACAGATAAAAAAGGCACGATTCTCCTAAATATTAAGTCGGTGACAAGGTGTGGCTAGCCAAACTTAACCTTCATTTTTTCATTCTCACCTCGGAAAGTGGCACCAAGATATATACGATTTTACAATATCATCAAACAAATCAGTCTGGTCACTTTTAAGCTTCAACTGCCATACTCATTGTCCATTCATCCTTATTTTTCATGTGTCCATTCACAAACCATTAATTTCAAATTCTGATTCTGCCAGGGAGTCTTCCCATTCCAGACCTCTTGTCCTAGAAAGCTCAGAGGAGTATAAGGTGCAGAAAATTCTAGACTGCAGAAGGTACCGTGGGGGCTTATAATATCCATTTGCGTGGAAGGGTTTTGGGCCTGAGGGTAATTCCTGTTAGCCATTTTTGCAATATTCGTTCTTCATGATTATTCCAAGATTTTTATTGTGGTACAGTAGTTCTGCACATCCGGAGGATGCCTTTGTGGAGGGGGCAATGTCAGCCGGCTGACACGAGCCACCAAGGAGGTTCCCTCTGCAAGCAAGGCTGCTTATTGACCCATCTGGGGCCATGGCATCACCATAACGACTTGACGATATGGCTCTCCTTAGCTAGCGATCAGTGGCTCCAGCCACAGGATCAGGACCCGTCACGGCATGGCTGGTCACTCAACCTGGAACTTAAAGAGGAATATCTCTAGTGTTTTAGTGCTTGGTAATCAGCCCTTGCTATGAGTTTCCTGGCCTTTTTCCTTCCATTATTTGACCTGGCTTTTTTCTTGACTTTGCTTGATCTAAATTATTTGTGTACCGACCTGACCCTAACGTTGCCCCTCATACTAATTACTGGACCTGACTTTAACCGCCTGTTATAATCCTGAATCTGTTTGACCATAAATTTGTTTGTACACACCATCTGCAGCCTGATTGTCTATTGTGGATCACCCTGGGGACCACGACTTTGGATACTTACCAGCAAAATCCATACTTCCTGGCCGCAGTTAAAGGGGAAGAACAGAGAGTTCCTTAGACTCCATACCTTAAGATTGTCCTGTGCAAACTCAATGGTCTCAGTCTTTCATAGTTCCTACATGCTATCAAACTTCTTCTGCACTGAATCAAAATTTCTTCTCTGACAAATCTGAATGGGGTTGGTAAAGTCTCTTCCTGCTATGCTGTGCTACTCTGCATCACCACCCCTGAGACGTTGCCAAAGTTTAGACTACACTATCTAGGCACCGGCATCCAGGTATGCTCTTGGGCTTATAGTGTGATACGGCTTGTTGCAGTGGGAGTTCTCTGGGTTCTGGTGACCTTGAGTTAGGGTTGGTTACACTTAAATAATTAAGAGTGATGAGAGGCCCCGGGTGCAAACCAGTGTCAAGATAGGCGGTGTCAGTTAGATTTTTTGTGAAGTTCACTTTGTGTATTGCCTTGTCAGCATTTACAAACAGTAGCTTACACTTGGATACATTTCTCTGGAAATATGAAGGAAGTCATTCTATTTGCCAGTGGAGCTCCAAAATCGTTACTTAGTTTTACAGTTACCTAAAATGCAGAATATCACACAAGAACCTTTAACATAACAATATAAGATTGCTGGGACCCTATGAAATATATTGATGATGGGTTACTACTTAACTTAATGTAAGGGGGTTGAGTAGAATACGATTTAAAGGGAAAATTACTTTAACTGATCTGTTCTAGTTTTTATAGCAATTTCCTGTTGAATGAGTCAACATGGGAGCCCTGCTGGGTGTATGTTGTGTTTTTAAGTGTAATGATCATACCTATGTCTATTACATATGGTCATGTGTGGTGAATTTGGTCTAGTTTTACCATATGTGCATACATAAAACTAGTCTACGAAGGAGATGATTCAAACAGGAGTTACAAAATCAGCAAATATGTTAAAGAATTATAAAGCTACAATTGTAAAGAGACTGGTTGTTGAGTTTCGGATTTATAATTGATAATAAATAACAGACCCAAATAGTCCTGATATTTTTATGAGCATTTGCCCCTAGCGATTCACAAAATTAATTTAAAGCACTCAGAATTAGGTCCAATATACTAAAAAATATGGGAAGCATTAACTTTAAGATAAATGAAGACTGAGGAGAGATTTAATCATATTTCACAAGGTTATTGGGTGTGACTAATAGAAAGTCTACTCAAGTCGAGCACAAGGGAAGTCATGAGTTATACTTCAATAATGACTAACTGATGAAGTATTTATAACACTATGGATTGCTGACAGGTTAGTACAGTTACAAACAGTATACACTGAATTATCGTATATTTTCAATTATTATCAGTATTAAGTATCGTAGATAAAATATTGTATAATGTTGTATGTGACATCCTGTGTAATGGATTATTAAAGGATCTTTACAATTTAAAGTGAACCTCTAGGCACATTTTCATAATCAGTAAAATGGTCCTACTAGGGTCATGTAACATACCATGGCTAATCTGTTTTTTCTTTTACTCTGATCCCTTAAATGCGAGTTTCAAAGGTCCTCTGTACATGATAGCTCCTTAATACCACAGAAAATTACATATACCGCTGCCTGTCACTAGGCATAGTGGATAAGTTGCCAAAACGACATCCCCTTCTCTGACATCACTCAGTGTTATACTGCTATTGGCTGATGTTGCACCTCACTAACTTCCTGATCTTTCCACCCCCTGCATGCACTCTGCATATAATACCGATAAGGCCAAGTTCACATCTGCATCAGATGGTCTAATAGGAGCCTCCATTGCAGATCTGGTCAATAGTCTGTTGTTTTAAATGGCTGACTTTTTACCAGATATGTGATAGAGACTGACGGAAACCCAATGAAACTTATTAAAGTCAATGGGTTCTGTTGGATGTCGTTGGTGTCCATGATGCAACGGACTTGCCACTTCTGTTTTTGTTTTTTTTCTTTATTATTCTGTTTCTATGAAATAAGAGAAAAACATTAAAAAAGGAACGCAGATATGAATCCAGCCTAATAGTGAGAGCTTTTTGCCTCCTTTCAGGTAACTATCCCTGATGCCTCTGGAGTTTAAGCAAACTGAGCCAAAACCACTATAGAAGATGTAGCAATAGCAATAAGTGAGTAAGGGAAACATTAAAGGGCATTTTTACCCAAAACGTAAAAATTAAATAGTAGTAAATACAAAATATACTAGTGAATAGAATTACTAAAGTGTGAGTATTGGGATTGCTTTACTTACAGAGATTTTTCAATTTTGTTGTGGCTATTTTTGCACAACATAGTGCAGACATATTGGTTGCCGTGTTTGAATTTGCATTTCAGAATCTGTTGATTAGCAGCATGTTGTATCTATAATTAAGTCATTGTTTATCATTAGTTGCTCAGAAGCTAATTCAAAACCAATATGGCTGCACTTCCTGTTGTCATTTACAAAAATGGCCAAAATAGCGGAATAGAAAAATCCCAATATCTCTGTAAGTAAAACAAATATGATGAATAGTTCTCATTTACTAATATAGGTGCATTTTTTAGTGGAACCTTTCTCTGTGCTCCAGCAATGTCTATAGCAATAAGAAAGCACCATATTTAAAACTGGCTGCTGCCGCTATCTGGTGCCAAAAAGGTATATATCTTGCTAATATCCCGCACTTATCTGCTCATCATTTATTTCATTTTTTACTTAGAATGTTTGACTACACTATAGTTTGTAATACTTTAACCTTTTCAGACGGTCTCGATAGTAAGGGCGGACCAAGATGACACCAACATGACCTAGTTTGAAAAGAATAGGAAGTTATGTCATCAGTGGGTTAATAGTGTGGGAAGAGGGAGAAGTGATTAGTGGGATGAGGAAAAAGGTTAAAAGGGGTGGAAAAGGCCGGATGGGTGACATTTAACCAGTAAGAAGCACCAACTCACCCTCAAGTGTTGACTAGGACTAGTGTTGACGTTTATTTGATGGGAGCATTTATGGTTTGGGGGTATTTATTTTTACCTGTATTTCAAAGTTAAATGGATTGGGTTGACTGAGCAGTGTTAAAAAAAGGGTGGTCTCTATTATCATGGCAGTAAGAGCGGTGAGGGTTACTCAAAGTTGGTTGAAAATAAATTTGATGTTTTGGGGGAGGGATCCAGCAAAGGTCTGAGCTCCCCAGGTTTCTGATGAAAAATAGTTTTGGCTTTAGTTTTCTCTGACTTCTTAATGGTCTAAATCTAGGCTTAAATCTCATTGGGGCACTCAAAAGTAACCTTGGCTGGTGCCTTCAAGCCGGTGATTATCGACTGAAGGTAATATGTGGTGCTTATGGACTTGGAGAACCACTCCCTTCTTGGTTGGGTTTGTATGGTGGCTCAGAGATATGTGGTTTTTATACATAATTGTTTGTTATGGGGATGTTTTTCTCTATTATTTATTTTGTTAATAAAATGTCTGCTGTTGCCAATTTAATCCTTTCATGGTGTATTTATTTAGGGAAAATGAGGAGGGATTTGATATAAAGGGTAATAAGGGAAGAGTGAGTATATAATACACTCGTGATGATGTAGTCTGTTTCTTGTACTTCATCGTTCTGGCACAGGCTGTTTTTTTTTACCTTATTTTGGCTTCATCCTTTGAGGCTGTCCTCGATTGATTATCCCGATCTGGCTAGCAAAGTTTGAGACTTCTGCTTCTACCAGCAACCACTCACTCCACTATTTTACATTGCCTTGGTTCTATTCAACTAACCCAGAGAAATACTTTCCAGAGAACCTTATCGTACTGGGCCCAGTAATGTACCAAGAAATCAAAGTCAAAGGAATAGGGGTACTACAAATTAAATGTGTGATTCAGTTTATCCAGTGCTGCCTTTCTGCTGCCTGAGGTGAATACAACAATTTGCAACTTTTTTAAAAAAAAGTGGATGTGGCTCAGTGGCAGGGTACGGGGCCACCGGCGACCTAACAAACTTCCTGCAGTTTACGTCACAACCTTCCGTAACTTTAGCAGAAATAAAATCAGTTTGCAGTTTCACAGCAATGATACATGCCCCCTTGCTAATTACACTCCCCATTGACAGTTCAGAGGGTTATTTAAATATCGGGCACCAAATATAACGGCACCGATATCTAAATAACGGAGAAAGATATAAAAAATATTTATAGTGAGACAAGGATTGTACAGCCCTGCCCATTACATGCTGCACTCAGCTGCACATGTATGAGCAGGTGAAAGGTTCCCTTTAACGGACCCCTTTAGAAAGGAGTTATTCAGAAATCTTACAAATGCTTTAAAAAGGGTCTATCGTAGGAACAGATTACTTGTAAGATGTGTGTTAGGAAATTATTTTGTCAATAGGATTATTAAATTATGCAAAGCTACCAACAGCTTTCGCCATAAGCAGAAACAAGTATTGGGTCACTTAAGGTAGTATTATATGGCCCGACCTGGGCCGTGTAAACAAGTGCCGATCAACGATGTTCACGTTGATCGGCGCTCGTTTACTCCTTTCACAAGCAGCTAGTATCGGGACGAGCGCTCGTTACTCCGATTGCTCATCCCCATACATTTCTATCATGTCGGCAGTACTTCTCCTTGTTTACACAGGAACATGTGCTGCCGGCAACGATAATATTTTCTGCATTTAAAACGATACAATGAGCCGATGAACTCCGCATTTGCTCATTCATCGGCTGATCGTTCCCATGTTTACACAGAGCAATGATCGGGTTTGCCCGATAATTGGCTGGTGTAAAAGGGCCTTTACACATTACACCTACAGGAGCTTTTATCACATCCCATTCTAAATCCATAGGCATTTTCTGTTCTAGTTCATTCCAATGGTGTTCGATGGGGTTGAGGTCAGGGCTCTGTCTGGGCCAGTCAGGTTTTCTACACCAAACTCACCCAAACATACTTTTATGGACCTTGCTTTATGCCCTAGGTCACAGTCATGCTGGAACAAAAAAGAGCCTTCCCCAAACTGTTCCCACAAAGTTTGACGCATACAACTGTTGAAAATGTCTTGTATGCTGAAGCATTAAGATTTTTCTTCTGCGCTATTGACTGCGCTTTTAATTTCGTCAAAATAACGGAACCCTGTCACAACGGTGACAAACGGAAACCTTTAGCAACGTTTCCATCACAATTGAGATTAATTAATTCTGCTTCTTCTCCGCAACAGTCAGTGCATGCTGCAGAGGGAAAATTCCGCACCGCAGCCTATGGTCCGCAGCAAAGTTTTCCGCAACGTCTGAACTAACTTGCCTAAAAATGTATTGAAACAACTGTAAAAAACGGCAGCTGGAGAATTCCACTGCGGACTGTCCGCAGTGGAATTCCACAGTAATTCCGCCACGTCTGGCCATGCCCTTAGGGTATGTTCACACGGCCTATTTTCATCCGTTTTTTGGGCCATAAACGCCCGAAAAACGGCCGAAAAATCGGAAGCAGAACGCCTCCAAACATTTGCCCATTGATTTCAATGGGAAAAACGGCGTTCTGTTCCAACAGGCCATTTTTTTACGCGGCCATTTTTAAAAACGCCCGCGTAAAAAAACGGCCACGAAGAAGTGCGGGTCACTTCTTGGGACGTTTTTGGAGTAGTTTTTCATTGACTATAGAAAACAGCTCCAAAAACGGCTGTAAAAAACTCAGCGAAAAACGCAGCGAAATTCGCAAGTGGCTTAAAAAACGCCTGAAAATCACGAGCTGTTTTCCTTTGAAAACAGCTCCGTATTTTCAGACGTTTTTTGCTAAGCGTGTGAACATACCCTCAGAGTAACAGCAATATCCATGTATAAAGGGAAAGAACAGTCTGATAAGTTGAGAAAGATGCATTTGTTAAACAAGACGTATTACAAAGTTTATTATCTTTTGCATATAGTATTGATTTATCGAGAAAATGTTAAGCCCAAAGTCATTATTTTATATGAAAAGGCTTTGTTTGTATAATACAGCAAATACATGAAATTAAAAAAGAATATTCATAATAAACTAACACATTTTTAAAAAGGTTCTCCGGAGCAGTACACTGTAAATAAAGTTATCTGGACTGAGCACAAGATGTGCTCAAAGTTTAAATGATTTTCTCTTCTGATCTGGTCCCTGGAGCAGATGCCAGGGACTATGAGTACATGAAATGCAAACCTAGATGTCTATGTCCATGGATATGCTAGATATAAATAAAACATATAGTCTTTTGGCCGCAGTCCCCAAGATAAATTCTCAGGGACCAAATTACTAAACAAAATGAAGTTATTGTAAAAATTATTTAGGGATGAATCGTAGATTGGTCCTATCTATTTCATTGTATTCCTCTGGACTACTGAGTAGTTTTTTTTTAGTGCTCAACATTTGTTTAAACAAATTATTGTAAGCCTTGACTGGCAGAACCCCAACATTTATGTTATAAGCACAGTGGTAAATATGTTTACAAATATTATTATTTGTTTTAAAGTTTTCCTTGAGGTTAATTCTATCTTCTTTAATGTTGCTTTTCTTGTGCCTGTTAAATGATTGAGTCAATCATAAAACTAACTTTAATAGTTTGGAGCACATAGCTTGCAGCATAATCTGTTAATCTATAACTAGGTTTGTCCTAGCTATAGCCATAAATACCAAGTCCATGCTTCCTAGTCCTCAACACCATACTGTTTCCCAGCCTGACAGCCGAGACCAAAAAATGACCTTTAATTGTGTCTTATGGTACTGCCCAGACATAGCAAACTGTTCCCAAAGTAGTGCCAAAGAATGTCAGACCATAGTAAACAACAAAGTAATTGTCCATAAAGTAGTGCCCAAGCTGTTGTGCCAATGCAGCAGTACCTTTCGGGGGATGGGCAATTGTCAAAATGCATTGTAATTTATAAATCACTTCTAAAAAAAAATAGAACCTAAGTCCCAGAAATACCCTGTAAGTGTATCACCTTTTGAGGTCCTAAACAAAGGCAAACTTAGGTTTCTTGAACAATAGTACACTGCGATCCCAGCCTCGAGAACTGTGACCCAGTTTTTTCCAAATATAACGACAAAGCCTGCTAGTATGAAGGATGGAAGAAATTTCTTAAGAAATCTTATGTCAGATACACATCCAGAAAATGTTCACGAAACGTAAATGTATGATATCACAAGCCCATCTGAGGTCTGCGATCATGGGAACTGTGACATGTGGCCACCTAGAATTCTGCAAATTCTCCTTTTGTGAACTGTCTCAGCAAAGAGACATTCCTATTTAGCTTTTCCACTGATGTTTATTTACTAGTAGTGATACAATGTGTAAATATACACTAAAACCATAGTAACCAATCACCAGTCAAATTTTATCTCTCTAATAGAAATGACACAACAAAAGTGAATGTCCATTGGCTGCTATGGTTTTTAGCAATTTTGGTTATTTCTTCCTTTGTTTATTGGGTGATGCACTTGACCTACTGAACAACCAACATCCCCAGATTATGTAGGCTTCACTAAGGCCCCATGCACACGAACGTGCTTTTGCGGCCGCAATTCCCCCGAAAATCCACGGGAGAATTGCGGCCCCATTCATTCCTATGGGGCCATGCACGCGACCGTGGTTTCCACGGTCCGTGCATGGCCCAGGAGCCCGGACGGCAGAAAGAACGGGCAAGTCTTATTACGGCCGTGTTCTGCAGTCCAGGCTCATAGCAAATAATGGACGCGGCCATGTGCATGGCCCGCGATTTGCGAGCGGCTTGCGGGTCACACTCCGCCCCTGGCCAACCCCAAAATCAGGGCACATGGCTACGGTGGTGTGCATGAGGCCTTATAGGTTGCAAGTCTACATTGTCCAGTATTTATGATTAAACGAAATGTGGAATGATTACGAAAAAAACTGGTTATGAAAACTGTAAAATATTGTTTGTGTTTGCATCATATCTATTTTCTCACTTATATAATTTCTTAAAAGTTGACAATTTATAGTTTAATTTATATTGAAGTTGTTAGCTTGTTTTCTCACCCCTTTTCCATCCACAGTGCTCCCTATTCTGCCACCGGACCTACTGGGAAACAGAAACTCCCCTTCTCCATAATTGCAAAGTGTTAGGTATACCATTTCTTCTAAAAACTGATCAAATAAAAGTGGTTGTGAGATTAAACTCCATAGACTGAAGTAGAAATTGTTTCCCTCAGTTGAGTGACAATAGAGTTTTAACATTCGCTCTGCTGTGTTCAGTTTGTTCAAGATGAAAAATACTTTGTTGTTAAAAGATTAAAGTGGTTTTCCAAGAATATACATTGAAGTGCAATCCTTAGGAAAGACCATCATTGTATGATCGGTAGGGTCTTACCCCGGGACCCCTACAATTAGCAGAATGAAAGGGCTGCTGCGCTCACTGAAGTATAACTAGTTCCTGGTGCTGCATCTCAGCCATGCTCAGCCCAGTAGATAAGCTGCAGCACTAGGAGCAGCCACACTTGTATAGATGTTGCTATGCTGGGCACTGTGGTTAAACTACGGTGCTCCAGAAAATCCCACTGCCCCTTTCTGCTGCTGATTAGTGGGTGTCGGACTTCCACAGATCATAGAGTGATGGTTAGTCCTAAGGATAGAGCATTAATGTAATATTCTTGAGAACACCTTTAAGAATATTTTTGAATGTCAGAAAAATTTTGTACTAGACTTCAACTTACATTACAATTTACCCAGGTACTTATAACCACGTTGTTCCTCTGGCACATGAATGGTTGGTATTTTATATGACACTCAACACAAATATGTAATATGTTGTTCAAAATGTGTTTTTAAAACTTTATAAACTCTGCTGAAATAGGAAATTGCCCATTTGGATGGGTTGCAATAAGTTCTTGTCTATGTCTTTTTTAATTTTACGAAACACAGCCATGAGCTTTTTCTAATCCCTGGATAGATTATTTACAGCTTTCGCTCTGACAGCGTTTATAACTATGCGTGCCATATCTGCGGAACAGAGCTCATTGTGTACTTTTTCTTGACAGAACAGTGGTTGTTACCAGACAAATATGGCACAGCAAACCTATCATAATTTTATGCATGGTGAGACACGGCCTCGCACAATTTTTCTGAACTGCTATTTTTCTTGGCCCAACTGTCGTGAGACTAATTCACAGAAATTCCCTTAATAGTGTGTGTGCTAGTCATAGGTGTTACCCCTTAAAGACAGACAACCCCTTTCATATGGGAGTTTTGCCAGGGATAGCCTCAGCTAGCCATTTGGCAGACAGTATGCCCTATCTGTTGCGGAAATGATGAGTGAAATCAGCACCAAGAGCATGGGCTTGAAAAGGGACAAGATTGGTAGGATACAGGGCACGTCTCCCTCTATATGCTGATTACTGAAAAGCTCAGAGCAGACGTGTGATACAAAATTCTTAAAGTTGCCACTTTACCTTTGTTCCCCCGTCCTTACATCGGGTGTGGAGAGAAGCAGGTAGTGCACTGGGTGATACCGTTTCTTTTTTTTAAAATTTGAGTCTTATTGATTTTTCAAAATTATAGATAATTAAGACAAAAAAGGAACAATATTCAAAATAAAGTATCTTCAACATAGCGTCTTAGGCAGACCGCACAGGGTCGCAGAAGTACATATGATACCCATTACATTCAATGGTCAATTCTCACAGTACATGGGCATATGGAAGGGCGATACCGTTTCCATAGCAACTGTACAATGCCAAAAAAGTCTTGTGCACCAATGCTTTTCTAATTAATAGCAAGCGAGCTGCCATGGCAATTTTAACGCCAGTGCCCTACCTGCATCTATCTATGCCCGACATAAGAACGGCTTGAGAGCACAAGTAAAGTTACGCTCTAGTGAGCACACAAGTAATTTAGAGAATTAACAATTTATTCACACAAAGAGATATTGACAACAGGGTATTTAAGTAACTTCCTACAGTGAACTGTTTTTGTTTTTCTTACAATTCATGGTATTTATTTATGATGGCGTCTTATATCTTAAATTGTAATCCACTTAAATTGCGGATAAGTCTCGTTTCTGTTATCCAACAGGAATAAACATATAGATATATACTTGTAATCCACTGGGAATACGGATAAATCTAAACTGTAATCCAGTGATAAGGAATATATATATATATATATATATAATCCACTAAGAATTCAGATAATTTTATTTATTTATAGTCCAACAAGAACGAAAATAAACATGTATAAACTTCTAAATGTTGGTAGAGAGAATATTCCTTGAGAACGAGTATGCACAATTATTATTGTAAATTTCTCTCAGACTATGCACAATACTGAGGGACGATTTGACCCCAATTTATACAGTAGGTTGTATAGTTGGGTTTATTACTCTATGGTGAACGCCAATTTTCTAGGGTTATGTTGGAGTATCTCTTCTGTGACACAGTATTATGTGCAACAAAATTTAATTTGCTGAGGGAATGGTCCCTTTTATTACTGGGATTCATTTTTCTCTCAGAGATGGCCAACTTTCTTCCAATTGTTTAATTTCCAGAGCAGGGGTCAAATATATATACAATAAGGGGGATATTGTTCTTCACTCACTATAGTTTTTATTTCTTCTTCTTCTTCTTCTTCTGCGTCTGGCATGGCCTAGCAGGCATAACTAGTGGCAGGCCTGGGGGGGCTTTATTAGGCCCCCCGGCTGCCATAGAAACCAACAACATCCTGCAATCTTATCGCAGGATGCCGATGGGGTGAGAGAGGGAGCTCCCTCCCCCTCTCCAAAACCACTCAGATGCGACGCTCACTATTGAGCGCCGCATCTGAGGAGTTAAACTGGCGAGATCGATACTAATATCGATCTCGCGCGTTCAAGCAGGGCTGCTCCCAGAGCAGGGAGATTTAACGGCTCACTGCTCTATTTATTTATTCCGATAAAGCTCATTAGTGGCCGCCATGAAAAGGTGTATTGGCGGTCACTAACGAGTTAAGCCCCTCCTTTGAAGCTAGTTAAGAATATTTGGGGGTTGCATTATGAGCAATTGCTTACCATATTTCCTATTAGCTGGATTTATCTCTTTATAAGCAGTAGTAAGTCTCAGGATAGAGAATAGTCAGGGACTATTGGTGGGACTTACTCACACAGCACATATCACGCAATCTGTGCTGTCATTCACTGCGTGATCTTGCGAGATCACGCTGTACTGTGATTAAGTCCCACACAAATTTTACAGAAGTGTCGGGAGTGTAAATGGACATCGCGTCCTGGCTGGAGGTGATGTCTAGTCACTCTCAAGACACTTCAGTAAAGTTAATGTGGGTGTATGTGACAGCACAGCGTGATCTCGCGAGATCATGCTGTGCTGAGTACAAATGGACATGAATGGAGAGAAGTGTATGACGCTGATTGGTCACTGATTCGTCAGCGTCATACACTTATCTTTACAACACCCACTTGGTAAAAAGGTAAAAACCGCCCAGTTGTCTATTAAGAAACTAATTAGCATAAATCTAAAATTGCTCATAACTTGCTCAAAAATGATTGTTTTTCAAAATAAAAACCACTGTTGTTATCTACATTACAGCGCCGATCAGATCATGTAGGAGATAGGGCACTTATAATCTGGTGACAGAGCCTCTTTAATATTTCAATAGACCCAGATGAAATGAAGTTTCCTTTCTCCTTTTTACCAGCATTTATCAGGTATTTTACTTTTCATTTTTTGAAATCTATACTGGGTAATAATCATGTTCCTCATGCCGACATAATTGTTTTTTTTACAAAACACTAAAGGCATTTCTATTGTTCCCTGTGATCAGCAGGTCAAATCTTTTATATCACATAATATCAACTTGTTATTCATTTTCTTTTGATCACAGCAGCTTTTTTTGGGTCCAAAAGATTGAGGGTATGTTCACACGGCAGCATCCGTAACGGCCGAAATTACGGGGTTGTTTCCAGGAGAAAACAGCCCCGTCATTTCAGTCGTAACGGCATGTGCAGGCGCTTGAACGCCGCGTCCATTACGGACGTAACTGGAGCTGGTTTTCCATGGAGTCCATGGAAAACGGCTCCATTTACGTCTGAAGAAGTGAAATGACACTTCTTTGGCGCGGGCGTCTATTTACGTGCCGTCTTTTGACAGCGACGCGTAAATATACGCTTCGTGTGAACAGACAAACGTCAGCCCATTGCTTTCAATGGGCAGATGTTTGTCAACGCTTTCAAGCCGTAATTTCGGACGTAATTCCAGGCGTAAAACGCCCGAATTACGTCCGTAATTTGGCCATGTGAACAAACCCTAAGGCTATTTTCACACAGTGCAGTTTAGTGCAGTTTTTGATCTTTTTTTATTGTTTTTTGCTAAAGCTTTTGTTGGTCCTAAAGAGGGTAAAACAAAGGAAGGACACCCTACTCTTTTATAGTGTTAAAGTCATGATTTGTCGGGAAAAAAAAAGCACAAAAACAGCACTTTGAAATTGTGACCTTAAAGAGGCTCTGTCACCACATTATAAGTGCCCTATCTCCTACATAAGGAGATCGGCGCTATAATGTAGGTGACAGCAGTGCTTTTTATTTTTTTAAAAAACAATCTATTTTTACCACTTTATTAGCGATTTTAGATGTATGCTAATGAGTTGCTTAATGCCCAAGTGGGCGTGTTTTTACTTTAGACCAAGTGGACGTTGTACAGGGGAGTGTATGACGCTGACCAATCAGCATCATGCACTCCTCTCCATTCATTGACTCAGCGCATAGGGATCCTGCTAGATCCTTATGTGCTGTCTTATACTAACACATTAACAATACTGAAGTGCTTAGACAGTGAATAGACATTCCATGGGATGTCTATTCACAATCCCTGCACTTCATTATTCTGTCTGTGGTAGTTACAGCAGAGGAAGCGTGATCTCGCGAGATCTCGCTATAAATGACAGGTTACAACGAGATCACGCTTCCTCTGCTGTAACTACCATAGAAACAGTAACGAAGTGCAGAGATTGTAAATAGACATCCTGTGGGATGTCTATTCACTGTCTAAACACTTCAGTATTGTTAATGTGTTAGTATAAGACAGCACATAAGGATCTAGCAGGATCCCTATGCGCTGAGTAAATGAATGGAGAGGAGTGCATGATGCTGATTGGTCAGCGTCATACACTCCTCTGTACAACGTCCACTTGGTCTAAAGTAAAAATACGCCCACTTGGGCATTAAGCAACTCATTAGCATAAATCTAAAATCGCTAATAAAGTGGTAAAAATAGATAGTTTTTTAAAATAAAAAGCACAGCTGTCACCTACATTATAGCGCCGATCTCCTTATGTAGAAGATAGGGCACTTATAATGTGGTGACAGAGCCTCTTTAAGGTGCTTCTATTGTCCTCTGTTATCAGACCCCTCTCATCTTAAAGAAAAAAAAAAGTTTAGGTCAGGTTCACACAGTTTTACAAGCTAATAAAAATTGTCTTACTGTGAATATCATTAGTAGATACAAGGATCCAAAGCCAAATCAATGGCTATAATAGACTTTAATAAAACTCTGGTAGTTACCCATTTTGGGGATCAACCCCTTTTTCAGACACAGCAGCATGCACAATGGCTTTGGATCCTTCTATCTACTAATGGGATGCGAAGTTAGATATAAGACAATTTTTTATCGTATGAAACTATTTCACATCTGCTGAATAAAGATTCCTAAAAGAGATGTCTTGGAATTTAGCAGCCCCATATCTACATATTTAGCCTCCAGCACAACCGTACAAGGTAAGCAGCCACGCTGTTGTTCCCTGTTATCAGCTAACCTTTTAAGAACATATAGTACTAGCCTATGAAGCACTTTGTTTCCATTTTTCCCCTAGCTATTGCATACAGTGACATTTTGAGGAGATGCATTTTGATGCAACTAATAGTGGATTCTAAACAGAGAAGTATAAGTCTTTCTTGTTTACTTCTTCTCCCTTTGGGATATGCTCCTGGACCAAATCGGTCTTGGCCTTATATGAATATACCAGTCCCATACCTCCCAACCGTCCCGGATTCCGTGGGATAGTTCCGGTGTCAACTGTATCTGCGTCTTCAGGACGCAGATACAGTTGAATCCAATGCTGAGGCAGGGAACCATCAGCTCCCTGCAACAACATTCACTGTGTGAAGCGGTCGTGAGCCGCTCAGCACAGACAGTCACTGCATTGCGCCTCTCTGTGCCGAGGAACTTATATTACAGAGCGGAGTAGCAGAGGGATCTCGTCCATTCAACGTGGGAACGGGTAAGTAGTTATTTTATAATTGTTTTATTAGGCGCTATGGGACATTATACTATATGGTGGCAGATAAGGGGGCATTATACTGTATGGTGGCAGCTAAGGGGCATTATACTGTATAGGGGCTGCTCAGGAAGCATTATACTGTATGGGGCAACTAAAGCGGCATTATACTATATGGGGCAGCTATGGGGAATTATACGGTATGGGGCAGCTAAGGGGACATTATACTATATGGTGGCTGCTAAGCAGATATTATACTCAAAAAGAAAACATGTGGAGAGATCCTCCAGCTCACCTGACACACTCCTGTGTGTCGTTGATAGCGCCCGGTTCCTCGTGTCGGCACACGGGTTACAAGTAGGAAAACAGGGAAACAAAGGCAGGATCCAGCACTGTGGACAGCCAAGTCTAAGGACGCAGCGCCGTCCGAAACGCGTAGGCCATAGAGGATACCCTCCCTCCACTTCATACACACCCTGGACCTATACCACTGGACTTCCTTTTAACCTATTACATTAAACTTGGAAAAATCGATTTCCATTTTAAACGCATCTCAGCGCTGGATCCTGCCTTTGTTTCCCTGTTTTCCTACAGATATTATACTGTATGGTGGCAGCTAAGGGGGCATTATACCGTATGGGGAAGCTATGGGAGCATTATAATGTATGGGGGCAGCTATAGAGGCATTATACTGTAGGGGGCAACTGTGGGGGTATTATACTGTATGCGGTCAGCTATGGGCATTATACTTCACGGTGGCAGCTAAGGGAGCATTATACTGTATAGGAGCAGCTATATGGGGCATTATACTGTATGGGGCAGCTATGAGGCATTATACGGTATGGGTGCAGCTATGGGGCATTATACTGTATGGGAGCAGCTATGGGGCAATATGCTGTGTGGGGGCATCTGTGTGGGCATTATATTGTATGGGTGCAGTTATGGGGGCATTATACTGTATGGGGGCATTATATTGTGTGGAAGCAGTTTTTTGGCAATATACTGTGTGGGTGGCACTATGGGGTAAGTAGAGGTCCCCCTCCTGGTCTTGATCTCCTATTTATCTTCTTATACGCAGGTGTAGGTATACTACTTTACATGTCGTTTTTACTTAGATTGTACCTTATATATATTCTCTATACTTATTTATGTGTTCATCTGTGCAAAGCGTACCATGCCTAGTACCTGCTCATTAATATGTACTTATGCACTTTAGCCATATATAGGTTGTGTCAGACCATTTTTACATCTGGGGGGCTACTCTGCTTTTACGTTCGGATTCCGTTTGTGTTCGAGGGTCCATGGCATTTTATTATGTCTAAGTGTTATACGTTGTCTCCATGTGTCTAATTGACTTTAATAAAGATTATTTGTATTTTTTCAAACACCTGGTCGTGACTTGTTTCTTGTTCTGGTTTAGTTTTAATTAGTCACTAGGACCACTAGTATCATTCGGGGTATTATTCAGTTTGCTAAATTGGCACTATGGGGTATTAAACTGTATGGGGGCATCTGTATGGGTATTATACTTTTTTGGGGCATCTGTGTTGGCTTTATACTGTATGAGTGCATCTATGAGGGCATTATACTGTGTGGGGCAGCTATTTAGCATTTTACTGTGTGGGAGGTTCTATGGGAGCATTATACTGTGGGGAGGCACTATGGGAGCATGATGCTGTGTGGGCTAAACCAGATCCGTATGGGCAAGGATTGGGCAGGGTTAGAGGTGTGGCTTAGCAGGGAAAAAATGTGGTAGTCCCTCTTTGCGATATTTGAAAGATGGGAGGTATGCAGTCCTGTACCTAACCTTGTTCCATCCCATCATATACACCTATTTGTTGTTTAAATTTATCTCCGTAGACTAGGGTTCCACAGCGACATTTGGTCAGCTGCAATGTGTAGTACAATTTTGGCATTACCACCACTTCTATACCCTTCAATGTTTCCCTATGGGAAAAAAAATGTTGCAAGAACCATGTCAGATTTTTTGTGATGTTCGCAGGATCAACAGCAACTTTGTTTCTATAGGCAAACTTTGAAATAGTGCATGAGTCACCACGATTTTACCACAAATCATGGGCAACTTTGTGTCGTTGTGGAGCTCTAGCCTTAATGTGAGCATCTACCTTGGAACCATTATAATGTATTTATTAGGGATTTACAATATTAACGATTCCTCAATATACATCTGTTATCAAAATTGCTATTCAAATATAGAAAAGTCACTGCCCTGCAGGTAGGTTTGCCTAGATACCATACCCCTGTGCCAATGCCATTCACAGAATGAAGCCTCCTGTTATCAATCAGTGCCAGTATTCTGATGATGTCACCTGCCCTATTCTATTTTAGAATTCCAATAACTGGCGAACATTAGGGAAACGCTGAACATGCAATTCCTAAAATATGGTTTAAAGTGTCTCACAAGTCAACCCAGCAGAGCGCTTATTACATTTTTTGACACCCCAATTTGACCACCAATCCCACATTCCCTTAGATTCACACCTGCAGTATTTGCTGCAGAAACATGTGTGAATTCAACCTTACACTATTTAACAAGTCTATGATGTTCTTCACAAATAATTTTGTCTTTACATTTTTCCGCAGATCTAAACATGAACCATGCAAAGCAGCTTATGAGTTACAAAGTTTGATGTACAGGAATAAAACATATGTCAGCTAATGAATAGTAGAATGAGATGCACATAACATAAAACAGTGATTCTCCCCATGTTCTGTACAAGCAGCAGAAGCCAGTGCTTTGAGAAAGTTGTATCCTCTGCAGAACAAGGAGTAATCCAGGGAGTTAACTCTTAGATGATCAGTCCACAGCACAGGTTAGAACCAGGACTGAGCACAGGAAGACCAGAAGTCTAGAAGTAGCTGTCACCCTCTCCTACACTCACTCCTATCCTCAGCCCACTGAACAAATATAGCTGGAGCCCTCTAATTTGGGAGGGTGGGAGATGGGGCCGGACCAACCTGGAGAGTCCTGTCTTTGGGGAGGGTCTTTGATTTTTGGAAACTGAATACTATTTGCTAGCAGAGGAAAGCTGAAGAATGCTTGGAGACCCAGCAAAGGGGTCTTAGCCCAACCCTCTGACGGTGGGACTTTAGGAGGAGAGAGAGAGGTTTGCATTTTGATTAAAGCCCTCATACCTTCTTCAGTCTGCAGGCAGGGGACTGGGGAGGAACACATCTCAGCTGGGCAAAGGAGAAGAAAAGCCACCCCAAGCCCCCCTCCCCCTGTCAGACTTTTGGGTTTCTTCCTCCTAATGGCTGTGTAGTGATCACCTCCTGGACTTTTGGAAGGAGTTGGTGCTGTAGATTGAATCCTGAGATTCTTTATCATCTGGGGGGCTCCCAGTATTTGGAGTTGGAGATGGAGAGGTGGAACACAAGGTGGAAAACGAAAAGGAGGTTGTGGGATTCATCCCTTAGCTCCCTAATTCTCATCACTTTGACTTTCCTTTTCCAAGCTGCAGAGGTCAGAGGAGGTAAGAGAAAAAAACAAACCTAAAAAAACTAATGGACAGATGGGTCCCTTTTCATATCCCCATCAAAACCCAGGAAATATAACAGACCTGGACAATAATCCTTATGAGGATAATCTTTTCCTACAAGAGTCCATCTCACCATGCCTGAGTGCCTTTACTTTGATGCTGTGCTGAGTGCTTCATGTAATCTTCATTCATTTGATGGGTTAGGTGGCAGCACCCTGTATAGGGCTCAGGGAGGGGGTGGTAATACAGGGACATAGGTGACAGGTCTGAGGAGTTAGGAATGCTTCATTATAATGCACTCAGCTTTGTAGTAGTGGAAGTCTATGAGGATGCTGCACTGTCCTCCTGTCTCAGTGTAGCATATCCTGTCCTGGGAGGTGGGAGATAGAGGTGATGGTGGTCCGTTAGGTGTCTATGGACAAGGCTAGAAGGGTGGATTTTTTTTTCTCTGCAATGATCCCTCTGTGCTAGGAATTCCCCCCCAATCCCCCCCCCCCCCCCCAGGGGATGTCACATTCAGACACGTCTATAAGAGGGGTGGGACCAGACACACAGACCCCACCACCTTCCCACTGCAGACCCAGGCTAGATTTCTCCTGGATACAAAGAAAACTTCTGTAGAATCAGACATTCCCTACAAGGATCTTCCTTATGAGATCCTTGGGTACCTGAATATCCTCTTGGGGATTTCACAATAAACTAATTTTGCATCATACTTAACTACTTTTAGAACTTGGATTTATAGTTCAGTTAGTGTTCCTAGTGATACATTCTCCTTAGACTTAGAGCAGGAGTCTGATAATCACATGCAATCTGTGAGCCTCCAGATGTTGTGGAACTACAAATACCATAATGCCCTCTTGGCTATATTAGATCTGCTATAGAAATGCAAGTCTGATCTTGCTGGTACTTGTAGTTGCACAGCTTTTGTAGAGCCAAAGCTCATATAACTAGTATAATGTGGAATATAATACAATGTTATTATAGTAAGCATGTTACAATGTGACATTAATTCATCAATATTTTGCTGCCTTTTTCCTGGTGACTTATTGTTAGTTATGATCATATGGTCATTGCCTAGTGCTATGGAAAATCGATAGGTGAGAGATGTGAATAGATGGGAATAGATATGATATGATAATATCTGTTTTAAACCACAACTATGTTGGAAAATAATTTCCATGAATATCTTCATATTTGTTGTTTCAAGCCAGCTATGTCCGCTATTTAAAGTGCAGAATCATATCTCTAGGCAGCGAAATAGTGAATCTTCAACAAAATTGCACCATTATGGACAGCCTAACATGACATTCCTGGTCCGATAGGGGTGAAAGTCAAGATGTAGATCAGGCAATACTTCCATATTGTGCTATTTACCTTGAAAAAAGTTATACATTTTAACACAAAATGTATAATGGAACCTATAGGCAGGAGGACATGGTGCATGTTATAATGTAAATTCTCTAACTTAAATGCTATGTACAAGAGACCTACAGTAATGATATAATAGGTGTACTGTGTCCCAGGCTCCTATGTGGTAGTTGTGGCAATGTTTGTCTTGTATGAAAGTTTGTGGAAACAGTACTGTAGTGTGCATGCTGCCTGCATTCTGCCCTCTTCTGGTCTCTCACATTCACCAAAGGTGAACTGAGGATTCGTTACACTGTAGAAAGGAAATAAAACCCTCTCATATGATTCTGAGCAGGATAGATTAGCAATGTGACAAGGTCCCTTCACTGTTTCCTCCCAGTACGAATACTATACATGGATCTTGCTTATATATTCAATATAAAGAATATGTCTAATCCATGGACTGGTTGTTTGAATAATCTAATAGTTAATGAAGATTAATTAACATTCTTTGACCTAGAAGCACAAAAGAACTAAATAACAAATTCAGCTCTGCTACATCTGTAGTTGTATATATTTGCAGGTAGTAGAGCTCGCTACATTTAAAGCATATTATCTATTTTAGTTCATTATTTAGTGAGTCTGAGAATGGGTTACATTGTATTATGCATTCTAATCACACCATTTATGTAAATTGCAGGAGGCATTTCGGTAGAAAGGTGAATATTTTCATATGTTAACCATTAAAAACTATTATACTGGGACATGTTTAGTCAACATATACATCTCATACTTACATTTAGTTATATATTTGGAGGAAAGTCGTTTAAGAAGCTGTAGGCATCTATATAAGTGTCAGTTTTTGCTCAGTTCCTAGACACAGACACTGTAATGCATGATTTCCTTTGTTACTTTTAGGAATGTTTAGTGGTTGGCAGGACAGATAATTGTATGTTATGAATTAATAGGACAGAGGAGCTTGTAAAGAGCCCAGAATATAGACTTGTGTTCCCTGTCATCAAAGTCGTTTTCGACAGAAATTGCCACTTGCATTTAGGTCGGAGACTGAAGAAGTCAAATTATATTTATTCTCTAAGCCAGAGTCAATATTTCTACCCGGCATTCTATAGTATTATTCACACTTGGAATCAGATCTGGAGACTGGTCCCTAGGCAGGTTAACTCTGTAACGGCCAAACAGGCCCAAACCATATGCCACAGGCCTCAAGATCTGTAATAAATGGGGGTTTCATCTGCTGCATTTGGAAACACTTTAACACATAGTGATCTAGAGTATTTAAAAGTAAATTGCAACATTGTAGCAACAATGTAAGACACTATACCTAATGCTGTATGTTTCCTGCTGACTGTGTAACTCTATCCTGTAAATGTTATGAAGGGTTACTTATACTAAGGCCCCTTAGGATCCCAGACATGCGGAGACACGAAGCTAATAACTTAAAATGAGACATAGCTAAAAAGATGAAAGTAAAAATACTCTTTGGAATACTATAATACAGATGTGGCACAGATATATTTCTTATTTTACTCTTTCAAGCTAAATCACAGTTGCCAGGTATAGGAAAGGCAAGTCTGTTAGTATTATTATGTATAAGCTTCACAGGGAGTATATTTTACCAAGAGCACGTGTCATTCTTTTACTATCTGCTATTTGTATAGCACCAACATATTCCATAGTCCTGTACATGGAGTGCGCACACATCGGTCCTTGTATTAAAATGACTCTGTGGGATATGTAGAGTCACAATGAGAAGACTTATTTTATAGGAATGGGATTGATTGTTTATGTATCTAACAAGGTTCCACATTTTTGTAGTAATTGTTTCGGAATCACTTTATTTGTTCCAGATTTGTAAAGCGCAAGGTTTATATAAACTCCGTCTCAAAGTATCTGTCCACTTTTGAATATTATTCCAAGCTGACGCTGGACCGTTTAACAGTGAGAGGGTTAAACCGTCTTTTGTATTCTTGCCAGTGTTTTACTTTCAGGAGCAAAAAATAACACAGAAATGTTAAAAATGTACCCCTGCAAAAAAAGGGCACACAATTGCCACTTTGTTTGGGGGGTATGAAGTAAAATGATTAAATAAACTTGAGTGGGATGGGGAAAGGTTGGTCGTTGGGAAGCAGGAATTGAGTTGAGTCCCAGGGATCAGCAGGTGAAATGGTTTGAGGAGCAGACACTCAGGGTTTGCTTAAAAAAACAGCAGGAACAGGGCCTGGCTTTCTCCTCTCCCCTTTCATGGCCGAGGGCGTGTTTAAGGCTCCTTGCACCTCTGACTTGTAGCTGACACTGAAATATGAGTGCTATGTGGATTTCAGAATGTCCCTTTGAGCTGAATTCTCTGTGAGATCCATTGATTCACTGGTAGAGATAAAGCATTCCACATTTGTCCTACAAGGGCCCCTATTTCAGTGCTGTTTGCAGAAAATGGACACTTCTTAAGTAGCATGTGTGATTTAAGGGGCCTTACACAGTGATGAGAAATATTTTACTGTCTTGTAGACCTCGCCAGACATTTCTCTCCAGTTGTAGCTGATTCGTTTGCAGTGTGTTGAACATCCAGCCAGCTGGCCCTCAGACTAAGACCCCCAGGATGAAGTCAGTTCCCTCTCGGCCTGACCGATTTCACACTACAAATGTGCTATTGCCAAAGATAGAGCCATTAGGTGGAGCACATATTGGGTGTGAATCAAGAAACGTTCATTCATTCATTCAGGGACTTTTATTTGGGATTCTATTGGGTTTTGTTGGAAACTCCTTCCAGCCAGTAGTAATCAATTCTACACTCTTGGCACTCAATAGCTCCGATAGGGATCACGGTGTCCATCATCCTGTGATCTAATCTCATAACTTGTAGAATTAGCAAAGTAAGGTAATGCTATCCAAGTCTATTTAGGGATGGACCATATATACCCTGTTATTTCCTAATTCTCCTTCAAATTATGTCATCTAAAAGGGCCTGGTAAAATCTGGCAGCCTCCATAAACCAGCAACTGGTGCCAAATCAGATCCCTGGGTGCATAGCCAGATATCTCTATTCAGTTTTGTATTACTTCACAGTATTAGATTGGACCCTTTTTTTTAATAATCATTTTATTTTTAGAAGGCTTGTTTTAACCGATGAGTGAAGGCACTTGATATGACAACTGTGGGGCTATCCATGAAATCTTGTCTAAGTAGTCACTTAATGATATTGGACCTGATATATATGCCATGCCTCTTCATAAAAAAACATTCAAAGGGTCTGACAAACAGACTCATAAAAGGCAGAAATTGTAAAGATGTTGTCATGTATCATACCACCATTTTTCTTTCATATCTTTTAGTTGGAATGGACCATTATAAGAGCTGTACAGAAGAATGTGTCAGCATTTTATGACCACTACTAGGCTCGACTGCTTACACATGCTTCCGTCCAGTTATTTGCTGGCTGCATTCTAAAACTGTAAGCCCTGTGACCCATGAAACACAAGAGATAAAATAAACACATGTGGTCTAAGTCTGTCCCAAGTGAAAGAGCAAACAGACTGCTGCTAACATAGGGGAGGTGTAAAAGTCTTTTTCAGGAGATTTAGGTTCACACTTTAGTTAGATCATTTAAGAAACACATGGATTGAGAATGCTGTTATCCAGTGCCCCTCTACCTAGAAAATATATTTATTAATTACCGCTTGAAAATTCCCTAATTCAGATTACTCCCCTCAAAAAAAAGTTTTAAAAAAAGTAAATTAAGTAAAAAAAAAAATTATCTGTCCGGTGTAGGTGTGCGTGTGGGGGGATGACAAGTGGTAATTTTTTCCCTACAGAATACAGTGAGTGGAGGTCCTGGGCATCCATCATCAATATTTGTCACCAGCACTCTAAATCCACTGTTGCTAGGCAATGACTCCAACATATTAGTCATTGCCAAGCGAATAGTATGGATGTTAATTTAGAAGTAATGCACACTATATATAATTGCAATGGTAAACTGATTGTTATTGAAGTTTTATCAAATTTGTATATCTATAGACTGATGTGTGAAGTAAAGAGTAGGTATTACTCAATAGCACTATTATTGATCCTCATGCCATTATATGCAGACTATTCCCCTTCACTTTCTCTTGTAATTTCTCACATTGAACCACTGGGTGGAAAGGAAAGGCACATAAATTGATTAATTTGCCATCAGTTTTGCATTATGGAGCACATACATCTCTTATAATCAGAAAATACTTGTTTGTACTCTATCAGACTGATGGCATTACTTGAAAAATAATTTATTACTGTGTTTCTAATGATAATACCATCTGGTTTGGAGGTTATTGCATGTGGTTTTCTCCCTGTAGTTTGTCATATTAGAAGCTTGGATCCATTAGTGGCTAATCAAAACCACCTCAGAGAATTCACATTGTTCTATCGTAAATGAATCATTTCTAAGATCTGATTTGTTAAGCAAGGATACATTAGTCAATTCTTAATCTGCTTGTGAATTGTAAAATTGTGAAATGTTAAAAGAGGAAAAGTGGTAGTAGATGGATCAAATTGCCAACTAGTGCAAATGTTTCATGTACCATATATGCATCCGCACCCTTATGTCTCCATTAGTCCATACTGCCTAGTATTTTAGGACTGGTTTGCAATTCTCATACAACTATGACAGCTAACTAGACTTTATTGTTTCTTTAACACATTTATACTAAACTATAGCAGATGGTTGTGTCTTTTAGGCTAGTATCACAGCTCTTTATGCATATTTCTTGACTATGGATGCGCTGTATTAAATCAAATTTGGGTTTGATTGTAGCAACTGTCACCAAGATCTGGTGTGCTCACAGGAATAAATATAAAAGTATAGATTGGTCGTTCCATCTATGTTTTTGTTTTAACTCATTTTCACTATTGACTTACAGATGTGCAGTGTTCTGGTAGGCCTCAAAGAGAAATTTAGTTTTGTTTAGTCAGTGGTCTTCATGAATAACTTTATAAGAAGTTTGATTAGACCTGTCATAGAAAACAAAACAGTGGACACCTGGGGGCCATACTGTTCCCCCTTTCTGCATAGAGGTGGTCATGGATAAACTCGTAGATTTCCATAACTTTTGTCCATTTTGTTAGTGATTTGACCATACATGAGCAGCCACTTCTCTGCTGCAGGCAGGGACTAGGTCCTTATTTATTGGACCAATTCTTGACAATCAGCCCAACCGCCGGAACCCCCACAGATATGACTTTTATGATGTCTGGTGGCTGCTCAATATGTGATCCATAATTGCTGTAAAGAGCTTGTATCAGTCATCTCGATCTGTCAAATATAGTACTGTAGATGTTATGTCGTAGTTACTATATTGTGTAATCTAGTAAAGTACTGTGTAAGGAAATAACAAGGTTGTTCTACTAGTAGGTGAATTATATTCAGACAGATAGAAGTATAAACCTTTGATGTGTGTGGCATGCTTATGTTATGAAAAGAAACATTGACCAGATGTTCTGATGTGCAATATGGTCCACCTCCATGGAATCAGTTCTTGTGTAAGAACAGTCTCCCAAAACAGCTGCTTAACAGATAAGAAACATGTTGTTTTTTTCATTAGACTTTTATTTTGCAAAATTCAAATTACATTACAAAAAGAGAAAGTTACAAGGACAGCACCGCTGGTAAAAGAAAAGTCTACTGGATACAAACCAAGCTGAGCCAGATGTCACGTAATGAGTTGAGGAGGAAAGTCTAAGATTTCAGCCAAAGCTGAGTATCAGAAGCTAATATCATGTGGCACTTATCAAAATCATGAGATTTTACGACACTCGTCCAGAAAAAAGTTGTACAGGGACTAGGGGAAACTGAAGAATAGAATTTCCCTTCATATCTGTTCGTTAAGGAATTCTTCAGAATGCCTAATGAATAACTTTTTGCTTCCACTATTTGCTATACAGCAGCCGGATATGTTTGAGCTGTGGCTTAGCAACAAAGCTCTATCCCATAGGAGATGCGCACACACCTACAGACAATGGCTGAACCACTTGCTACAGAATACTGCAGAAATGCTAGGGGGTGTATTTCTCACCAACACTTCGACTGAGCCTAAAAGAGAAAGATGGTCACCTGTCCCAAGTCTGGAGTCCAATTTCTTGGGAAGAAAGTAAGAAGACACATGGCAAAGAACAGCAGGGGGACTTTTTGTCTCGCTAACTAAGTCTTTTATGAAGAATAAAGAGAAGGACCACAGATACCATCCATTTACTCAGGGTAGGAATATCTGTTTAGGATTCGGGAAAGTTTCACATTTATTAGCAAAAAGAACACAAGAGAGGAGTTTTTGCAAATACTCAAAACTACAGGAAAATGGGTAATGGTAACCAGGAGGATGTTTTCAGTCAGCTAGGCTTGACCTCAATCTCCGGATTACCACAGGGTAAAATGTACAGAAACTCCTTCAGGAGTCAATAGACAGACGACAGACATCCACAAACAGAGGGAGGTTGAGAAGGTTGTGGATATAATTGAGGTCATGCTCCTGGTATACAATGGGAATGATCCACTACTGGCAGGATATATGGTAACAGAAGAAAGTCTAAAGAATCAATCTGGAAAATGTCAGCACTTTTATTTTTCATATACACTGTTAGGGCATGTGCTCTTCAGGGGCTTCCAAGCTTGGGAACCTCTTCTATTAGTTACAGTGGAGTATCACTGGGAATATTGGGGAGCCGCTTAGGAGGCCTCAGTGCAACCAAGCATTTTATTTCAATGTGCGACATGTAATACTAGATCTCCCCTTCAGTGATGATACACTTCTTCCCCCGGTGATATCAGCTGATGGCCAGGCATTTCAGCCGCCTGACTTTTTGTTATCATCTTAATCATTTGTGAACCCCATTAATATCAATCAATCAATCAATCAATCAATCAATCAATCAATCAATCAATCAATCGATCACTTAAGGCAAAGCCTCACCTTTGAGCTACTTTAATGTGGACATTGTATTATCAGCAATAGCCCCCTATATTCCAGCAGCTTACAGAGGAGAAGCTGAAATGCTTTTTAGCACGATGCAGCAGTACTTTTGCTTCAGAGAATATAGGCTACCATATATTACATTTTTATTCTGCTGATGGTTCAAGTTGATAGTTATAAAATATGAATTCCTCTTACTTTCAGCTACCTACTTTCATTCTCTGTTACTGATTATTATTGTATTTTTGTGAATGTCTTTTAAATTATTCCAAGTAACGATGTAGACGTTGTTATAATGTGTCTGAATGTTGGGTTCACTTGAGGACTTTCTAGTGTGATTTAAAAGAAACACCAACTAACAAAAGTAAGGAGATGCATCAATCTTTTCTTCAATACTGTGTGTGTGATTCTGGCTTAAGTGGTTTTTTTTAAGACTAGGGGTACAAGGCGACTTGTGGCAACTAATGATAGTGAATGTGATTGTGCAGAAATCCAGCAGATTTCGATTTCTGCCGATGGCTTCCATGTGCTGTCCGTTTTTTTTTAAGAAGCTATAGACTTGAATGGCGGCATAGTTTCGGAAAAACAGACCGGGATAGGACATATTCTATAATTTGCGGAAAGGAACAAAGGATCCGCAAAAAATACTGATGCGTTCATGGCCCCATAGAACTGAATGGGTCAGTGTGCTCTCCACAAAAAATGTGGATAAAACACTGCAGAAAAATATTGTCCTGTTCATGAGCCCTAAAGGACACCTCCAGTTATCCTATTGATCCCATCTCCTGAAAGAATCCCAAAATCCTCTCACAGGGACTTTCATTGTTGTGTGGTTGCTTAGGCATGTTCAGCAGGATAAATTTGGGAATATGGAGGTATTCTTTTAGACCAAAATACATGAAGTTGACTGTTATATACTAAAGAAGCACTTTAAAACAGAGGCTAGTAAACATATAAAATGTCTCTATAGGGTTAAATTAGGGATTCTAAGAGCTATACAGCCCCTCAGGACCAAAGTTTGGAGGGTCCAGCATCGAGCTGAAAATGACATTTGGGAGGAGTATTGTTAGTTGCTGTCTGACATTCGTGTTCTCAGCAATGCTGACAAGCTATGCTCCCATCACAGTCAGCGCTCCTCCAAAATGTTCTGTTAAATTATTTTCCCAGATATTCTTATACGTTGAATGCGAGTCACAGTATACAGCCCTCTGTGTTTCTTGACATGGCTCGCTTTATAACATGGACTGCTTCTTCATCACACAAATCCATACCTCCCAACTTTTGAATTTGGAAAAGAGGAACATTTTAAGCCACGCCCCTAACCACGCCCAATATCCCAATATCCAGCATAAACACATCAAATCACGGCCAGATCCTTCTGCAAATAGCAAGCGCACATTTACACTGCGGATCTCTAGACTGTCTGGATATCACAGATATTATGGATCCGGTTATATCGTCTTTGTGTTACTTTTCCTATCTTGGGTATAATATTCGCTCATCATGGCGGCAGCAGCTGCAGGACAAACCAAAAGGCTGAGAACAATGAAAGTCAAGAGGGAGACCCTATGGTGGATGACTTTTCAATTGACAGGTAGCAGAGTTACATGATGGGGATTTTTTTTTCCAGTTGTGTAACACTGCTACCGGTCAATGGAAAAATCATCCACCAGAGCCCCCCTGTAGATTGCTCCATACACAGCCCCCCTGTACATAGTGCCAGACACAGCCTCCCTGTACATAGCGACACACACAGCCCCCCTGTAGATAGCTCCACACACAGCCGCCTGTAGATAGCTCCACACACAGCCCCCCTGTAGATAGCTCCACACACAGGCCCCTATAGATAGCGCCAGACACAGCCCCCCTGTAGATAGCGCCACACACAGCCCCCCTGTAGATAGCTCCACACACAGTCCCCCTGTAGGTGCCACATTGCCGCCAGAGCGGTAGAGGTAGGCTTTATTCACACGACAGGGTCCGAGTTTCGGCCGATAAATACGGCCGCTTTGGGACATTTTTCCCGGCCGTTTTGCATCCGTTCCGATTCTGTTCCGGGCCGTGTTGCCGTTTTTAACGGCCGATTTTGACCTGTTTTGCATCCGATATTTTCCCTGTCCGTTTTAAAATCGGATGAATTTCATTTAAATTTGTTGCCATACACAGCCCTCTGTAGATAATGCCCCCCTGCCCCCTGTAGGTAATGCCACCCAGCCCCCTGTAGGTAATGCCACCCAGCCCCCTGCAGGTAATGCCACCCAGCCCCTTTCGGTAATGCCACCCAGCCCCCTGTAGGTAATGCCACACAGCCCCCCGTAGGTTGCACCCATCCCCCCCTTCCAGGAGAAGTCACTGACTTCAATGTCCATATATGGACAGTGTAGTCACTGACTTCTCCTGGAGAGGAATCCCCGGCCACAGCGTCGAGGATTCCGCTTCAGAAGTGAGTGATGTCACTGTGTCCATATATGGACAGTGTGGTCACTCACTTCTTCTGTAGCGAATCCCAGGCCACAGGGTCGGGGATTCCGCTTCACAAGTGAGTGACGTCACTGTGTCCATATATGGACAGTGTAGTCACTCACTTCTCCTGTAGCGGAATCCCCAATCCCCGGCTGGAGATTGGGGATTCCGACTCCTACAGGGAGCAAAAAAAGACCCTCCTCCTCCTCCTCCTCACATGCACTCTGCACTGTGAGAAGGAGGAGGAGAGAGAGCGTGAGCGACGGAAGACACTGCCGTCACTCGGGACACGTCACTCACCGTCAGAAGAAGGCAGGAGTCTTGCAGTGGCATTCTCACTTGTGTTGATGCTGGCCCGGGAGTGAACCAGTCCAGTCACCTCACCGGTGAGGTCAGGTGACAGGTCAGGGGACTGAACTGGTCCACTCACGGGCCGGCATTGATCCCAGTAAGAGCACCGCCGCAAGACTCCTGCCTTCTTCTGATCGCTGCTGCAGTCAGCATCGATCAGCTGTTCTGATGCAGCGCCCAGCGGGACATTTATAGACTGCCTGGGACGGCGGGACAGCGGTGAGAAACCGGGACTGTCCCGCCGGATCCGGAACGGTTGGGAGGTATGCAAACGCCCAGTGTCCTCCTGGTTTCGACATATCTCCTAACATTTCTGTTTTAGTAAATACTTGTATTCCCTATAAAATAACAATACAAGGCCTCATTTTCTTAGAACTCTGCATTGTGTCATTCCTCTACTATTCCTCCTGGAAATGTATGATTAAATGGACAACTAGGCGTTATGATTCCTTTTATTGATACGGGTCTGTCCCTACACTGTGTGACACTGTGTCAGCACTGATTATATAGGCACACTCCACATTGACAAGGGAAGTGCTAACACTCAGGAGAGCTGACAACTCCTCTTTAAAGGTGATTTCCAGTTTTATGTAAATAGTTTGCTTCAATTGTATCTAGTCAAGGCAATCCTCTGTGAGCTAAATATATCAGCAGCGTCAGCACAAATCCTGTCCTTATTCTTTTCTACAGTGTAGATAACATTTATCAGCCTGGCATCTAAGATGTTTAGGTCACCGAGTACTGCCTAGACTGTATACAACTGTATCTATAGCTCATCTGTACATGAGACTAGGTCTGTATGGATTTTTTTAGTTTGTGGATGTGAATATAAATGCTTTCATATTTCAACAGTGATCTTAAAAACGATAAAGTATTGAAACACAAAGTAACCACTTCCACATCTAAATAAAATTTACAAAAGGTGTGCGTATGTTGTAAATTTGCAGTGACTTCAGTGTCAGTGAGGGGAAAAAAGGAACAAAACATTAGAGACAAAGCAGGGAAAGGGACTTTTTGAAAACCTATTTGATACAAACTAACATCTCGCCATTTATGGTAAATTACACAATAACCACATCACGACAACGCCGGAACATATGAACTTAAAAAATGTCTAAATCCGTCATAACTAAAATTCATTGCATACCATAAAAGCAACTCGGCACATTAGTATAACTAGGAGCTCCTGGACACCTATGAAAAATCTGTGGGGACCTGTGCATGCCCCCCGCTTACAATGTGCCATTTATAAGACCGGTGCCTTCTTATGTCACAGATGGGCTTTGGGCCCCCTTAGGCACTGGGGACCAGGTGTGACTGCTGCTTCTGTACCCCCTATTATTATGCCTTGATGGCAGCGTGTCCTCTTGCTAGACAGTAGCTGGCAGTGTGGTCCGGTTTGACACACACTGACAATAAGATCTCTGTTCATTGTGAAATAGTTGCTGCATCATTCTGTAATCAAAGATGTTTTCTGGACGTTGTTAAGAAAAATAACATTTTTTATTGTGCATATAAATCACAGATAAAGACCCAGCAATAAGACATAGACATGGGAGAAACTTTATGCTTCCAATTAATGTGCACATTTCTTCTCCATCTGTCAAGTACAATTTATTTAGACATGTGGCATGTTTCAGCAATGTATTGTGTCTTGAAAGTATCTATCTTACTTCCCCTTAGGCAAAACACTCACTGATAAAATAAGAGGATCTGGTCTGACTACACTCCACATAAACAGTTATTTATAGAAAAAAATAAATATATATATATATATATATATATATATATGGACTGGAAAAAACTTTTTCTAGAAAATTAGAAATGTTAATCCTTTTTGAACATCTGCAATTCTCAGCTTCTCGATTATTAAGAGGCTTTATAAGAATGTGCAGTTTATACAGTAGATGATGTAGTAGAGAAATTAAAACTTTGTAACAATTCCTTAAGTTGTTTAGATATTTGAATTCACAGAGTTGTATCTGTTTGCGCTTGTTTATTCTATATAGCTCTCAGGGTGTCCGTATCCAGGATGCATATACCATAGGCGCAGATCATGCATCGGCTATAGGGCCCTTGGAGAGACGGGGCTTTGCCCTGGTTGGTTTTATCCCCTTTGCTATTTGGTGGCAAGAACGTGTACAGAATGTTCCTCTCTAAAGGGACTGCAGTGTTAGCAAGCAAAAGAATAGGAATAGGCCCAAGTGTTATGGAAACAGCATGGAGGGGGAAGCAAACAGCAGGCCTTTCTGTCCTGGATGGCAATAATAATGGAGGACACATTTTGATATTTGCTATAGGGCTCCTTCTCTTCTAAGTACACCTGTGTTCCATATGTTAAAATGTGTTATTACTGTTACAGATGTAAGGTTTATAAATTATTCCTATAGAATTGACAGAGAGGTTATTACAGTAAAAGTTCAGAGTTTTACTCTAGTTTAAAACTTTTCAAAAAAGAGTCATTCCAGTAATAGATCAGAGCCACCTGCAACAATCTCATTTCCACTTACCTGTAGTCAGCATCAATATAATGTAGACTGTATTCTGGAAATGGACTCCTCACATATCTTTACACAACAACCCCCTATCAGAAATAATCAGGCCCTGCTATACACTGATCACTTTGGGTACAGCTGCATTTAGCCACACAATTGTAGTATTGCATGACGTCCATTCAAATAGGTGACCATGCTATATATGACCATGCCCAGTCCTCCAAAATGGGAAGCTGAGCAGGGGATCCCTCTTTATGACACCTATTTAGGGCATATAGATGGGAGGGTTGTCATCACGAGACAACGCCTTTGAACTTTTTTCATATGCCAAGGAAAAAAGTTTTGAGAAGTTAGTAGTGCTTTGTTTTTGAAAAAGTTCTCTATCACTTTAAAAATAGTAGCTCTCCTGCAGTTTTTCATTTAGATCACATTATGAGCCAATACATAGATGGAAAAGCATTAACAATCTCAGTACTAACAAAAGAGGCATTTGACTGTAACTTAAAAATGAAGCCCTGCTTACGGTAGTATAAGAAAAGTTAATGAGAAATGCAGCTGTGGGAATCGCGCATGGTTTATAACTTTAGTCATATATTTCGGGATGGTTTACAAAACTTCATGGAAAGACAAAACAATATTCTTCTGTACATTCAGTCCTCTTTACTATGCCACACTTGATACAGTCCAAAATTTACTGTACAAAGGCTTTGGCAGAGGATAAAGAGATACATTCTGCTTCTTAAACTCCTGTGGCTTGTCCAGCATATCAAATTCTTCCCAGCGGGAACCTGCAGTGTCCTTCCTTACAGCAATGAGGACAGCTCTACAACAAGGGAGACAGAGAAAGACAGTCAAAGATGTTGCGAAGAAGAACATTTATTATTCTGGCAAATAAATAAGAGCAGCACAAGAATAAGGTCTTAGTAAGGCCTTTTACAACTGTAATCACAGGTTACAATTGCAGGGTACACTGGGTTATACTCATTGTTTTATCTCATCTGGTTATAGATTTGCTACCCTGCATTTTCACAAGGCATGATTTAGATTATAATAGCCAGTAGCAAACTCAGGATAGAGGGTCCTATTTTGGAGGGGGGTCTTGGCACTGGACCAACCATCCATGTTCCGTGCAAACTTTAACCATTGCATTTGCTCAGTCCATTGCAGCTTCACAGACATGACCTTGTAGCCTGACCCTGACCCTACTATGTATATTCCAAAAATAAATATTTCAAAGCTGCTTGAATTTTCATAAAGCCTTCAAAAAGATCCAGGACTGGCATGTGTGAAGCAAGAGCTCCCAAGTTATGACATGATGATCACTATTAACAAAACTGCTATTGACTCTAGAACCATAACATAGTACAGTACGTAAGGCTGAAAAAAGATATGAGTCCATCTAGTTCAAACTATTCTCCTACATTGTTGATCCAGAAAAAGGCAAAAACCAACATGAGACAGAAGCCAATTTTACTCAGCTTAGCGAAAAAATTCCTTCCCGAACCCAAATATATCAGAATAATCCCTGGACCAATGACCCATCTCCAACGATCTAATTTGTAATATTATTACTTTCAGGAACGACATCCAAGTGCCTTTTATCTCCTTCGGGACTGAGCCATTTTTTGATTTTTGATTTACGTTTTTCACTCCCCGAATTCCAAGAGCCATAACTTTTTTATTTTTTTCGTCAGTAGAGTGGTGTGAGGGCTTATTTTTTGCAGGAGGAGTTGTAGTTTATTTTGGTGCCATTTATAGTTCCATATAATGTACTGGGAAACTGAAAAAAATATATTTGCGGGCTGAAGTTGGAAAAAACTGTGATTTCTCAAATGTTTTTGTTTCCTTTTTACGGCTTTCACCTTGCGGTAAAAATGACAACTTATCTTTATTTTGTGGCTCAGTACGATTACGGTGATACCAAATTTATATAGGTTTTTTTATATTTTACTACTTTTATTGATAAAAAACTTTTTGTTAAAAAAAAAATGTTTTGTGTCGTCACATTCTGAGAGCCATAACTTTTTTATTTGTTCACCGATTGAGTGGTGTGAGGGCTTATTTTTTGCGGAACAAGCTGTAGTTTTTATCGGTACCATTTTTTGGCACATAGATCTTTTTGATCACTTTGTATGACATTTTTTTTAGAGCTAAGTTGACCAAAAAACTGATTTTGGCGTTTTACAATTTTATTTTTTACTTCGTTTACCGTGCGTGTTAAATAACGCTATATTGTAATAGTTCAGACTTTTACGGAAGCAGCTATATCAATTTTGTTTACTTTTTTTTTTTTTTATTACTTTAAGGGAAAATTGTGAAAAAGGGGTTTTTTGAACTTTTATCATTATTATTATTTTTTCACTCCTAAAAACTTTTTTTCACTTTTTGTTACACACTTTATTAGCCCCCCTAAACTAACGTATTGCAGTATATTGTCATTTTTACAGGCTTCATTTTTACAGGCTTTGCAGAGGCAAAGTGAAGGCAGCCCTGGGGGCCTTCATTAGGCCCCTGGGCTGCCATGACAACTGTCGGCATCCTCCGATCTCGATGAGGGGGAGGCAATGAGCTGCCGGAGGGGGCCACCGCCTCTTTTCAATGCCTCCGATATTGCGGTCGTGATTGACCGCAGCATTTGAGGGGTTAAACTGCCACGAACTGCGGGATCGCTGCTCCTGGCTCTTAGTCCCGGGTGACCGCTGTAAAATACAGCGGACACTCGCAGCACATGGAGCGCGCTCAGCACGTGAGCGCGCTCCAAACATCACCCCCCGCACCCGGACTTAATAGCACGTCTGGGTGCGCGAAGGGGTTAAACTGTTTCAATGAATTAACAATGACAACTTCCTCTGACAGAGCTCCATAGTCTCACTAATCTTACAGTAATAAAAAAAAACTAAAAAAAACTAGAATGAAGGACATAAAGGAAGTAAACAGGAGAGAAGAAAGTCCAAATCGAATAAAGTGAACCAGCCGAGTTCATGTAATTTCATCCTTTCAGACATCAGTTTTCTTATAGTAATTGACCAATGACATACAAGAAGTTATGTTATACTTGGACTGCACTGCAGTAATGTCTATCATAAATTACTGTTTATTGACAGTAGCTCTAAATATAACTAAGGCCTCATGCACACGACCGTGTTTTTGCGGCCGCAATTCCCCCGAAAATCCACGGGAGAATTGCGGCCCCATTCTTTTCTATGGGGCCGTGGACACGACCGTAGTTTTTGCGGTCCGTGCACGGCCCGGGAGCCCGGACCGCAGAAAGAACGGGCATGTCTTATTACGGCCCGGTTCTGCGGTCCGGGCTCATTGAAAACAATGGCCGCGGCCATGTGCATGTGCGGGCGGCCTGCGGCTGACAGTCCGCTGACAGTCCGCAGCCGGCCGACACGAAAATCACGGCCGTGCACACGGCTACGGTCGTGTGCATGAGGCCTAAGTCCTTGAAGGGAATGTTCTCTTTTTCCCTATTTTTTCCCTATCATGGAGACATATCAGAAGACAGTATAGGTGGGCTGCTGAGCACTTAAACTCGCACTGATCATTAGAATGAAGGGGCTTAATCACCTGGGAGAGATGTTGTTGAGCCACAAACCCTATCAGTCCCGTAGCATCTCTCCTGAGCAGAGGTGAAAGAGGCCAATGGGACACAGCGCTCTGAAATTCTAGCGATTGAAGAGCAACAACAAAAAAATCAATGGCTAAGCTAAGCTTTTCTTCACCTAGGGCTTCCCTAACTTAATGGACAGGTTTACTATTCAAAACTTACCAGAATTCTGGCTCAAATTGAGACAGAATTTTGGAGTAATTGCTGTGTTAAAACATTTATTAACTCTTTTAGACACTTTTTTGACACACTCGACAAGGGCATGGTCAAGTGGGAAGAGGGCATGATCAAGCGGAAAGAGGGCATGGCCTAAATGTGACACCGTGTGCCAAAAATGCACCAAAAGTTTGGCGTAAACAAAAAGGGCGGGGAATAAGCCAATTAATAGGTGATATAAGGAAGAGAAAAGTGCCTAGCATGTCTACCTAGATGCGCCAAATTTGTTATACAGCATGCAGCACTTTGTTCAATTTAGCACATTTTCTGACTACCTTGTCTCATCTCATCTTGATGGTATTTATATATCTGCCCTAGTATCTAAATACCCTTGCCAAGACATAATAAATTCTTGGCATCCTCCCTCCCTCGGCAACCAGCACCTGGGAATCAGGCAATATAGTTGACATGAAAACTCATGGAGAGGGGTTGTTACCCAACTTCCTACAGTCAAGATTGGCAAGTTTGCCTGGCTATCCTGCTATGTGGGATCACACAACATTTGCCCTCCTTCAGTGTAAGAAAGCTTGGTGCTAAACCCTATGGGAACTTTAATGGATTGGTAACCTATTATAACCATAGATTAAATGCTCTTTAATTTTTTTTTTAGTAGACAGAAAATAAGTTATATGTATATAATATGTGTGTACAAGTCACTTTGATGTGGCTAAAGCTTTCTCCTGATATTTTTCATAAAGCTGATTTACAGCTGCTAATCCCTTTTCCCTTCCTAAAGCTCATTCTAATCCCCTTTAAGGAGCAGTGAAATGCCCTCTGGACATAAAATAACTCTCCTGCGAATTTTTGAAGGCCAAGGACGGGATTTAGTTGTCAAATCATCCTTGAAGGATGGTAGCAAAGCTCAGAGTTATGATATACATTTGCATATCGTCCACATGTATATATTATATATTACTTTAGTAGTGGCTTTTCATATATCATGCTCCAGTTTCTCAGTTTCATCAGTTGAGCTTCTATGCATGCTTTCCTCCTCTGAGGACACAAACAATGGAGCATCTATAGCCAATGTCCCTGAGATAATTACACAAAGTGTAAAATTTACATGTTACTCCTGGAGGACCCCTGGAGATGAGAAATGTGGCCACTCAGTTCAAATATCAAATTGCCATTGACTCTGATACATCTCAATAAGGGTCATCTTCCTCTCCCTTTTATAGTAATGAAGTCACTTTCAAACTTTTTTTGTCTACTTTTGTCAAGTTTTTACCTGATTTTGCTCACTTGAAACATAATTAACATCTATTTGGAGACGACTACCATATGTGAATGATCTAGAATTAGGGTAAAAGACAACAGGATATGATGATTTCTTCAAACCATAACTCTTACCTTATTTACGTCCTAAAGATGTTTAGAATAAATCAAAATGATCTATCAATTTCATGAAAAAAAATATATAACCTGTATTTCTTCTCCAATATGATCATATTTAGTGTATAATTTGTCCATTGGATCTCTTTTTTATTAAATAAACGTAAATCCAGCCTTTGTGTATGGTAAACCAAGGGTTATGTCAAAACTAAAGGGTACCTCTACCAGCTTCCATTATTTGAAATCCTGGTTCCTTATGTAATATCAGCAAGTAGATCTGTTTTTTCTGTACAAGCAATGAACAACCAAAAACAATAATCAGTGATGTCATCAGTGATGTAACTCGCAGCAACAAAAATAGTGATTATATGGCCAATTCAGCAAAACCCTTGCACCTTTTCCTACATTATTGAGTATTTACAGCTAAAATGGGCAACACCTTGTAGTGATGCAGAGCTAAGTTTGCCAGTTGTATGAAAACCGAGTGTAGCGTTAGGCAAGAGCGGGCAGAAGACAGGTCCAAACTGTTACCTTGAAGAAACTTCTCTTATGTTAGTCATAGACATTGGGATTTGGTTGGACATTTTGGAAATATGTGACATTTGTTTTTCTATAAAAATACATGTCCAAATGCCCAAGCATGCTTGCTGTGGTATACAGTCAGAGAGCTCCGAAATTGGTTTATCTGTGTAGAAACAATAGCTGTCAGCCACAAAGATGCAATCAGGACATTCAATATTTTGCCCTGTGGGGTGGAGAAACCAATGCCCATGGCATCATCTCTGCTGTGGATTTAGTCTCCTTTCAAATGTTGTTTAGTCTGAAAATCCTACAGTGAAATTATAGATGTGGGGCTACAGGAAATGATCAGTTCATCTGAGCATACAGTGGTACTATAGCTGGAAATTGTCAATACCCCGCTTTAAAGGAACATGAACTGTGTGCAGCGCCCAAATCGTATGTAGTGACTATGTTAGAATTTTAATGCTGACAATTGTGTATTTTTATCCATTTGGTAACATTTTGCTTGCAATGTTAAAGAGTCCAGAAGACTGGATACTGCTAACCGTGTGGTATACTTCCCCAAATTCTGAATTTCATATCCAACTGGCCATAGTGGTAACCAGTGCTTCTTTGAGAATCTAGTCGTTGTTATTATGTGACTTGATAAACAATTGCAAGTAATAATATTAGTTCTATTTCTTAACACAAAGTCAACTAATTGTGTATTTTGCTTGTCATCTTTTTCAGCTGGACCAGTCAATGTTCTCAGAGCATTAGATTTTCACAGTACACCCGATGGTGTGTCAAGAACAGGAGGGTTTTGCGCAAACAGGAAGGCATCCAAAGGATCAGACACAGCATACAGAGTACAAAAACATGCCCAGCTTAGTGCCCCAATGAATCAATTATTTCCAGGTAAGAAACAAAGATACTCGTATTCTTGTCTTATTTTTGTATGCCAATTGTCACAATTTTCAATTGTGGCCATAGACATTAAGTATTCATCAGCATATCTATTGTCTATGGGCACTGCCAGAGCTGAAAGTGCATGGTAATTCATTGTCAAAAGGTGTTTTTCTGCCTACAAGGCTACATTAAGACGAGCGTAGCTAACCTCGGACGTGAAAAGCTGCAGTTTTTCACGTCCGAGGTGCACCCGTGTGGGAAGCGTTGTCACTGATCCCCCATAGACTAGAGTCTATGGAGGGATGCGTGACACACAGGAAAATAGGACATGTCCCATTTTTTCACTGACCCTTTACACGCTCCGTTGAAACAACGGTCGTGTTCACGACCCCATTAAAATACATGAGTCCGTGTGACGGACGTTATTTTAACGGCTGTCACACGGACGAGATACTCGCTCGTCTGAATGAGCCCTTATGGTTGGCTTTAGTTTTAAGCTGACCATACACTTAGGCCCAATCTAAAAGAGGTGTTAGTTTTCTGGCGTAGAAAAGTCACAAATGCCTCAAAAGTCACAATTTGAGCAAATTTTTTTTTTTTACTTTTGAGGCTTTTGTGCAGCTCACGGCACTTTACTAAAAGGTGGGTGGGACTTAACAGAAGAGTCGTAGCCTTCAGTGGTAAAAAATTTTTATTATAATTTACGCCAGTAACTGGCACAAATTATAGCGCAGATTAAAGGCCCTTTTTTTTACACCGGGACAATTATCGGGCAAATGATCGTTCATAGAACCCTCATTGCCGATAATTGCCCTGTGTAAACAGGACAGCGGTCAGCCGATGAACAAGCAAACACTCAATCTTCTGCTGATCGTATGGTTTTAAAAAAGTTAAATATTATTGTTGTCGGCAACACATCTCACTGTGTAAGCAGGGAGACGTTCTGCCGACATGATAATGTATGGAGACGTGCGAGAGAAGTAACGAGCCCTTAGATCCCCATACATAGCTCCTTGTGACCGGAGTAAACGAGCGCCGATCAACGAGCTGTATCATTGATCGCCGCTCGTTTACACGGCCCAAGAGGACCTTTACTTAAGCTTGTAGTAGAAGTAGATTTGATTTACTGAGTCACGGACGGCCAGAGATGCATCTAATTTATTGAGAAACGTGCACTTTTTATTAAATTAGGCGCATCTTACTCCAGTGCTCTTTAGATTAAAACTGGTTTCTGAAACGCCAGTTTTAATTAATCCCCCCCCCCCTTTATGCTTAACATGATGTCCTAACAGTTATGGTTAATCTTCATCATTTGCTATAAGATTAAGAGAATGCTAAAGGTTTCCTGGCTCCACTATTAAGTTTGACAAAAAATCCTGACCTTTAAATATTGGATTTTACAGCCTTTTAATGAGAAATAAAACAATACATGATTCATTTAATCGATGGGGTGTCCCTCTATGCAAGCTAATATTTCCGTCTGATATTGAGCAGGCAGCTTTTGATTTACCGTCCTCCTTTAGGCATTTCTCAAAAAGTTAATGTTAGTTCATTCATTGAGTAGAGCTAACCTAACAATACAAGATTCTCCTGTTCGTCATTTAAGTCCTGTTCACATGCAGTGCAGTTTTCATGCAGCTTCTACTGCAGTTATATTGTAAACAAGACCTTAAAGCCAGGTTCATACAGTGCAGTTTCGTGCGGTTAAGCCTTTTTTACAACAGGGGGCTAAACTGAAAGGGCATGTTCACATGTCTTATTTTCAGGGGTATTTCGTAGCGTAAAACCCTCGTATTTCCCTCCAAAATATGCGTGAAATACGCCTGCAAACAGTTTCTCAATGGGAAATTCACTGTGTAGTTCATATGAGGCAGATTTTTATGCTGCTGAATTAAAAAAACACACAGCAAAAAAACACCTTGTAAAAAAGAAGTCCCTTCTTGAGACATTTAACAAGGCGATTTTCCATTGACACTACAAAAAACACTTAGAAATATGCCTCAAAACACGCTTCAAAATATGCTTGAAAAACGCTTTCAAATACTCTTCAAAAATGCTTTGAAAATCAGCATAAAAGAGGCTGTTTTCTGTTGAAATCATCATCGTATTTTTCTGCATCAAACATATACGTGTGAACATACCCCAATAGAAAATCAGTGCAACTGCAATGATGCTCTGCAGGGTTATAGTTGCAAGTGACTTTTTGATAACTTTATAGTCGCAAGGTCACTTGCATTTTTTTCCCCCATAGAGACTGATTGAAGTTTAGATATCCCTGTGATTTACTGCAGATTTTTGCCCTGCGGTGTTGCCACAACATTAGTCAAAACAAAACCATAAAGAAAAAACACAAATGGGCCACACTCCAACTTTAAAATAAAGTAGTATCCATATCATAAGTAAAAAATTCTATAAGTTTATAATAAACTACAAAAATAGATGAGCAAATCATAAGTGCCTTACAAAATGCTCTCTGCACGTAACACATTTATGATTTGATACATTTGTTTTGTCATTGATCCCTATGCTTTACACTGCAGTTCTGCTTGTTTATATTGGCTGTTGCATATACAGTACGCACAAGTCCATCACCAAGCTCACCAGGACGTTACTATTTAAGGGGGTTTCCCATAATCATTATTTATCACCTATCCACAGAATATCTGATAGGTGGGACCCCTACTGATCACAAGAACAGGCTTACATTGCCGTTCATGGGAGCCCCATAGAAATGGAGCGGTACTGCGCATGCTTGACCAACGCTCCATTAATTTTTTTGGGGCTGCTGAAGATAGCACTTGGCAGCCCCATAGAAATAAATGGAGCTGTGGTCGAGCATGCGCACTACCGCTCCATTTCTATGGGACTCACAGAAACGGCAAGGTAAAACCGTAGTCGTGATCGGTGGGGTTCCCAGCAGTCAGACCCCCACTGATCAGATATTTATCCCATATCCTGTGGATAGGTGATAAATATTAATTATGGGAAAACCCCTGATTTCCAATACAGCAATGGCAAAATTATTATATTCTGCAAGGAATTTATCCAAAAAGATTATGTCTAGGGTCAGCAATCTTCGGCACTCCAGCTGTTTAAAACTACAATTCCCAGCATGCCCTGACTGCCTTTGGCTGGAATAATAAAGCCTTTGACTGTCAGGGCATTCTGGGAGTTGTAGTTGCTCAACAGCTGGAGTGCCGAAGATTGCTGACCCCTATACTGAGCCAAACGAGCCTCAATGAGAGGGGGAGCCCTGAGATCCGCTAGAAATGTCTTCCTGTTCTCATCTTTTGTTCAAGCAAGCTGTGATGTAGAAGAGAGATATAGATAAACATTAGTACAACATTAGTTTGTTAAGAAAATAAATTGAGGAACAAGAAGCAGCAGATGGTTTCCCTTGTGGTGTGACGACATATCAAAACAGAAATCAGATTTCTAATTTCCTTCAATTTTATTCATTAGTAGAGAAAAAGTTATTTCCATAATTCTACTTTGAGATGTAGTTTCATGTTGGGAGCTGCTAATGATTGCACCAGTTATGTTCACAATAACTCCCTAATATACTATAATGACCAAAAGGTTTCGGAGTGTCATGTTCACATACTACAGCGGCCTTTATTTGACTAATGGGCTGTGACCGCAGACTACCATAGAACCCAAGGGGGAGGGGCTTTGAGGGATTTAAAATACTGCAGCTGTCAGGTCGGTGTAAGGGCATGACCACACATGGCGGAATTCCTCCGCAACTGTCCGCATCAATGCCGCACAGAATCTGCGTTGCAGATTCTGCAGCGGATCTGCACAAAATGTGCAGAAAATTGATGCGGACTGGCCGCTGCGGACTGCAGGAAAAGTGCTTCCCTTCTCCCTATCAGTGCAGGATAGAGAGAAGGGACAGCACTTTCCCTAGTGAAAGGAAACGATTTTCATACTTACCGGCCGTTGTCTTGGTGACGCGTCCCTCCTTCGGCATCCAGCCCGACCTCCCTGGATGACGCGCCAGTCCATGTGACCGCTGCAGCCTGTGCTTGGCCTGTGATTGGCTGCAGCCGTCACTTACACTGAAACGTCATCCTGGGAGGCCGGACTGGAGACAGACGCAGGGAGTTCTCGGTAAGTATGAACTTATATGTTTTTTTACAGATACATGTATATTGGGATCGGTAGTCACTGTCCCGGGTGCAGAAACAGTTACTGCCGATCGCTTAACTCTTTCAGCACCCTGGACAGTGACTATTTACAGACGTCTCCTAGCAACGCTCCCGTCATTACGGGAGCCCCATTGACTTCCTCAGTCTGGCTGTAGACCTAGAAATACATAGGTCCAGCCAGAATGAAGAAATGTCAAGTTAAAAAAGCAAGACGTATCCGCAGCACACATGACATGTGCATGACAGCTGCGGACTTCATTGCGGAACTTTGAATCTCCATTGAAGTCAATGGAGAAATTCCGCCATGAGTCCGCCACTGCTCCGCAACAGACAGAGCATGCTGCGGACACCAAATTCCGCTCCGCAGCCTATGCTCCGCAGCGGAATTGTACGCATCGTGTAAACGAACACTGCTAATTTAAAGTGAAAGTCAATGGAGAAACGGCTCCGCTGCGGATTAACGCTGCGGAGTGTCCGCAGCGGAATTTAAGTGGAATTCCGCCATGTGTGAACCCGCCCTAATCCTTCTGCTTTGTTCTTAAATAATTTCGGTAACGGAAGATTGCTAATAAATAGTGCATGAGTGGAAGAAATTGCTCGCTTCTGCATAAACCAGTGTTTCAAGACCAGGGTCCCAGAAAAGACAGCAGCAAGTGAATGGGGCTTTATCGCAGTTTCCTTCACAACGGGTGAAAGGGAGATTGACTGTGCAGGAAAAATTAGAGAAGGAGATGAAGCATTTCCTTCTGTGGAGTTGAACCCCCACTGATCAGGAAGGTATGGCATAATTTATGGATACAGTATTTCATCACTTTTAATAGTGGGAAAACCATTTTAAAATAAAACAGCCTTGTACTCCTTCCTTATCACAAAGATTTTTCATATAAAAAAAAAAAGAAACAATAAATATAAATCAATAAAATTCTCTAGTTGTAAAAAAAATCCATTTAGCCATTTGTTAGTTTTATATATATATATATATATACATATATATCTATATATATATATATAGATATATATGTATATAGATCTATATATATATATATATATATATATACATATATATATATATACATATATATAGATCTATCTATCTATCTATCTATCTATCTATCTATCTATCTATCTATCTATCTATCTATCTATCTATCTATCTATCTATCTATCTATCTATCTATAGATAGATAGATAGATAGATAGATCTATATATATATATAGATATATATATATATATATATATATATATATACACACACACACATATATACATATATTTCTGGAAATACTTTCTAACAACTAGGGAAGCTTTTACTCTGGTTTCTTAGACTTCTGAATGGCATTATATGCCAAAGATGTGTTACTACATAAATATGCATTTGCTCTACAGGACTAAGAAAGTAATGACTAAAATAGCCTGACTAAGGACTTATTTTTAAATTTTTACTGGAGATTTTTTTTTTTTTTTTTAGGAAGAAATGTTTTTTAATATTCTACATTCCATATAGCACTTGACATATACGCACTGTCAGCAGAAATTTAAAAAAAAAAAGTACTGCTAAAATGTATATTAATTTTGACAAAGATATGTGAGTAATGAAAAGCCAATGAGTTATCAGGTTTTAGATCAGCGCATTTTCTAGACTGGGGCATGCTAGTGCACATCTGCCAGCAAGATGCATCTGCTTTCTTGGGGCTTCTGCAGCTGGAATCCAGTGATGAAGAAGAGCTTCCTCCAGTCATGCTGCTAATGTGTTGCTGGCTGTGATCTCTTTTACATTTTTAATAAATAAACAAGACTTTACAAGTGTCTTCTTCATATATTTCCTTACAAGCCAAGACGTGTAAGACCCTGAAAATAAGTGCAAATTCCACAAAGGCTTTCAATTGACTTATTCGCTGCGTGATGTGCCTGCGGCAGGAAGACCTGTAGTGGGTGCTGGTTAAACGGTATGTTGGGCTTGCAGATGCAGTAATACGAATGCACTAAAAGTTCTTTCTGCACTTGTCTTTATAAAGCAATTTATTCACATACCATGTACTGGCTATGCAGTGTTGGCAAGACATTAATGAAATTAAAGTAACTCCATATACTGTTAATACAGAAATGTCCATTGTGGGATAAACTCGATGATCAGGTCAGCCAATACAAAGCTTTACTATATTATACATAGACCTGCAAACTGCTTTTCACTGTGATAAAAAAAACACCTTAAAGAATTTAAAGAGGCTCTGTCACCACATTATAAGTGCCCTATCTCCTATATAAGGAGATCGGCGCTATAATGCTTTTTATTTTAAAAAAACGATCTATTTTCACAACGTTAGGAGCAATTCTGGTTTATGCTAATGAGCTTTCTTAATGCCCAAGTGGGCATATTTTTACTTTCGACCAAGTGGACGTTGTACAGAGGAGTGCATGACGCTGACCAATCGGCATCATGCACTCCTCTCCATTCATTTACACTGCACTAGCGATATAGTTATATCACTATGTGCAGCTACATACACAAGCCCTAACATTACTACAGTGTCCTGATAATGAATACACATGACCATCCAGCCTGGACGTCATGTGTACTCAGAATCCTGACACTTCTGACTCGGTCGAAAGTAAAAATACGCCCACTTGGGCATTAAGAAAGCTCATTAGCATAAACCAAAATCGCTCCTAACGTTGTGAAAATAGATCGTTTTTTTAAATAAAAAGCATTACTGTCACCTACATTATAGTGCCGATCTCCTTATGTAGGAGATAGGGCACTTATAATGTGGTGACAGAGCCTCTTTAACTATATATTATTTTCATTTTATGATGAAATCCTTTATTTAATTAAGATTTCCATCCTAAAAGCAAAAAAAAGACCCACTTGTTAATATACATGTACTTGAGCTGACAACTTGTGTCAACTTGTTACAAATTCCATTTACCTAAAGTTTAATCAAATTCTTAAAAAGCTGAGTGACAACTAATATGGGCTGCGGTTCCCCTAGGTCTTGTAACCCAGCATTCTTAGAGTCCAGAATTGCAAATCTGTCCAGTTTGGACACCTTCAGACGGGCATATATGTAACACCCAGACCCCTGTGGTTCTACTAAACCAAACTTACAGCCCTGTAGGGATCTGTGAGAGTTGTTACCCAGCTTTCTCCGAAGCGGAAATAATTGAGGATCATATGAATGAAGTTTATAACAACTTGATAGGGAAGGACAACGCATGGACTTATATTTACGGGTTTGCAACCATGTCGATTACTGTGGCATACAGAGTTGCACAATTTCTCTTAATACATTAACAAATTTCAGAAGAAATATACATTATTAGTGATAATAATTCTTGTGTAGCTTCAGTTAGAAGATTGTCTTCCTGTTCAACTGAGATTCTAACAGGTAATGAACATTACTGATAGCTCCAACATTGTACCATTTCTATGAAATATATTAAGTAATTTTCCTGTTTTACTAAACTGGAAACTATAAATTGGAAACTATTAGAAGAATCTTACAACTTGTTAAAACAGGTTCTTGTGTAAGACATCTTAGATATGTCCATTCAAGGATGGTGGACACAAATAACAAGCACATAATGGAAAAAAAGAAGTAGTGTTTAGTAATATTTACAAAAGGCAGAAAGGCTTGGCTAATAACATAAAGGACGAAGCGTATCTCAACCTTCAATTATTCCAAAATGTGTCGGCACCCTATTAGGTTGCAGCATATTAAGGAGCAAACACTATATTACATACTATTTCAGTTAGTTTACATGTAAAATGTGTTTCTGGTGGTCTTAGGAAAGTTGTAGAGTTTTGTTGTATCTTTCTTTAATATAAAATATAGGAGCTTCCTCACTCATTTCGTTTTTGGAAGTGAGCGGAGTTATTAGTGTCATCTTTTCTATTCAATGATAGGGTTCATTTTGGTCCAACTGCGATTGTTGACCTCTACACACTGTGACTTCTTCAAGTTGATCTGCAAGACCATTTGGTTCCTTGTAGCCTATAACCATGAATCAACATTCCATGCATTGACTTCCTGGTGAGCTTCTGATGAACTTGCCTAAGTTGTGTGTTTTAAAAGCATCTAATATGAACAAGCAGAGCTGCAGAGTAAAGCATTTGGAATGGACCAGAGATAAAACTCAGGCAAAAAATGTATCAGGACTGTCAACGATCACATGCTATTTATAGTAGCGCTGGTAAAGGGACCATTGGGCCTCCTGAAGTATCCGAATCCAACCACAACCTCTTATAATTAAAGCCCTAGATCGGACAAAGTGTAAGGGGGCGTCTGATGAGATGGTAGGTGGATTTCAGACTCACCCACCCATAAGACAATGTAGACAGTAAAGTCATTGATCATGGCTGTGTGCATATGAAGAAGCGTTATAAGGCAGTTAATAAAGAGCAGAAAAACATTCCTCATAGACAGTGACTTACATATCAATTACAAACACACTTAATATTGCAACTCAATACTTGAAGATTATAAATCTTTAAGCTACATTAATGCAGGCAAATTTTCCTTCAGAACCTATTCGGAAGCAAATTTTATGTAATCCTGTTTTAACCCCATTGAAATATATGCATCTGAGAAGAAAAAATCCAAAAAAGAACTGTCGGTTAAATGTAACCAATGTAATATCATACGTTCCTGGCTTCTTTGACGCAGTTCAACACTTTCTGACTATGTATATTGAGCTTTTCTGATCTTGTGACTCTTTTTCAGGGGGAGCATTCCCAAAGGATTTCTCAATCCTGCTGACAGTTAAACCCAAGAAGGGCCTGCAGACATTCATCCTATCTATATACAATCAAAAAGGTGTGCAGCAATTGGGAGTGGAGGTTGGCAGGTCTCCGGTTTTCCTTTATGAAGATCAGCATGGAAAACCCGCACCAGAGGATTACCCCATTTTTAGCACTGTTAATGTTGCTGATGGAAAGTGAGTATTAGCTGAAAAACACATACAGTACATAGCATTAAAGTTTTCAGCGTATATGAAAGCACTTTTGGTGAATCTTTTGGCGAAGCATGCTAGGAAATTGCATAAACTGCAGAACCAATTTAGAACCAATATTAAAATTGCTCAGTTTGTAGGTGATCTGAAAATACATCAGGAAATCTTCTGGGAATGCAAATTCTCTTCAGCATCCTCGTCAACTAGGTAATAGGCTGTTTTCCTAAACCTTGCGTCTGCAGTTCCACAGGCAGAATACATGCAACCATAATTGTATTCTATTGACAGATTGACATGGCATTAACATGGAATTTTATCTACTTGCTTCCTTGCCAACTTATTATTGAACTTGAAGAAGACCTGTCACTAAGATTATGCTGCCCTATCTAAGGGCAGCATGAGTTTTTGACATGGACTTGCAGTGCACAAGGTGGATTACCCAGTCTATCAGGTAGAATATCTCTTAAATTCTGTCTATGTTGCATGTCCCTGACATTAACTCATGCTGCCTTCAGATAGGGCAACATGATTTTAACACCCTTTTACACGGGCCAATTATCAGCCAAACACAAACAAGCGGTCATATAAACGCTCGTTCCCGATCATTGTCCTGTGTAAACAGGGCAACGATCAGCCGATGAACTAGCAAATGTTTGTTCATCGCCTGATCGTTTATGCAGCATGAAATATTATCGTTGTCAGCAGCACATCTCTGTGTAAACAGGGAGATGTGCTGCCGACATGATAGAAATGCATGAGGACGAGCGATCATTGTAACGTTCGCTTGCCCCATGCATTTCTCCTTGTGAGAGCAGCAAACGAGTGCCGATCAACAAGCTGTCTCGTTGATCGGTGCTGGTTTACACGGCCCATGTTGGGCCGTGTAAGAGGACTCTTAGTGACATGTTTCCTTTAAGAAATGAGCGTGGTCCTGATAAAAAGTATATGTTGGGGAATTGGTATTTATGCAATTGCCCAAAATATTTTTTTTCCACCTTGTCGATAAATCTAGGTTGATGCACTCTATACATTCTACACTCTTATTATGTATTACTTATTTATAGTATGTAGTGGTAATTCCATTGCATTCATGGACTCTAATAACCAAAACTATATTTCACGGGTGTAATGTGCCGTAACCAGCATTTTCTGTAGTATCTTTACAGGCATTATCCCTTGAAGTACAAATTGTTGATTTATGGTCATCTGAAGAATTACATAAACTTAAAAGACAAAATAATGTATTTATAATGAAGCAGTTTGGAAGTTGAAGAACTTGGAATGAACGTAAAATAAAACCCTTAATTATAATTACGCTGGACAAATACGTACTTCCCGCTGTTTACTAAAATAATCTTTCTTCTTGTTACATTATTTGCACTTTTGATTCAAAATGCCTTTTATGTCTGTGCCAGGAAGCTCAGCTGTGCAGATACACTACGATGTCTCCTACAAAGTGACAATTCCTATAAAAACTTTTTGATCATGTTGTTTTGGTAATCTAGGTCAATCTTGTAAGTGATTCGAAAACTTTTCCACTTCACAGATAAGATTTCTTCTTTATGACAAGTACATTTGCTTGGGTTGCCACGGATCAGAGTTATAACTGGACAATGAGACCTTTAAGTGTCATTATCATATCTCATCAGCATGGCAACTTTGATTGGCACAATTCCCTATTACAATACGGAATCATTGGAGCAAACAGATGGCATCATTGAGAAGGCTCAGACACACCACTCAAGAAATCTGTTAAAGGGGTTTTCCCACGAGGATATGTCATAAATGTCAGATAGATGTGGGTCCCAACTCTGGGACCCGCACCTATCTCTAGAACGGGGCCCCCTAAACCCCGTTCTAGCTTTGTCTGCTATCGATGACGTCCGGCCCCTTCCTGACTTTATGGTCAGGCGTTACGAAAACAGCGTAGCCTGCAGAGCTACGCTGTTTCCGTAACTCCAATAGTAGTGAATAGCAGTTACGGACGCAGCGTAGCATGCGAGCTACGTTATTTCCGTAAAAACCATTCAGTTCTATGTGGCTTACAAGAACAGCGTAGCTCAGCGAGCTACGCTGTTTTCACCTTCATGGTCGGAAATCAGCCGACACACAAAGAGGTAGACGGGTTTAGGGGCCCCGTTCCAGAGATAGGTGCGGGTCCCATAGGTCGGACCCGCATCTATCTGACATTTATGACATATCCTGTGGATAGCCTCAGCAAAAGCATGGTTGAACAGCAGCACACGTCTCCCAAAGTTCAATCAATATATTCTTTTATTGGTCAAACATCCAGTAAAAAATGGCAACGTTTCGACCCGTGACAAGGGTCTTTCTCAAAGCTTTTGTCTGATTTTACAGCGTGACACTGCTCCTGATATCGGGAGTTGTGCTGCTTCAAATACGTTATTTTTTGGATTATATCCTGTGGATATGTCATAAATGTCCCTAGTGGGAAAACACCTTTAACTTTCTCAAAACATTCTTAAAGTCCTTTTAAAATAAAATAGTTGGTTTTCCAAAGTACATTATTGCCACTGTCAACAGTCTTTAAATTATCAGTAAGGTCTTAGCCAGGGTCGAACTGGTCCACCAGATTTCCAGAGGATCCACCGTTACGGGCCCAAACTAACCCAATAATCGGTCCTAAAATGTCTAGATGAAGACTACTCTATTTGAAGCTAACATTTGGAGCTAACTTGGGAGCCAAGCACTTGCCACTAGGGTCTATTTCTTATGGGTGATATGTCCTATGTGAACAATGATAATAACAAGTGGATGTGCACGTATTCTGTAGAGATGGTGGGTGGGCCCTGAGAATCATCCCTCTGGTGAGCCCAAGGGACCCTAGTCCGAAACTGGACATTCAGATAACATGTTTATATATGTACAATGGAGGATTTGATGAACTAGAAATTTGCACTTGTTTCCTGAGTGTATAATACCCCTATGTTATGGTGTTTTTTCTTCTTACTATTTTTGTTGTTGTTTTTTTTTTTTTAGTGAAGCTCCACCCTTTAAAGGGAACCTGTCACTTTGAACATAGGGTCTGATCTTCAAGCTGCATTTTATTAAGCAGGAGGATCTAGTAGATTGAATAATGTGATTTCATTAATTCATTAAAATCTCACCTATCTCTGGGCTTATGAGTCCAATGGACAGTGTTATATTAGTGTATAAACACTTATACAGGGAAGACAGTTAATCATTGAGTCCCTCTGGCCATTGGTCACATAAACATAACAGGGTAGCTACCTGTTAATGTTATACTGATTTTGTAGATTTCTCTGACTGACCCATTGGATAAGCGGGAGGACCTGTATTAAAATGCTTTATTAATTCATATAGGTGGCACCGGATTGCTATCAGCGTTGAAAAGAACACAGTCACAATGATTGTCGACTGCAAAAAAAAGATCACTAAGGCCCTTCCAAGAAGTGACAGACCTGTGCTGGACACCAATGGCATCGCTGTGTTTGGAACCCGTATCCTGGACGAGGAGGTGTTTGAGGTAAGAGGAGCAATGTTCTTAAAGGGAATCTATAACCTAGATTTTTTTCCTAACTAAAACCAGATAGTGAAAATAATCTTTTTTTTAATCTGTTTTAATTTTTTAATTGTAGAATTTTTATTGTATGTTCTGTTCACGATTATGAGGGTACCCATCTTGCTTGAGTACCCACTGACTCCTACGCGAGAGTTTTCCATTGTGACCTGGGCAGAAAAACATTGTGCAGGAGAGGATAGGTGGGGAGCTGTGTTCATTACCTATTATCAATGGTGGACCCACTGTGTTTTTAATATATATATATATATATATATATATATATGTATATATATATATATATATATATATACGTATACATATATATATATATACATATATATATATATATATATATATATATATATATATATATATATACATAGGCAGATGGATCCAGCAGCACCGGTATAGTGTGGGTGCAAGCCCAAAGGGATAGACCAAGATCCCAATTACACAAAGAGCAAAAATCAGGCAGCAAGAAAGGCTCCAGGGGAAGGAGCTGAAACGTTGCCTATGGGCCAATAAAAGTACCCTCTTTTTTCACTTTCATAAACGGAGTGCTGCCTGATTTTTGCTCTTTTTATATATATATATATATATATATATATATATATATATATACGTATTGTATTCCTGCCTGTGATGATAAGGAGATGACTGCTGAGAGGTGATCTCTACAGAACAGGAAGTGTCAGTCTGTTGTGTGGTACCATCTGGGGTGTATCATTCAGGTTTATATGGTGCTGTTGCCTTCCCCAGAATAATGTTCAGACATGAGCGCTCCTGTATGCTAAGGGTATGTTCACACGCTTAGCAAAAAAACGTCTGAACATACGGAGCTGTTTTTTTAAGGGAAAACAGCTCCTAATTTTCAGATGTTTTTTAATTAACTAACCTTTTTCGTGGCGTTTTTTACGGCCGTTTTTGGAGCTGTTTCTCTATAGAGTCAATGAAAAATGGCTCCAAAAACGGCTCAAGAAGTGACATGCACTTCTCTTTTGTGGGCATTTTTTAATGTGCCCGTTTTTCAAAACGGCCGCGTAAAAAAACGCCCCGTCGTAACACAACGTAGTTTTTCCTATTGAAATCAATGGTCAGATGTTTAGATTTTTCTGCCTTTTTTTGGCCATTTGCGGGACAAAAAATTGCCGAAAATAGGCCGTGTTAACATATCCTTAGTGCTCTGCTCAACCATAAAGAACAGAAGTATTCCTCCTGTGGTATTTTTACCATCTACAAAAGTTGACTTGTGTCTATTATTACGTACATGTCTCAATGTAAGGGCTTTTTTATGACCAAGACCTGTGTTTCCTCCATATGTATTTTGACAAAAACGTGAAACTTTCTATTTCTCTGTCTAAACCTGTTTTTTGCTAAATTAAATATATGGAGAAAATGCCTAACACAAATAAAATTGTGTAAAAAAGTCATACATGTGTGTGTTTCTACCACTTGACCGGGCTGAATGGGATGTGCTTCCCTTTGATGGAGTCAAGGGCTATGTTTGAGGTCCCCACAATATTTCAGTTCACCCACCACTGGTCTATTAAATGTATGGCTCTTGCGTTTATGGTGTTGCTTTTATGGAAAAAGTAACATGTCTTCATCTGTTTTTCCCTCCCCCACTATCTCAATATCTTCTCACCTGTTCTTAGATCGGGGAGAGGGCTGCTATGTCCAAGCTCTTCATTTTCAGCTGTACTGACATTGAGTATTGTGTTAGCTGCTAGAATGTGCCTTAGGCTCTGTTCATACCACATTTAGAGTTTAAGGGTTTTTTCCACTAAGAACAGTTATTACTTTTCACAGCGGTGGGGCCCCCAGCGTTCATACATTTACCACCTGTGAATAGGTGATAAATGTTCTTAGTGGGAAATATCCCTTTAATCTTTGATGTATACGTTTGAGTGCACAGATTATATACATATTTACAGTAATATCCCAATTGGTTTGTTTGAGGTCAACATTTCTGTTTTTTGTGTTTTTTTAAGAATACCTGAATAGTATAACTCAAACAGGGTGTGAACAGGGCCTTATGATTCAATGAGAGGATTGTTGGGTGGATGGGAAAGTTTGGGCCAAGGTATATTAATGTCACTGTATAGATATCTACCAGCAAATTTAGCTGAATTTGTATATTTATTGATTTTTTATATGTGAATTTATATTTAATAAAGTTTATAAAACTAAAAAAAAATTATATTTATAATAGTATAACCCAAACAGGGTGTGAACAGGATCTTATGATTCAGTGGGAGGATAATGGCCTTTCAGAAGTTTTCCATGACATTTAGAAGGTTACTGCAGGCAGGGGATGTTCTAAAATACTAAAATAATACTCTCATGGTAGATCCCCCGATGCTCCTGCACCGCAGTTCCGATGCTCCCCACCGCTCTATTTACTTGAACAGGAAAAAATTACGTCCCGTTCCATCCAGCAGTAATGCTGGCAAGAATGGCACATCATTGCTGAGGCCAGTGACTGGCTGCATCGGTCACATGGATGGAATGAAACGTCATCACTTCCTGTAAAAGTAAACAGATTGCACCATCAGAGTAGCGGTGCTGGAGCGACGATGCTGGTGCGGGAGTGGAATTACTTATTTTGTTATTTTAGCACAATCCCTGCCTGCAGCCTGTTATTTTTAATGTCTCGTACAATTGCTTTAAAGACATTACATTGTAGGCCAAGATGAAGCCAGGCCTCCCAGAAATGTATGGCTATGTATAAAAAGTTGAAGTATTTTTTTTTTGTCAATGCAATCATAGTATGGAAGGGTCCACTATCTGCCTCCATAACAGCAACGATGACACCGCAAAGGTCGGTTTATCTCAAAGAGATAACATTTCGGAAATTGTAACATTTCCTTGTGCAATGTTGAACCTTCCCAAGTAGTTTAATTGATGGTCCGACTGTCTGGTCAGATAAAAACATCTAGCTGTGTCTGGACGCGTTAATTTGCCTTTCATTGGGTACTGTACTTATCCGGCTACTTGTGTGCTCCTTTAGTATAGGTAAACCAATATATAAGCTAGTGTTAGTTATAGTAAGAAAATTTTTACTAGAGACAGTACTTGTGAGTATTCTTTGCTGGTAAATACTTAAGGTACTTTAGGTGTAATTGGATAGGGCTAATAATTTATGGTGGTACCTTGGCTGCTACATACAGGTCGATGTGAAATTTTTTTGTAAACGTTCTTAAAGCGCCTACAGCTTCAAAGAAATTTTAATGCTGACATATCTTCAAATTTGATATTTTTTGACTTAAGAGATCAAGCCATTTCAAATGAACTGACTGAGGTGTTAACGGATCTCTTTCATGGTTAAGAATACTCTTCAACCTACATTCAAATATCGAGTAACATTCCTTTCTCTGTTTATTTTGACTATTTGTAACCGATATGATATGAAATGAAACTTTGGGCTCCAGCCAGTTATCCATACAGCAGTTTACTGGCTATGAACAATGTTGAAAGATGTATGTCAACTCCTTTCCTTGAAGTGAGAACAAGACGTAGGCTGTTCCCGCTTATGTGAATAACTCTCAGTAGGACAATCCTGGAAGTAGTCTGTGATTTAAGAGCAGTTCATATTTTTTTGTTTTTCTTTTTACATGTCATTTACTTACTTTATTCTATTTCAATGGTAAGTCTAAATGCTATTTAGCATTAAAATACTTAAATTTAAAATACCGCTGAAGCCTACATTTTTGGAAACATTTTTGTTTCATTGACTATACATCATCCTTGGCTCATTAAACTAGTCAGTTGGTTCATTGAATTAACTGACTGCCTATTAAAATGCCCATAAATTGTATTAGCTGAATCCCGATTTTGCCATTTGATCAATATGACTTTTTTTTACCTATTTTATCACATATGCAATAATAACTCTGGTGCTCATTTTGAGGGGTCAAATTACTTTGGGTATTCAGTAGTTGTGGATGGAAGATATGGTTAGCAGGTAACCAAAAATGGAGGCTTAAAGGGTTTATTCTATATGGACAACCCTGTCTCAAATGACCCCCCCCCCCTACACACACCCCCACCCTCTGACTGTCAGCCATTATTATCAGAGGAAGCTGACGCATTTCACTAGTTGTGGATTCTAAAATGATCCATGCATCTTTCAAACAAGTACCAATTTTATATTATGCCAGAACTTCTCCAAGTGACATTATCAATACATTTCTTCGAGCCTTTCTTATGCAGCATGTTTCATACGGACTGCACTGGTGGAAATAAGACAAACACCATTCTACTCTAATGTGGCGTCCCAGGGTCAGAGCTGTGAAGAAATCAGTGAAGTTTCAGCCAGAAATCTGAGCCTGGAAAGTACTGCAATAAAGGCACATACATCACAGAGAAAGCAAAGAACCCCTACTGTGGGTATAACATTGTTATCACTTTGCTGGATGCCTTTTTTCTAGGTTTGTTTTTTGCATACAAAAATTGGTTAGTTTACCCTCTCTCCTCCCCATACAAAGAATATAGGCAAATGAATTTTGCTGACCGTGGTGGATTAACTAGAATTTGATTTCCCCAATGTTTTTTTTTTCCCCCTCACGTGCATTGCTTTAAGTCCCTGGCCCTGATGGAAAATCTGTACTAGTACTCTCATCTTTCCTATGCCATTTATAGAACTTTCCTTCATACTTTTTCCTTCTGTTTAGGATCCATTTGTAGATCCAATCTGCAAGCAAAAATTACCTGTGTGAACAATTTCTGAGAGTAGTCATTTTGTACATATTGTAATGGTTAAAACAATATCACAATTTTTAAAAGGCTAGATACTTACATTATGTTATTGTGTTAGGAGGAGGGTATGATGTTAACTTGATCCAGGGAAATACTTTGACTGCCCTTATATATTAGGAAGGAATGTTTCTTACGGTGAGGTAAAATTGACCACAAATGCCCAAGTTAGTTTTTTTTATTCCTCCCTTTGCGAGTAAGGGGTTGGCTCACCATAAACAACCCATTTCATGTGCGAGCAATCACAGGTACGTCTCCCGACACCCCCGGCACACAGCTCATTTTGCCAAGGGAATCCGCGACCAAGTAGCCATTTCCTCTGCAGTAACCGCATAGTATTACATGATGGCCATTCAGATGTTTATCAGAGAGGGATCTGCCCTTACAGAAAAGCTCTATATTCCACTCATAGTGGAAGGGGGTGGGGTCCTGAACAGGGGTCCCCCTCTATGATGTCCATACGCCCTAATAGGGAATATAGACATGAGTTATCTTAATGAGACAACTTCTTTATATATCTAGGTCTAAGGAGGTTAATTTTAAAGGACATATATATTTTTTCAACCTTTGTAGGTTTGATGAATGTACTACATCTTAAACAGTTTCACCATAGCCATTGTGTATTGCAACTTTCTAGTTCTTCACCATTTTCTGGGTCTCTGCTTGCTGTTCATAGTGCATAGAAATATTTCTGTTCAGATCATGCCCAGCAAGCAGTTGCCAGGCTGGTCAAGTGTATAAGAGTGCTCTATTGTAACAAGTCATGCACCTGTGTTAGCAGGGCGTTACCAAGACAGGTTTTCATTAATCTAATCAATAAAGGATAACTAAACGTTCAACAAACTTCTGACATGTCATAGTGACGTCAGAAGTTTTGATTGGTGGGGTCTGAGCACTGAGACCCTCACCAATCACTAAAACGAAGCGGCAAAAGTGCTCGTGTGAGCGCTCAGCTGCTTCGTTTCTGTTCGGCTTTTTACGGAAAGCTGATGTATCAGAGTACGGGCTCATAGACTTTCTATTTAGTCTGTACACCGCTACATTGATTTCCGGAAAAAGCCAAACAGAAGCTAAGCAGCTGAGCGCTCACACAAGCACAACTGCCGCTTTGTTTTAGCGATTGGTGGGGGTCTCAGTGCTTGGACCCCATCAATCAAAACTTCTGACATGCAACTATGACATGTCAGAAGTTTATTGAACGTTAAGTTACCATTTAATTTGTAACTGCACATAACTCAATGCATCTGTACATGTTTGACTCTTCATATTTGTTACGGACTAAGGCCAGGGTTACATAGGGTGGCACCATTGCTGTAGCACAAGAACTGCAGCAAAAACTCTTATAAATAAATGAGGTTTTGATGGATCTTGTTGATGTACTACATGCAAAAAATGCAACCAATAGGACATGAATCATACTGTGTGAATGGGATTTTATAACACCCCATTTATTACAATGTAAATTATCACTGTGGCAAAAATTCAGCAAAATGGGAATATGTGAATATGACCATAGTGGTACAGTCCAACTGTGTGAACAGGGTCTTAGGCTGAAGCTACACAGGGAAGTCATGTGTAATATCACATGTGAATCTCAGATGCAATGCAACTTTTGATATTCCCTTTGGGGAAAAAAGATGCAGGCAACCTTGTGAGACATTTGAAAATGTTTTGATAGTTGCAATGTGGCTTGTTACTTTTTTTCCTGGTAAGGTATAATTAAAGATGCATTGTGAATGTAATTTACATGCGTGACATACAGTCGCCTTGAGCCCCAGCATAACAGTTGACCATGCAAAGAAATGCCTGGAAGGCTTCATGTTAGTGCAGGTATACACCTTCTTGTCCTGTAGATTAGAGTTAATTTATAGAAGTTTTTTTATGAACAGTGAAAATAAGCAAATGCAGTTAAGGTAATACATCGAATATTTATCTTGGCATGAAAGGTCGGTAATCATGTAGAAGACCGGAAATTTGACAGGTACATAAATGTCTGTAAACAAAATCTTAACTGCTACAAGTCAGATAATCAATTTACCTTCAAATGACTTGAACAAACCAAGTAATCATGGTGTCTGTCATTGTGCTGACTATGAAGGAAACTGTATAGACATCTGCGTGATTCTTAATAAGGTTATTCCAATCTGGTATCCAAATGCCTCCAGCCGGGTGTTTATAACACAGATTTATGAGGACCTGAAATGGCTGATTGTGGCGCGTCTCCGGAATTCAGAGCAGTCACCATATGGGACTCATTTCATACATACACCATGTAGGAGGAACCGCAATTTGTTGTACAAACCGTCTGCCAATTACGCTTCAAAGACACATTTAAGTGATATATAAGCAGTCATTGATCCTCTTTGAAATGAATCAACACCCCCTTTCTTTTTAGCACTGCCTAACTCCCAGAGTAAGTTTTTCCACCCCATTATCAGGAAATAATGAGAAACTGGTAGCATAAATACATGTGAAAAGGTTGGCACAGTTTTATATAACAACTCACGGTAAGACTGTGGATAAATAGGTTCTCCGCCTTGTACAATTACTTTTTAGTTAGAACAGTCCCCAAGCGTTAAGCTAATCACAGAGTATCCCACTGCTGGGACCCACAGCGATCAGCTGTGATCTGTGAGGAAGTTCAGCTGCAAGTGTTGAATTCCTGTGCAGCGACACCGCAGGGGATATGAAGCATTACACAGTTCCCATTGAATGCCATGATCCTGTTTGTGAAGGGGAAAAAAATGCAGTATTCGGGACACGGCACCTGACATGTACCTGAGGAAGGGACCTGTCTGGTCCTGAAACGCGTAGTATCTATTACAAATAAAGCCCACTATAACATACTCTGTTTTGAATATCTACCTGTCAGGCGCCGTGTCCCGAATAATGCATTTTTTTCCCCTTCACATCCTGTGTTCGTTTTTCCTGGGAACAGAACTTTTTCTCGTGGGATAGCAGCGGGTGGCAGCCGACTTCCGCAACGATCTTCATGTCATTCTACTTTCCATGCTCAGCAATAGTGTTGTGCCTATCCTAGCACAACACTGCCAGGTGAGTACATCAGCTCGCCTTTTGCTCACATTGTCCTTACAATATTAACTTAGAGGAGCGCCGTGTTCTCCTCTCTTCGTTTTTCTTTATCCAGATGATCCAGTTTGGTCACATTGTTAAAGTGATATTTCACTGTTTCTGTTTTTTAGATGGCTGGTTGACAATGAATATGGCATTGACTACAATTATAATAACCACAGGACTGTGGATGGTTTTTCTAGATCTCTGAATGATATTTTCTGACTAGTTATGCTACGATACATGCACCAGTAGTTTATTACTGTACTGCTAGCCAAATATGTTAGCAATTGTTTACAAATTTGTGTTGGTTATATGCTAAAGGAAAACTGGGTGTTGGGTGATAGCCCCTGTGGGAATTGTATTGGCAGGCATATTGGCTGTTATCCAGTTTCTCCACAAACAAATACATTTATAAAATGGCTGAATAGAATATAGTATATAAAATACAAAAACGCATTATTTGTGTGTATATGAAATTAAAGAAAAAACAGTCCAATATATATATTGCATACAATAGAGTATGGTCCATTTTATTCTTTAAGTAATATGCATGTTTCTGTTAGAATGCACTAGCGCCTTATTGAGAATCGGTATCAGACAGATCCGGAACACAGTTATGTGCATGAGCCCTGCTCGTGATCTGAGCTCCCACAATGCTCTGCTCTCTATTAACAGGAAACCAGCAGAATTTAGAATGTCACTCTGTCAAATCAGAGACAAGATAACACATATGACAATGGAAAGTAGTAACTATAATTTTTTTTGGAGTTTTCTTTTAAACAGTTGTAGCAAAAATAGTAAAGCAGGTTCAGGATTTGATGTTTGAGGCAACATACATGATCTCAGACTAGGGCTACTCGGCGACGAATGTGCAACTTATGGTGCAACATGACTTTTCATAGTCATCGAAGAATAGATGTACCATTAGGTCTGATTCACTCGAGCGTTGAACACGTCGGTGTGACGGCCGTTAAAACAATGGCCGTCATACAGACCTATGTAATTCAATGGGGCCGCTCAAACGGCTGTTGTTTTAACTGACCATGTGAAGGGTCCGTGGAAAAATATAACATGCCCTATTTTGTTCTGTTTTCATGGATCCCTCCATACTCAAGTCCTGTGGTGATCCGTGAAAACAGAATCCACACGGGGGCACCGTGGATGTGAAAAACGTCACGTTTATCATGTCCGAGTTTCCCCACGCTCATGTGATTCTAGCCTTAGGCTTCCATAATAAATGTGACACAATAAAAGTACATGCGACTACGATGTGACTACGATGTGACTACGATATGATCCCCAACAGTTGCAATTAGCAGAATCTTATATAGATTGTCTCAATATGCAGCAAGTATTTAATGAAATGCCATGCTGCTGTGACAAGTGGGACATACCTGAGCTTGTTGTATGTGGTCTTATTATTATTCTAGATCTAGACAAAATACACCGGTCACCCATTGACTGTCGCTATGCCTTACATCATAAGGAAGATCTGACTATGTAGGTTTACTGGGCTTTGGTGTATGTGCAGTAACATGATTGACTAATCATTAAAAAAAATAATTGTAAATTAGGATTACATGCTGACGACTACCATCAAATTTCTGAAGCAAAGTTTTAATTAAATTCTTTGAGATGGTTCATAAGCTACAATAGTATGCATCATAAATCACACAAAGTTTTTTCTATGTTCTCCTTTGAACCCAATTTGCAGCATCATAATAGAACTGTCGAACTGTCAGAATGGTAAAGGTTAACATTTGTTTTCTTGATAGAGATTGTGTAGTTTCCTGGCAATGAAGGTGTTAATTTGATCACGTCTAGTGTATTTATTTGACCGTCTCGAATCTGGCACAGAAGGGTACTCAAGCTCTGAGCTGAAGAAAGAAGGGAGAAGTAATGAGTTTCCCAGAGATGAAATTTACAGGTCTCAGACGAGTATTTTTCCTGCATTTCTGTCCTGTAACATTCTTTCCTGATGAGGTTTAATCCACTCAGTGCAGCAGGGCAGAAGTAAGCGGAGAACGCTCTGCACATGTCGAAGTCATCTGCAGCCGGTCTACAGCGGACCTGAGACTTCCTAGCGTCCAATGAAAAGTACGAATTACTGTCTTAAATGTTGGATTCCAGTAATTAAAAGCTTTATAAACGAAATTAGTTTTGTTAGTGTATAAAATATTTTGAGAAACTTTACCTGTTCGTTCACTGCACATTTATAAGAGATTTTTTTTTTCCTCTGTGAAGTCAAAAGGGGAAAAAAAAACGAAAAATATAATTCCTAGAAAATGCTGTGGTTTAAAATAATATATAGCTCTACAAAATGCAACTCATTATAATTCAATATGTCAATGGGAATGTATAAATTTCGACTTTTGCACATCTGGCTCCCAAACGTTCTCTATATGATAGTGGCCTAATAATGAGTCCACAATAAACTATAGTTTGAGGCCTATGCCTACCTACTCCCATTACACTTGGAGGCATAGTTCTTATTCTGGCATAATAACATTAACAAAAATGGTGTTTTGGATAAGTATGACATTTATCAAGTTCACTGAACTTTTTTCGGGAACTTTTCCATAAGTGCGGAGAAAAGGGAGAGTGACTTACATGTCATATAGTGTGAAACTTATTTAGTAAAGAATTCCTCCAGTTTCTGCACAGAAAATTGGTAGTACAACCTACCTGTAGCATAGTTAAAGGGTTTTTCCCATCAGGGACATTTATGGCATATCCATAACATATGCCATAAATGCACGTGTAAACGTGCCAAAAACGCTAGCGTTTTGTAAAGCGCTTTTTAAAATACAGGCGTTTTTGGTGCATTTTTTGATGCATTTTGTGTGTGTTTTTGGCGCATTTTTTTGGCCTGTAATTAGGACTCCCTTTGAGTACGAGAATTAGGCACATTTTCGGCACGTTTTCTGCGAGTTTTATGCGCCAAGAATTGACTTGATGCTTCTTTTTTTACACAATGCGTTTTTTAAACACGCACGTGTAAAAAAAAACTGCATCGCAATCACTACATTGCATTTTTCCATTGATGTCAATGGAAAGCTTAAAGCTTAAAGCATGCGTTTTTGATGAGTTTTTTTTGGTCAAATACACGCCGTACGAACAAGGCCTAAGTGTATTATTCTTTGTAGAGCATCGAAGACTTTCTAATTGTAGGTAGAAGGACTAATGTCAGTTTATTTTCTTAACCATATTAAAAGTACTGAAGAAAAGCCTGGCCTGCTAGAGTCAGTCATAAGTTGACTCTATAGAAAAATAAAAAATGGACCTTCCCCTTGGTGCTTGACATAGTAGCATGACCTATAGTCCCATAGCCACATTGGGGTTCATGTATCTGATTACTATTACTATGTACTAATTAAAGAAAAAAAATCAACAAAAATATACTCATTGAAATGCACCATTAGGATACCCACACACGTGGCAGATTTGTTGTGGATTTTTCTGCAGCAAATCCAGTGAATCTGCAGCGAATCTACTGAAAAATCGGCATATGGCTGGATTCATACACAATGTTTTGCTACGTTTTTGTGCGTTTTTTGTGACATTTCTAATGGCGTTTTTTTTAATGCAGTTTTAAATGTTGACAGATGTTACATTAAAGTCTATAGTAAAATATCAAATGCACTACATACAACTGCATTTTAGTTTGTGCCATTTTTGAGGCAATTTTTGGGTCAATGGTGTTTTTTTGCAAACGCAGCATGCTCTGTGTATGACGTTTTTTTCATAGGCTTCTCTATTGAACCTTAAAAACGCCACAAAAAAAGGCTATTAAAAACGCCTTAAAAAACGCATGTTATAATTGAAAAAAGCTAGCGTTTGTACAAGTGTTTTTTTATGCAGTTTAATATGGCAGAAAATTTGTGTGTGTGAAAAAGGCCTTAATTACGTGCAGATTTGATGTGGATTCACTGCAGATTTCACTCCTACATTGAAAAAGGTGAAATCCGCAGTGAACATCAGTAAGGCCACGATCAGACGTGTCAGAATTTTTCAACTGCAAATGTTGGTGCAGATTCGGGAAATTACGCAACGAATCTGCACAAACATTTGCATATTTGACAGGTAATTCAGACGTTGCAGAAAATACAGTGGACTTGCCACAGATTTCAGTTTTTGCATAGCAAAGGCTGAAATCCGCAGTGAAATTCTACTTCTTCTCCGCAACATAATGAGCATGCTGTGGAGGGAAAATTCTGCACCGCAGCCTAAATTCCGCACAGTTATTTTCCGCAACGTCTGAACTAAGTTTCCTAAAAATGTATAGAAACAAATGTAAAAAAATGAAGAATTCCACTGCGGTCTGCAGCGGAATTCAACAGCAATTCCGCCACGTCTGAACGTGGCCTAACAGAATGAGCATGCTGCGAATGTGAACATCCAACATGCTCTGATTTCCACGCAGAAAATCTTCTGGAGCATGTGGATGAGATTTGTTCAAATCTTATCCACATCGCTGATACTTTAATCCACGGCAGATTTTCCATGCGCAAATTTGCATTGAAAATCTGGAGCATTTCCGTTCTGTGTGCAGATGACCTTACCCCCCTTGCACACAATCGAGATCCGGCCGTGAAAAACGGTCCGAGTGTCGGCTGGATTTCCCAGCTCGACTGCGGTACAGGTGAACCAGACTCCCGGTTTTAAAGACATCTTATGATGCTAGGAGTCCCTGCCTCCCCACGGAACTGCTGTACCGAACTGAACGAAATGATACAGTACGGACCAGCAGATCCGTGTGGAGGCAGGGACTCCTAGCATCATAAAATCTCTATGATGCCAGGAGTCCCGTTCACCTGTACCGTGGTCGGGACGGGAAATCCAGCCGACACTCGCCCTATTTTTCACGGCCCGGTTTCGGTTGTGTGCAAGAGCACTTACTGTTTCAGAGCTTGGACCCACTAAAGATTTACTTGTATTCTGGTGGGCCAGACCCACCCTGATCAGGGTTACAGTGCTGAGCGATAAGAGAGGAGGTCATGTATCAATCTTGTTCTTTGTATGTCAAGTCTAATATTTTCACAATGCCTCCAAAAAGTCACACGCAGCACTTAACCCAGCTTGAATCGGGGAAAGAAGCCTGCAAAACAGGTCGAGTCTGTGTAGCATATATGCAGGTTTATTTTTAACACAGGATTGGAATAATAAAATGATATATAAATTGCAATTGCTGAGCAGAGCTAATATGCTGCAATCACAATAATCCTGTTAACAATGTAAAGGCATTGTAAGAGATCCAGAAATATCATCAAAATTACTCTATCATTTACATTTTGTTGTATAATCAATTTCCACCAATTTTCCTGTACACGGATTCATTACTGTTATGATTGCTTGTCATCATTTGCATCGGACGAATAATTGCATAGATGTAGTAGAGCTGTGTTTGTGAATGTATAGAGCTAAGACTAAAGATCTAAGCTATTCAATTGTACAGCTACCCTTTCATATAAGATAGCCGTCAGCCAAAAGCTGTGTTCCCCAGCTCCTCCATAAACATGTCAGTTTGGCTTGGCAGAGCATAGTAATATAAGCAGTATTTGGTTTCATCACGTTTGCAGAAATTATGTAGTCCCAAAGAGTAAAACAAAAATTTCAGCTCTGCTACATTTGTGGCTGATATGAATATTTAGGTGCAAATAATACCTGCTTCATGTGATATTGGTATTACAATTAAAGCCTGAAGTGCTGTGTAATCTGGGTATTACAATGGCGCAGATGTTGGGTTTCTTGTGATATTTGTTATTTGGGGTGTTTTGTGTGCACAGTGTGAGCTTCTTACTGGCGTTCCCCAGGCCGCGGCTTTGGGCTTCACTGTCCTACTGCACGAAGTATCTGCTGCCATATGATGTCTACTGAAGCTTTGGTGGCTACAAAAGCTCTGGATGTTGGCACAGTTGTGTGGCATGCCTCATGTGCTCTAATCTTGTCATCTACAGTGTATCATGTAATCTGCATGAAAGTCTTATCATATCTACATGTTATCAGAATTAAATACATACAGAGGGTCATACTTAAAAAAAAATATTTTGGATACCATCATTTCTTTGGAAAAATTGCGCAAAATTGTCAAAACCATGATGCAACATAACAGAGGCGTAACTTCAAGAGAACCTTTCACCTCCCCATACATGTGCAGTATGTAATGGACAGTGCTTCACAAACACTGTCTCGCTTGAAATTATTTTTTTTAACTTCCTCCGTTATTTACATATCGGTGCCGTTATATTTGGTGCCTGATATGTAAATAAGCCCCTGAACTATCAATGGGGTGTGTAAATGGCATGGTGGCGTGTTATTAATGCTGTGACACTGTCCAATCAGCTACAAACAGTGTCACAGCAGTTTGACAAGAGATGGAGAGGAGAGTGCACTGCTCCGCCGCTGCCATGGAACAGAAGAGAAGAAGAATGTGAATTATTTTTCTTCTGTTCCGTGGTGGCGGGAGTATCGTCGGCAGCGGCGTCGGAGCTGTGTGCGCGGGTGCGCAGTCTCACTCTTCAGCTCTCAGTAGACAAGGATGACAAGACTGTGTGATCTCTCGAGCGGAGCAGTGTGCCCTCCTCTCCATCTCTTGTCAGACAGTGAAGGAAACACTGTGTGATCTTACGAGATAGATCACACAGCACAAGCAGCTGTGACACTGTCTGTAGCTGATTGGACAGTGTCTCAGCGATAGTAACACGCCCCCTTGCCATTTACACGCCCCATAGACAGTTCAGGTGGTTATTTACATATTGGGCGCCAAATATAACGGCACCGATATTTAAATAATGGAGGAAGTTAAAAAAATAATTTCAATTGAGACAGGGTTTGTGAAGCTCTGCCCATTACATGCTTCACTCAGCTGCACATGTATGGGGAGGTGAAAAGTTCTCTTTAATGCTCCTGGGCCCCAATACAAAAACTATAACAGGGCCACCCCTCTACATACCATGTGCCTTTTATATTACTAGTGTATTTTTATGTAGCAGAAGGACCTTTGTGTCCCCTCAGGCACCAGGGCCCGGGTGCAACTGCAACCACTGCACCTTCTATAGCCATGTCCCTGGCATGAAAAAGTCATGTCATGAAGATCAGGACATATTTGGAAATGTCTAAGATGTCCTGATAAATCAAAGATAGTGAACCTCATGTAAGAAAACTAATGCAGACAAGAAATGGAGATATTGCCCTAAGCAACCAATCGACTAACTACGTTTATTTTTCCGGAGCATGTTTATAAATGAAAGAAGTGATCTGACTGGCTGGCAAGGGCAACACCTCCAGTATTTGTCTGCACAAGTTTTCATAAATGATGCCCATATGTGCAGTTGCGCTAAATGAGATGCTAATTATATGTAATTATGTGGGAGCCTCTCAGTGACCGTTTTCTGCTTGAAAGCGTCTGTGGTGCGGAGAAATGGCACCACATGAACCCTCTTGACATTTTTAGCTGGCTGAGAAGCTTCGCTAAGAGACACTATGTTAATATAGACCGCATATCAGCCTCTCAATGAGAAGATCAGAGAATCTATTGAGCACAATTGCCCTGATACTCTAGATGTCTAATGATAGACACCCTTTAAGATAATTTTAAAGGGCATTTTGCTACTTATCATATTTATTACTGTCTAGAACTGCATTCTTCATTCTGACAATCCTGACAATGTCAATTAATTTAATTATAAAAACTTTTTAATAGTTTTATATAAAAAGCCTTATAAGTTATAACCCAGAATGATGTATTATTTATGACCAAAAAGTTTTATAACATTTTAAACTTTATTTTAACTGATCTCTTATCTGGAGATGGAAGAAGCAATTCAAGGGCATAACAAGTAAACATGCGGCTCCATAGAAAATCTTAAAATAGGGCCCCATTTCATTTTCCACACCCACCTACCATCATCTATATCAGGGGTTCTCAACTATTTTTTTGTGAAAGTCTGCCATCAGGTGAAGGTCCTGACTTGGTCTGCCATCAGGTGAATGTCCTGACTTGGTCTTCCATCAGGTGAAGGTTCGAGCTGAACACCAACAGTTAGGCATGTTAAACACAGTTCGGATTTTCCCTAGATAGTACATAGCCCCACAGTGCTGTCTAAAGATAGTGCTACCCAGTGCCCCTTGTATATAGTGTCACATAGATCCACACAGTGTTCCTTGTAGTTAGTACCACACAATGCCCCTGTAGATAATGCCACAGTACCACCTATATAGTGGAACACGGTGCAAGCTAGTAGATAGTGCCACAAACTGCCCCTTACAGACAGTGCCACACGGTGCTCCCTGTAGATAGTGCCATGTAGTGCTCTTTGTAGATAGTGCCGCAATGAGCACTGTATAGTGCAACACAGTGCCCCTTGTAGAATGGGCCGCAAAGTTCCCTTTTGTAGATAGTGCCACTAAGTGCCCCTTGTAGATAGTGCCACAAAGTGCCCCCTGTAGATAGTGGTACACAGTGCCCCCTGTAGAAAGTGTCACACAGCCACAAACTCACCTGTCCCTATTCCCACACTGTCATTCAGCGATGCAGACCTAGCCTCTTCTAGCTAGGCCTGCTCCAACAGAACGACAAAGGTGGCAATGCGCCACCTGCATCACAATAAAAGCATTGAATGGCGGGACAGGGAACTAATGTTCCCTTTTCTTGCCAGCGCTGTTTGATCTTTTTAATTGTATCTGCATCCTACAGACATGGATACAATTTAATGCTGGGGTCTGATAAAGTGGCATGCGTGGTCTGGATTTGGACAGTTGTCCTCCAGTCATGTTTATATCTCTTACATTCGGTGGAGGATAGATAGTGAGGGACGTAAATACAATCTTTTAACAGAACTGCAGGATGTGTTAGTACTATACAAATAAAAAATAGAATACACGTTACAGCAAATTAGGTTTGCATTTAGTATTCCGTTGTTGCCTATTATGTGTCTTGTAAGTATTCACATGTGCCTTTTTAATATTGCTGGACTGGGATTTCACTGTAGGAAGGGAATGCAAGTTTCATGAGTCAATATAAGTACATTTATGTAGTCATATATCACTGCCCTGGAATAAGACATGTTGATTTTATAACATTTTTTCACACTATTTTGTTTCCTTAGGGTGATATCCAGCAGCTACTGATAGTTGATGACCCCAAAGCTGCGTATGACTACTGTGAACATTACATGACAGACTGTGACACCCCAGCACCAAATATGCCCCAAGCGCAGGACCCACAAGTGGATGAGGTAAGAGTTAAGAATGCTTTACAATGGCATTTTCAACAGCAAAATGCAGTCCATTTAAACACTAAGTAATAATTTCTATAGAACTTATACGATTCAAAAGGCCTGTATTTTAAAACTTCTTAAACTACAGCAGTTGCTTTTATGTTGTTATTCTCGATGCATTATCATGGCGGTCATGTAAAAAAGTAGTACTAATACAAGGGAAAACAGATTATACATGTCTTTCTGCAAATGAACAATTGAATACAGTAAGGCTATGTTCACACTGGTCAGATTTTTCATAGATAGTAGATAGTGCTACGTTGTCTCCTGAAGATAGTGCCACACAGTGCCCCATGTAGCAAAAGTCTCATCGTTTGCCATGAGCAACAATAGATATTCACGCATTGTATAAAAACTAAGAGAAAGGTAGCCTTGTTACCCATGGCAACCATCAAGAGTTTTTTTTTTAAATTCTCCAAATTTTACAGGATTTCTGTACTCTGGATCTTCATTTTTGGTTACACGCGGCCCAGTACATTTATAGGGTTTATTTGGGATTAGAAAAAGAGGCCTACTTTTTTCCAGAAATAACTTTTTTCAAGACACAACGTATGGACAAAGGGTGGCAATGTTTCTTGAAAAAATTTCATAGAACTCCTTTAATAATCCTACTTCTTTTTGACAATGTTTGTGAAGAAGGGATAACAACATGCACTTTTATTAATTTGATGTATTATTCTTATGACTATTTGTATTAACTATATTTTCAATTACTTTCAGTTTCATCATAGTTAAATCTTTAAAAAAAACTGCGTCCAGAAGATTAGTATTTTAGAATCAATTCATTTTTTGCCTATTTAAAATGATGTACTAAACAGGTGTTACATGTGAGTGAATAGGAAATTCTGAATTCCAATTCTCATAGTGCAATAAAATCTTTCTGAGCGCCGCCTGCTGCCTTTTTGTTTTTTTGCATGTCCTTACTTGCCGTCTTTGTGTTTTTGTTTTACATTTCCATAGACAAAAATGGGAAAAAACACAAATGCAAAAAGCAACCACATGTGCATTTCTTACATGTGGTTCAAGGAACATTATAACTTTCTGTTTTTTGAAAAGTGCCAAAACTCACTTGTCCTTATTTGCTCTTTCACTACAACTGGTTTAGTTTGATATTAAAGACTGATTTTTATGTTAAATGTATAGTGGTCAATAAACATGTCAGAATTTAGATTTGAAACCACAATTTAAGATGTCTGTATGGATGGCCTGTGTTTATTTACATACGAATGCCAATACAGAATAACGTATGGATCCGCTCATTGAGGTCATTGGGGCAGATTGATCTGCCGTTTTCTGGCATAAATACATTGACAAATATGGCATTCGGGCCCAACGCCAAATTTATGATGCCCGTTTCATTTTTTTATGACACATGTGTGTCTGAAAAAGTGGACATGGCTTTGTGACGAGAAACAAATGTATCTAAGATTTTAAATACATTTCTAATTAGTAGAAACGTGTTAAAAAAACAAACAGCGCCAGTTCCGAGCTGGCATTGTTTTAAGACAATGGCTGATTCATAAATATTTTGTATTGATGAAACTATTCATCAATAGTTGTATGTATGGTGTGCCAGTAATAATGAATCTCCCCTATTGTATGGAGGACTTGCATGGACCTACATGTGTAAATAAACAAAACACATCTATATAGGCACTAGGGGAGATATATTACGACTGGCAAACGCCAGTCTTAAACTAATGTACGTCGACGGAAAATGCGCCAAATTTATTAAGGGGTGCACACCTCTTAATATATTTGGTGCATCTTTGGCTGTCCAGGCGACAGTATTTGCAGCATAACTTACACCAGTTTCTGGCATAAATTATAATACATCTGTCATTTTGGCAGAGGCTCTGCGCCTTAGGCTATATCCTGCACCTTTTTTTGCAACTCTCGGAAAGTGGCAAGAAAAGTAACATTTTTGCCCAACTATGGCGTTTACCATACTTTGCTTGTTTTTTACGCCAGAAAACTGGCGCAAACCTGTTAATACATTCCCCCATTGTTCTCAGGAACTCGAGAATTTTATTGGCAAGTTCTGCCAAGCTCCTTCTCATAACTCCTTGTGTTGATTTTTTAAAACAAAGGTTATAATGATAATAATAATAATAATAATAATAATAATAATAATAATAATAATAATAATAATAATAATAATAAAGAACCACTGACTATTAGTTAATTACAGGTTCCAGAGCAGGAATAATATAAAGATTTTTCCTATGGTATTTGATGGTCGCTGTCTTGGCAGTCATTATTTCCTGTTTCACTTAGTAAATCCGGTGGAGAGGTGGGAGAAAGAGTGAGGCAATAAGAATACTATGACTTGAACCACATGGTCCATGCTGTCTTTGTGTCTGCTCTTTGCCTCCCAAATGAGAACCATGTGTTCTTGCCATGGGAGAGATCTCTTTGGGGCCCAGGCTTCCGAAATGTACAAACATCTCTCAGAGCTACCGTGTAACATGATAACGCTGCTTCTTGTGGAAAATAGGAGTGCTGAGATCATTGTGGAAATATTCTGAGGCATTCAGGGAATATATATATTTAAAAGAAATTCACCTCTAATGCGTTTTCCAGACAATGTCTCTATACTTCTGTAATGTGTGGTTTCAAGTGGTTTTAACCTGTTCACTGCGTGCAAGTCGTCTGCAAGAAGTCCCACTCTGAATCACAAACGTATAGTACATAGATGATGAAGTATAGTAAGATCAATTTTTAATTTAATATTAATGTAAAAAAGTCATAAATTGCTATGGGCAGATACAATCATGGGACATTTTTGTAAAGTGGTTTATATTTTGTGCTGGAAAAGAACAGACGATATAGAAACAAATAACAGCAATAGAGCGGTTCATACTGTTGCTTCAGTTAGTAATAAGGCTGAATAGTTTTATTTGAGGGCCAGAATTAAAGCCCTTATTTACACTGGCTAAATTTTTGGTAGCCAATAATTTTAACAAATCAAAAATTTGCCCACATTTATTCAGACTTTTTTTGTATTTTTTTGTATTATGATATGTTTTTACATAAGACAGAAAATGTCAGTTGAGTTTTTTTCTACCCCAGGGTCAGAAATACCTTTGTTCAGCCATATGTTCTACATTACTACTAGAGAAAGATCCTGCTGAGCTCTACCATTATTATCTCCTTTTAACCATGGCGTATGTAGTCATTTAATTGTAGCACATTTTGATATCAGTCTGTTTCTTTTCACAGTAACCATAAAAAATTAATATTAAAAACTGTCAGGCCAGCGACCCATTGAATTCCAGACTATAAAGTAATAGAGCACAGAAAAGGAACCTTAAAATCGAATTTAATTGTCCGTTTTAGGCCTATATAGGAAGAGGTGATATACAGCAGTGGATGGTGGGGGTTATTATTAAAAAAGGCACAATAACATCATAGTCACTTTACTGCTACTACTACTCTCCCTACAATCTCTACTGTTTGGGATATGCTTACAATGTCTAATCCCATGAATTTGCTTTGCACATAACACGTGCAAAAAAGGACAACTGCAAAGTAGTGTTTACCAGTGTCCTGTGTATCAGTATTTCCAAAGTGTCCTGTATTTCTTACCTACATCGGAGACTCTGAATGGATACTGCACACCAATTTCTATGGGACCATGCAAAAATACATTTGTAGACCGTGCATGGTAAGTGGTAAATATGAAATGTCACTAGCACATATTGTTACTGTCTGTGAAAATATCATATAAATCATATCATACCATCATCAAGGGTCATGACAGCCTCAGCATTTCCTTGCCCAAAGTGGTTCCGACCTAAATGCCCAGGGAAGGGGAAAAGATATTTTAATGGGAGTTAGCCTCCAGAAACTTGGAGAAGTACAGGAAATTTGACACAGTTGGCAACTCAGCTACACATGTTTGTGATCATTGAAGCACAGTGTATTGTCCAAAAGACTTCACGGTGAAAGAGATTATAAAGACCCATAGTTATTCGACACAATTATTTTTCTTACCAATTTGCTGCCATGATTTTTTTTTTTGTATCTATGATAGAAATCAAATGGTCCATTATTACTAGCATATTGATTATTGTTGATATTTTTTTTTTAACCAAAATTTCATTTTGATTGGTAATGGAAGTTAACCATTTCATTTGAAATCTATAATGTATTCCTCTTTTATCGTCATTTGGAATATTCAAGCTACATACATGATAAAAGGCAAAATATACAGAAGCTGTGCTGTCTCCTTACTGGGCCCCAGCACCGCATTCTATAGTGCTTCATTTGCTTATTTGCAAACATAGCTGTAAAATTATCTAAAAGGAATACATTCATGGAGTATTGATTAAATATGCCATCAATGTGTGACTAGTGCGGGACCAACCGATTGGACCCCTAGAACAAATGAGCAGCAGTTCCCTTTGCCATTTTTTTCAGAAACGACCACCCAAGTGTATGGGGCTGTGTCTGAATTCTCACGCATTGTCGTGGTTGGGATTGGAGCTGTTAATGAAAAAGTCTAAAGGGACTATTTTTTTTCTGAATTTTGTGGCCCCCTCTGTTCTATGCATCCCAACGGTTGAACCCCCTATTATCATACATAGATGGTATATCTAATCAATATGTAATTAAAGCGGTTTTCCAATCCTAAGAAATTGATGGCATATCCTCAGGATAGACCATCACTATCTTATTGGTGGGGCCCCCTTCAAGACACTCGATCGTCGGGGGTGCCGGGAGTTGGACCACAACCGATCAAATACTGATAGCCTATCCTGAGGATAAGCCATCAAATTCTTAGGACTGGAAACCCCCATTTAATGATCGTTGTGTGAAAAAACCCTTTCATCATAATTATTGCTCTGCTCTGCCTATGCCAATGCAAAAAGTCTTAAAGTGGAACTAAACCTAAATAAAAATGTTACGAATTTGAGAGATTCGTCATTAATTTACGTAATTTGCCCATTTAAAGGAGTCATGTGCGTTAAATTTCGTACCATATCTAAGCTACGTGGATCAATACAATGAGTAGACAAAATACATTTCCTTTTTTATAGATATATCATATGGACAGGGTTCATCATGAGACATAATACCATGGCCTATTAACAAGACCTGATGTAAGCCAGCATACATATAGTTAACTCACCTTTACGTGTGATCCTGTTACATAACATGTTTAGTTCCACTTTAAAAAGAAAAAAAAAAATAGACGGCTATTCAAGGCCAAAAACAAAACTGGGTTTATGGGTTTTCTGTGAAATATGCTTTACAGGGACTCATCACTCAGTTATGGCATATTCTCGTGACACAATGTATTCTGCATTGTAAGCCAATGTAGAAGGTGAAAATACATTGTACACAAATGTCACCTATAACAAAGCTTTTAAACTGCTGCTAACTAACAAGGCCTTGCCTAACAAATCTTCCTTTTGCTATATAGTATGCACCTGAAGAACTAATCGAATATGACTATGAGTATGGGGCAGCAGATTACAAGGAGCCTGATTTTGTTACAGAGGCACCCACAGTTGCTGAAGAAGTTGTAGCTCAGACTGAGGTACAGTAACTATATGTTGTGTGCACTGCGTGTGACACTATTCTCTCATAATCTGCTCAAGTGTCATCTCAGTCCCTTTTCTCCAGCTGACTTGTGGCCTCCTTGCTCTGGAAGTTGGGTGAAGTTAATGGCAGGCAACACTTTGGTGATTTTTTTTAGCAAATATAGCTCACAATACACCTTCCGAATCGTCCAGGCAAATCCTTCTTGCAAAGGTCTATTATAAATGTCTTGAGTTGTGTTGTAAACCTACCATTTTGGTGGCTTATATTCTTATTTTCTGAAATGATATTTATATACCAGACTGTGGACATGTCATGTATGATATTGATAGTCCATAAGTTATTGTGTTATGTCACCGGTTGATGACATAACTATTTGTTATCCTCCGGAATTAGAAAATAAGCCATCAATAAAGGTACACAGCCTGCCCTTCAAACTCCTCCTTACTTCCGCTTCTTCATTCTTTCATTCATTGTCTCCATCCGGTCTTTCACCACATTTTTGCAGAAGAAGAAAGCCAGTTCCAAAACGAAGAAGAAGCCAGTACCCCCTAAATCAAAGAACAAACCCCAAAAGGTCACGCCCAAAAAATCATTTGCAGCTAAGAAGAAGAAGGGCAAGACCGATTACCAGGCATCAACAAGAAAAAGAATAGGGGTAAAGGTAGCAAAGAAATCAAGATCTTCAATAGGGCCAGCCCCGAAGATCTGTGATCATGAGAAATAAAATGCCCTAACCTCACTAGAAGTGGACAGAAACTCTGGCTAATACCATAACCTATATCTATACTCCTACTTTTGGACTGATATCTTGCAAGATATTAAGATTAAATTAACAAAACTTTTATTTTCTCTCAGGCTAATGTGGTTGATTACATACCAGAACAATATGGAGAAGTAGACTATGGTTATCAGACAGATACTCCTGCTCTTACAACTGGAACCAATGAGGTAAAAAAGCTATAAAATTCATCAATGTAGGTGTAAAGCTCTTTTTCTACAGGACTTCAACTCTCATCATACCCCGAAGCAAAAGGAAATTCTAACTTGTATTCTGGCAGTAGCTTCATTTCTATACTTTGGATTTAGACCAATTTGTAATAGAACCCCCATCAGTACATTAGAAGGTATTAGCATAATGTAGGCATGAGGCATGAAGTGTTTAATGCCTCAATGACAGTTCTTTAACCTTGTGGATTAATACTGTGATTATCAGGTTTGCCAACAAAATAGGAGTTGATAGGCAAAAAATGATTGCTGGTCTACTTGCTTTCGCTTGCCGTTCCAAAAAGTCAAATTTTAATGCAATATGATAATCTGTTCTGCATGGAAAGTTCTCAACAATCATTCTGTATTGCTGCACGGTATTAGAGTGGTTTTAGTGCACATATACAGAACAATGCTTGTTATGTACTTTTATAATGCAATCACAAAACTGTATAGGTGGATATTTATAGAAACTGATGCTGGGCAAAAAGATTCTGCTACCTATTGCAACCCAAAAAAATATTTTATGTTCCATTTAGAAAATAATGCCAAATAACCACATGTTGCTGAAGGTTAAAGCAGCTTTTTGCTTTCTCTTGTGCATCAGTTTTTAGTATCTACTAAGGTTCCTTATCAACAATTCTAAACTTTTTGTGGATTGACATCTATTAAAACGGGTTGACATCATAAAGCAAATACATCATCTAGAACCATTACTCAGAAGCTTTACAAAGTGTGTTCTTTCAAGAATTGATATGGGTTTTCAATAGGGTTCAACTGTTAAATGAACTTCAGTACGTTGCTCCATACATCTAATGACTGTGATGACAGTTATGAGCACTGATGCCAATAAACAACTTCCCATGCCCAGTTGGGGACACTTGACACCAGTTTTTGGAATTTGTTAGATGGGTAGTAGTACTATTTATTTAGAATAATTAGTCATCCTGTATAAAAAAAAATAATGATTCTATGAATCTTAATGTAAAGCATATAAAATACATAGATATGTAGTATATTTATGACATATATGTCTGGTCATAACACTGCGTAAATATAAGCTACCAACACCACACAGTCTATAAAAGCTAATCAAATAGGGGATGCAAATATATTGAGAAATATTATCACTTATATAGGTATTTTCTGGGCACCTTAATTTAGTGGTAGTCTACCTACTTTCTATAGCTTCAAGGACCATGCCACAACTATATAAAGCAAGACCAAAACCAGGGCTATATAGCTACCTTGAGGACATAAGAGAGAGACAATAGAGATATCAAGAGTTGAGTCTCTTTCTATATCCTACACCACATCCACCTCATCTAGACTACTTGCCATTTTGCAGCTATTCCGTGTGTCTGCTGTGAAACAAAAAGAAAAATAAATAATTTCATTATTCAAAAATTCAGAGGGTACAGAAATTCATTCCATGGAAAGTTGACGGCGCCATAAAACAAAAGTCAAAAAGATTTGGATTATTTTCTATAACCTTATCTACAAGCAGCCCAAAACATTGCTAAGTGCCCTGGCTGAGGACGTTAGGCATAGGAATCACTTAATCTACCCCATAGAGGGTTACATGCACATTATTCTACACCCTCAGGTGAGTGGCTTTCTAATGGTTCTCCACACCGTTTGAGCCCCGTTTTAAGAAATATTCCAGAGGTGCTGTCTTCTTTTACTTTGATCTTTCTCCTGTAGCCATTTCTTAATACTTGAAGTACCTTTCTGCAGATGGTAACTCTGACTATTCTTCTAACTATCCATTATATATAGGCTTTTGAATCATCAAATTTAATAATACCAAGCTTATTAATGTATCAGAGAAAAGCCAAAATCAAACCAGTAAACAAGTAGACATGTCCTTCTTCATGTATTGCACAAAAGTGATTCTAAAGATTCTAAATGATATATCTGCTTTATAAATCACGAAACTTTAAAAGTTGCTATGGAAACATACACTTTTTGTAATTTACTTCTGAATACTTTCAATGTTTTGATGATATCTTTGAGCCTCAAATATAGACTTTCCATATTTTTTGGGCGTCATTGCATTAATATTACACCAGATTTGGACATCCTTGTGTGATTCTCCAATTTCTATCATATCTACAAGTTATCAGACAATAATGGAAGTTGTTCCATTGTAAGCAGACAACCAGAGGTGTCTAACATTTTCCTTTTTTTTTTAATGCAAGTCTTCCTTGGGCTCACAACTTCTAATGAACTGGAAATAGGTCACTTTGGTGATATACTACAGTTCACTAGCAGCTGGTCGGCCAAGAGATGTCTACCTATCGCTTACTCCTCGCTTAGATTGTCCATGCCAGTTTATATCCAACACACAAACATTGAAATAAACATCTATGAAATTCTATTTTATACAAAATGAATTAATTATTCTGAAAATCATTCTCTCGGAAATAATTGACTTGCCTAAGATCATAAAAAATTATGAATCTTTTTAGTGTTTGCTTTAAATATGCATTCTTCTTTTTACTTATACGTACAATACATGTCCTTAGATGTAGTCCATAGAATATATTCTAATGTCAATTGTAAAATTGTAAATTTCATACCAGGTTAATCTTTAACTCATATGATAAATCTTCTGGATATTATTAATGGTGTGTATATACAAATATCCTGCAGCAACAGATAGACGTGGAATGCACATTTAAAGAATACGTTTAGTTTGTGGAATCAGATATTCGCAGATGCTTTAACAGCTTTTATTTATTAATATTTACTACAGAGAATTGCTTTGCAATAAATTATAAGCAGACGCTGGCTTGGTAGGGATATAGGCATTGCTTCAAAAGCAGCAGTACTATTTGAATCACTAAATTTAAAGCGTACCTAAGCATATTGAAATTTGTAAAATGATTGATTAACTGGTTATGACCTGAACTTAGACTTATGTTTCACCCTTTCGTTTACTGTATAGTAGTACTGCTGCTTTACAATGAATCATGTTTACTTTGCCATCTTTTATTTGATGAGGAGAAGATGATTATCACATGCTCCTAAATCAACTTAAAAGAAAATGATGAATTAAAACTTTAGGTTGATGATATCTAAAGTTGCATCAGTGCATCTAACGCTTTCACTAACCTTAAACCGTGTGTTCCTCCCACTTGTTACACTGACACTGATAGAAAATTCCTGTGGAGGAGGAGACACTGGTGGAGGAGCCATTTGTGGAGGAACCTTTTCTGGAAGAGTACATAACTGGAGATGATTATGACTCAGACAAAAAACTAATAGAGGAAACAGAATATGGGGTGAAAGCTGTAGTGCCTACTGAGTCTGAGCCGGTGGTGGGAGGAGATTTAGAAAAAGATGATTTATATGAGTACACAGACTATGAAGAGAGAGCCACAAACCCAACAACGGATGACTTTGGACCTGGGGTACCAGCCGAGAAAGATATCTCAGAGACCACCGTAAGTTATTGTGGCTACAGATGTAAAAATGAAATGAACATGTCATTGAGCTGGAAAGGCTTATGAGTCATTACAAGACACTAAATATTTAAGACTTCAATACCCAAATAAATGCTCACATTTTTAAATTATGCAAATAAAATAAAAAATTGTGGATGGCTTTAGGCAACAAGGGCCTATTGGCCATGCTACTTTAGTATATATAGTGGTAACAATGGAAGCCAGTTATGTACAACAGAAACTCTAGACAGTCAGACATGGGCTGATATATTATACCGTGATGGAGGTAAATCAGAATAAGTTAGTAAAACAGTAGTAAACAAATGATTTACCTTAAAGCGATGCCTTTAGATTACAAACAAATCTGCTCAGAGACATACAGTATCTCTGTACATCCAGTAATTGATGATGTCCTGCAGTCATTTGGAAATTTGTTAGGTTAATACTCTTTTACTGTTTCCATGGCTCCTACTTGGCTGCTTAAAGGGGTTGTCAGAGCAAAAGCGGTGGTCTTCCATACTGATGTCATATCCACAGGATAGATCATCAGTATATGATCGGTGGGAATTCGACACCCGGACCCCGCATCGATAAGCTGTTTCAGCTGCCTCCAGGCCCTGGAAGCTATGCAGTTGTCGGTGTCGGAAGCAGATGGCTCTATTCACTGTATAGCAGTCCTGCTGCAGTACAGTAGCTCTGCTGCTATTCACTTGAATAGGAGTGGTTGGAGCCGTCTGCTTTCCGGCACCGATGACTGCACAACATCCAGTGCCTGGAGGCAGCCGAAACAGCTGATCGGTGTGGGGTCCGGGTGTCGAATCCCCAATGATCATATACTGATGATCTATCCTGTGGATAGGTCATCTGTATGAAAAACCACCTCAGGCGCAGGTATCCCCTTTAAATGTGACCAATGTTAAAGATTTTGCATTGGGGCCCAGGAGCTTCAAGTAATGCTTATGATGTCATGGTAAAAAGGACAAATATTTTATGAATCAAAATCTGGTTGCATAGTTATAACAGAGAATTTCAGAGTCACTGGTTTATACAGTCGAAAGTAAGTGAATTACATTTGGGGCAGTTGTTTAAACAAATAGGGACTGTATTTTGTACTGTTAAGCATTTAGGTATGGTATTCTATGAATTTTCTGTACTGAGTATTTCTTATGTTACCATGCTAATTATTTTCCATATTATAAATAAAATTATGGCCATTTTCTGGGTGTCATATAAAAATCGACCATATGGTGCTCTTAGCTAAGTATGATATTCTAGTGAATGCCTACAGTGTCTGGTACATACACATGAGAGATACTGCTTTATTCTTCAGGTGTATACGGAATCTCAGACATAATTTAGCCTACTAAAGGAATAAATATATTAAAAGTGTACTGCAGTCATTTCCTATAACATTACTATAGAAATAGCTTTTTATCAGTCTGTTATTTTATATGAAGACCTTTTTTGACTCAGTTGCCTACAAAAGTAAAAAAAAAACCCTGTACAAATATATTCCATTTTTAAAGGTATCTTTTGCTATGAACTATAAATGTTTTGTAGGATGTATTAATACCTTCCCTTTCTAATAACTCTATGTCACAATGACATTTAATGGTTTTACAGGTAAATAATTATGGAGGATATGGAGAGAAGGGTGATAGAGGAGAACCAGCTGTTATCGAACCAGTAAGTAACTTATGAATCAGTGGTAGAGATCTAAATACAAATAATTTCTACATTATTCTATAAAGGTGATGTTGACATTTTCAACTTTTTGCAAACAAAACTCACACACATATGGATTTAGAGAGATAGATATAACAGGGGAGTACAGAGAAGGAAGGAGCCAGTATAGACCCTTGCACTCGTTCACAGGGCCGCCATCAGGGGGGTATTAGGGGTAGTGGTGTGAGGGGCCCGGCCAAACCTAATTGAAAGGAGGGCCCGGCAACTGCCTCGACATTCTTTTGGTAGGAAAAAACGGGCCCCTGCAATGGGGCCCGTTTTTTTCACCAAAAGAATGTCGTGAGCTGCTGCTGCTGCTGCTGCTGCGGGCCCCCTCCCCTCGTCATGGGGGGCCGTCAAACCGTCCGCCCGCGCGCGCGCACCCGATCGCGCGCACAATGAAACTCCCGCGCGTGCGCACTCGCGAGCGCGCATCCACGAACGCCCGCACTGGAGACCGCCCGCGCGCGCACCCGCGATCGACCGCGCGCGCACCCGCGACCGGCCGCCCGCGCACCCGCGAACGAAGCGCGCGCAGCCGCGGACCCACATGGACAAAACTTACCTGGAGCCTGGCTGGAGGTGAAGGACTGGACGTCTGGACCGAAGACCTCCCCTGGAAGACATCGCCGGAAGAGGACTGGAGTGGGAGCAGCTCTTCTGACAGTGAGTAAATTATCTCAAAGTGTTGTTTATGTATGGCCCTGTTCACACAGTATTTTGCAGGCAAAAAAAAAATCTGCCTCAAAATTCCTTAAAGAATTTTGAGGCAGATTTTGAGGCAGATTTTGACCTGCCCACACTATCTTGCCGCGTTTTTTTGCTGCGTTTTTTGCCTGCGGCGATTGAGGACAGCAGACAAAAAACGCAGCGAAAAATGCATTTTCTGCCTCCCATTGATTTAGATGGGAGGTCAGAGGCGGAACCGCGGCAAGAAAGGACGTGCTGCTTTTCTTTTTCTTTTTTTCCGCGACTGGCTCCCATTGATTTCAGATTAAATCAATGGGAGGCGGTTTTGGAAGTTCTTTGGTGCTGATTCTGACGCAGTGTCCGAGTCAATATCAAGGCCCAAAAACTCTGTGAACTGGGCCTTATTCTTAGGGCTTATTCAGACGAACGTGTAATATGTCCGTGCAACGCGCGTGATTTTCACACGCCTCGCACGGACCTATGTTACTCTATGGTGCCGTGCGGACTGTCAGTGATTTTCACGCAGCGTGTGTACGCTGCGTAAAACTCACGACATGTCCGATATTTGTGCATTGTTCGCGCATCACGCACCCATTGAAGTCAATGGGTGCGTGAAAATCACGCCCAGCGCTTCCGCAGCCGTATAAACTATGAATGAAAACAGAAAAGCACCACGTGCTACAAACATACAAACAGAGTGTCATAATGATGGCGGCTGCGCGAAAATCACGCAGCCGCGCATCATACGCTGCTGACACACGGAGCTGTTATGAACCTTTTGCATGCGCAAAAAGCAAACGTTTTTTGCGCGTGCAAAAAGCACACGCTTGTGTAAATCCGGCCTTAGGGTAGGAACACACTAGGCATGAACGCTGCGGATTTTATGCAACACATTTTATTGTGGAAAATCCGCAGCGTATTACAGTCGCAGCAGAGTGGGTGAGGTTTGAACAAATCTCATTCACACGCTGCAAAAAAAATGGACCTGCAGTGCGGCTTTGGCTTTTTAAGCCGCAGCGTGTCAATTTATTCTGTGGAATCGCCGCTCCTCTGTTGCAGAAATGCTGCGGTTCTGCCGCAAAAATCACACAAGAGAAGAAAAAAAAGGTACTTTTTTAAATTGATAAAGTTTAGACTTACCCCGGCCGTAGTCCTGGTGACGCGATCCTCTATTCTTAGCGCAGCCCGGCCTCCTGTCATGACGTTTCATCCCATGTGACTGATGCAGCGGTCACATGGTCTACAGTGTCATCCCAGGAGGCGGGGCTACGTTCAGAAGAGAGAGATGCGTCACTTAAACTACGGCCGGGGCAAGTCTAAACTTTTTTTTCCCTGCAGGATTCCCGCAGCGGACACGCCTCACCAAACCTGCGCCACTATTTGGTGCGGTTTTGCTGGCGGAATTCCCTGCGGCTCCCGGGATAAGCTGTGTAGTTTTACTCAGCATATCCGCCTAGTGTGTCCCTTATGATGTCGCTCCTGGAGCTGCTGCCGCTCTCTAAATAGGCAGTTGGTCCAGTAGAATTTGGAATTATTTTTTTTTGTGAACCAGCTTAAAAAAATACAAAACTTTTGTGTTAGGGCCTGTTCACATCACTGTTCGCTTCCGCTCCGGGGTTCCGTCTGAGGTTTCTGTCGGGTGAACCCCGCAATGGAAAGTGAAAGTGATAGCACAGCTTCCGTTTCCATCACCATTAGCGCAGTCGACTGCGCTATTAATTCCGTCCGAAAACCAGCCGGAATGGTGACGAACCACCGCTCCGGGGTTCCGTCTGAGGTTTCTGTCGGGTGAACCCCGCAACGGAAAGTGAAAGTGACAGCACAGCTTCCGTTTCAGTCACCATTGATCTCAATGGTGACGGAAACATCGCTAATGGTTTCCGTTCGTCACCATTCCGGCTGGTTTTCGGACGGAATTAATAGCGCAGTCGACTGCGCTAATGGTGATGGAAACGGAAGCTGTGCTATCACTTTCACTTTCCGTTGCGGGGTTCACCCGACAGAAACCTCAGAAGGAACCCCGGAGCGGAAGCGAACGGTGATGTGAACAGGCCCTAACACAAAAGTTTTGTATTTTTTTAAGCTGGTTCACAAAAAAAAATAATTCCAAATTCTACTGGACCAACTGCCTATTTAGAGAGCGGCAGCAGCTCCAGGAGCGACATCATAAGGGACACACTAGGCGGATATGCTGAGTAAAACTACACAGCTTATCCCGGGAGCCGCAGGGAATTCCGCCAGCAAAACCGCACCAAATAGTGGCGCAGGTTTCGTGAGGCTTGTCCGCTGCGGGAATCCTGCAGGGAAAAAAAAGTTTAGACTTACCCCGGCCGTAGTTTAAGTGACGCATCTCTCTCTTCTGAACGTAGCCCCGCCTCCTGGGATGACGCTGTAGACCATGTGACCGCTGCAGCAGTCACATGGGATGAAACGTCATGACAGGAGGCGGGGCTACGCTAAGAATAGAGGATCGCGTCACCAGGACTACGGCCGGGGCAAGTCTAAACTTTTTTATAAATTTAAAAAAGTGCCTTTTTTTTTTTTTCTCATTTGTGATTTTTGCGGCAGAACCGCAGCATTTCCGCAACAGAGGAGCGGCGATTCCACAGAATACATTGACATGCGACTGCAGTCACACTGCAGGTCCATTATTTTTGCAGCGTGTGGATGAGATTTGTTCAAACCTCACCCACTCTGCTGCGACTGTGATACGCTGCGGATTTTACACAATAAAATGTGTTGCATAAAATCTGCAGCGTTCACGCCTAGTGTGTTCCTACCCTAAGGCCGGATTTACACAAGCGTGTGCTTTTTGCGCGCGCAAAAACGTGGCGTTTTGCGCTTGCAAAAGGTCCATAACAGCTCCGTGTGGCAGCAGCGTATGATGCGTGGCTGCGTGATTTTCGCGCAGCCGCCATCATTATGACACTCTGTTTGTATGTTTGTAGCACGTGGTGCTTTTCTGTTTTCATTCATAGTTTATACGGCTGCGGAAGTGCTGGGCGTGATTTTCACGCACCCATTGACTTCAATGGGTGCGTGATGCGCGAACAATGCACAAATATCGGACATGTCGTGAGTTTTACGCAGCGGACTCGAGCTGCGTGAAAATCACTGACAGTCTGCACGGCCCCATAGAGTAACATAGGTCCGTGCGAGGCGCATGAAAATCACACACGTTTCACGGACGTATTACACGTTCGTCTGAATAAGCCCTAACAATAAGGCCCAGTTCCCAGAGTTTTTGGGCCTTGATATTGACTCGGACACTGCGTCAGAATCAGCACCAAACAACTTCCAAAACCGCCCCCCATTGATTTAATCTGAAATCAATGGGAGCCAGTCGCGGAAAAAAGAAAAAGCAGCACGTCCTTTCTTGCCGCGGTTCCGCCTCTGACCTGCCATCGAAATCAATGGGAGGCAGAAAATGCATTTTTCGCTGCGTTTTCTGTCTGCTGTCCTCAATCGCCGCAGGCAAAAAACGCGGCAAGATAGTGTGGGCAGGTCAAAATCTGCCTCAAAATTCGGTGCGCGGTTCCAGGCGGTCGCCGGTGCGCATGCGCGGGAGTTTGCGGGTGCGCGTGATCGGTCGCACGGGCGGCGGTGTTTGACGGCCCCCATGCTACCCAGGGCCGCCATCAAGGGGGTATTAGGGGTACTGATGTGAGAGGCCCGGCCAAACCTAATTGAAAGGGGGGCCCGCAGCTCATGACATTCTTTTGGTGAAAAAAACGGGCCCCATTGCAGGGGCCTGTTTTTTTTCTACCAAAGGCAAGTCGCGGCAGTTTGCCGGGCCCCCTTTTCAATTAGGTTTGGCCGGGCCTCTCACATCAGTATCCATAATACCCCCCCTGTTGGCGGCCCTGGGTACCATGATATAGTACTGGACGGAGTACCGTTAACAGGCGGTGCCACGGTAGGGGGGCCCAGAAAATGTAGATGTAGGGGGCCCTGAAATTCCTGATGGCGGCCCTGCTCGTTCATATTACACTCAGCCGTACAGGGTTAATATGGCTTCTTCCTTGCTTGCCCTCCATGTCTTTTCCATCTTTTTAATGAGAGCATCGAGAGGTAAGTCTTTGGCCATTTCCCTCTTCTCCGAATTGCTAGTACTGATCGGGAGCCCTGCACAGAATTTTGCTTCCATAAGAAAAGAGACAATGAGACCAACCTCCGCTGAGACCACCCAACTCTCTAGGCCCCATAGGAACTGCAGGAGATGCCTCCATGCTGCATTTAGAGAAATAGCGTACAATGACAGTCCACGTGTACCTACAACAAAGATATATATCTGATTCCCATATTTAGAGAATGTATCTACAAGCTTCATAAAACTGAGGGTATTCTAATAAAGACTTTATAATAGTATATAATAGCTTGTACAGTATAATTGTCTTTGGGCAGAATGTAAGAGAGAGTGTTTAGGTAGTCAATGGGTAAATTCAGTAGTTGCAGAGAAGGACGGGTTGAGAACTGCTGCACTGGAGCTCTGCACGAGAGCAGTCTTTTATAACTGGTATTCATACTATGCGCAGCTCTTGGAAGTATGTACTCCTATGTACTATATCATTTTATATAGCTTCATATTTTGGAATCTTTGCATTTTTTTCTTTTTTGGTGTAGGAAAATAAATACAGGTCGCAGGTAGAATTTTGCAATTGGTGCATGACAGTTCAAGTCATTTAAAAAGTATAAAATTAATAAAGATATTAAATTTTTTATTCAATTCTGAAGTTGATATATTCCTTTAGGTATTTGTGTGTGGGTGCCATACTGTACTCTTTTTAATCTTGCAAGCATGAGATAAAAGTATAACTGTAATATATAAATCAGATTTCATTTATGTGACTTGGTGTAATAGAAGTGGTTGTATGGGGGTCTACCTGGACTGAGCTTGTATGGATATGCACAGCGAAACAATAGATTAACTAATACTCTAATCCCTGGCCTAGCCGCAGTATCTGATTTATATGACCTGCACACAAATCCTGTAAACCAGCGATAACATATTAGTCTCAATGCCTGAGATTCATAAGCTGTGGATTTTGACAACAGGAATAGTTTAAATGAGCTGTATTGTATGATAACAAATCTGATATGATGTCTGGCTCTTCAGGACTCTTTAGACACCCAGAGTGAATACCAATTATTTCCCAGTGAATAGGCCAAAAAAAAGCGATAACCTTGCTTGTATTCACACAGGTCATTCAGAGACTCCATCATTTTAAGTTTCTTCATTCTGGATTCTTTGCTTAAAGTAATTTTGACCACATGCCCAAAACAGAGCTGCCTAAACAACATGATATCGACGGATTGTCAGCTTCGATTCATTATTGCAATGCCCTTTTGTTTTTCAGGGAATGCTGATTGAAGGACCCCCAGGACTGGAAGGACCAGCAGTATGTATCCAATTATTTCTTTCATATTGTTTATAGTCCGCTCAAAGAAAGAGTCAAAGAAATGTATAGAATGGAACAAATTATATCTACAGTATACTAGGGGGAGTTCCTATTTTATTCCTTTAGTGAATGTACCTGGGTGCTAAATTCTAAACTCACCATGAAACGTCATTGTGCTACTTATTGTGTTATCTTAATAGGTGCGGCACAGTGTATGCTCATGGGGCACCTTGATATACTTTATATATTGTAGGCGAATATTGAGAAATGTTACTTTATATTGCTTATCCTGCGCTGATCCTGAGCTACAGCTTTGCGTGAGAGACATTTGTTTTATTCTAAGAACACTACCAGATTTTTTGGGGAAAGTTATCCCTGCTTTATTCTGATGAGATCCAATCCTGTTCTTGGCACAAAATAGACAAATGTTACACTGAGCTGCATATCATCTGTCTGAAAGCAGCCCTTCAGACTTTTTTCCCTCCACAGCTGCATTCACAATTCTCCTGACTACTTAGCCCTGCGTGTTCAATTTCTGTACAGAGCACTGCATGATAGGTATTTGGCTAAGGGAATGTCTGTGAACAAACTGTCAGCTGGTCCCGGTAGTAACCAGCAGAACTAGGAATGCAGCTCCGGGCTATAGTACATACCGTACCACAGTACATAAATCTCTATATAAATGGTTAAATGATTTTCGAAAGTTGACTTTCTTTTGATAATTACTTTAGATAAATGATAGTTCAGACTAGTTAGAATATTTGTTTAGTATATATGGACAGGCCGGAAATTAGGGGGGGGGGGAGCAAATCAATTATATTATAATGCCCGGTTCTTTTTATTTATGATATTTCTATGAGCATGAATACTGATGACATTTTTTTTTCCATAGTTTCTGCATATTATAGAAGTTTATTTGAGTTTAAATCTGTATGGTATGACAGCTATATTTTTGTTTTATTTCTAGGGTCTTACTGGTCCACCTGGCTTGCAAGGACCCTCTGGACCACATGGAGACCCCGGTGAGAGAGTAAGTACTATTAACAGTTCCCTCTCATATACTTCTTATGATCTGCGTTTTGCAGATCATTTAACTAGAAGGATAAATCTGAATTTCTGGTGCCATACAATAGCTTTTAATAAGAATTTAAACTTTTCTTTCCTGCGTGACTTAAAATGTTCTTCCTCCTTAGGGTCCACCTGGACGTTCTGGACTTCCTGGTGCTGATGGTTTACCTGGACCACCTGGCACTATGCTAATGTTACCTGTAAGTTACCATATTCAGTAACCATAGACCATGTATAAGATGTTCTTCAGTTCCTACTTATTATTTGGTGTTCATAGTACATGACAGATCTGAAGAGTACAGTATTTTTGAAGACCATGTATTCTTAAAGAGCTTATATAAATGCAACTAATACCTGCACAATGAATAAATTGTATAATTAATGAATTAATAATTGGTGAATTACAATGTTCTTTCCTAGTAAATAATAGAAAACCTGGATACTATTAAGAGTAAAAGTTCTCCAGTAGTAAATGATAGCAAACTGTATATCAGAAAATCATCTCTATCACAACGCCAGGCATTTCGCCTCAAGTATTGTTATTTTAGAATGCCCAGCAGTAGCAATGGTTTTAATGTAGATGCACTGGATAAACACATGTACCCAGATTTATTCAAGCTACAAGATGCGCTAAAAGTTTAATACAATTTTTCTACCAGACAGTAAAAAAAATGCAGTAAATACAAATGCAAAGACTTGCTCCGTGAAGCAACATGTATCCAAACTTTATTTGTATCTTCTTTTCCAGTTCCGGTATACGGGAGATGGAGAAAAAGGACCACCTATATCTGCTCAGGAAGCTCAAGCTCAGGCCATTCTCCAACAGGCTCGTGTGAGTGGTAGACTAATTTTACCAGGTTACCTTATATAACATACAGTATACAAATATTTAAGACGGGATTCAATGCAACAATATATTTTCAGAATCATGCTAGAATTAACCAGCAGTGAACACTGATTATAATTTAGACTCAGAACGTTCTTTAGGGCACATTCAGACGCAGTGGAATTCTGCAGCAGCCGTTTTTTACATTTGTTTCTATACATTTTTAGGAAACTTAGTTCAGACGTTGGGGAAAATAACTGTGCGGAATTTAGGCTGCGGTGCAGAATTTTCCCTCCGCTGCATGCTCATTATGATGCGGAGAAGAAGTGGAATTTCACTGCGAATTTCAGCCTTTACAATGCAAAAACTGAAATCTGTGGCAAGTCCACTGTGATATCTGCAACGTCTGAATTACCTGTCAAATATGCAAATGTTGGTGCAGATTCATTGCGTAATTGCCTCAAATCTGCACCAACATTTGCAGCGGAAAAATTCCGCCACGTCTGAACATGGCCTTATAGTCATACACTCACTCTGGTAATATAATATATATATTGACATGTTAGTAAATTCCATATTTATTCTCTTGTTGAGAATTTGATTATAATGTTCATGTCAAATTATTATTTAAGTAAATAGAGTTTACTTTCATCCATCATACATAGATACATATACACATACGTACGTACGTACTTACGTACGTACGTACGTACGTACGTACGTACATATAGACATACATACATACATACACATAGACATACATACATACATATAGACATACATACATACATACATACATACATACATGCAATACTACAAGTAACAGTGATATTATTTGTTGTTTTTCTTAGATTGCCATGAGAGGTCCCCCTGGTCCAATGGGTCTTACTGGAAGATCTGGTCCAGTGGTATGTATTAATAGCTACTTCTACAATAATTGCTTCTTAGTGCAATAGTTTCTTGTTTATACACATACACGTTGGAACAGCCATATTATACGCTGAACTAATATTTATACGCATTAAGTCCTGATATTAGGAGATAAAAATAAAATATGATACAATCAACATTTAAAACGCAACTTCAAATATATGATCCTTTGATTTATTGACAAAATTGTAAGGATGGTGTTTCATTCAGTATAAACAAAATGGTTGCCAGAATTAGGGTCCATACATAGGCGAAAGCTGCATGCACAGACCGTGTACAGTGGAACTTAGAGTCCCTTAGGGAGCCATAGGCACTCAGTTGTTGCCATATGGTACTTCCATGAGATACAGGGTCACACCTGGCAGCAATGCTTCTAGAGGAGAATATTTCTCAGTAACACGTCATATCATGGAACATGTCAAAATTCCTAAAAATTTGGTCTGTATTGTGAAATGGTGAAAAATATTTTCAGCAGGTTTATAGATATATCTGTTCTGGTGAGACTGGATGACAACTATTATGGCCACTATTCTAGCTTCCAAATAGATGTCACCCAACTTACCTCCAGTCTTGAATCGCAAATAATAGAAATGATTGACATATAATTAGTAAGGAGCCAAGGAAATTATAATGGTGTCCATTAGGGTTTTTCTACGAACAGATATACTCTAAAAAAAGGATGAAAAGTGCAGTCAACCATGTGGCACGAAAACCTAGATTTACATACATTTTATGTATTACATAATTATAAAAAAATATGATTAACTTTATTATTATTATTATTCTTAGAATATTAGGGAAATCATATTTAAGGGGATATTCACACATGCCAGTTTTATAGCTAAAAAATTCATAGGTTCAGCATCCCCACACCCATCCAAAAAAAGCCACAAAATTGGCTTGTGTGACTATAGGAATGTATCAACCTTTCTATGCCAGTTTTTTGGTTCAAAAGTCCCAATTTGTAGTGCAATTTGCAACATTTGACCTTATTTTGCCACACTTTTCACTTTTGTAATAGGGAGTGTGGCTTCTTAAAAGGGGGCAGGACCACAGCGGCACGACAAATTAATTTTGATTTACGCCACAAAACTGATATAAATTATAGTGGAAATGTACACCAGCTCTTAGCTTAGATTTTACTCTGTGGGGCGGAGCAAGGTAAAGGCTCATGCTGGGTCCCGTACCTTACACTGCCTCCGATTAGACTACCCCTCTCCTCTCCCCTCGGGCAACTAAATAAGAATAAAAAATAAAATAAAATAAATGAATACTCTTCATCCACCCTCTAGGTCCCCTCAGGCTCCCTCAGTATGGTACGGCTTATACAATGTCTTGACACTGGGCAGCATTAGGTACTTGTATGAGCCGCAGCATGCTGAGGGAGCCTGAGGGGACACAGAGAGGAGAAGAGGAGCCGTAAGGTGAGTGTGCTTTTTTTAAATTTATCTAATGGGATGGAGGAAATAGATGGTGCATGGACACAAAGGTTGCGGCACAATTGTGGCTCATAGTCGTCCAAAAGATGCGCCCCATTTATTATTAAAAGTTGTGCCCCATTTATTATTTCTTAATAAATGTGTTGCATCTTACTTCAGCTTTCTTTCTATTTAGACTGGCGTATGAAATACCAGTCTTAGTAAATTTCCACCTTAGTGTTAAAACCAGCAATTTCCATTTCATTTAATAATAAGTTAATAATAATATATAACTTTTTAGTAACACATCCCGTTACTTCATCCACAGTATACTGTTAGAACAGATATTAATGAAAAGTTTATTAAACTTTCTAATACTTATGCATTTCTTTAAACAGAGCCTAGGGTTTATTATACTTTGCGTTAGTAAATCCCGCTATATGGCTGCCGAATTGAAGCTGTTTAGTAAACATGAAACTGTCACAACCGATAATAACGTCTCCTTCGACCTAGCATAATCTGAATATCCCATTGCCTTCTATGAATTGAATGAACTATCCATTCAGCTTTGGCCTAGTTTTCCCTTGTTGTTCCATGGCCTATTAACTCATAATAGAAAATTTATTTTTCACAAAGTTTTAATAGGTCTTCCTACATCCAAACAAAATATATTATTTTTGGAGCCCTCTCTATTTAGAAAAGCAAGTTATCGATTGTGGTGGTTAGACGAGAAACGAAAATTTTTTTTTAGACCAATTTAATTAACACTTTGGTAAAGCGTACATTGCATCGCATATTTTATCTGAGAGAATCTATTGTATTGAAAACAATTCCATGACCCATTAAAGTGTAGACGTGCAGACAGCATTGATTGCAGCTACAGTGTTATGATTAGACATTTTCTCTAATGAAGTTTATGAGCTTGAAAGAAATGAAACAAGCAATCCAGTGCCGAAAAATCCCGCTAATATGGCTCGCAAATAGCAATACACGACTCTTATAATGTAGCAAAACTTTAGACTGTGAAATGGAATTTGATTAAGATTAAAATGTGAATAGTGTTGTTGTTTGGCAACGCTGGGTCCAGTAATGCAGAGTAAAGGATGCAGTGAATATAGGAATAAATTCTAGTTCAAGATGACAAAGAACATATATATTAAAAAATATATATATCAACAGTAAATATAAGTGATTACATTCCCTTCGTCTGTATCTTATGGGAAGGTATCCTAAACAACTGCCACATGAGCTCCCATAGGATTGTCACTCAAGTGTCGTAGTCTTATGTACGACCTAATTATGCTGTGAATTATCTCCTGCCATGATAGATGTATAACTATAGAAAATCTTCCATTAGGACAATAAAAGGATTTTTCTAATAACCCAATGAATCACATTAGAAATTCGAATATATTAGGTAATTTTCGATTCACTAATATATCAAGTATGGTATAAATGCAAAGTCCTGTAACTTCAGTACTATAGACGGTGCAAGGCCTTCATAATGCAGAATTCATAGTAAATTGTAGCATTCAAATGATAATCAGGACGATAACTTTTTTGGGAGAAAAGTGCTATGATCAGAATTTTTATTGGGAATATGGAGAAATCTTTAAAGGCTAGGTACACCAAATTATTTATTTTTTACTAAGTCAATGTTTTCAGTGTTTTAAAACAATGTTTTAAGATATAGCTTCTAGGTATATTGTATATCCTGCATGTCTTGGACATAGGATACAGCTAATTTCGATTAAATGTCATTTTTATGGCACAGTGAACCTTAAAAAAGAAACCACAAAAACTATGGCTGAATTGCGGTTTATTTTTCAGTTCCGCCTACAAAATAATTAGAAAAGTTTCTCAGTACATTATTAAAAAATACAAATCGTCCTGCAATAAACAAGCCCTCATATGGCTCTTGAAATGCGATGATGGAAAAATGAAAAGGAAAAAACGAAAATTGGATGTGTCCTCAAGGCAGTGTTTGACACCCCCGACATACAATGCCGGGAAGACTGTATTGTGTACTTCGGCAGATTTATTTTTCTCTTTTGAAACGAGCAGTGACAGAGGCGTTTTGTGGCAATTTGGCTCAGTTTTTTAAGCCAAAGTCAAAAGTGGAGCCGAAAGGAAGGGAAATTATAAAGAAAAGACTGATGTATTTCCTTTCTTTTGTGTCCACTCCTGCCACAGGGCAGGGCAACGATCAGCAGATGAACGTTTGTTCATCGGCTAATTGTGTCATTTTAAATGCCGAAAATATTATCGTTGTAGGCAGAACATCTCTGTGTAACCAGGGAGAGGTGCTGCCAACATGACAGAAATGTATGGAGACGAGCGATCGTAGTAACGAGCTCTCATCCCCATATTAGCGCCCTGTGAAAGGGAGTAAATGAGTGCCGATCAACGGGCTGTCTCCTTGATTGGTGCTCGTTTACACGGGCCATTTCTCTCTATTCCTTCCCCATAAAAATAAACATGGCATTGGGCTACTGAGAGATTGAAGTGATAGCCACTTGCTAATCACCCTTTGGCCTGTAGTCATCTCATGTTTATTTGCAGCTTCATATTCCTAAATGCACCAAAAGCAATTACACTATGGAATTACGGTAGTCAAATATTCTCCATGATAATTCATGTTCATATTTAATGCTAATAGATCAATATATATGCAAATGAAATACAAATATTTACTAGAAAAAGTAAATAGGAGCTCTTTATATACAAAATCTTTTCTTAATGAAACTGAGCCACATGAAATCTGCACAGAGCTAGTGAATATGATTGATGTTCATCCAGCTACGTCTGCAATTTATCATGTGCCAAAGATGACCTAAAACAGCGTCTAGCATGGAAGCTTTCCGGGAATGGCCATTAGACTAGTGTCTTACATGAACACGTTGAAATTGTATTTTTAAATTACCCTGGACATTCAGTGGTGGTGGATTAAGAGGCACCCGCGGCACATAATCACCCACTGAAACCTTGCAAATCTTATATCTATCACCTTGTACAATTATATCATTACTGAGGGAGAAAAAAAAACAAAGAGGATCCCAAAAATAAGATCATGTAACTTGTCACTGGTTCCCACAATAGGATGGACAGGCTGTATACTCTCATCATGGAGTATAAATAGGGTGCCTTCCTGAGACAACCTCTTTTAACTTTGTGGTGACTTTGGGGCTAGTTGAAAATTCCTGAAAAAACATTTTCCCTCAATCAGTATATAGGGTATTATTTCACTTCTATAATATATATATATAAAAAAAAAAAAAAAATCCAAAATACAATGTCAAAGAAATAACTCCCTTGCAACTTTCATATTTTTTTTTTTCCTTTTACATCAAATGTTTTATTCTGTCAATGAACCCAGAGGCTGTTGGTCAGTCTGTACCTATAACATACTGAATGCAGTATTACACTGCACCTGTTATTGACTGACCAATATATAGTATACAATATGCTCTAAAACAGTATGAAGCAGAGCGCCTATCTAGTCATTGAGATGCGGTGTTCTTCCCAGTAAGTTAAAAGTGCAGCCTCCACTCAGACAGCCGTAAACCATTGCTTTGCTGCTTAGACAGTTCCACTGAAGTAAATTAATGGTAGTTACCACTTACCATGGTTCACAAGGGTTTGTCAGGTTGGGCGACAATTTTGAGAACCTCTTCTGTATATAATATATTGTAAACTGTAAGCATAATATTTGACCAAGTCCTGGGCTGATCTAAGATGTTAAAGACTATGTAAACCTTTGAAAGGCTTTTTTTTTTCATTAATAATAATAATAATAATAATAATAATAATAATAATAATAAAAAGGTCAATCAGTGTGATGGGTGCAACTTTATAAATAGTTTTTATTAAAAATTATTTTTACTTTTTGAGATACAGCTGCTCTTTTATTCTATATGCAGAGCAGTGTTATCGTTCGCTATATCCTATTCCCGCCAGGTTCGTGGGACTGACAGCTTCAGTGTCGGCGGATCCTGCGTGTCTCTGACACCCAGGATCCACCTGTTACCCATCACATCTAAGTTGTGATAGATTACACACGCAGGACCCGCTGACACTGAAGCCGTCAGGTCCGCGGGACTGACGGATTCAGGTCATAGCGAACGATACAGCTGCTCTGTATAGAGAACACAAAGCAGCTGTATCTCAAAAATTAAAAATACGTTTTTAATATAAACTATTTCTAAAGTTGCACCAGTCACACTGATTGACCTTTTTATTTAAAAAAATGCCTTTCAAATGTGTACATAGCCTAGGCGCATGTATAAAGTCAGTTCTGTGAAATCTTATAGTCCCCCTTTAAAAATGTCATGTATACACAACAGCAATTTAAGATCATTTTAATCTTCTTAAATTTCCTTGTATACCCATAAAACATAATGTGCAAGAATTAGCAGGTGTGTGCATTACATTTTTCTGGAAATTTGGTCAATTTTCTTAAACCAAAAAAATGACATCTCATGCCCCATTGTTGCTCCCTCTTTACCAAGGCCATGTATGCCCACTGACACTGTGATCAAATCACTTTGTTGCCCATTGACCAATTTATTAGATAAAAAATACATAAAATTCATATGCTGCAAAGAATAGTCCATACCACTTGACACTAATGTTTAGAGAGATACCCTGGTGAGACAGGACCGGGCATAGAAAAGCATCCTCTTGGCATAGTGGCCTTACAGTACAGAAAGCAGAAGGCATTAAAGAAGAAAAGACAAAACATTGGAGCTCTTGGTGCATTAAGGAGGCGTGAGGCATTTTAAATATTAGTTCTGCAGTTTTACTGCCTTTAGCTGGCGGAATATGAGATATTAATACATGTTTGTAAAGCATTGAGGACCATTGTCAGCTGTTCAGCGATCGCACCACAAGGCGGCTGTAGACGTCCAGTTATTTTATTAGTAGTAACATGGGCAAACCCTTAGGACCACGGAACAATACAACTCCGTCAATGGGATTTTTGGCCACATTTGAGGCTTTAGTTTGTTTCTGTATTTTAAGAAATACTGTCCTGCGTTCCTAAATAATAAACATAGTCAGTAAGAAGTAAATCTGAGAAATATTTTATAACTGGCAATAAGCATTTTGTAGGATGCTTTATCTCCCTTGTGAATTTATATGTTTTTTGTATGTAAAATATGGTAAATGTACGAGGATAATGTCTATATTGTATCTAGAATTTTAGGGGATAAAGCATTTACCTGCATGTCACAAAATAGGCCGCGAAGGGTTACAGATCTGGACATTGCATTACCCATGTGGCTGTTGCATTGATTTATATAGGAAGGAACTGGGGACATACAGATGTAGCAGAGCTGATTTGGAACAATATTATTTGTGATCACGCTCAGTTAAAGAACATTGACACATACAAGAAAATACCTCACCAATAAATCCATTCAGTTGTTCGCTCCTCCTCAAAATTCTGTTCAGCTGTTTATTAGTGACAACTGTTTCACCCACCTGTGTTTTCCAAAAGTGACAACAGAAAATAGCTGCCATTAGGGATGCCAACCAGCAAGAAAAGTATCACCCAGGCAGATATATCCTTCCAGGAGTCAGGAAAGACTAGGCGAACATTTCCTGCTGCTACTTTAGGAAACTATAGAAATGTAAAACAGTCATTACTAAAACATGAAGGAACAAAATAAAAGATCTCATTAAGGTGATGTCGTAGGTTTACCTGAAGTCCTATTAAAAATTACAAGAAAAATCATCACGATGTCATCTGTAATGACAAACTCAGCTCTGCTATTTATATATATATATATATATATATATATATATATATATAAAATATTTCAACTTCCTCTCTTTTTGTCTTCTTTTATAGGGTTCACCAGGTTCTCCTGGAATTAAAGGAGAATCAGGAGATTCCGGGCCTCAGGTAAGGGATTTTGTAAAGATGAAACCATATACTCTATTCTCTTTTGAATAATGTTGTTGTGATTTTTATGTATACATCATACCTTTAATTGCTTATCTTTACAGACTGCACTTCCAGTTCTACAACTTGTCTACACCATGCATTCAAGCTTCAATAATTTTCATGTACAGTGACATACATTTTATTTTTTGCTTTGCAGGGTCCTAGAGGAATTCAAGGTTCCCCTGGGTCAATGGGTAAATCTGGCAAACGAGTGAGTAATGAGTTCTTTATTCCACAACACTCTCTCAACATATGTTATATAGATAAATGGAATTGTAATTAGTCACAGTAAAAAAACATTTAGCAATGAAATGGTTAAAATCGAAACATACCAGTGAATTAGTATGTGCATGACATAATAGAATTTGGAAACAAAGCATAACCCCATTGAATTAATTTTATTCAACAGTGATTGAGTTGATACATAGATAATAGATAGATAGCCAGATGACAGATGATAGATAGATAGATAGATAGATAGATAGATAGATAGATAGATAGATAGATAGATAGATAGATAGATAGATAGATAGATAGATAGATAGATAGGTAGGTAGGTAGGTAGATAGATAGATAGATAGATAGATAATAGATTGACAGATGATAGATAGATAGATAGATAGATAGATAGATAGATAGATAGATAGATAGCTGATAGATAGATAGATAGAAATTCAAAAAAATAAGCAGCACTCCACAGCATAGTAGTCAAAAAAGTGAAAACCGTTTATTCACCCATATGTAAGATTGCTACGTTTCAGTCCCAATCTGGACCTTTCTCAAGCAGGTTGAGAAAGGTCCAGATTGGGACTGAAACGTAGCAATCTTACATATGGGTGAATAAACGGTTTTCACTTTTTTGACTACTATGCTGTGGAGTGCTGCTTATTTTTTTGAATTCCTAAATTTGGACTATTGGTCGTGGTCTGAAGGCTTGCACACACGAAACCCCTGATAGAGGTGATTATTTCAAGATTTGTGGTGCGGTTCTTCTTTGTATTTCCTAGATAGATAGATAGATAGATAGATAGATAGATAGATAGATAGATAGATAGATAGATAGATAGATAGATAGATAGACAGACAGACAGACAGACAGACAGACAGACAGATAGATAGATAGATAGATAGATAGATAGATAGATAGATAGACAGACAGACAGATTAGATAGAGAGATATGGATGTAGCCATCTTTATCTTGACTCTGACTTTTTGCACTATGCTATCACACAAAAAAAGCCAAAAAGTAAATCTAAAGTTTCTTGTCACTGTGCATTTAATGCCTTAAAAGTCAAGATAAACATGGCTATATCTGTAAATAGATAGATGGGTTGATAGATTAGTTGCAAAGTATAGGCAGCACTCCAATGATTTAAAGTGAAAAAAAAAAAAATAGGACTTTATTAGCCCGTATGTGCCCATATGGGCTAATAAAGTCCTTTTTTTTTTTTTGGAGTGCTGCCTATACTTTGAAACGTATGGATTGGAGGGACAAGGAGTCTAAAAGGGGTTTTACACTGGGTGATTATCGTGCAGACGAGCTTTCATAGAACGCTCTTGCCGATAATTGCCCAGTGTAAACAGGGCAGCTATCAGCAGATGAACGAGCAAATGCTCCATCATCTGCTGGTCGTATCGTTTTAAAAAAGTAAAATATTATTGTTGTCAGCAGCACATCTCCCTGTGTAAACTTAGAGACGCTCTGCCAACATGATAATAATGTATTGGGACGAGCGTTCAGAGTAACGACCGCTCGTCCTCATCCATAGCTCCGTGTGACAGGAGCAAACGAGCGCCGATCAACAATGTCTCGTTGAACGGCGCTCGCTGCACCGGCCGCCTATCGCACAAAGTAAAATGGCCTTAAGTCCCGAGGCCTGCACCCTAGCCAGAGGCTGGAAACTTTGCTGCTCTATTTCTACTTTTTTTCTGAGTTGATAGATGGGAGATAAATAGATATTAGATGGATGGATGGATGGATGGATGGATGGATGGATGGATAGATAGATAGATAGATAGATAGATAGATAGATAGATAGATAGATAGATAGATAGATAGATAGATAGATAGATAGATAGATAGATAGATGGAGTGAGAGAGAGAGAGAGATTACAGCATTCATTATGCCAGCAATTCGAGATTCCAGTCTCAGTGCATATTTTCAGTAATCTTTGGGTTGTGCGACTTCATAAAGTATTATTATTTTTTAGCATAATACAGTGATAGGCCTTGTTATTAAACCACATATAGAAAACACGTCATTGTGATTATATTAGCTGTGGAGCGTTAATTAATATGATTTATGTGTTCATTTCAGGGACGCCCAGGAACTGATGGTGCCCGTGGAATGCCAGGAGAATCCGGGTCCAAGGTATGATTACATCTATGTCTACTTAGTTATGTGATTGTCAGGTATAGTAAATGGGCACCAGTCATGCAGTAGGATTCAGTACTGGTAATAAGACTTAACAGAGATATATATTCGGGTATAATCCTGTTCATTCATTGCTATAAATTTTCCATTGTCGTTAGTTGTACCATTTTTCAGCATAGATGTTTAATCACCTTAATTCATTTTTATCATTTCACAGGGTGACAGGGGGTTTGATGGCCTTCCAGGTCTACCCGGAGAGAAGGGGCACAGGGTGAGTCACTTCTTGGCTTGTCATGATAGCCATTGTTTTGTTACATTCACATCCTTTATTTTGTTTTTATTTTTAATTCTTGTGCTTATCCAGCAGAGGGCGCTTTCTGCTTTGGTCTTTTATTCCTGACATTGTGTTATAAGAAAACAAATGAATTAGCCTCGTTCTTAAGCAATTTGTTTACTCTTCTGTGTGTAGTTACTTTACAAGGACATTTTGTACATTCATTTATAAAAACACTACAGTCCATGATACACCGTCTATTGATGTACGTCACTTGTTTATTGTTTTAAGTCTACTCTTTGCCTTTGTTTGTAAATACCCTTTAGAATTGATTGTTAATGTTATATTTTAATCAAACACAATCCTTTTTTTTTCATATTAGAATAGTTCCCCTGTATTCATAGGAAATGCACTCTTAATATGAGAGAATTTAGGTGGACTGTCATGATTTATGGAGTATGAAGTATGGCTGACTCAGTGGCTCAGTGCGTTCCTCTTAGTTTGCTAGGTTGATGCCTCATCAAGTTATTCTTGTATGCACAGTGTCTTTGCAATTGCTGGGATCCCAAATTTTTTTTCTTAATTATTAAAAAACTAATTTTTCAGGGTGACAAAGGTCCACAAGGCCCACCTGGTCCTTCTGGTGAAGATGGAGACAGGGTAAGAAAATGGAACATGAGACACCAATCAATCAATTCATTCATTTTGTATCTTAACCTGTCTAAACACGTCCACATGGCAATTCTTATTGTAGTAAATTTGTAAAGACCTTTGTTAAAATGGCCAAACATGTAACTAAACATTAGGAATATGTAAAACACATGTGATACATGTGCTCTTTTACCAGAATATTTGTACCGGAATACAGCTTTACAATGCCAATGATACTTCCATACAATGCCCTCTCAATACAGCCATGCAGTACCCCTATAAGGCTTTGTTCACATAATCTTTTTTGTCTACGTTTAACGTATATGCTGGGAAAAGCTCCCGACGTATATGTTAAATGGAGGCTGCGACGGATGCTTAACATTGACATCAGTCACCCATAGGCTAAATTGGCATCCGTTTACGTCATGAAAAGATATTGGAAAGCTCATGACGTAATCATTTAACGGATGTATTTAACATATACGTTTTTTTACTCGACTCTGTGGGATGGAATAGTGTAGTCTACTACGCTATTCTATATGTTTTTACTTTTTTGGGGTATATTGACATATTCTAATCAGACGAAGGCCAAAAGGAAACTCTTTGTCCTCCGTCCGACAATCGAGCCCTATGGACACGTTTAGCGTGTATGTCGGTACCTTTCCCAATGTGCATGCTTAATGGAAACAAAAAATGTGATGTGGACATGCCCTAATACCACCAGACAATGCCAAATAATACATCTAATATTATCATATAAACTCTTCTCTAGCCAATATTTAGAACTGACCGTGGAGTGAAATGTTTTTCTGTTCCACTCTTAGTTAGCCACTGGGGGGTGGAGTCCCATTCTCCAAAAGCGGGGCAGGGGTTAGTGGTGCCCTAGGAAATGGAGTCCCTAGTCAATTGTCCAGTTTGCCACCCCTTTACTGCTGGCACATCTTGGTTATTTCCTATTGACATCTATAGAAGTTCTACTTACATGGCTTCTAAAAAAAAAACCTGCAGTGGTCTAACTGGGCCCTAAAGGCTACAACAATATAGGTATAGGCTTTATTCTTTGATACCTTAGGTTCTAATTTCTACCATAAATCTGAAAACTCTAAGGCCCCATGCACACGAACGTGCTTTTGCAGCCGCAATTCCCCCGAAAATCCACGGGAGAATTGCGGCCCCATTCATTTCTATGGGGCCATGCACATGACCGTGGTTTGCGGGTGGCTCGCGGCTGACAGTCCCCTGCCGGCCAACCCAAAAATCACGGGCGTGCACATGGCTACAGTCGTGTGCATGAGGCCTAACACCAATTCATTTAAGGTCGTTTCTTTCAACCATATCTGTTGAGTAACTGACAACTAAAGCTCTTGGAGCACATTAACAAACCACTTTCTAGAGGGCTTGAATAATTTAGCAACAGCGATGGATGTCCGTTATTAGGGGTATATGCAAACGATATGCCCTAAACGTTTTCCGGATGGTTTATATGGCTTATATTGCTTTAATAGATTTGACTCAGTAAGGAACATAAGTTTATACATGTAAGATGTAATTGCAATTTCTACTAAACATTTCCAGAAACTTATTGAAATGTCAGGTAATTGCCAAAGTTTTATTGAGGTACAAAATATCAGTTTATGTATCCATTCTTTGACAGCAAGCAGAGATTTTTAAAATAAGGAATTTAACCCCAAAGTAAACTGGAAAGCTGCTTTGCTTTTTATTAAAAAAATAAGATTATATACATACAATTGTAAAAATCGGTTTAAGTGAGTTAAAGGGGTTGATAATCCCTTGGCAGAAAATAAGACCCCGAGATGATTAGCTAATTCCGGGGGGTTCTACTACTAAAGAAATGAAGCATTACATCATGTGGAATAACTTCAGCCATGTACATATCATGGCTGAACATAGAATAATGTTGCGTGTGTATAATAATTATATATACAGACACATTGTTACCGCGCTAGTTGGGTACAGTGGGGCCAGGTATCAATAGTATTTATTACTTGCATTACTCATTCATATTATTTCCACTCCGTCAGAGGGAGCAGAACAATGAAAATACTGGAAGCGCCGGTTTTGTTGTACGAGGAACACCATATAGGCATCCATCAGAAACCATTGACTTTAAAGGGTTCTGTCTGGTTTCCATCAGGGTGTTCGTGGTTTCACCGGAAACAATAGCCCAGCATTTTGCGCTATCGTTTCGGGTGTTTGTAGCTGGATCGGTGACGGAGACCCCTAACGGAGTCTCCAGCGCAAATGTGAACAGGCCCTAAGCTTGTTGCATGTGTACTCCGTGTTTAGGGAAATAACATGTCACACTCTCGCGTCCGCTTGTCAATGCCTAGAACTGATAAGCTCCTGCAGTCATGGGCATTAATAAATTGAAACCATTTTACTAGCTAATAAATATAGCCTAATACTTATCCTACAGTTTAGCACTGCGGGCACATTTGCATTCAGTTCTCACAGCGGCTTTGTACAATTAGCCCTTTCTGTCCATCATAGGAAAGGTTATACAACACTACATATATTTTACAATTTGACAAATACAAACACATTGGTTGCTTGTCCCGTTTTACGTGCCGTGTGTTTTAATAACAGGAGAAACAGCTTTTTCTTTTGTGTAACAGGGAGAAGATGGAGAGGTTGGACCCAGAGGGCTGCCCGGTGAACCTGTGAGTGACACATTAATCTGTCGTATACGGAGCTCTCACTTTATATCTTTACAATTTCGCAACGCAGCTGAACATGCTGCCTTGTCCCTGACTGAGGAATCATCTGCAACTCCAGTGTAACCTTTACCCTGCCAGAAGACCACAGCAATATTTCCTCCAAGAACCTGTGAACAGTGTTGGATTCTCAACACCTTGTGGATTTTTTGGCCTATCCAGCAAGTTAATTGAGAAATAGAGGATCATTGCATATCAACATATACAATTGGGCTATATGCACACGTTGCGAATTGTGCTGCGGAAAATACACAGCAAAACCGCAGGAAACTGCAAGAAATTTGCAGCAAAAAAACGGTGCGGTTTTTACGTTTTGCGGCGTAAATCACTGCGTTTTCGTGCTGCGGGTTTTGCTGTGCATTTCTGTAGAACTGCAGAGATAGAATTTTCATGCGGGATAAATTGACATGCCGCGGTATTCGAAAATACGCACCGCGGGTCAATTTACATCCCAAAAAATACCGCAGCATGGACATGAGATTCCTTGGAATCTCATTGCCTATGCTGGTACTGTATTACACTGCGGTTTTGCCGCACTCAAATACACGCGGCAAAAACGCACATAATACGCATCGTGTGCATTGACCCTTAAAGTGGACATTTCCTAAATAAAAAAAAATAAAAAAAAAATATATATATATATATATCTACGTATACACACATATATATATATACACCTTTATATATATATATATATATATATATATATATATATACATATATACATATATACATATCTATATATATTTTTCTATTTGGGATATATATATATATGTACCGTATATATGTATATATATATATATATATATATATATAATGCTGTTAGTAAATTATTGGAATTTGCTGGTATCCTTTCTACAGTATTTTTCGGTAGCAGCAGATAAGAATTTTATAATTTACTATATAAATGTTGGGTTAGTGATTACATTTATCCTGAGCTACAAATATAATATCTGGAATTGTCATCTTAGATGACTGAAATGACCTTCCACTGCGTTATCTCCTCCAGTGCAGACCTATTATAACAGTATACAGTAGTTGTAATATATAATAGTATTGACACTTTCCGTCAGTAAATATATATGAATGATAAGCAGGCGCCACTATAAAGCAGGCAAAAATAATGAAAGCGTTATAGACCCTATTTTGAATCAATAGATCATATCCTATTGTTTGGAGGGGACGTCACCTGTAAGCGATGCTCTAGGATTTAGTGGCTATTAGTATACATATACGTAAATAAGTTATCTAGCTGCTCTTTCATCTCATATTATCTCTTTATTATTGTTGTTGAGATTATTTCCACCAGGTATGACTGAGTAACTGAATATTTTCTTCCAGGGTGAAAGAGGATTATTGGGACCAAGAGGTTCTCCCGGTCCTCCAGGACAACATGTAAGTATATAATAACTGCTAAGAATAATGTATATAATACAAATATAAATTATAAACAGAGTTCTACAAACTAGATACAGTATATCCCAAAATAGACTCATAGGTCTTAAAGTTGGTCTGACATGTTCTCTAAAGGTTAATCAAGAAAAAAAACAATGGAGGGTCTTGTTTAAAGAGTATTTTACTTTAAAGATTGGATAATAGTGATAACTTCATTATGTGGAACTCTTTATGGTCTAAAATATGTACTGTACCACAACTACCTTATGTTACTATTCTATGTGAGTCGCAATAGGAGATAACTCACTGCTTTAGCCATAGCCCTATATTTGCTCATGGACCCTCACTTAAAGGGGTATTGCCAACTTAGACATTTATGTATTTATAAATGTCTGATAGATTTGGGCAGCAAGCGAAACGGGGTCGGTAGAGCCCCGTTCTTGATATAGCTGTGGGTGCCAGAGATGGTACCCGCATCTATAAGACATTTATGTCCTATAGATATGACATAAATGTCTAAGTTGGAAATTCCTCTTTGAGTCAGAAAGAAGTATAGTATATAAATAAGTTTATGAAAATACATCTTATTTTACATGCAATATGTAAATCATATTTCACTATAGTGTTTTGTTTAGTTAGCATTTAACATGACCTTTGGTTTCTTGTTTGTCAGGGTGTTGCCGGTGTTGATGGTCCTCCAGGACCCAAAGGAAACTTGGTATGTATGTTTTTAATAATTTTTTGTGTAACGTCTATTGACCAAAACACTGCCATATAACCAATGGCATTAACATATCATGGTGTATATAGTTGGGCGTTTGTCAGCTGATCGTTGCCATGTTTACATGAGCCAATTATTGGGAACAAACATTCTTAAAAAAAATATGTTTGCTCGATTACAGACCCATGTAAGGCTTCATTCACATCTGCGCCAGGGCTCCGTTCCGACGGAACGTCGAAGCTTTCCGTCGGAACGGAGCCCTGACTGACACAAATGGAAACCATAGATTTCCGTTTCCATCACCATTGATTTCAATGGTGACGGATCCGGTGCAAATGGTTTCCGTTTGTCTCAGTTGTGCAAGGCTTCCGTCGTTTTGACGGAATCAGTAGCGTAGTCGAGTACTGACAGTTAATAGTATTTTCTCTAAATTAGCTATGATTAGGAGTCTATGGACTGGAAATACGTAAGCTTTGATTGTACTGTTGTTCATAATGATGATGCAATCATTTTATATGGCACAATTGCTGAATTAGTCCCTAGACTATACTTGTCAAGCTACCCCAAAATTACTATTGTCCCTCCCTCAGCAGTAGGTAAGTATGAAGGGAGAGAGGGTAGAGAATTATATAGGGTCATACTAAAGTCTCTGCTACTGTATAACTAAACTTTTATGGCTCAGTGTTGAATACGGAGCGAGTATGTTAGTGACACCTAAATGAATTGAAATTGAATGATCATGTTGCTGCTTTCTAGAATGGCCCACATAAATTGGCTCAATGACTGGAATAATGAAAAATCTGCCACACTATGAAAATGTATGTTTCTGTTTTAGAAAGATGATAGATAGATAGATAGATAGATAGATAGATAGATAGATAGATAGATAGATAGATAGATAGATAGATAGATAGATAGATAGATAGATAGATAGATAGATAGATAGATAGATAGATAGATAGATGATAGATAGATGATAGATAGATGATAGATAGATAGATAGATAGATAGATAGATAGATAGATAGATGATAGATAGATAGATAGATAGATAGACAGACAGACAGACAGACAGTCAGATAGATCGATCGTTTGATCGATTGATCGATCGATAGATCTTTTTTTTATTTTGCCTTGATTTGTTTCAATGTAATTTTTTTTTATCATTAAAATTTATATAATTCTTGTTTACACGTTGTTTTGCTAGGCAGCGCTAATGCAATCTAGTAGGTTTGCCTTCACTCTAGTTAAAATCTTTGTTAGGTATCTCTTTTCTAAGGGCACGTTCAGACCTGGCGGATTTGCGGCAGAATTCTGCTGCAGACAGGCCACAGAGGAAATCCGCACTGGACTTTTCTTTCTCTGTTTTCTATAGCTTTTTAGTTCATTAGTGCAGACATTGCAGAAAATAACTTTGCCGAAAATAGCAGCATGCACAGTCTGTTGCAGAGAAGTAGCAAATTATTACCACAGATTTCTGCCCTTGCAATGCAAAGTCTGAAACCTGCGGGAAAATTTACTGTAAAAACTGCCACATCTGGATGCACCCTCACATATGCAGATTTTGCAGCAAATTTGTTGCATAATTTTTGACCACGTCTGAAGATGTCCTGTAGGGCCACTAATTTCAAATTTTGGCTGACTTAGTTAACACTTAGTAATGACACATACAAACATATACTATGTAAAGTTGTGTTCTTTAGTCTGACCTGAAGTATTTGAGAAAAAAATTAACACACGACCATTAACCAAACTGAAAAACTTCATTGACATGCAAATGTATGCACTATCTGTCGGTAACTACTGGGACTATAAAGCTATCCATTTTTATTTTTTTTAATCTTTTTGTATTTTGAATTTTTCTGTTTTCTATGGCACAATAATGCTAAAATGAGTTGCTTCAAAGTTTTCCCAGTTACGCATAACAATGCATTACAATGGACCTCTAGTTTTATAAAACTTTACATATCGGTAGTACTTAGGATTATGAGCATTTTCTCCATATATTTAAACCTTTTGTTTTCTATTTTCCTCCGCTACCCCCACACAGCTATGATCAAAATACGTGTAGCTGCAGTATTTGAACTACTATGTATCTTAATAGTCATGTCAGGAACTTGGCCTAATGGGCCTAATGGTTCATACGTCTAATTTGCATTTTCTGTGGCATGTGAACAGGGTTGTAGAAACCCCATTCATATTCATGGGATGCGGCTTGTCATCGGATTTGATACAAAGTTCTATCCAGATTTCTTCTCAGGGGAATACAATAGGAATCTGTCAACAGATATTTAAGACCTAATTGATATTACATTGTTGGCAGATGCCTCTAAGAAATGGCGAATCTGCCATGAACAACTTATTGTCTATGTGCAGGTTTGGTTTTGATTCCCACTACTTTACATTTTTTCTAATGTGAACCTTTAAGTGGATGTAGATTGGAAAGCCAGTTTAAATCAGAGCAATAAATCGTATATTAAACCTACTGGTCCTGAAGAAGGTATATAGCACAATGGTACATGTATACAGTAGGGTTCACAATTTAATTTATTTAACCAGTTTTGCAGAAGGCCAGTTAAACTAAAAGTTTGTTTTGTTGAAACATGGGAGGAAATACAAATGTCAAAAAGATTTTATCCTGGTTGACATTAGTGCTTATCACTGTATAGCCTTGTTAATATTTTTGATCATTATGATTAATTTTGACAAGTCCTCTAAAAATGTCCTCACAGTGACTAACAAACCATTAGTTTGACCATTAAAATGGTTATATTTAAATTTGGATATGAAATTATCAATATTATAATTACATTTTTTGCATTTTAGGGACCTCAAGGAGAACCTGGACCAGCAGGTCAGCAAGGAATTCCAGGACCACAGGTATATACTAACTAAAGATAGTATATATTTCATAAGCTACTAATAATTTTTGTTTTATCTACTGTATATAAAATTATTAATATTTAGTATATGAAACTGTTTGGATATTTACTATAGTATTTGTCAAATTGGTGGTTCATAAATCATAAAAATGATTTGGCCCTGATGGGTAACAATAATTAAACATTTACTGATATAGCCCCATCATATATGCAGTACTATAAGATATGGGGAAGCAAAATAACTAACAAAAAAAAATCAATATAATGATGTAGTATTATTGGGAAATCTTTAGGTTTACCACAATCTATAAGATTTTTCTTTAAACAAAAATATCAAAATTAGCTTCTTCACAAAATACAAGCTTTCTCCATGGTACAGAACTGTAAGACTATAGATCAGATTGAAATGCAGTAGCGTGGATAAACTGACCATTTGGGCATAAGGGCAGTGCCCAGTGTACATGACCAAAGGGGGCTCACAGTCCCTTATTCAAATGCAAAATTTGAGCACAGGGTTTTAAAAAAAAAAAAATAAGTGGCAAATGCTTCAGAAATACATTAACCCAAGCCAAGTGGACTATGGCTCTGGTGGTAGATAAGGGACCCATGACCTTTAATGCCCGGGAGCCCAGACTTCTCTCAGTCTACCACTGGCAGTAGCAATTTTAGCTAAATACCAAAACCTACTTCATACTTTCTCAATAAATACAAATATACAAAATTGAATATTATACGGCTGGAGTAGAGAGTGGCCACCCAACAAGATGCCTACATGGTTTCCCTTTGGCGCAGGCATACGTATTCTATAACGTTCATTGTCAGACTCCTGAACTATACTTCCACGTTTATGAACCGATGGTGCAAGATGTCGTTGAAACGCGTTTATATGATCAAGTCTTCTCAATGAGGACGAAGAATGAAATAGGGATGGGAAAGGGGAAAAGATGTGGTCTAATGTGAAATTAATAAATAACCTTTATTGATTAACATTAAAATGTATAAAAGTTCATTGGTGCAAACTGGTATGTGTGAGTGACCCCCAAACTCACATACCATTAACCCGAAATATGGTGTAAATTGAGTGAGATCACTAATTTATTTTAAAGCGATTCCACCAACGCTAATGTTCCATTAGAGTGCAATAATCGCTGCACTACAATGGGAATTGGAATTCAAAATAAACGAATGGAATCAAATTGACAGTGTCAACTGATTAAACTGGTCCGTGCTGGACAAGTGGGCTCATATAATGATTGCTACACTGTGGTATTGACAGGCAGCTAGGTGGACTAAAATAGCCCTACACTGACTAAATGGGTATGCATGAAGTAAACCACATGCACACCCTGCGTTTTTGCTGCGTTATTGATAGACAGCAATCAACACTCAAAGATTGAGTGGTTGAGTGATTTCACTTAGTGTTAGATACAATGTTTGTCACCATTGTTTAATTGTTGTGCACACTTAGCTGAACTATGAATAGGAACCGTTAATGGTTATTTTTATTATATGTATTGAGTTTGTAACCTTCCGTTTTTGTGGCTCCAGATGGAATAAAGTGAAGTCCAAATAACGGTTCAAATAATATGTCAGCTAAGAATATAGGCTGTGCTGGAACGTAGTTTTTACTGTTATTGCTGCGCTGTTGGACCAGCAAGCAGCTAATTAAAGTCAGAGTGAGCCCTGCAGTAACTAGATGAGCAGTGGTGATCGAACCACATGCACATCTAACGTTACTCCAACGTTTATTATAGGCAGTTGATTATCGAGTGCGCCTTCACATCGCTGTCTGCCTGGGGAGCAGCGATGTAGAGAGCGATTGTGATATGCGCCACCACCGCTGGAGAACCCAGAAACGGTGAGCTACATTCGCTCACTAAATCGTGTCAGTTGCCAGAGCGATTATTGAATAAGTCCTCTCCACTGACTCAGTATGAGGGCTGAGTGAATGGGTAGGATGATGAGAGCTCTGGTGCCGAGACCCCACAGCCTCACTACACCTCGCCTGAGGTCTAAGCCCGTGGGTGAAGATTCACACCGGGAAGATCGTACAGGGGTTACTGGTCGACTGACCATATGATAGCGGGAGGTGGGAGAGATATGCCCCGGCTTTTCAGAGTAAGGCAGCAAGACACGCTGTAATTGAGGACTGCTCAGAGGTGGGAGCTGTCCCTCACCCACACAACAGCACCTTTTCTCTGTGCAGGTTTGAGCAGTGAGAGTGGAGAATAATGAGGGATTGTACATCTGACTCCTGGCTGCAGCGCGTAGGTTCAGGAATGCGGCCCAGTGTGGCAATGTTATGAAGCGCAAGTCTGTTCTCAGCTCACAGTGATGAATGAGATCCTGAAATATAATGTTTTCCTTTCTACACAGGGTCTCCCTGGTCCACAAGGCCCTATTGGTCCCCCTGGTGACAAGGTAATCTTTCCTCTGCTTATTTACTGCTGTAAAGACTGGTCTTTTTCATCTATTCTTTGTTTGTGTAGAGACATTTAGACCAAACGGAAAACTGCTATTTACTTGTAGAGTGTAAGTATGCAGAAAATATTGAAGTAATGTCGCTGTGTGCCGTAAGACGTAAAACCAGTATACGGTCCAAATGCAAAAGAGACATTCTAGAACATTTTATATAAAAATATAAAATTTTAGAAGAAGCACCATGAGTATTTATGAAAACACGTATGTAGAGGTGCCTTTATGGCATTATGTCTGTTAGGATTAATAATTTCACTTTTGGGTAAATGTAAAATCTAGAAATAGATTGTTACACTTTATAGTATAATTTTGACCTAGTTGGTAGTAAACATATAGCCAGTGGCCATCTATAGACGTGTCAATGCATACATGACAATTATGTCTATGACTACACGACTTATGACTATGTCTGACATACTCGGCTCTGCTGCATCTGTACTTGTCATTTATACAGAAGGCTAGAGTTTAGAAGTTTTAGAAAAGGACATTTGAGTTTAAATTTAATGCTGTTTGATTACAAAATGTAGCAAACTCTGTAAAGTCTTGCATGTAAAATAACAAAATGATATGGATAAGACTCAGCGCATTATCATAAATGAGGCACAAAACTCTCTGCGGTTTCTTTGTAGCAGATTTGTCCCAAAGATGAAAGAAAGATCCTATATCTCTGCTGGAACAGCATTTTCTCCAGATTACTTATTTCATTGCTTCATAACTGTATATTGCTGTAGTGAAATGTCTTATGGAAGAGAAGATGCTGAGACAGACAGACACAACACATAGAACTTCTAATGATCATTTGATCTGTTTTCTTTCTTTTTTCTCTGCCATCCATACATTATTCTTATTTATGTACTCTTATATAGGGACCTCACGGAAAGCCTGGTCTACCTGGACTACCTGGAGCTGATGGACCCCCAGTAAGTAGAAAAAAACAATGCTATTGGATTATAGATACTATAGAAGCAATTACAAGACAGAATGAGTCTACATTGCTGGTAACATACACACAAATAGGTTTTTTTCCAAGAAAATTTGCTACAATTTTTTATTTGGAAATGTCTAGAATGGAGTACAAAGATCTATAGGACCACTCAGGACCACTCAGAAACGTCTGTTACTGAAAATCCCTGACACCTTATCCTAAACAAAGCATGGAATTGAGTGGCTCTTTGCTTAGCATCTTGTTCCCTATGAAATCGGAAGAGGTCTGATCTCATGGAGTCCATCTTTCTTAAAAATGCCTTTTTTTTGCCCCTTTTTTATGTAATTTTTTTTGGTAATACTACAGCCCTACTGTACCCCTACATAGGGCTGGATTTACCTAAAGGTACAGTAGGCCTGTGCCTAAGGCAGCCATCGGGAGGGTCAAGGAGAAGGCATCAGAGGGTTATAGATTTTGTGAGAAATTCTGCTTTATTTTGTAGCAGCAAACATGTTTTCAAGCCATACATGTGTTAAGGTGTGTCCTACTTAATGGTTTAGAGTCTAGGGTGCCAGATATTCTGTGCCTACATGCTCCGGTACTGCAGAATGTGAACATGGCTCCTCTACGATGTTGAGGTTTTTCAGATTACACACTGAATTTACTTAGCTTCACTGAACAAATATTCTTTATAAGAATGACTAAATATGTAATAATAGCAAAAATTCAGTAACTGGTAAATAACTCATAAAGTTACCTGCATTTCAGGCGGTGCTTGGAAAATGTAATTTATAGAAAGATTTATTCATTTTAGGGAGTAGCATTAAAATGTATTTTATTAATGTGAATTTTAGATCAGTATTATTGCCTTGTAAATAAATATAACTATGACATAAAATCGGCACAGCTCACTTACTTTTACAATCTATTTCTTTATTTAGGCACCTTTTTGCTACATCACTTCACTTTTTATCCTTTTAGCTTTACTTTATTTTTAGTGCCAGTTAGTAATAGCAATAAGGAGCAAGGCACAGAAATACATTTATATTTTCTTGACCTTTAGTAAATCATGCCCAATTACTTCCTCCTATATCTATTCGCTTTGTGGCAATCCCAAAAAGTCTAGAAAACATTATTTTAATATAACTGAAATCTAAAATACCATGCTATGAATTTGTGTTTGCAGTTTTTTAATTTCCCCGATTTCTATAAGGGTATGTTCACACGGCAGCGTACGTAACGGCTGAAATTACGGGGCTGTTTTCAGGAGAAACCAGCACCGTAATTTCAGCCGTAATGGCATGTTGAGGCGCTTTTTCCTGCGTCCATTCCGGACGTTAAATGGAGCTGGTTTTCCATGGAGTCCATGGAAAACGGCCCCATTTACGTCTGAAGAAGTGACAGGCACTTCTTTGACGCGGGCGTCTTTTTTACCCCCCACCTTTTGACAGCGGGGCGTAAAAAAAATGACCGTGTGCACAGAACATCGTAAGACCCGTTCTAATGAATGGGCAGATGTTTGCCAACGCTATCGAGCCGCATTTTCGGACGTAAATCGAGGCGTAAAACGCCCGAATTACGTCCGAAAATAAGCCGGGTGAACATACCATTAAAGGCGCCCATGAAGAAATAAATTTGCTGGACAATGAACTGAAGTTTTTTTTTTCAGTAGACTCCATGCTCTGAAAGCTTATGACATAATTTTACTACTGTGCATATTGTGGATCTATAATTATATGTTTCAGTTTTAGAAAAGTAAAGAAAGAATCTATTCTAATTTAATTTATCTACTTACTTTTCTTTTAGGGACATCCTGGAAAAGAAGGGCCAGGTGGAGAAAAGGGTGCAGGGGTAAGTTTTCCGAATGTTTTCTAATGTCATAAGAGGTTTTAATTTAGAAAGTACAGGGATTTTTTTTTTGTTTTTAATCAAGTTCTGTAGTTGTATGGGAACTAAAACCAATGCTGATCTTACATTACCATGTCTTGACCCTCTATCTTAATCAATGAACCAGATGTTTGACTTGGTCATATTGGGATTCTACAATTCATTGATGCTGCTAATGCATGTCAGTGCACAAAACCCCCCTATAACATACTAATCTTTTCAGGGTGACCACTCAACATTATACTTAAAGGATAGAGAGGGCTGTGTTGATTGATTAGCCCTTCAAAACCCAGTATCCCAGTTATACTAGCCTCTTTGATTGATAATTTCCACGTATATCATGTAACATCAGGAAGAGGCCAATGGACTCGACCATGTATGTCTGATCTGAGAATAGTACATGCTCTTAACTAGTTATTTATTGAGTCCTATAACATGCCAGCTTCTGAAACCATGGAATGATACATACTGTGATAAAATTACCTCTTCTAGCTAGTGCTAGGGTAGTAAAAATCTAGATTATGCACATTGGTCACTGATGAATGCAAGTTGTCCATTTTCATGTCAAAAAATCTTTCATTATTTTTCATTACAATGCCTATGTCCAGTTACATATATACAGCATTCATCTATGTGATTCCTCATGAGGAGTGTTGAATATTGTTCTATATTGATCTGTTATAGAGAAAAGTCGTTCTCTGTTGCAAAGTAGACTCGGGTAGAATAGTGCAGCCAAACATCTAACGTTTTAGTAGCAATGTCATGGCATAGAAAACTGAGCTTCAAATAGTCAGTAGGTGCCACATTGTTTCACTGTTCATATCCAGTCTTGTGGTACTTTGGTCTTTTTTTTTTTACATTCAAATATTTGACATCACATAGGTTTTACAGGCTAATGAAGTACATCATTTTTTTGGTATACTTGTCACCTGGCAGAGCTCTTTATGTCAGGTTATCTGCGGCCCTTAGACAGCATAAAGATTCCCTGCAATACATGCAAAAGAGGGTAGCTGTGCCCCCTTGGCGAACCCTACTAACAAAGAGGGTTGACGTGAGGACTGCTGAAAACATTCCTAACTTTTCAGGTGATTTTCAGAAGAAGCAGTCATATGTGTGTACATGAGGAATAACACTATTTCTGGCCATTATATGACTTGTATTCTGCATTATTTAGCAGTTTTCCCCTCTATAGGGTCTATCTCTAATTCTCAATTGTCTCTGATGTAGTGGGCGCAGCCTAACTGCTCTCATATCTCCTATACACTGCACACATAGAAGATGAGACTCCTGCTCTTCTATCTCTATCTATCACATATATAGAAGCAGAAGGATGGAGGAGATTATACAGCAATATTTAGCAGTGTATCGAAAAATCCAGTACTGGGGGGGGGGTGTCCCTCTTTTTTGAGAGGACCACCATTCTAAAATACAATTTTTCACTGAAATTTTGGGTGGCCATCTAAAGAGGTTTTACTGCATGTACAAAACTAGGTTTTACTTTTCTTTCCCCAAACTACATTTTTGGCTTTTTCCTATTGCTTTTAGTGGGGTAAATCTTCTTACAGAAAAACTGCATGTAAAGTCTATGTTTTTTTTTTTACATATGGTATGGCAGTTATGATTTTCCATAGAAGCAGTTCTGGGAACATTTCAATAAACTGCTTCTTTGAAAAGCCATTGACAATCACAGCAAAGACATTGCTATTGGCGACAATGTGGCTATGAATGTTTTCCATTAATAGGTAATTGCCAACATTTACAGATGTACTGTCAGTTGGTATTTGGAAAGGAAAATGCTGAATAACCCTTGTCTCTAGGTAACAGCATTGATTTCAATTTTGTAAAGTAACCTGATGATATTGATTATATTATATATTAATACATAAATATGCACCTGCCATACATTGTATCTTTATGAAGGATTGCTTCCATTGCTGTAAACACAAGAGCTACTACCAATGGTGTGCAAGTCATTCAGAATGTACAAATTTAGTTCATATATATATATATATATATATATATATATATATATATACATATATAGCACACAAGAAAGTGGCGACATCACGCTTCGAACACTAATGCCACCTGAGCCACTAAATATAAATAAATATGCATTACTGCTGACTCTACTTACAATAGTGAGGTTCTTAGCGCATATTTTGATCAAATTGTGTGAGCTCACCTGCCACGAAAAGGCAGAAAACCTACATATATCTGGGGATATATAAATAAATATATATATATATATATATATATATATATATATATATATATATGTGTATATATATATATGTGTATATATATATATGTGTATATATATATATATATATATATATATATAGTTCAAAGATAGATGAACACAGCACTCCAGTACTTCCAAAATCAGGCCATGTGCTCGTCACCAGGGGATGAATCAATTCCCCAATTTGAGATAGAGAAAAACAGAGAACACAGTAACGGCACCAGGACTTCAAGGTGGATGAAAGCAGGGTGGATTTATTCACCTCAACACAGCAACGTTTCGGTTCAACAGGAACAAACGTTGCTGTGTTGAGGTGAATAAATCCACCCTGCTTTCATCCACCTTGAAGTCCTGGTGCTGTTACTGTGTTCTCTGTTTTTCTATATATATATATATATATATATATATATATATATATAGTGCATGACATATAGACCAATACACTCTAGGTAGTGGAAATGTGTGATTCTGCAAACTGCCTGTGCAGTGATTACATTTACTAACACCTTGAAGAGAATGCAAGTCGTGCTGTGTAGCTATATCTTGGATGGTGTGGACCTTGGGGGCTCTTTATGCCTAGCAGAACTGACATAGCATTTGGAGATCATTTTTGCATGCACCAAGCTTTGTTGGAATAGTAAATTTTTTGTTTTTTTCTTAAATCCGTTATACTCTGTTCCCACCATTGCAAGTCTTTGTTGTGTAGGTTTCCCTTTGTTTTTTGATGACAAGAATAGCACTGAAGACTACGCTATTCTTGCCATAAAGAAGAAACAGAAAACTGACGGATCAATTGTTAGTCAATAGCATCCATCAGAATTAATTGGGATCTGTTTCAAAATGGATCTGTCATAGATGTCCTGACTCTGTTAAGAAGGGAAGCCATTTGTTGGAGTAGTTACTTAGATGTATGTATGGATGATATTTAATTATTTTTCTTTCCTCTCCCCTGCTCTGCTTTTAAATGATACGTTCACACTTCCTGCAGTGATAACAGTGTATTTTCTTTTATTTCTAGGGCCCAACTGGTCCTCAAGGACCTATTGGTTATCCCGGACCTCGTGGTGTCAAGGTATGTTACATATGACTGTTATTGGGATTATTTGTTCAATTAGAGAACATTTACTGGTTCAAGTGTAGTTGTCTCCATGCTCGCTTATGCGAACATTTGCCGAGCTAAGATGTTGCTGCATGACTAATCTGTGATGTTTATCGTTCCATTGAAACTACAATAACTATGAAACCAGATACCTATGAAACCATTTGTGTTCATAGCATACTAAAACATTTTATTGTCAGAACCGAGGCAAAATATGACACATATAACATTGGATTACAACATCTACTGATCAGGCAAAGTGAATTAGCCAGTTTAGTTCTGAAAAGCTCACTAGAAAGCTCATATGGCTTGCAAGTCAGCCATTTTGATTTTGTGATAATCCTCATTTCCTGCCTGAAGCAAATATAAAGATAGGATTTCTTTTGTTTATAAGTGCTAAGGCCCTATGCACACAGCCATGTCCCTAATCGCAAGCCACGATTGCCCGGAAACCTTCCCATAAATAAACGGGAAGTTGTCCGTGGACAATAGAATTGAATGAGTCGAAAATTGCGGACCGTAATTGCGGTACTCAATTACGGATGATTTTTACGGTCGTGTGCATGGGGCCTTAATCTAAGCCTTATGTTACGTGTGTATTCTAGCAAAAATGTCTTATTAATGGTTTACAGTATATTCTAATGTGAACACCTGCAGCTACCAGGCATTATGTGTACTTGCCAATTCACTGCCAACCACAAATAAACTGAAAACTTGACTGTGGTCACTCTGTTGACATTTCCTTATCATCTGAATTAATCTGGACTCAAGGTGATCATACAGACAAAGATTAGTCGAGATAAGTCAAATTTTTGGCAGGTCTATAGTCACTTCCAGAATCTACAGTATGATAACTAAAGTTGCAGTGTCTTAAAGGGGTATTCTACTTTTGGACAATTCATTTTTGTTAGAAGGATCCCTTGAAAATAAGATGATAATGTGGTGTCCATCAGCTGTAATCTGTAGGGTAATCAAGTAGCAAGTGTTCAATATCCCTACAGTGCCACCACAGGGGAAATTAAGCATTACACAGTTCTCATTGAAATCAATGGGCTGTTCATTACAATATGGACATGCTGGGTACTACAGTCTGGGAGATGCTCTCTGTAACCACTCTACACTCTGGCTAATACATGAGAGTCCTAACAAAGGATCCCCCTCTATTAACTCAAAATTCCCTAATATGGTCTTTGAAATTGGGTTGTCTTAACCAGAGACCTTTAAAAATATAATAAATCAGATTAAATATGTATTTTGTGCAATTTATGTCCATCTTGTATTAGCAAAATTGTTTTCTGTTGTAGGCTGTATGATAATACATTTTATTCATTTTGTTTTAGGGTGCTGATGGTGTCAGAGGATTAAAGGGAGGCAAAGGAGAAAAGGTGCATAATAACTATATATGTGTGTCTGTCTTCTACCTGTGTGTGAATGTGGAAGAGTAATTCTAAATTGGATTGTTTTACATATTGATGCTGCTTTCTCTATAGAATTTTTTTGAATCTCAATGAACTTATGGAGAATATATCTGCTGCTAGTATTTGTGAAATATGTGATCCCCTTATAGAGAACCTTTCATTAAAGTGTACACTATCCATAAAACGTTATTCTCCAGTGGTAGCAATTTCCACATATTCATACTTTACTTTTCGCTTACATCCTTTCGTGCCCATGACTTAGAGTTACTGAACATCCCAACATTGAAGTCAATGTTTCGTCAAAATCTGTGATAGTTTCCGATTGATAATCTCATCTAAATTAGTTTATTATGCCTGCAGCAGGGTTTTAGAAGGGATAACTATGTCAGCCATTCTGAAGAGCATTGCACAGTAAAGCTAGAATGAAAGCATTTCCTGATTCCTCTGAAGAACATGGACCTTGGGGTGTGGAGGGTGGTGAAAGGTCCAATCTGTAAAGTACTATTACACGGCCCGACATGGGCCGTGTAAACGAATGCCGATCAACGAGATCGCCCGCCCGATCAACTACGATCGCCCGACCCTTTACATTTTAATCATGTAGGCAGCGCCTCTCCCTGAGATGTACTGCCGACAACGATGACTTTAAATTTTGCATAAAAGATCAGATCAGCTGATGAGCGAGTGTTTACTCATCCATTGGCTAATCGTTGCCCGTATTTCACATGGTAATTATGGGGAACGAGCGTTTTTCCAATCATTGGTTTGTGTAAAAGGGCCTTTACTCAGTAATAATGTATGACTTATGTATTCCAATTTTTGTTCCAGAATGCCTTTAAATGGTGGCTAGATTCCGGCTGCACCTCCTTAAATGAATGTCCTTAGAGAAAACGTCAACATTTTCTATTATTACAGTAGACACATATTCAATATGGGTTATAGGCAAGAGGGAGAGGCGACACTCTCTCTCCCTCATCTTTGCCTGTACCGTGGGAATCTTCAAGTCGAATTCCTGGAGGCTGGCACCCACTGTGCCCTAGAGGTCTAGTTCTACTGTGCTGCCCATATCCCTACTGTTTGGCAATATGGGTTATAAACACTCGGACACATGGAGACTAGTTTGCGTTGTCCTCCCTTTCAGCGATGTTGGAATGTGGACCAAATAGAACTTTAAAAAGATAACATAGATCCCTATGGTGATAGTAAGCACAATACTCAATGTTGCAAGTTGCTGTTATGCCCTGGCAGAATGAAGAGCACTTATATGTTTAATATCAGGATGCCTTAACATTATTTCCTTTAAGATATGGATAACTTTAAGAGACACTGCTCCAGACATCATGTACTTTTGATACATTTATAAGTATTTTTCTGAAAGTGCATTGATTGAATGCAGCACATTTTAACATTCTGCAGCTCACTCCCCTGTTAAACCTTCAGACATTACTTTATTTTCCTAATATACGGCATATACTTCTGAGTGTTTTTACATTTTGGTCCAAAAATAACCAGGAAAGATTTAATAATTACAGTATGGATGTGCTGTACATCATATAAATAAGGAGCAGAGTTTGAGTTTTATTTTTACATTTTTATTCATTTTATGATTATATTCTTCAGAGAAGGCTTCACGTATAGACTCTCAACAGCATTACTTCCATCGTTACTCCTGTTTCCAATTGAAAACCAGTTATATAATGCTTGAGTAATTAACAGTGAGCGTTTTCTATTGCGACGCTGTCTGGTCAGCACTCTAGAGTTTATTTTGTTATTGTTTGAAGACTTCCTCTGACTGCTGATTGCACGGAGACGTGAGAAATTTTGGGCTCTTCACACTTCACGTCTGTAATTCAAGACAAACTGCAGAGCTCTACTTTGTTAGCAAAGCTAATAACACTTAATCCTGAGATGTGCTCTGTGCGGCTGGCAGGCGCTCCGTATACTATTGTACTGATCCATCTACAAGTGGTCATTAGATGTGAGCAAACACACCATAATCCTGCTAGTGCTTCCTCTCTATATTAGTGTTATAGCTCTCCGAGGAACTGCGAGCTAGGACTTACTATTTGAGATCTGTTATTATCTACGACATTCAATTTAAAGCCTTGGTCATTATGTGCAATTTATCATGGACCTTTCAGATATCTTCAGTTTATAGATGATTTTAAGATTACCTTTCACAAAAAAAGTGGACTGAAAACTTGTCCCAGTTGCATTCAATCATACGAGCTAATAACTGCAAGGATTGAAGATTCTACATTAATATTTCGTTAGAGGTATAGACAAGACAGATAGCAGATCAAGTGGGAACAAGTATTCGAGAAGGGTGCATATCTTTACAAATAACCCTGACACACATTATTCCCATGTAGTCCTTGTATCCCGAGCTCATTTGAAAATCACATAGTCAAAATTATATATATTTATTTGCATTGTGCACAGAGAAATAAGTATTTGATCCCTTTGGCAAACAAGACTTAATACTTGGTGGCAAAACCCTTGTTGGCAAGCACAGCAGTCAGACATTTTTTGTAGTTGATGATGAGGTTTGCACACATGTTAGATGGAATTTTGGCCCACTCCTCTTTGCAGATCATCTGTAAATCATTAAGATTTCGAGGCTGTCGCTTGGCAACTCGGATCTTCAGCTCCCTCCTTAAGTTTTCGATGGGATTAAGGTCTGGAGACTGGCTAGGCCACTCCATGACCTTAATGTGCTTCTTTTTGAGCCACTCCTTTGTTGCCTTGGCTGTATGTTTTGGGTCATTGTCGTGCTAGAAGACCCAGCCACAAGCCATTTTTAATGTCCTGGTGGAGGGAAGGAGGTTGTCACTCAGGATTTGACGGTACATGGCTCCATCCATTCTCCCATTGATGCGGTGAAGTAGTCCTGTGCCCTTAGCAGAGAAACACCCCCAAAACATAATGTTTCCACCTCCATGCTTGACAGTGGGGACGGTGTTCTTTGGGTCATAGGCAGCATTTTTCTTCCTCCAAACACGGCGAGTTGAGTTAATGCCAAAGAGCTCAATTTTAGTCTCATCTGACCACAGCACCTTCTCCCAATCACTCTCAGAATCATCCAGATGTTCATTTGCAAACTTCAGACGGGCCTGTACATGTGCCTTCTTGAGCAGGGGGACCTTGCGGGCACTGCAGCATTTTAATCCATTACGGCGTAATGTGTTACCAATGGTTTTCTTGGTGACTGTGGTCCCAGCTGCCTTGAGATCATTAACAAGTTCCCCCCGTGTAGTTTTCGGCTGAGCTCTCACCTTCCTCAGGATCAAGGATACCCCACGAGGTGAGATTTTGCATGGAGCCCCAGATCGATGACAGTCATTTTGTATGTCTTCCATTTTCTTACTATTGCACCAACAGTTGTCTCCTTCTCACCCAGCGTCTTACTTATGGTTTTGTAGCCCATTCCAGCCTTGTGCAGGTCTATGATCTTGTCCCTGACATCCTTAGAAAGCTCTATGGTCTTGCCCATGTTGTAGAGGTTAGAGTCAGACTGATTAATTGAGTCTGTGGACAGGAGTCTTTTATACAGGTGACCATGTAAGACAGCTGTCTTTAATGCAGGCACCAAGTTGATTTGGAGCGTGTAACTGGTCTGGAGGAGGCTGAACTCTTAATGGTTGGTAGGGGATCAAATACTTATTTCTCTGTGCACAATGCAAATAAATATATATCATTTTGACTATGTGATTTTTAGTTTTTTTTTTTTATATAATCTCTCTCTCACTGGTAAAATTAACCTAGCCTAAAAATTCTAGACTGTTCATGACTTTGACAGTGGGCAAACTTACAAAATCAGCAAGGGATCAAATACTTATTTCCTTCACTGTATGTACACACATATGTCTGGTGGTGTATTATTGTTTTGTCTGGTAACTAATAGCGCATGATGAGTTTATTCGGTGTTATTGACTCTGATTTTATTACATCTTAGGGAGAAGATGGGTTTCCAGGATTTAAGGGTGACATGGGACTAAAAGGAGACAGGGTGAGTATGTCAAATAAAATTCTGTTTTGACCATAAATAAATGGTTAGCTTCTTTACTCTGTGAATGTTGCCTTGATTTCATTCTATGCCTTGGTGGTCAAATCATTTATATTATGGAGGGGTAAGAGCATATCAAATTTAGTCACATGAAGAATTTATTTAAAATATTAACATCTTTGAAGTCCCACATCCAATATGTGATGAATATGTGTTTTATTTACTCTTTCCCTCATTTCCTCTTCAGGGAGAATTTGGCTCTCTTGGTTCAAGAGGAGAAGATGGTCCTGAAGGTCCAAAAGGAAGATCTGGTCCCTCAGGAGACTCTGGGCCAGCAGGTCCAGCTGGTGAAAAGGTAAAACAGCCATTCTTTTTTTTTCACTCACCAAATATAGGAGGTAGAAGAATAGCTCAAGCTGACGATGACACGGGATGAAGAGAATATACAGTGGAATAAGCAATTTTCTTCTTTCATACTGCATTATGTTTTTGAAACGGTCTATCTCTAGTTAGGTATATGGGGTTAGGCATTACCTCCTAAAAAAGAGTAATATATATTGAAATATTCTGTATAAGGAGAGCATGGTGCCATTGGCATAGCAGTAGGACTTGCAGAGGGGGCTTTTGCAACTAGGGCTCTACATCAGGGGGATGGGGGTTACAGGTGAAATAAATGGGAAATTTAAAGTTGTGATGACATATAATGGAAATTGAGGGATGATGCAACAAAAATGTGTTAATTTAGTACTTTAAATAGATACTATGCAACATGATGCCACATATTATGCCAATTGGTGTCAATGAAATTAGTTGGCGGGCATATTTCCTGCTTTTATTTCTGTGGGCCAGGAGCATTTAGATGGAGCCGTGCCATATTCAGCATATTATTTATATGGTGTTATTGTAAAATTACTTGAATTTCTGCCTCATCCTTAATGGTAAATAGCTTTATTCATTGCCGACACTTGCAGTACGCATCAGGGGACCCAACTCATCAGCGCTTGTTTTCTTGTCTAGTACAAAAATTGAAACAAATCTTTTAGTGTCTTATCAAACATGTAAAAGACTTGAATTATACGCAGGAATGGTGCATTTTGGTTTTATGGAAAACGGATGGATTTTTATCTTGATGCAAAGTTATTAATGATTTTTTTCTTAAAAGAAAGCAGTATTTCTATGGATCAAGATTGAACACTGATTCATTTCATATCTCTTTGTAGATTTTTTTAATAAAGTTGTTTTAGGACAGGTTGGACTGGTAATTGAAATCTGATATTTGTATTTTTATATAAATTCTAAATAATCAGATTTTTGTTCTGTTTTTACTTAGGGCAAGCTCGGTGTACCAGGATTGCCCGGTTACCCAGGCAGACAGGGTCCAAAGGTAAGAAATTAAGCTGAAATTAACATATATGTTATCAGAAATGTTCAACCTTAGAAAATAAATTGAATATAAGAGATAAATAAAAATTACCTAATTTAAGCATTTCAATAAAAACGACTTGAATGCCTATTAGATCTCATGCACGTGGAAAAGCAGGGGCAGACACAGTATATGGGCCACTTGCTCTCGAAAAGGTCAGCATAGAGCACTCCCTTACTGTATGTCTCCCTTACAATCCGCCATAAAAGTAATTAGCTAAATCCCTTTCATGCAATGGGATAGACACATAATCTACAAAATGTCCTCAAAAAATTACATAGGACATCACCCAAGTCAGACACAACCTACAAATAAAGGCACAAAACGTCTAATCTAAAAAATTGCTTATTTTTTTATTTATCCAAATGTCAAAATAATGTTGTATCAATACAGTACTAAACAGAGATAATAGGGAAATATGCCCTTCAGGCACAAATGAAGATGCACATGGCACATGCAACAAGGACAGCAATTCCATAAGGAATAATGATAATAATATACTATCCCGGAAATATCAAAGGAACAATAAAGTAGTAATATTGCACAGAGCCCATAACTCAAGCTAAAAAGAAATAGACAGTACAGAGTGTTATATCTACTTCAAATATAGGTAGTAAACAGCTTGTGAGCATTAGATAGATAGATAGATAGATAGATAGATAGATAGATAGATAGATAGATAGATAGATAGATAGATAGATAGATAGATAGATAGATAGATAGATAGATAGATAGATAGATAGATGATAGAGCATTAGATGATAGATAGATACATAGATAGATAGATAGATAGATAGATAGATAGATAGATAGATAGATAGATAGATAGATAGATAGATAGATAGATGGATGGATGGATGGATGGATGGATAGATAGATAGATAGATAGATATGAGATAGATAGATAGATAGATAGATAGATAGATAGATAGATAGATAGATAGATAGATAGATAGATAGATAGATAGATAGATAGATAGATATGAGATAGATAGATAGATAGATAGATAGATAGATAGATAGATAGATAGATAGATAGATAGATAGATAGATAGATAGATAGATAGATAGATAGATAGATAGATAGATAGATAGATAGAGAGAGATAGATAGATAGATAGATAGATATGAGAGAGATAGATATGAGAGAGATAGATATGAGAGAGATAGATAGATATTATATAGATATTAGATAGATATTAGATAGACAGACAGAGACAGACAGACAGACAGTAGGAAGCAATTTTCAAAGGTGGGCATCTGCCCTGGTTGTACAGATAGTATATTCAGCCTTAACAGTTTCTAGGAAAGCTGGGCAACAAACAATATGTCCACCATTACAGCTTCCACGGACGGGATTCCTGTATGCTAAATCTGCTTCGTTCTAAAGGGACATATCTCTGGCTCTTAAGGCTATGTTCACACGGGGTATTTTGCAGGAGGAATATCTGCCTCAAAATTCCGTTTGGAAGTTTGAGGCAGATATTCCTCTCCCTACACGCCGATTTTCGCGGAGTTTTTCGCGCCGTTTTTCGCCCGCGGCCATTGAGCGCCGCGGGCATAAAACAGCGTGAAATACGCTTTCTCTGCCTCCCATTGAAGTCAATGGGAGGTCAGAGGCGGAAGCGCCCGAAGATAGGGCATGTCGCTTCTTTTTCCCGCGAGGCAGTTTTACTGCTCGCGGGAAAAAGACGCCGACGCCTCCCATTGAAATCAATGGGAGGCATTTTCGGGCCGTTTTTGCCGAGTTTGAACATAGCCTATATCTCCGCATAACTAGACAGATTGATATTCCGGAGCCTAGAAAGCTGGGTGACCACCCTTGGCGAGCTAGATTGGCAGAAATACCAGTTGCTACACAACTTTCTAGAAACAGCTATAACCAAGAATCAGTGGAATAGAATTTGAACTAGACAAAAGAAGAAAGCGCAAGTGTAGTTACCTATGTGATAGAATTGAAATTCCCAGCAGTGTAAAGCGAGACTTTCCCTGTAAATGTCATGTGTTTTTGTGCAGCTTTATGTGACACGGAGTCACCAATGGCCCTTTTCGGTCCTCTCTGTATTTGTACAGCCGCCTGACCTGCTGCAAATCCCCCTCACTTTCACCATGGCTGTCACATCGATTGCTTTCTGTCCTGTATTTGTTCATCAATAGTCTGCAGAGATTTTCTGCCACATCCTGAGATCAAAGTCTTTCTGCTGTTATTCCATTGAACAAACAGATCTGTGTATCAGGAGGGTTGCTCCAGATGCTTCTGTTTTACATAAAACAACACGCAGAATCCTTTCTGCCGCTTCGCAATCATGTTCTTACTTGAGAACAAAGCACTTTCTTCTCTCGAGTCCGCCGCTTTTCTCTTTGTCCCCAAAGCTTAATTTACTGCTTCAGTTATTGCAAGAATGGGGATGAGTTGGATAAAGTGCATTACCGTCTCTACATGTTCTGCCATCTTAGTCTTCGGGGCTTGGAAACAGAGTCCAATACTATAGCTGTTCTTTTAAAAAATAAAGTGCAAGTGTCACCATTATTTACTATTTTCTCATTCACTGATGTATTACAAACTGACCGTGCACTATTTTACGGAACTTTTACAGGCATGGTTATACTTTTTGCTATGTTCACTGACTTCCATTATCCATTGGTATAGCACAGAAGTAGCAGAGCTGAGTTTAAGGCCTGATTCGTGGGACGGCCGTTGAAACAGCGGCCATCCCACGGACCTATGTAATTCAATACGGCCGTTCACACAGCCGCTGTTTCAACGGATCGTCTGAAGGGTCCGTGAGAAAATAAGACATGTCCGTTCTTTTCGCGCATCACGCATCCCTCCATAGACTCTCAACTATGGGGGATGCGTGACATCGCGTCCCACAGCGCTGAGCACAGATGCACCTCGGACGTGAAAAACGGCAGTTTTTCATGTCCGAGATGCGCAGCGCTCGTGTGAATCAGGCCTTACTGAATGCTTACTAGCTATTCATTTTCTTCCGCGTTGGTTGCTAACGGAAAGTAATGGTCTGACGGAACCCACGAATGGAACCCCGATGCAGATGTGAGCGAAGCCTTAATGTGTATTGAGTGATGATCATATACTGTACGTCTGAATATGATTGATTACAATTAAATATTTTTGAAAAAAGTTGTATTTCTTAATTCAAGGAGGGGGTGAAGGCATGGACAGAGTTAAAGGGGTTTCCCCCACAATGACCCTTTACCTATCAACAGAATAAGTGATAAATGTCTGATCTCTTAAGGCCCCATGGCTGGAAACCCCACCGATCACTAGACTGGGGGTCTCAAGCCCACGGCTCTATTCAATGTCTGATGGAAACAGTGGAGCATTGTACTCGGCTGTCTCCATCAGCCCCATAGATATTGAATCGGTTCTAGTGATCGGTTGTGGGACCCCAGCGATAAGACATTTATCACCTATCCGGTAGATAGGTGATAAAGGTCCATTGTGGAAAACCCCCTTTAATGAATACTTCTATATGCTTCTGTATAGAACATAGGCATAGCCCATATTGTGAAATCAAGCACTTGCAGCTTATTGTAAAATGGGGATATATCAACTGACTTGATAGCAATTCTATTTGACCACTTTAAAAGCTTTTAGTCAATGTGGTTCCATTCACATTCGACTTGGATTCTACTTCAGAATAAAGTATATTCTATGTTAATGAGTTTTCTGAAGTAGACTTAAGTGAAACCTTCATTGATTCCACTGACTTACAGCAGGTTTGATGAAATGTTCTGATCTTTTCTATGCTTTCGGGATCTGAAAAGTTCCGGTAAGAGATTATTTTAATGTGCAGGTCACTTCATCTCATCAGCAGATAGACATATAAGGAAGTTTGCATGTTCCCATTCATTGAATGCACTTCTTGTAGTAACTTGTGTGAGCACTAGGTGAAGCATCGCCTAGCTATCAAATAGCTATCCAGTTTTTTTTTGTTTTGTTTTTACTGTGTAATCCTATTAAGTATGATCTCATACGCTTACTGCTTCAATTTGTAAATCAAATTGCAATTCGCTTGCTATTATGTTGAATTTGTAAAATCGATTTGACATATATTTGAGGTTTTAAAAAATGTGATCAAGCAAAGCTGTGGCAGACCCCTCTAATCACGATCCGAAAGTTACACATACATAATGGACCAATCACTTTTATATCTATGCAGATTTAGGTTGCAATTGTGCAGACATTTCAGTGACTATTTATCAATTATTTTACCTTCTCAAACCCAATTATCTTATGTTTTGCATTTTAATAGGGATCTACAGGCTTCCCTGGATTTAACGGTGCCAATGGCGAGAAAGGAGCTCGGGTATGGTTCTAGAAGCATATCATTTTTCACACTATATTTACTTCAAGCTTAGAGCAAGTTTTGTTTTTGAAGATATAGCAGTCTTATTAGCATTTTAGAGATTTCTAGAAGTCTTCTGACTATTGCACTAAATTGGAAATAAAATGATCCCATTTGACAGTGTATATAAATGCATTTGAAGATCACATATCCTTGAAATGTAAGTAATGATAAACTTAACAGATAGCATCCTGGCCTCTGCAATAATTTCAGGTTTGCTAGAAGTAGTCACTGCTGACTGCAATCTTGTATAACGTAATAAAAAATCTTTAGGAGCATTCTTCTGGTAAATGCGGTAGCATTGTATGTGCTAAACCATTTGTAGTTCCGCTACAGCTCAGCTAAAGACCAACATATACCCCAGTCTGGATTAGAAGATGTTTGACTGTTATGGTACAAGAACAAAAGACTTCTTATTAAACTTTTCTATCGTATTTTATTAACATAAACATTGCTATTCCACTAGGGTGTTGCTGGCAAGCCAGGTCCAAGGGGACAACGAGGTCCAACGGTGAGTGTGCTTCCATATTATCCTAGTTGTAGAATTTTTCTCTGACCACCTAAAAAGGTCAGATACTAATTTTAAATCCTAAACTTTGTAGTAACAATGGTATTTTGGGAGAAAGGAGTCTCATAAGGTTACTTTATTTCTTCACTTAGGGTCCACGGGGCGCTCGGGGTCCTAGAGGTCCTACTGGAAAACCAGGTCCTAAGGTAACTATCAAGGCTCTGTCATACTATGCATTGGGTTTGTGTGGAATTATAAGGTTAATGTTTTAATTATAAGTAAAACAAATTATACTATATGGGTGGGGTGATACAAAACATATCACATATCACATCACACAGAATGGAAATATAACACATATAATACAGCACATATCACGCCAATAATTCTTTTGAAATCTAGAAAACAACATCATTGTAGTATTATGCCATATAGACACTACTAGTAATGTCTCAATTGTCATTCTCTGTTCCACATTACTTGACATACTCTTTATCCTCTTTTTTTAGGGCACAGCAGGAAACGATGGCCCGCCCGGCCCACCTGGTGAAAGGGTAAGTAGTACCTGAAGGTTTAAAGGTGGCTGCTGTTATTTAAAAAAATGCATAAACACTTGTATGTGTGGCAGAACTGATTTGTCAATGCATCAGAGATGGGTTTGTCTTTTGGCACAACTCAACAACTCTATCAATTCAGAACCACGCTATACTACGCTTTTTCCGTAATTCATGGTCGGGAATCTCATGATTCAGCCACAACACAGAGCAGTAGATCGGGGTTAAGGGGTCCCCAATCTAGAGATAGGTGCAGGTCCCAGAGGCGCTACCCGCATCTATCTGACATTTATGACATATCCTGTGGGTATGTCATAAATGTCACTTATGGGAAAACCCCTTTTACCCGTTAGTGACCGCCAATACGCCTTTTCACAGCGCTGCATCAGAATAAATCTGCAGTGCCGGGAGCAGTTAAAACTCCCTGTTCTCAGCTACCAGAGGTAGCTGAGAACTTGGGGCAGCACTGCTCGAGCAGGTAGATCGAAATCTGCCCGTTTAATCCCTTAGATGCTCAATAGCGAGCTCCGCATCTGAGTGATTTTGGAGAGAGGGAGAGAGCTACTATGAGATCGCAGGGTGCCAGTGTCTTCTATGGCAGCCGGGGCCTAAAAAAGGCCCCCAGGTCTGCCTGTAGTGGATGCCTGCTAGGCCATGCCTCTGGCATGGTCTAGCTGCCTGTTTGTTGTAAACGGACAGGCGGTAATGCACAGCAATACAGAAGTATTGCAGTGTATTATAAAACCGATTTGATGATCGCATAGTGAAGTCCCCTAGTGGAACTAGTAAAAAAGTAAAAAAAAAGTTGAATAAAGTTATTAATAAATAAATAAGTGAAAAAAAATTAAAAACACACTTTTTCCCCTGTACATATATTTGGTATCGTCCCGTTCGTAACAACCCCAACTATAAAGCTATTATGTTGTTTAACCCGCTCGGTGAACGCTGTAAAAAATAAAATTAAAAACAATGCCAGAATTGCTGTTTTCTGTTCATCCTGCCTTCAAAAAAAGTGATAAAAAGTGATCAAAAATTTGCATCTACTCCAAAATTATACCGATAGAAACTACAAGTTGCAAAAAAATTGTCCTCATACAGCTGCATCGGCAGAAAAAAAAAAAAGTTATGGCTCTTCAAATATGGAGACACAAAAACAATTTTGAAAAAAAAAAAGTGTTTTTACTGTGTTAAAGTAGTAAAACATAAGAAAACCATATGAATTTGGTATCGTCGCAATCATAACGACCCGCTGAATAAAGTTATTATGTTATTTATGCCACACGGTAAACTGCATAAATGAAATACGCATAAAAAGAGTGGCGAAATTTTTTTTCTATTACGCCCCAAAAAAGTTAATAAAAGTTAATCAATAAATATGTACCCCAAAATGGCACTATTAAAAAATACAACTTGTCCCGCAAGCAACAAGTCCTCATACAACTATGTTGACGCAAAAATAAAAAAGTTATAGCTCTTGGAATGCGACGATGGAAAAACGTAAAAAAATTGCTTGGTCATTAACGTCTAAAATAGTGGTTAATATATAATAATAATAATTGATATAAGCATTCAATGGTGTTCATATGACAATTTACAACCCTGTGCACATTCTGCGGCAGCATTGTAAATACGGTGGCTAAGAAGCTACAGCAGAATTTGTAATGTGCATGATTTTGAGGTAAATTTCAAGGGTTACATCTGTAAGAATGTCTGTTCTTTTCCTTTGTTGGTCACTTGATTTTCCTTCCTTCAGTTCTATAAGTCTAGCATTGAATATTGAACCTGCCCTTATGTATTTATGTCACGGGAATGCAGTGATTTCCCCTTATCTTCATGAAGCGTTGTCGTTTCTTGTGTCAGAGAACACTTTATCTGCGGCTTCACAACAGTCCTCATTAGAATGCAGAATATTGTAATTATCTGCACAGTGTTGAGTGAGACACCGAGAAGCAGCAACTTCCTGCAGGAGGCCGATGTTAACTCTGAGAATAGACATTCTTCATATGGACATAAGTTTCAAAGAAAAACTGAGTCGCTGCTGAAATAAAGAAGTTTGCTCTTATTTATCTCCATTTACATGGGGCTCCTAAGTCCTGATCTATTGTTGACCACCTAGTAAGCATTGCGACCAATTATACAGATCCAGCTAGGATTTCCTTCACCTGGGACAAAGATTCAGTTTATTGTCATAGTCCTGTATCTAAATACCCTGGCCAATGTAGAGTGGCTGGCCCATGGCATAACCCTCTCCCCATGGCACCGGATAATAGCTTGATGAAAGTCTCAATAGTTTAGGCCCACACTTCACTGCAACTTTGGCAACAACACAATGGCCCACATTTAGTAAGACTGGCATTTATAACGCCGGTCTAAGAAAAAAGATAGTTGAAGTGATTTGTCCCAAATACATTAAAAGGCTGACGTAAACTAATTGATAAATGTGGGCCATTGTTCCTCATCACACATATGCATGTATCGTGTCCCGAATAGGAGTGATTTCTCAAAACGGGTGCAACGGAAAAGAAATGCAGCTACCCCCAATAACCAATCAGATTCCATCTCTCATTTTTCAGAGGTTCTTTGGAAAATAAGAGCTGCAACCCCCTGCACTAGTTGTGATAAATCATCCCCAATGCTTCTCTGTCCCCCATTTGACACTATTGCCATCAGTAGTTACAGGTGAAAGTTGCAAGCCAATGTAACTACTGGATTATGCTCATGCCACATTACTACTATTGCAAGAAAAAAAGAAATGACCAAGTCACTTGCACCAGGCATTATATTGCAGATGTTACCATGACCTTGGCACAGGCCTTAGAATCGAAAACTGTGCTTTAACGACACATTATAGTTGTTTCATTCCTCATTTATTCTAACCACTGCGCAAATTACTTAAGTAGTAGTGAAATAAAATCTTTTTCTACATAAAACATTAGACTTCGTTCATAAAAACGATATAAAAAAAACTAGCCCGATTTGTCCATAGCAACCAATCACAGTTTACCTTTAAAGTGGTTGCACCAGAATCAATAATTATCACTTATGCACGGGATAGGTCATGAATGATTGTCTGATCGCTGTCGTCCCGTCCCCCCCCCCCCCCCCCCGCAGTGAAGAGAAGCTTGAATGGGGCGGCAATCAGGCATGCGACCACCACTCCAATAAATGTCTACGGGACCGACGGAAACAGCTGAGCGCTGCACTCGGCTGTTTCATTCATTCCTATATGCTTTGAATGGAGTGGCAGCACGCATGCTTGACCGCTGTTTAATTCAATGTCCTCCCCACAGCAGTCGAGCAGTGAGAAAGAACAGAAGATTTGGGAACCCAATTCTGACAATCAGTGGGGGTCCCAGCGGTAAGGGTCCCAGTACCCTTTTAATTTTTCCAGAGCGGTTTAAGATATTAAATCTGAGCTATGATTGGTTGCTATAGACAACAAGGCCAGTTTTCCATTTATACCGTTTTCTTAATTGCTCTTACTCCAATAGAAGTTGATGCAATTCTTGAGGGACAGTTGCGAGAAGCTGACCTCAAATCAAGAAAAACGAAAATTGGCTAACTTTTTTTTTACCAATTTCCCAATGCTATCTTAGACTTAGACTCCATTGCAGAATCTGTCACCTTACAGAAAAAATAGTACATCATGCAGCGCTAATTGTTTGGGAAAAATAGAGACACCGTAAGGGAAACTAACACACCCGTTATAAGTCAGTGGGTTCCATTGGGCTCCGTTGGTGTCCATCGCAGCTTGAATTCAGTCTACAATGACAGAACAGAAAAACGTAAATCACAACGCAGATATGAACTCAGCCTCAGTCATGTTGCAGAGGACCGCTGACTAGTTACTGAACACCTCAGCCAGGAGTTGACACCAAAATCATTTGCCCTTACATGTTCATCGCTGTAGGTCATCTATTCTGTGATTTAATGGTCAGATAAGATGAAAAGCTGAACTAGTTTACCCTTATTCCCTGAGGACACATTTCTGCAGCATTAGCCTAGCAAATCCCACAGTATGATCTGTAAAATGTCTATGCAAAGCTTATTTTCCTGGTACTTTTCAAGGTCCTTGCTGCGGAGCAGGGTGTGCAGAGATGTAGCAGAGCAGAACAGACTATGGAGCGCAGTTCTCGGAATGTGCAATGTTCCTGTCCATTTCATTGTGATACACATTACAGCTGTTTGATCTTTCATTTACTATAATTACTGCAGTGTCTAAGGGAAGATTTATTTTAGTGGTTATAGGGAAATGTTAACTGTAATATAATTTCCTCACTTGATACATTAACTATTTGCTAATTTTGTTGAATGTCTTTTAGACGACGTTTAAATGTTTCATCACTTAGCAAGATTTTTTTTTTCCATTGCATCCTAGGGACCTCAAGGACCACAGGGCCCAGTTGGTTTCCCAGGACCAAAAGGCCCCCCTGTAAGTATATAAAATGTCTACCTCTGCCGAAGGAACGTAGATTTATGCTTACTAACTATTACTAGTTGTGTAGGATAGGTTATCTACTATGTCAGCTCAGCACTTAGAAAAGGGTGGTCAACAAATGTGGAAGCCCATGGGACAAGATGATCCTTAATTTTGACCACATGGAGGCAAGATTAGATATGATGTTCTAAATTAAAGCTTTTACTTAGTGGCTAATTCACAATATGGCTGTCAGAGGTCTTCCTCTGGCCGCGTATATTGAAAACTGACAATATGGTTGGCTAGATAACTAAATATAGGGCCCACTGCTTTGTATTGCTACAGTCATCAGAGATTTTTTAGGCAGAATAAGACAGAAGTAGGTTTATTGAAAGTCGAATATCCAAGATCTGTACCAATATTGACTCTTTAGTGTGAGCTTTGAGAATTTAGCCCTTTGTATCATTGAATCCATTGCTTTGGGAATACTTTGTGTTACAATCTTTCCTAGGTAATCTATTCTAAAAAGTATGAAAAATATTTTTAGTACATAGACCAGATACTCTGCTAGTTAGTTCCCAAACTAAACATAGTACATAGAATATGCTATTACCAAACTGGTATATATTGTATGGAATTGCATATCTATAGAATAAGGAAAATATGGAGCATGTCGTAAGTAATAAGTTATAATAAAAAGACTTGAGGATAAAATAATAATTGTTCAAATCTTTTATAGTGGAATTCTAATAGGCTCATATTTGTTGTTTTTAGGGCCCACCTGGAAAGGATGGGTTGCCTGGCCACCCTGGACAACGTGGTGAGACTGTAAGTATGCCAATCAATGTCTCTTTTGGCAGCTGTTTCACAGCCAGTTTACCCTCTGAGCGTTACTTTCTCCAAACACTTCTGGCCAGGTAGGAGAAGACACTTTGCAGGTTACAATAAATGTGTGTTCTCGTACCTGGCTGGACCTGTTTATGGCAAGTAGCAAATATTTGAATACAGAGGTGTGGCTGTCAAGCAGCTGTAAATATCCATGGGCATAACTAGATAATGATAGATCCAGCTAGTTAGACTAGTTTACTATATCTACCCTCTGTGTATTTGTGTGAGCTGTCTTATTAGCTGATTCTATCATTTTATCGCCATTGCCGTGAACTGCATCAAATGTTAAAGGTATCTCTATAAGCTCAGCACACGTACAGTAACAATATCTGGATTTTTATTTGTTTCTGCATATTAAATGTAAAGGATCTGCAAAATAGTATGATTTCAGATCTAATAATATACTACTACATTGTACAAAGTCCTTATAAATGCTGATATTGGGTAACCACCATATTACCAGACCTCCAAAGCTAGACTACCTGCCTCAGCTATTAAACCTGCTGCAGAAGTTTCTATAAAGTTGCTTTATAAGTTTGGCATATTGCAAGAACCCTCATTATGACAATTGAATTTAAGTTTCACTAACCATTTGCTTCCCCTTACTCAATATGTTGCTTGTGCTGCTTTAAACATATAATTCCTGTGCAGGTGCACATATGGATCGTCGCTAGTAGTTTCACCCAAATGCATCATCTTAACGTTTTTCACCAGCATTTCAATCCTTTAAAGAAACCATCATAAATATACAACATTGTTATCTATTACATGTAAACGGATTTATTTATTGGGACGTCACACCCTATCATATACTGTTTTGAAACTTTGTCACCAAAATAAGAATAGCTTTAGGTCCAAGGCATAAGATAGTACAAAAACACTGTAACAAATCAATTGAGGGGGGTTAAAATGATAAACACTTTATAAAGACATTATTAAGCTATAGATTATGTTTATTAAAATGTTTCAATGAAGTGTATTTCGTGATGGTTTCTATTTAAGGACAATCATTTAAGGCTAACTGCATACGTACCTGAATATTCAGATGTGACTTCTATACTCACAGGGTAACAGAAAGATTAAATTGGGAAGTTTGTTTGGCAGGGTTCCAGCATTCGAGAACTGGTGATCATTGGATATTTTCTTCCTTTGAGTTACTGTAACTAAAAAATTCTTCAGATTCTTAACTCATTCAGAGCCACTATATTATTAGAGGAAGATATTCACTAATGATCATTGGTGATCAATGGTTGGACCCTTCTAAATCCCATTATCTTATCTTATTGGACCCTTTAAAGGATATGTACACTTTTACAACTATTTATTGCTCCAGCGCATCTAGAATAAATGCTATAGCAAATTTACAATTATTCTTGATTAAAAATATCTTGCCGATTTGTGTCTGTAGCTTTTATGCAGTACTCTGTATCTCTATGGTTAAAAACTACAAACAAATCTTGTGTGTAGTCTGATCCTCCAGTCATGTATTACTTCATTCCCTCTATTTCTCTTTTTGCTAATCTGTAGAGAGGGGAAGATGAAAGAGAGTAACACATGTAGGTATGAACAGACAACACACTGAGTTTGTGTGTAGTCTGTTTCCATGGAAACACCTAGCTCTGCATAGGAGCTGTAAACACAAAGCTGCTTAATTTTTTATTTTCGAGACATTGGAGTAGTACAAAAAAGAAATGGTTGCAATAGTGCATTAAGTGTAACATGAAAATGGGAATGGGACACTTGGGTTAGTTGTAGTCAACTTAGGATTTTTCTCTTATCTACCACAGTCAGGAAAAAAGTTTTTATCAAAGTCTACCGTGCAAATGTATGGCAGAGACATTATTTTAATTATATATATTTTATTGGATAAAAAAGAAAATACCATATTTGCCTTTATTTTGTTAACATAGGCTTGATTTTTTTTTTACATTTTTCTAAATAATTTTAATGATAGTCATTATATCCCTATGTACCTGATTATAGATTTGAGTAGTTGATACCACATATGTGCTGCACTGCTGGAGATGCGGCTTTCATTTTACAGCTTGCTGAGATTCAGGGTGTCTTTCATAGCTAATAAATATTCCATCCAACTCTGTAACTAGCCTCTCGGAGAGGTTAAACCAGTAATTTTCTTCCCAGTGATTATTTGATGTCCATCAGCTGAATAGGGATTTAATTACAACATTACATATTCACAGAAGACCGGATATGTCAAGTACTGAAGTCTCTCCAAGTGAGAAACAATAACTTAATACTTGGATAAACACCTCTGCTAAATAATGTAATATATGCGATAATCTCACCTAAGATAAAATAATTCCAACTGACAAGTGTAGATAATGTATCAATGATCAAAGTGTAAGAATAGGGACTTTTACAAATAAACGTACGTTTTTTTTAAAATAATATCTGTAATGACTATGGGGTTGGGCATTTTTTTTAAAAAAAATAGAAAAAGGGCAAACCAACAAAATCCCATAGCAATCAATCTGCATAAAGTTCAGCTCATTCTAATGTATGTTTAACAATAGAAGCAAATATGTAATGACTATGAGATTTTGCGCATTTGAAAATCAGTAATCCCCTCGTAAATTCACATTTTAAAGAGTTAAAAGTCTTAGGTTAGATCTATATGACTTGTGCTTTTGGATGCCAGCATCCAAAGGCATAACACACAGAATGCAGGATTAATTTTCTTTAACTTATTTCTTCCCATTGACCAGGGTGATTATTGTATTACTGTTATGCATATATTAAATACTCAACTACATTTTTAGTGGCTGAAGTGTTGAGGATGCATTGACTCACACATACACTGTGGGACTCAATATATTCCTATGGAACACAAGTTTAAATAACATCTTCTATGGGCGCAAGTTGCCATCTGGCTCTAGCTTAAAGCTAAAATAAAGAGTATCCGGCACACCGGTGTGCCGGATACTCTTTATTTTACTCATCGTCGGGTTGGGCCCCTATCCGTGCAAAACCCTATCACCTCCATATCTGGTGCTATCTGAACTTCTATACAGATTGATCTAGCCTAAAGCTGTTTATACTCATAAGAGAAAAGCCGTCTTAAACTGCCGATATTGGCAGGATCGACCAGCAATCTCATGTGTATGGGGACTTTAAACTATCCCGTGATTATAGATTTTGCAAAAAGATGGATTTGAGATGTTGGATTTCAACATGCTTGGTTCTTTGTTCCCATGGGATCTAAACTTCTGCCACAGGTGTCAGGAAGTGGCTTTTCTCCCTATCCCCATTGAAATCAACATGCTTGTTCAGCTGAGCCAAGTGTCCTTATTTATGGTGCAGTTGTGAGAAATAACTATTGGCTAAACAGCATTCAACCAACAGCTATCTCAGCTGTATAGAAGGCTTTACTATTCAATCTGCATTCATGGGGTTGTCTGGAGTTAGAAAAAATGGTTATGTATTTTTTTCATAAACAGCACCAGTCTTTGACCGTGGACTGTGTATTGCTGTGTATTGCAGCTTATCCCAATTCAGGTGAACGGAACAGAGCTACAATACCAGACACGGACAAGAGTGGAACTATTTTGTGAAAATAAGCAGACACTTTTTAATCATAGGCAACACTATAAGTAAAAATAAAAACATTTAGTTTTTTTTTTTTCAACCCATTTGATGATTAGGCTATTATAGGAGATATCTCTAAATCTCAGTGCTTGCTATAGATTTACATGGAAGTAAATATTTGCCTTTAACTAGGTGTTCACAGTCCTCATGCACTCCGGCACGGTCCGTAGTTACAGCACGGACGGCCCGAGGAGTGTCATCCACGGGCCGTCCGCAATCACTGACCGTGTACACACAAGATGTGCATTGACTTGTCCTATTTTTTTGCTATCTGAGCTCCCAGACAATGCATGGACTGTGAAAACCACGGTCGTGCGTATTGGCCCATAGGATAGAATTTGCCCTATACTATCCACAATTGCGGATAGTATGCGGCCTCAAAACTATGGTTGTGTGCATAAGGCCTAAATGGATGCAGCCATAATATAGGATAATAACACAATATATTTTGAGCTTTTACATCACAAATTTTTTCCTTGAATAATATTTGCGAGATACTAGTTCAAGTCAAACAAAAAGGTTGTAATCTAGAAAGTAATGATAAGATGAGACCATTTAAAGTGTGATCTGGAAAATCTAACATAGTAGCCACTGATATTTATTATTTGCTTCCTTTTGCTTTTTCATTACCTAGCTGAATATATTGCATGTATTACAATTGCCAGTAAATAAATGATTCTGCAATGTGTTTCTTATTTTGCTGCCCTCTATTAACATACTGGATTTGATTGCTTCCTAACAAGTAGCTGTGCCCTCCTCACACACAGATTATCTTCATACGCATTTCATAGCGTTTTCCCTCATGCCATAATAACCTCTTATTTCTAGGCGGATTAAATGCTTTTTATTTTTTTAACCACATCATACATCAGGCTGCATTATGTACCATGCTGAAAGAGCTAGATGCTTCAGCTTGCTATTACGTGTTCTAACTGTGTTGGAGTCTTGGTAAGTAGACATGTAAAGTGCTGTCACTTATGCTTTGATACATATAAAGATCTGCCATGTGTTACAATGTACAATAGATATATCCGCTTCACAAAGTGGCCTAAACAATAAACATATGTCAATTCCGTTGATAAGATCTAGTGTACAATTGGCACTCTGTGTCCATTTCAGTCACTATTGCCTATGGACATGTCCTAGGAAATGGGCTATTTTGTGATAGTTGTTGTTTACCGTTTTGTGGTGTTACTTAGAGTTTTCTTCTATAATGTCACAGCTATAGAGACAAATTATGTTCACAAATGGTTATGAACTGCAATATTCATTTTGTAGGGTTTCCAAGGCAAAACTGGTCCCCCAGGTCCTGGAGGTGTCGTAGGTCCACAGGTCAGTAAAAAACAGCTGCACCAAATCTGTATTTTGCGCACTTGTGTCTTTATCTCTTTATCTCATCATCTCATTCCCCCCTTCTATCTAACTCTCTGCTCAATATACCTATGTGCTATACATATTTATCATTGGGTTTAGGTCAATTTTATTGCAGGTTTTGGGCATGAGATAACAAAACATAAAAGAAAATACAAATCAGCCATAGAAAATACATTCCTATTTTGTAAAAACATAGAATGCTCTGTACGCCAACACTGTAATTCTGTTTAAACTTAGAATCAATACAAAACAATCACTCCACCATCTATTTCACACTCCCCAACCTTATAGTTCTCCAATTTCTTTGTAATCACCATAAATAAGTAGAACTATATTGTAGAAATAGTATATTTTTGCTGTGGGCTACAGTAAGTGGATTGAGAAGATTAGAAACCTTAGCTCGGCTCCTATCTGTCCCACACTGATAATTATTCTTGTTTTATAAATACATCTATTATACATAGGGTCCAACTGGAGAAACTGGTCCTATTGGTGAGAGAGGTCATCCTGGACCTCCCGGTCCACCAGGAGAACAAGGCTTACCAGGAGCAGCTGGTAAAGAGGGCGCAAAGGTAAGACTGCCACTAAGAAATAGTGATAAAGGATGAAGGGAATCAACATGTAACCCTTATACTATATGGAAGAGGTAAATATAAGTGATCAAAGATTTTAAAATGTCTTGATGAGACCCAAAAGGCCATAATGGATGACAGAGGGATTGTCTGTCGTGAGGTGAAATTTTTCCGTTTCAAAAACTCAATATTTTTGCTGCGTTTTTTTTTTTTTTTTGTTTCGCCATCACCAGCCAGAACATTGTTATGTCTGGGCCTCACCAGTCGTTGGAGTCCATGACAAAAATAAAAATGCATCTCAATTCATCTTTCATTTTGACTCAATGATTCCACCCAGTACCATCTTGTCAATCACATTAAGGAATATATCACAGCTTTATATAAAAATTTTCCAATTTTACTTTGTATGACTGTAATGCATACAACTAATACCAGTTGATCAAATCTTGTTCTATTTCCTTTTAAACAGGGAGACCCAGGTCCTTCAGGAGTTTCTGGTAAAGATGGTCCTCCAGGATTACGTGGATTTCCTGGAGAGAGAGGACTTCCTGGAGCTTCGGTAACACTTCAATCCACAATAATGATCTAAACCGTATATATGTTCATAAATGTAACAAACCGTTCAAAATCTGTCAGCCAGTATTCCATTCATAGTCTTCAAGTAGACTAGCCCAACTTTACCAAATAGGCAAGAAATTAAAAATCAAATACAATCATATAAAATGATCTAATAAATATATTAAAGATGATTGTATACAGTGAAATAGCTGTTAAAGTAAATTATTATATGACATAAATGGCCTTTTAGTAAAGAACACTCTTTCTGTTTATCATAATGACAATATAAGGAAAATTTTAAACGTATTAAAACCATTGTTGTCCTAAAAGGTACAGCATAAAAGTAAATTTAGTTTTTCATTTTCTTTGAGGTAACTGAAATCTAACTATTGTCTGGTTGTGTGAATTTACCGTCACCTCTATGAGCACACATTTGAACCCCCTCAGTGGATAGGAGCAGCTATTAAACTTGATGTGAAGTTATACAAGTGTTGGTAGTTCCATTATGGTTTATTGGTTTTTCTTTATTTTTTGTTTTAGGGTTCAGCCGGCCTTAAAGGTGGAGAAGGACCACAGGGCCCAGCAGGTCCAGTTGTAAGTAGTAATATTCTTTATGGTTTCTTCCATGTCTCAAATGAACACACTAGAAACTTTACATGATGTTCTTCTTGTCCGGATCCTACAAAAAAAAAAGAAGTTTGTACTTACAATACATGTAGAGATCGTAAAATCTATTTTCCAGGTAATAGGATCACAGGGTATTAGAGCAAGTGGAGAATCAAAGGAGAAACAATTCATAAAGATTAGTTTATCGCTATCTCTTGGGTTTACATGTTCATAAATCTAATGATTGTTAGATTTGCGTAAAAAAGAAATTAAAATACCACTGGAGAACCAATTATGTAATTTCAGTTTGTCTCAAGAGAATTTTTTGTGAAAATAATATTTTTTACGCAATGTAAAACTTAAGCTATTATTGATTTGTTCTGGACTGGAAACATTGAGCATTTTGTCTCTTCTTCGCTTTTTTCTTTTTTAGCTTTTACACTTTATATATATATATATATATATATATATATATATATATATATATATATATATATATATATATATTTATTTTATAACTGCTAATTTATATATTTTGTTCTTTTTTATATTTTTTTAGGGTTCAGCTGGAGAAAGAGGCGCAGCTGGTACTGCTGGACCTATTGGTCTTCCAGGAAGACCTGGTCCTCAGGGCCCACCAGGACCAGCAGGAGAAAAGGGAGCTCCTGTAAGTACTACACTGAATGTGAATTTTACTTGAGACACTAAGTTCAAATAGTATATAACATCATATACAGAATGATGTCTTATTAGTGTATAGAAAAGTGAGGAAGACATACACCATTTAGCAACAATAACCAAGGAAGGACAATCGTTGAACCAGTGACAGGGTCATGGGCATCTAAACCTAATTAATGCGCATGGGGAGCAAAGGCTAGCCCGTCTGGTCCGATCCCTCAGAAAAGCTGATGTAGCGAAAATTGCTGAAAAAAGTATTGCTCGCTATGATAAAAGGTGTCAGAACACACAGTGCATTGAGGCTTTGCTATGTTGGGGCTACATGGACCGGTCACAGTTACCACGCTGACCTCTGTCCACAGTTGAAAGCACCTAGAATGGGCACGTGAGCACGTCAGAACTGGACCGTAGAGCAATGACAGAAGAAGGCCTGGTCTGATGAATCTCATTATCTTTTACATCATGTGGACTACTGTGTGCATGTGCGTCACTTTCTTGCAGAAGAGATGGCACCAGGATGCACTTTGAGAAGGAGGCATCTCGGAGGAGGCACTGTGATTCTCTGGGCAATGTTCTGCTGTGAATCCTTGGGTCCTGGCATTCATGTGGATGTTATTTTTACACATACCACCTACCTTAACATTGTTGCAGACCAAGTAGTCCTCAGTATAGTAAATAATATACCCAAACAGAATCACATAATTTTACAATGATGACTACCCTCTGCAGGATACTAATACCCAGTGATGATGGGGCTCGGATAATGCTAAGAATATGTATAAATCCTAATATTTCTGTCATTTAGGCTCCATGATGCATCGTTTCTGTCAGTTTTAAATTTTGCCAGTCTGGGAGGGGCTTAGTTATGTGCACCGCCCACTGATATCTATGAGGGTGAGGAAATTACCATGAAGCTGACTCATTTATTATGGAGTCATGAAGATATCAGCAACTTTAGGCCTCATTTACACGAGCGTATTATACGCGCGTGCGACGCGCGTGCTTTTCACGCGTGTCGTACGCACCTATAATAGTCTATGGGGCTGTTTAGACGATGCGTGAATTTTGCGCTGCGTGAGTGCGTTGCGTAAAACTCACGACATGTTCTATATTCTTGCGTTTTTCACGCAACACGCACCCATTGACTTCAATGGGTGCGTGAAAACAACGCATGCCACACTGACGGTCCTGCGTTGCATGCGCGAAAATCACGCAAGAGCTGTCAAACTCCTGAATGTAAACAGAAAAGCACCACGTGCTTTTCTGGTTACAAACATCCAAACGGAGTGTCAAATTCGAGATGAGCGCACCGAACTTCACCGGGTTCGGCCAAACTCGTTTTGACCGAAACCGGTAAAAAATGTTCGGGTACGCGACGTCAGGAGACAGTCACTGTCCACGGTGCTGAAAGCGTTAAACTGGTTCAGCACCCTGGACAGTGACTTCCGCTCCGAAAATCCATGAACCTGTAAAAAAAAAAAAAAGTTCTGACTTACCGATAACTCCGGTCCGACCTCCCGGGATGACAGTTAAGTCCAAGTGACAGCTGCAGCCAATCACAGGCCAAGCACAGGCTGCAGCCAATCACAGGCTGCAGCGGTCTCATGGACTGCGGCGTCATCCTGGGAGGTGGGGCCGGATGACAAGAGTGGGACGCGTCACCAAGGCAACGGCCGGGAGCCCGGACTGGGGGAAGCAGGAAGTTCTTGGTAAGTATGAAAGTCTTTTTTTATTCACAGGTTGGTGTATATTGTGTTCGGCATTCACTGTCGAGGGTGCTGAAAGAGTTACTGCCGATCAGTTAGCTCTTTCAGCACCTTGGACAGTGACGGGCGTCGACTAGCCTCATCTCTATGATGGCGGCTGCGCGAAAATCACGCAGCCGCGCATCATACACGGATGACACACGGAGCTGCCAAGTGCCTTTTGCGCGCGCAAAACGCAGCGTTTTTTGCGCGCGCAAAACGCACACGCTCGTGTAAATGAGGCCTTATGCTGCAATGTAGAAAATATGTAGTAACAGGAAATAATAGGAAGCACAAAGTCTCTACAATGTAAAACTAGGTAATACCATGTGCTAGCTGATTTATTTTATGTTTGGTGGTTGTAGCGTAATGGGCTACTAGTGATCCATATTGAACAAGTTAAATGCCTTCGAAGTAAAGTTAATGTTAAATAAGCACTGTTTTTATTACCCAACAGTGAAGTAAAGAAGCACTCATTTTGTATATTATGGACCAAAAATACTTAAAAGTGTTGCCCCAAGACTAAATGTAATCACCCAACCACAGGATAGGTAATAACATGCTGAGTGGTGTGGTCCGACCGCTAGGACCCCCACCAGATGTCTCATTTATCCGAATGAATGGTGCGGCAGGTCGCGCATGAGCACTGCCGCTCCATTCACTGTCTATGGGACTGCCAGAGATAGCCGAGTACAGCGCTTGGCTATCTCTGGCAGTCCAAAGATACTCTAAAAAAGAATTCACTCCTTACTGAAGGCGCTCCTGCACAGGCGTGGATAGTCAGCTATGTTCCCTCTCGATTAATAAAGTATTAAACGGCTTTATTGCTTAAAAAAGACATGTGTACTTGAAAGCAGCATATATCTTTATAGTTAGATAGCCGATAAAGACCTAAGTACTAGGTCGAAACGCGTAGCTTCTACACACCCCCCACTTTCACTTTATTTGTGCCATTTGTCTTTGAACCTATGTTATCACCTTAGACGAGCGCCCTGTGTCTCTCTTTTTCCTGTATCTTTTCCCCATATCTCTGGCAGTGGCATAGAGAATGAATGAAGTATGCGTGACCTGGTGCTCCATTAATTCGGAGGAATGGGACTCCCGTTCTTGTGATTGGTGGGGGTCCCAGTGGTCAGACCCCCACCAATCAGCATATTATCACCAATCCTGTGATTAGGGGGTAACATTTAATCTATTTAATCTTGGGACAACCCTTTTAACTTATATCCCAGGAAGCCATTGGGTCAGAATAGGGAAACAAGTCATCAACTGCTGCAAGCAACACGATGGCAGGATTCCACCAGACTATAGTATGGGTGCGGTATTCATACCCCTAGATAGGCATTCATGGCTAATTTTTACTTAAAAGCAAACAATAATATTAAATGTCTAGCATCTATATGTTACTTCTTATTGAAAAGGCATCTTTGTAAAACCCACATCCTGTATTCTGTCTTAAACTAATTAAGGGGGAAGCAGCAAAATAATATCTCTTCAAAGTAAAACTCATTGCTGAAAACATTGAGCTATAGCTTATCTTTTTGTTTGCCTTTAGCAGTTTTCAGTTTCTGCTACGTGCATAATAAAAGCATAAAAAATGGAAGGAGTCACACACTTAATATACTCAACTATACAACAACAGGATTGTTCCTTTAATGTATCTGCTGCTAACATCTTGGTGCCAGATAGCACAGGACAACTTCAGAAGTCTTTTATGCCTTCGTGGGTTAAGAGCTGTTTTGGTGGCATGAGGGGAACCCACACAATATTAGGCAGATGGTTTAAAGGTTATGTCTGACCGGTTTAGATCCTCAAGTAACCATCTACACAGGCAAAAGCATACTGAAGGTATTTCTAAAAGCAGAATAAAGAAAGAGTTAACAAGGCAGCTATTTATTCCAAGGCAATGTTTATGCTTAGTCTAGATAAAAGTTCAATTAATTCTCCCACATGATTAAGACTTTTAAGATATATCTGAAAACTCAGAAGCCAATTTATTTAGCACAGATATGTCCTTCATATTGATGTTGTTTCAGTCCTATCTCTAGGCGACTTTTTTTTTTGCGTTTTAGCTTCTGGAGTCTTGCAGTTAGTAGGTTCTATAATCCAAACAATTCTGGAAAGAGTTTAAGATGCCTCTAGGCGGAAACATCAGCTTTATTATTATTCCAAAGGGTAGCGGAAAGTGACACATAATTTATTAGTCAATATCCTTCCTGAATGTCTAAGAATAATGTTGTTACACCCGCTAACTAAGGCCTCATGCACACGACCGTAGTGGTGTGCACGGCCGCGTGTATTAATTTCTATGAGCCTGGACCACAAAATACGGCCGTAATAAGACATGTCCTATCTTTTTGCGGTCCAGGCTCCTGGGCAATGCACGGACCGTGGAAAACATGGTCGTGTGCACGGGCCCATTGAAATATATGGGGCCGCAATTCACCCACAGATTTGCGGGTAAATTGCGGCCGCAAAAATACGTTCGTGTGCATGGGGCCTTAGAAAAAGGTTGTGGGTTTAAATGTCTGCAAAATTTGAGATAAGAGGAAGTAGAGCCCATGCACACGACAAAGCTATGTGCAGTCTTCTGTACAGAGTCCCACGGAGAACCTATGGTTCCGTATTATGGACTCATAGGCATCACATTCTCCCTTTGAAGCAGTCCTTCTAGGAGGGGATGCTTCTGTAAAACGACATGGTTTGAAACATGGCATCATTTTTTTTTCTTACACATTCATATGAATCTGTAAGCTCTCCATATTCTAAAATATTGTACCTCCGTAAGGCACTATAGTCTTCCATATAAGCAATACCTCTAGGGGAGAATACCTCAGCAATATGGCATGCATTGGACCATGCCACAATTCTTTTTTGTCATAGATAAAAAAAAACTCTGTGGGCCTCAGAAAAAAATCGGAGGCACATGGGAGTACAGTATGGGCCCATAGTAGTCCATAGAATACAGATCCATAATATGGCCATGTATTTATTGTGTACAAACAGTAGGTGAGATAAAAGCAGCTTGTAGTTAAAGCTAAGGTCACACTACCGTTGTCTCCCGTTTAGGTCTCTTCCGTGAAAGGAAGAGATGACCGAAAATCCAAATGGTAATTCTTTTGTTTCAGTTGGATTCTGTTTGCCTCCGTTCTGCTAGGTTTCCATTTTTTTTCACGTAAGCAAAAACGCAGTCTGCAGCACTTTTGCTTTCGTGACAAAAACGGAAACCTAGTGGAATGGAGGCAAACGGTATCCAACTTAAACAAAAATCAATTAAATCAATGATAATTCAAACGGAAGCGATGCTTTCCATTTGGATTTTCGGTCATCTCTTCCTCTGACGGAAGAGACCTAAGCGGGAGACAACGGTAGACAAAATGATAAATCTACACATACACAATAAGAAGAAAACAACAAGAAAACATATTTGGAATAGTTTGATAACTAAATATTATTATCCATAGTGTGATCCTAGATACAATTCTTCTGCTCTTTATCATTGCTACAAAATATACTGTGATGCCCAGAACTGCCATACTCTGCCTCAGCTAAACACTGACCTCTGCTCCATCTGTCTGGTTTTATTCATTGTATACAGTGCTATGATGACACATACATTCAATCTTCACCGGTTCTTCACTTTAGTATGCATTATATGACATATACGGATAATATTTTATGAAAATTGATGATACACAGATTATTAGGATTATTATTTTTATTTATCATAATGATGGATGTTTCCTGTTGACAAGACAATGAAACATCCTTTCAGCCACTAATGTATTACAATGAGATGAGCACTGTTTAAATAGCTCTATACATAGAGAATATTAACATTTACCAGTCGTACGGAACTAAATAAACAAAATGGCATTTAATGTGTTCTCTAGTTTATGAGGCTCTTGTTCCCCTATATGAAACCGGTGCTCACTGCCAAACCCAAGTGCAAGTCAATTCTTTTTAGAATGGTTACGATAAAAGTTTTGGAAAAGCTTTCTGTTCTTGAGTGTATCTTCCATATTTACTGAAGTATGATATAAACAATATGTGGGTGCATTAGCTCAATACAATTCAGGCTCAAATCAGAAAATAGGATCAGTTTGACAGTCTCCCATTAGGTTATATTTTCGGGCTTGTATGCTTCCGATTGACAATGTTACTATGATCTAAAGTTGGCCAGTGTGAATATTTATACACAAACTACAATACAGCTTAAACGCTTTCTGTGGAGCTTTCCGGTATATAGTCAATTTATCAAAAACTTATGTTTTTCAATGTTATCCTATGATAGGGAGAGAAAGGACCCCAAGGACCTGCTGGCCGAGATGGAGTACAAGGACCTGTAGGACTTCCGGGACCTGCTGGACCTCAAGGACCACCTGGTGAAGATGGTGATAAGGTATTAAGCTTAGACTGTAAGCTAAGAGATAATTTAAGATTAGTCTGCTAACCATAAAACCTATATTGTATTTATGGTATTGTATGTGGGAGACATAACGATTATTTTTAGTGATTGGAAGCCATTAGCTTTAATGCAGTATTTGTTGCAATGGATCCAAGCAGCTGGACAACAATCGGCGTAAAATACTGGATCTGATATTTTCATTTATTGATGTGATTCCGAACTTGGCCATGTATATTTCACTTTATCTTGTCCCCTCTCTCACTAATGTTGTAGCTAGAGATACCCACTATGTATACAAAGACAATATAGGTGAAGTGGGCAAACACTGAGGAGCATCATCATAGGGGCATTACTATATGTTATCTCCGCATTATTCATTTAAAATAAAGACAATAGTTGTGAAATTGCAGAATTCATGTAAGATAAAATGTGTGATAATATCACACTATTGCAATTATATATTAAATACAGCCTCATCATTTAGAGAATATAAAGCTTTATTAAATGTAATTATGAATAGTTGTAAAATTATAGCAATATATCTAACAATAATGAATTGTATTACCAGTGGCGGATTAAGTAGACCATAGGCCCTGGGCTGTTCCACAAACTTGGGCCCCCTTTCCCCACTGCTGCTCTGCCGCGTCTATAGTGAACACAACCTTTCTGTGTGGGCATTGACAAATGGTTGTTACGATTCCCCTTGTCAAAGGGCTGTGTCCCTACATACTGACAGTCTCCATCCATCGCTGACTCTATCACACTGTTCAGGGACACTTCCTCTTGACAATGGGAATAGTCCTGGGTACACAGAGATATGTAGAATACAAGGATTACCTGCAACAGATATGTCAGGAGAGGTGACAGATCCCCTATAGAGCCAGTGACTCACAAGTGACGTCTTCTCTGATGGGAGCCGTGTTCTTTTCTTCTCTATCTGACGCAGACCGTTATGGCGACTTCTCCTGATGAGACATCTTTGCCCATCACTTCTGCACCCTTTTTCAGCCTCTATGCAAACACACAAGTTTAGACACCAAGGCCCAGGCCCATACATTAAAGGAGTTGTCCGGGCACGGACCGTTTTCTATACTGATGACCTATCGATGTGCCCGGACAACCCCTTTTACTCAGACTAATAAATTTGGACCCAAGACTAGATCATAGAATACATACAGACCCAGACTTTCTAAACTATTGCAGTCCCCAGACCAGACCCCCCTAAACAAATACAGACACCAGAACAAGCACCCTAAATAAATACAGACCTCAGACCAGACCCCTAAATACAGACCCCAGACCTGACCCCCTAAACTAATAATGACCCCAGACCTGACTCCCTTAATACAGACCCCAGACCAGACCCCCTAAACTAATACAGACCCCTAAATAAAGACACCCTAAACTAATACAGACCCCTAAATACAGACCCCATAAACTAATACAGACCCCAGATCAGACCCCAAACTACAGACCCCAGACCAGACCCCCTAAATACAGACCTCACACCAGACCCCTAAATACAGACACAAGACCTCAAACTAATACAGACCCCAGACCTGACCCCTACACTAATAATAACCCCAGACCTGACTCCCTCAAGTAATACAGACCCCAGACCAGACCCCTAAATACAGACCCCTAAACTAATAACGACCCTAGAACAGGCCCCCTAAATAGACCCTATAAACTAATTCAGACCCCAGACCAGACCCCCTAAATACAGACCGCAGAACTAAAACTAATACAGAACCCCTAAATACTGACCCCAGACCCCTTAAACTAACACAGACCTCTAAATATACAGGCCCTAAACCCCTTAAACTGATACAGACCCCAGACCAGACCCCCTAAATACAGACCCTTTAAACGAATACAGACACCAAACCTCCTATCAGCTTAGTTTAGGGGACGAGGCACTCTAGCAAGCACTGGGGTCCCTTCAATGTATTTCCAGGTACAGCGCCATACATATGATTGTGGCTGTGCCTTGTACTGCAGCTTACTGCATCTCAGTCTCTTTCAAGTAAATGGGACTGAGCTGCAGTCCAAGGCTTTAAGAATAGCTTCATATCCAGTCAGATTTGAGTGGCTGTTATTTGTGTTTGGATCTCCATAAAGTAACTCTATGTTAGTTGTCATGTAGCGTTGGCACACCTGAGGTTAGAAAGAGTACAGCAGGTTAGGGACTAGTTATAAAAACTTGAATACCCATGTATTAAGCACACACAATGACAAGTAAGGCTCAGTTCACATCTGCACTGGGTCATTCTGTTGTTCTGCTCCGTCAGAGGAGCAGAAGAAGGGAATACCGGAAGAAACGGTTCAGTTGCACTATGGACACCACCGGCAGCCGAAGGAACACCTTGACATTAATAGGTTCCGTCAGCTTCCTGTCGGGGTGTCCGTGGTTTTACCGGGAATAATAGCACAGTATTGTTTCTGGTAATCTCTGCCGGATCTGTGACGGAGGCCCCTAACAGAGCCTCCAACGCAGATGTGAACAGGGCCTAAGATCTGTTTCCAAACAGAGATATGAATACATTAAATAAATATTTGTAAATGAAACACGTTGTGGAAATGTCACATACAGATGGTCCAGTAAGCAAACAGCTAGATGATATCCTTAATGTACTGGCTAAGTCATATACTTTGCATCTGTAAAGTACTGATTCCACTTAAAATTCTATAGAGTAAAATTATTTTAATCTGTCATGAATGGTACCTACCAGATGATCAAATATTCTGGATTATAAATTGGTCCTAAAAAAGTATATAAGATTGATTTGTAAGGGTAAACAATCTTCAGGAAGCCCAAATTCAAATGCTTGCACAAAATATGCTGTTTAATGCTTTTTGTTTTGTTAAAGGGGTATTTCCCAAGGGGTTACTTCAGCTTAGTGCTCAAAACAAGTGGCACATTTTTTGATTTTCTGTATTTTTTCTGTATTTTTTACTATTAGCTTCTAAAACAAAAGGTTATGCTCATAGTTGAAGATTGTTATCCATATAATACATTCGATCATGGCTCAAAGAACTTACCTGCTTTTATGTACTAGGAGTGCTATTTTCTTCTGCACTTTCCGTCATCTTGTAAGCCACTAATGTCAGCTCCCGTGATCTTATTAGTAGTCACCCCCTGCCCTTTTTACTGTCTCCCATCTTCTTCCACTCAGTGATCATCTATTTAAACCTCTGGGAGAGTTTGCTGCAAATCCCAGCGTGTACCATGCTAATCAATGCTAGGATTAAGCTGTCAGAATATAAAGCGTAATCAATACACACAATGCCAGCTCCGTCCCAGTAATGTGCCATTCACACAAGCTGCTGGGAATCCCTTGTATAATTTACTTTTCTTTCTTTTTTTTATTTTAGGGTGAAATAGGAGAACCTGGTCAAAAGGGAGGCAAGGGAGATAAAGGCGAGCAGGTGAGTGTCTAAATGGTTAATGCTCAATTTCAATCAAACCTGATAATTGATATATAAAGATTTTCAATGACATTTCCAGCTCTAAAGCTTCATTATGCCTTGTATAGTCTCTGATCTTCATTGCTACAATATTTAAAAAAAAATGGTATTCTTGATCATACCAAAATACAAATTCGAGCCACTTAAAATTTTTCTTTAGCTACAGCTAAAGGCTACACCGCTTGTAAAACCTATACTTTGGTGTGATCGCAGTGAATTGTTATTCTGTGCAGCAGATGAAGAACATATTTAGGGTCCTCTGGATAATATCTTGATTTACTGACCACTTAAAGGTGTAAATTAAATTATTTCTTTTTTTTCCCCCCGTTTCTAGGGTCCTCCTGGACCAGCCGGTTTGCAAGGCCCAGTTGGAGCTCCCGGTCCAGCTGTAAGTATTTTAATAATGACATTTCAGTGAGCCAAAAAATTACTATTAGACGGAAATGAGGATTTATGGAATATAGCATATTACCAGTCAGTTTCCCCTGGTATGTTACTTATTGTATTCCAGGACAAAAATATTAAGACATGCACATAAGATGTCAATGCTATTAATCAGTGGAAGGATGAAAATGGGTGATTGAGTATAGTACAATAGAACATTGGAAGTCAACATTGACAAAATATTCTACTATGAAGGCTGCTGAATTGAAATGCTAGTGCAGTGTACATTGATCTAAACGTTCCCTTGTAAGACTGAGATGTGAATTTTTTTTTCGTAATAGTAAGGTTGAAAAAAAGTGTCCATCTCATACTGCAATGCTGATAAGGAGCAAGACAAAACAGCCCCCATGAGACAGTTTGGAATAATGTTTCCAAATATGTCAGAATCAAAATAAAAGAAGTCGGTATCTTCAATTATCCAGTGCCCTTAACTTGTAACAAGGCAGTCATCAAAATGTATTCATCGTAACATCCTCTGCTCTTAGTCTCACTGCTTTTACTGTAAATAACCCTTTCATGATGATGTACACATTCTTTTCCCTCTAGACATATGCCCCTTGTCATAGTTATAGTCTTATTCATGGACAGACATATCTCTGTACTCAGATCATAATATCAGAGGTTGGAAACACTGACCATAGCTGGAGAGTGCAGCCATATTAGTCTATACAGAATGAAATAACTAATCTTAAGTCATTGATGTCTACATTCTTCAAAGCTTCCATTATACAAGGAAACCTCTCCAATAGACCACCTCTTTAAGAAGACCAACCCATTATCCAGACCAGATTGCTTGTGACAGATTTTGAGTTCTACCATATATTATGCTTAGTGGCCATTTTCTTTAAGAAGACCACCCTACTAAAAGACAACCTTTCAATGTAATTTTGGGTGGATGTCTCAAAGAGGTTTCACTGTATACGATTCTGTTCTTTATATTATGGAGAATAACTTATATTCTGGATGAAATTGCTCACTGGCGTATTTATTGAGAGAAATGCTTCTATTTTAGGATATTAATCGTAAATTCAGGGTGAACCAACTAATAGTAATGACAAGCATGAGATTTTAGTTCTGGTTAACTACGAATACACATGTGTATTCTGGAGTGATAATGCCAGAAACCAAGTGCATTAGTGGCCCGACGATCAATCTAGGAATAATGTACCCTAGTAGTTTTCAATATAGCATATAGCACAGCTCATTTCTTGGTTGGCTCTTTGGTGTTTTTGGTAATACCTTTACATTGCCGCTTTCCTCAGGGATCTGATGGAGAACCAGGCCCAAGAGGTCAACAGGGAATGTTTGGGCAAAAGGGTGATGAAGGTGCTCGTGGATTCCCAGGCCCCCCTGGTCCAATTGGTCTTCAAGTAAGTAGGATGGTTCCATTGCATCTTTTAAACACAACACCAATTTTTTACTAATTTTTTTTTCATATATTGTAATGCAAACCCCATGAAACCTTTTCCCTGTGTCCTGCACTAATATATCTTTTTTTATTACTCCCAGTCCTATAATAATAATAATAATAATAATAATAATAACAACCATAAGTCCTAAAGCAATGATATTCAATGCTTAAAAGGTACATATAACTACTCTTCGGAACAATTTAGGCAAGAAACATAAAAAACCTGGAGATAAATCAAGACGAATCATGATAAACATTTATATCGGGACAATATAGGGAAGGAAGATGGGGATTGTACAATGCAACCAAATGATTGAGGCCTCATTCACACGGCCGTGCCCGTAATCACAGTCCGCAATTACGGGCACGGCTGGCCGCTAGCGGCCGCGGACAGCCACTCGCATTTTCGGCCTGTGCTCCCATATAAGGTATGGAAGCATGGCCCGTAAAAAGCAAAAAATAGGACATGTCCTATCTTTTGCGGAGGCTTTCTATGGCCCGGACACCTTCCCGCAAATATACGCGAAGGTGTCCGCTGTCAATAGAAATGAATGGCTCTGTAATTGTGGACCGTAATTACGGTCCGCAATTACGGACGAAATCTACAGTCGTATGCCTGGGGCCTGAATCTGGGTAATGCTTGTATACAGTATATCTAATTTGGAAACATGGATTATATTGTGGATACACATCTGTCTGCAGAATCTCAGTTTTATAAATGTGCCTCTATCAGATTTGGTCTTATCGAATGCAGCATGGCAGAGTTTAGGGAAGAAAAAAAAAAAAACCTGGAGATGAATCACGATAAACATTTATATCGGGACAATATAGGGAAGGCAGATGGGGGTAATGCTTGTAGTGCAGCATGGCAGAGTATACAGAGGATGTCCTTTCTATTGAAATAAGTGGTATGCCTCTCCTAGTATCCAGATAATCTTCTCAGTAAACAGAGAGATCAGTGGGTGTGTTGATGTATATATTCATTAGCAGTGAATGTGTACTGGCATTTCTGGCAACTGATGAAGATATTACAGGGACACAGGAGGTGCCCCATGCCCTTAGCAGATGAAATGTGTGCAGGAGAAGATGGCACAGCCCATATGAATGGGCCATCAGCTCAGTAATCAGTACTATGCCAGCTGGCAGAGATTATTCATGTGCCACTGTGCTCCAAGCAGAGAGTTACTGATGTTACAAATCCGGGAGAAGGAACGTGCAGAAGATACCTCGCCTATCAGTGGCTCATTTATAAGACAGGTATTCTGCGCAGGGATGTACTCTCTACGATGATCAGCATGAAAATCAGAATACATTTCCGCAATGCTCTGTGAATAGTAAATATAAATATGTCTTTCCATATATACTGTTTTACATGCTGCTTGCTGCTCAGGGAGTAATGTAGCTCTGGGTGCCAGGGGAAATGCCATGGCATTCTGCCTTGGCCAGGGTATTAAGATACACACTTCTTTGTGAGCACTAATTATATCTTTTTGTAATTAGTTGCCCCGTAGACCTGCGTGCTTACTATTAAAATAAAATAAAAAAGCATTTGCAGGACATTTAGAGATTACCCCGTGGGGCATGTATTATGAAGTAGTTATACAGGTTATATGCTACTGTAGTATGTGGTGAGTTGATACTTTCCTTGTTCACAGATTTATTATTGTCTTTCCGCCTCAGTTTTGGCGTTTGGTGCTCCTATTTTCTTGGCGCGTGTATTATTGGCCAAATTTAGCTTTGTGCCAGAAAAAAAAACTGGATTTAAAACATGCTCGCCACATTGGGTCGCATACTTAGAATATGGCATGGATTTGTCGAGTTGTGAAATGCGCCAGATTTACTACTGACGTGCGCCAGTTTTGTGGCGCGAAATACTGGTCAAAAGTTTATCACCCAGTAGGTGGTTTAAAGAAGGGAACAGAGTCTACTAACATGCGTCAAGATGCGGCAACTTATTTCAAACAGATTTCACGTCATTGAAAAAATTGACGCCTCTTTATTCTAGCACCTTTGGCTTTAGGCTATCTATCTTCAAGCCATTATTAATAAATCTGCCCACTGTGTTCAGCTGGCCATTAATATTAGATTTTTATCTGCAGATCCCCCTCTTTTTTACAGGATATGCCAACAGTCTTTTGTCTATTGGCAGGGCTTGAGCCAAATTGGTGAAGATACTTTGGCAAAAACTTTTGTGGGGTTTCCCTTACAAAATATTAAATAGTAAATATTAAAGTAAAAAAACTTTCCAATAAGCTTACCTATCAAAGACCGCTCTGGTCTCCCACCATCCATTTCCTCTGTCTTTCTCTTCTTCAGATACCTGGGTAATTGTCCCTTTTGCCCCCTCTATAATTCAGCTTTGTCTATGGGTACGGTTAATCCCTTGACCCTCCACCTGATATCTGGTTAAAAATGAATCAGATTTTTTTCCTGAACGATTTTATATTTTACCTGAAAAAAGCAGCAGCAAAATCATCTGGCAGCTACTCATCTGCCCCTACCGCCTTAGAATTAACATTTGGAAATTGGAATTCATAATAATCAGTCAAAGGTCTGGCCACAGGCATTTATTGTATGTCTTTTTTTTTTTTTTAATGTGATAAACGAAATTCCTGTTGCAGTTCTTGATTTTGTTTCCTATATTTTTATCGACTAACTGTTTTCCTATCTGCCAAACGTAGGAAATATCTCATCCTGTTTTAGATAGTGCGCTGAAATTGAAGCAAATAATTCTGACCTATTAGGCAATGATAGTTTTTTTTTTTTATCCATATAGTGTCTGATTCTTAAGCACATATTACATATGTAAATTTGACTCTATGATGAAGATAAACTCTACTCTGTGCACAATGCGGATTTACATTTCTAAATCTAATATCTTTGCCGGTAGCTGCAGAGATAAAATGAATGATGTGCCTTTCTGTATTGCCAGTAGCAGCGTCACATATCATCAGTCTGGCCCAGCAAGACATAAATTATTAACCACGCTCGCACTACAACTGCTGTGTATAGTTTTCATCATCCATTTACAGCCGCCAACATCCTGCGGCCAACATGGCATTTGTATCCCTTAGTGGAACTATAGCTGAAGGATTGATAGCGAAATGTTGTAGTAGTGCGCTGCATGAAGCTTGCCACTTAATACAGAAGGCCTATGTTAATCTCTTTTTATAATGCACTCGTTTTGCCTTACTTCTTTGGGATATATAGATATACACAGTGTCATTTAAAAAATGTTCAAGACCTTTAAATAAAATTATTTTCTCACATTTAAATTTATAATATTGAGCTGTGAATATGTAGGTTTTTTTTATACAACTCTCTAATTATTTAATCTCTTTATCATTTCATTATTTTAGGGTCCTATATATGACTTCCTATATATTTATGTCATGTTTTACTCTTAGTTTCTATGCATAGGTTATTCCTTAACTAGCACTACTACTACTACTACTACTACTACTACTACTGCTACTACTACTACTATTACTACTACTACTACTACTACTACTGCTACTACTACTACTACTACTACTACTACTACTGCTACTACTACTACTATTACTACTACTACTACTACTACTACTACTGCTACTACTACTACTACTACTGCTACTACCACTACTACTGCTACTACCACTACTGCTACTACCACTACTACTACTACTACTACTACTACTACTGCTACTACCACTACTGCTACTACCACTACTACTACTACTACTACTACTACCACTACTACTACTACCACTACTGCTACTACCACTACTACTACTACTACTACTACTACTACCACTACTACTACTACCACTACTGCTACTACCACTACTACTACTACCACTACTACTACTACTACTACTGCTACTACTACTACTATTACTACTACTACTACTACTACTACTACTACTGCTACTACTACTACTGCTACTACTACTACTACTACTACTACTACTACTGCTACTACCACTACTGCTACTACCACTACTACTACTACTACCACTACTGCTACTACCACTACTGCTACTACTACTACTACTACTACTACTACTACTACTACTACTACTACCACTACTACTACTACCACTACTGCTACTACCACTACTACTACTGCTACTACCACTACTGCTACTACCACTACTACTACTACTGCTACTACTACTACTACTACTACTACTACTACTACTACTACTACCTCTACTGCTACTACCGCTACTACTACTACTACTACTACTACTACCTCAATGTTTCTTTCCATGTTTTATTTTTCCTCAAAAATCAACAACCTTCATACATAAGGATCACACTAAACGAGTACCAAGCTAAAAAATCTTCATATTTTTACTGAAACCCTTCAATAATCTGCAATATAATTGCTGTATTACCTTAAGGAGGTTAATTTCGGCTAAGTAACAATCTTAATCTATTTATTTCAGGGTCTTCCTGGACCTCCAGGTGAAAAGGGAGAAAATGGTGATGTTGGTCCAATGGTAAGTGCAACATAATATAATGTAGATATCTATGATATGTCACATTTGCCTTTTGTTTGTGAGCAATTAGCTCTTTTTTTAGGCCTATAAAGATGGGCATTTTTTCATGAATGGAAGTAACGCTTTGCTTCTTTTGAATAGGGTCCACCTGGTCCCCCTGGTCCTAGAGGTCCTCAAGGTCCTAATGGTGCAGATGTAAGTATTTGGAATTGCATGTACCTAAGAAGAACATTTTCAGTATGTGTCTATTTATATGAATTTTATTCTTCCTGCAGGGTCCACAAGGTCCACCTGGATCTATTGGCTCTCCTGGCGGTCTTGGTGAGAAGGTAGGTGAAAACATATTTTCTTCCGCTCCTTGTTAAGAGTACTGTGTTAGAGTTCATGCATACAGATAGGGAGGACAGCAACTTATACCTCAAGTGACTCTCCCAGCTATCCCTAATCCTGGCCCAACATTCAAACCCAATTCTGCTTATTGTCTAAGACAACCATATGATAATTATTATATACCATTATATATGACAATTATTTTAGTGTTCATTGTATCAATACATAATAAGACAATGCTTTGTTTTTCCTTAGTTTATTTGTCATTAAAAAAAAAGCATATCTCTATTTAAGCATCTAATGTTAATGATGTGAGGCAATTGAAATTACTTTTGCTTATTGCCCTTAAGGGTATGTTCACACGTAGAGTCAAAAACGTCTCAAAATACGGAGCTGTTTTCAAGGGAAAACAGCCCCTGATTTTCAGAAGTTTTTTGAGTAACTCGCATTTTTCGCTGCATTTTCGCGCCGTTTTCGTGGTGTTTTTTTTACAGCCGTTTTTGAAGCTGTTTTCATTGGAGTCTATGAGAAAACATCTTCAAAAACATCCCAAGAAGTGTCCTGCACTTCTTTTGACGAGGCTGTAATTTTACGAGTCGTCTTTTGACAGCGACGCGTAAAATGACAGGTCGTCGGCACAGTACATCGTAAAGCCCATGAAAGTAATGGGCAGATGTTTGCCGACGTATTGGAGCCGTTTTTTCAGACGTAATTCGAGGCGTAAAACGCCTCCTTTACGTCTTAAAATAGGTCGTGTGAACCCAGCCTAAAGGGAACCTATCACGTTGAAAATGCAGACCAATCTGTGGGCAGCATGTTATACAGCAGGGGAAGCTGAACAGATTGATGTATATTTTTGTAGCAAAAGATTTAGTAATTTATTTATTTAAACCTCTGCGCATTCTGGGCTTAGAAGTCCAGTGGGCGGTCCTAATCACAGATTGACAGCTATCTCTGTATTTACACTCATACAGGGAAGGCTGTAGGACCGCCTACTGGACTCCCAAGCCCACAATGAGTAGAGATTTAAATTGACAAAAATATGCATCAACATGCTTACATACTCCTACTTTATAAGATGCTGCCCGAGATTTGACTGGCTTCTCAAACTTTGGGGAAACTTAGCTTTTCCCATAGCAAGTATACATTCAGAGGTCCTTTATTAGGGAGTTAGGCCAGCTGCATAGCAACGAGCCAAGGTGACCATACACGACGTTGCGCAGATCCGCATGGTCACCTTCTATGGTAGCATTAGTGCCACCAGCACTTTTGTTCCAGCAGTAAGCCGGAGAAGGTCATCATTGGTCTAACACACATTTTCATAGGTCACAGCCTATTTCTACGTGCAGCCTATTTAGATGTATTTGCTTAAATATATGTTTAAATGCGTGCTTAGCGTGTTTAACATCCACTGTAATAAATGTGAGAACATCCACTATTGAAGGAAAAAGTGTCCCAGAAGTGCCATGTCAAGAAAGCTGCAGAGCGGACTAGCTCTTAGAAGTGTATTCTCCAGGGAAACATCAGTGCCAAAACATAAGGAAATATGCAAATATGCCTGGTGTAAAATAGACATTCGGATTATTAGGAGGCTACATTGTAAAATAAATCCATTTCTTTGTGCTTCTCTGTACCTTGTGATATGGGAACATTGTGTCTCCAGAGCCTTAACCCAACTCTCCGGAGTTCCCACACATTAAAAGGATTCTGCCTGCAGTGTTTGCATACAGACTTATGGTATAATAATAACTGTCATTCTAATTCAGACAAATGTAGACTTGTATTCCTAAGGAAGTGCGCAGTCCTATCATGCAGACGCTCTGCGGGCTTATCGTCTCCAAGTAGAAATATTTTTATGGATTGTTTTTGTGTAGGCTAAAATCGAACTAGTGATAAAATCTTTATTTTTACATTTTCTGTGCAGCCTTTAGAATCTCAGAAGCATTACAATGCATGTTCACGTCAGCTATTCAACAGCAATTCAGAAATGTTGAGCCATTGGGACAGCAGTGAACAGTTTTGTTATTGCATTAAACGATGAGTACATTTCTGTATTGCCAGAATCCCATTACTCGTGCTATTTTTCTACATATTGGTATATATTTAGTGTTAACCCTTGATTGGTCATCCTACAGCTCTAGCTATTACTAGACCATCACCTATGATACTAAGCATGTCAGACAGCTTACTAAGCACCACAGCAGTTTTTTATGAATCCCATTATCTCCAAATGTCAATGAGCATGTTGTAGATAAAAAAAAAAGGCAGGTTGTTAGATCAGTGGAAACCATATATACGCTATGTGAGCCATAAATATGTGGACCTTTGCCAAGAGGTACGTAAAGTCAAGCACACAGCCATGCAATATTCATAGACAAACAATGGTAGTAGTAAAGGTCTTACTGAAGAGCTTAGTGACTTTAAACGTGGGACTGTCATTGGATGCCACCATTGCCACAAGTCAGTTTGTAAGATTTATGATCTGCTAGATCTGCCACGGCCAACTTTAAAGCCCCTATTACACTGGCCGATTTTGGTCAGTGCAGCGAGCGCCAATCAATGAGACAGCTCGTTGATCGGCACTCGTTTGCTCCAGTCACAAGCAGCTATGCATGGGGACGAGCGCTCGTTACTCTGATCGCTTGTCCCCATACATTATTATCATGTTGGCAGCGCGTCTCCCTGTTTACACAGGGAGATGTGCTGCCGACAACGTTAATATTTTACTTTTTTTAAAAGATACTATCAGCAGATGAATGAGCGTTTGCTCGTCCATCTGCTGATCGCTGCTACACAGGGCAATTATCAGCAACTAGCGTTCTATGAACACTCGTCTGCCCGATAATCACCCAGTGTAAAACCCCCTTTAGTGCTATTTTTGCAAAGTGTAAGCATCTTTAAGTAACAACAGCTGAGCCATGATGCGGTAGACCATGCAAACTCATACAGCGGGCCACCGAGTGCTGAAACGTGTGACGAATAAACATTGCCTATCTTCTGTTGCATCACTCACTACAGAGTTCCAAACCAAAATTTGGAAGTGACATCAGCACAAGAACTGTGTGTCAGAAGCTTCATGAAATGGGTTTCCTTAGTTGAGCAGCTGCACACAAGCCTAAGGTCACCATGCACAATGCCAAGTGTCATAGGGAGTGGTGTAAAGCACGCTGCCACTGGAGAAGTGGAAACGTGTACTCTGGAGTGATGAATCTCATTTTGCTATCTGGCAATCTGATGGATGGATCTAAGTTTGACAGATGCTAGAAGAACGCTACCTACCGGAAGTAGCGCCCTCAGTAATATTTAGTATATAAGAAATAATGGTTTAGGGATGTTTTCCACAGTTTGGGCTAGGCCCCTTCTTTCCAGTGAAGCGTAATGTCATTGCTACAGCATACAAAGACATTTCGAACAATTGCATGCTTCCAATTTTGTGGCAACAATTTGGAGAAGGCCCTTTCCTGTTCCAGTATGACTGTGCCCCAGTGCACAAAGCGAGGTCAATAAAGATATGATTTGATGAGTTTGTTGCAGGGGAATTCAAGTGATCTGCATAGAACCTGACCTGAACCCCATCAAACAACTTTGGAATGTATTGAAACGCCAACTGTGAGCCAGACCTTCTCGTCCAACATAAGTGCCTGAATGGGCACAAATTTCCACAGACACACTCCAAAATCTTGTGGAAAGTGTTCCCAGAAGAGTGGAGGCTTTTATAGCCGCAAAAGGGGGCCCAACTCCATATTAATATCCAAGGTTTCGGAATGGGACGTCCATCAAGCTCATATAGGTGTGATGGTCAGGTGTCCAGATACTTTTGGCCATATAGTGTATTACAAATGTATTCATTATCAATTGATTATAAACAATGGAAGCCTCCAAAGTGTTACGTGGACTTAAAATATAACATCATTCTGTTGCACGTGGTAGTTCCCTTTATTCAGACGTTGAGTAGTTAGCCTGTTCTTACAAATAATATAACCATGTAAACCAAACTCATAGTGTTGGGTTATCAAGAGGGTCCACCTTGGACCGATACAGTGCCATATAATTTAATTTGATATTTACCAAGTGACTGTTCATGCCACTTTTTCATTATCTCACAACCATCCTTATCTGAAGAGGTCGGTTTCTGCATTTCTATGTTTTAGTCCCTTCCAATTCCTTTTTGCTCCATACTCATGAATAAGCTGATCACGGGCTGTCATGCTGCTGAGACCAAATATAATTGTATTTTTTGAGTTTCAATATGACTGAAATAATAGGCCTCTCAAAGCTTTCCTTAATACACATTCTTGATAAGGGGGTCAACTACATTATTACATTATTACACAAAAGTAACCAAACTTGTTATATCCTGCACTGTTTAAATATAAGCAAAGCGGGCAAACTATGGTGTCTATCCATACTGCTTCTAATGCTGACGGTAGACATCCAGATTCTACTGTGGGGAGATGGATGGTGGTATATATCACCAATTTTAACACGGAAACATATATGGTTCAAGCATGTGCCGATGTCTTACCTACAGTTGAAGTCAGTGAGATTTTTGCATATCTATGGCCCTAAGGACCCATGTACATGCCAACGCCATTGGCAGCAGACTGTATGTAGGCACATGAAATCCCTGCGGCTTGGTACTATGGAGCCATAGGTGCTCTATGTGCCATAGCTCGGTGCCCCACGCAGCCCCATATTACCTCCCTAATGTGTCATCCTATTGAACATGCCACCACTTTTTTTCTGTTGGATTAAATCGGAGCCATATGAAGGTATATTAGAGCCCCATAGAAGTATATGGATGCCCGATTACGACCCCATGCAGCATGGAGTTTGTGGGGAACCATAATACGACCTTGTTCATGAAACCCAAGCCCCTGCATTAGCTGTCAGTTGATTAAACTTAACAATCCAAGTTCCAGACCTTGTTTTGCTATGCCATATATTATTTAACCAAATCATTGAGAGTTTATTTACAATGGATGGATTTTGCTTGTTCTATACATGTCTTTCCAATCCTCCTGTATTATTTTATTTTCCTCGTTCTGACTCTCTCTCTTTCTCTTTTTTTTATTTTGCTCTCTTAACCAATAGTTTTGGAGAGTACCAGTGTAGTGATGGCCAAGGCATAGTTTTCTGGTGTTAGTATTAAGTGCGCTGCTTGAATAACCTTGAATTGACATTCTCTGGCCCTATTTTCTCCATAATTTTCAATATTCCGAAAACACTTTATTCTAAAATAGAGTTACTAGATGGTCTCAGAACGGTAAACCACTTAAAGTTATTCATTGTATGTAGGCTCAGCTAATGTATTCAAAGCCTTTGTTGACACCTGTGAAGGACTTGTATTATTTCCATATTTATATAGACTATACATCACTGTTTCTATTTCAGTGAATACTGTAAATAGAATCAAGGCCGTGTAGTCTGTATGTTTCAGACAGTGGCGCTTTTGCATACAAAACTATGAGGACACATCACTCACAACATAGCCTATTTATTATATTAGGAAAATGAAATGCTTTTAGTTTTTATGTATCACTCAGGTGTCAACATCTATGTCTATGTAATATAAGTGGAGTAGATATGTGGCTCTTTACATAGCAACAGCAAATAGATCTTCCTTCATTCAATGTTCACTCTACCAGTAATTCAATTCCCCTTCAGGAAAATATAATGGCTTTACATTGAATTTAAATAAAGATTTAAGTCATATATTACTGAATGTGTCTATGATGATGCACTTTCCTACGTGTTCTGTATTCTTTTATTTGCTAGTTATACCTGTTTCAATATGTAAGGCTGTTTCCGGGGGTCTAACTATACAGGGGCGCCGAGGTTGCAGTCACACCGGGCACTGGAGCCTATGGTGGACCAAATGTTCCTTCTGCCCCATATTAGAAGTCCAGTACTAAAAATGACATGTAATAGTTGGGGACCCTATTACAGATTTTGCATTGGGCCCAGGAGTTTCAAGTTACACCATTGCTCTCTTTATATATGGGCTAGTTTCCATTATGTCGGGTTTATGTCACTTTCTCAAAGTAAAAATAACATAGTCCATATTCACAAACCCTATGGAAACCGGATGTACCCATTACAAGGTAATGGTGCAAATGTATTAGTCTATGATTGACTTTCCTGTGCTGTATGGGTTGATGTACAGATTATTCTTTGAACATCTGGTCAGAAAGATCATAGATTAACTTCAAAATTGCAGTCTGGGCCATACAGAGTTAGTAACATTATAATGCTAAATTGCTATTTCTGGTTATATTTATCAGTCCACTGAGCTAGAAAAATAATGGCAAGAGGCTTAATGTGTGCTTTGGACTGCAAATCTAAATCTCCCTTCAGAGCAGTGTAAAATGTTTGTTCCTAAAATGAACATTTAATGTTTTGCATATATTTAAATTAAGAAGTATTCTTTAAATCCCCTTAAGCGGCATTCACACCATGATGTTGTACCGAAAAGCCAAAATGGGGCAACCCTCTAAACCTTTGCGTAAAAGTTTCTAATCAAAGAATGGTTAAAAAAAAACACCACATATTGGCTTCATACCTGAGGAACATTTCTTTTAGTAAGCTTTGGTAAGACAAAATAAAATGATTTTAGTTTTGCATATTAAAAATATGACTGTTAAACTAAAAGTACAATAGGATTTCATCTTTGTGCAGACCAAAGAAAGAATAGCACGGAATATAAAAATAACGTTTTTGCTAAATTTGAACATCACTGACTAAAGTCCAGGCAGACAAACTAGAGAGGAACTAACACTACTTGTTACTTGGTTGTAAGATTTTATATTGGTTAGTAAAAAAGTTAAAGTAATATTTCTGAGAGACACAAATACATTTCTATGTATGTTTCCATTTTAGGGTGAACCCGGTGAAGCTGGAAATCCAGGTCCACCTGGAGAAGCCGGTGTTGGCGTAAGTTCTTTTATATAAAAACTTGTTATGTATCTTTATATCTGTATCTAGCCATGGAAATTGTGTAGTGGGGGAACAGTAATTCCTGGGAAATTTTAATAATTACGGTGGTGGTGGGGAGTCGGAAAAATCCATATGGTCACAATTATCATTTGTGGCTCTATTTTTTTTATTTTGTTGCATTTCCAAAGGTCCTGTGCATCAGCGTGTTACACAGGACCCTTCTTACATTTTGTACTGCATCTCTACTTATATTTACTAAGTATTTAGAGAAAAACAAGATCCTTATCAATTATTTGAACCTGCATTTCCTTCGCAGTCCATGTAGTTTGACCACTTTGATAAAAAATAAGTGATTTCAGAATTCAAACAAAGAGTCTGATTTTTTTTTTTTTCAGGATCTTATCCACAGACTGTGTCTGGTATTACAGCTTATCTCCATTTAAGTGGCTGTGGCTGAGCTGAGATACCAGACACAGCCCAAGGACAAGAGTTTCGTAAAAAAAAAAAAAAACAGACACCTTTTTTTCTAATATCATATAAATATCGTAATGCAGTATGTCATCAATGAATTCATCTTTTACTAAGAATTGGACTAAATATTTTGTTTTATTTTGCACTATTAGCAAAGGAATAAAAAAAGAATTCATATTCCATAAATGGCAACTAAAACTTTTAAACCATGTTATAATTTATAATGCAAAGATGTCCCCAAATCCCTCTATACTATGGTGTTCCTGGACTGTCCCAGTCTATATGCAACCCACAATCTTTAATACCTAATAGACGCAAGGATTAAAAATGGTCTTCGTGGGATATCAGTGGATTGAAAACTTTGCATTGGGACAAAGTGATTTCTTCTCTCCTTCCCTTGAGGAACTGTAAATCTAGTGATAGAATTATAGTTATTTAAAACTTGTCTTGTGTTAACACCTCATAAGTAAAATTCATTTCTCCTAACGCGAATGTCTAATTGATTGGTATCTTATGATCATGTCTCCTTTACTCAAGCATATTGGCTGCTTCCCTTTAGCTCTCTGACAGCTTAAGAATTGCTTTGCAAGCAAAGAACAGAGCTAAAGAGAAATTAGCCTTGAGATTTGAAGGATGATTTAGATTCATTAAATAAAGACTGTACAAGTCTTTCAAAGCTTCTCGGTTTTTATAATCCTAGGAATAGCAAAAATAAGGTTTAAGTCAGTTTATAAAAATTGCTACAAAGGACTTAATCTTCTTACAACCCCAGAAAGGCTTTTTGAACTCTAACACCATATAATCTTTAATCCATATATATTTACATAAATCCGTAGGGCCCTAAAGGTGAGAGAGGAGAAAAAGGAGAAGCAGGACCTCCAGGATCTGCAGGACCCGCTGGTCCCAAAGGTCCACCAGGAGACGATGGTCCTAAAGGAAATCCTGTAAGGGAACCATCTAAACACTAGTATTTCCATGTTTTGGATAAATTGTTAGATATGGTGCTCACAATGTCTCCTTCATCCTCCAAATTGTTTAGGGTCCCGTTGGATTCCCAGGAGATCCAGGTCCTCCCGGAGAAGCGGGTCCAAGTGTAAGTATTAAAACTGTTGGTACACTATGACTGATTTCTTTTTATCTGTATTTTTCAGGTGAATTTTCACCCACTTTGCAGCCATAAATACAGATGTAAACACAGACGGCGTATTTTTACAGACTTCATGAACAACTATTATTTTACGTAATGCTCCACATGGAGCTGAAGTCATGAATAAAACCAGCACAGACAACATCAGCAGCGGTATTGCCCATGGCAATCTATTAGAGTTGTGGTCTTCTAATCTTTAGTTGCAGAATATAATTTACAATTTCATTAGCTGCCATGGCAAGACAAGTTTTCTTATTTAAACTAGTATTACAAGTATTATTGGTTAGAATTGCAAAAACCTATCATTGGTACTGTATAAGAAGCAATTAATTGCACTTACAATAGAGCTATGAGACTCTTAGTTGAGTGTTTTTCCCAAAATATATATATATATTGGTTTTTCAGTTCTGTCACCATTATGCCCTGTAGCTTTTTAAATTTTTATAAAGACAGTTGGCACTCGGAGGCTGAAATCATCATTCTGCATCCATATACTGCACATAGTAAAGAAAGATTTTGTATCAAATAAATATGTATTCTGGGAACATCATAAAAGCATAGAACCATTAGGTCCAGCTCCCAACTTTTTTTTTTTTTTTTTTTATAGCGAGAGATCTTATCAAGAGCATCTGTTTTCCTAATGCTATTTCTAGTGCTGAGCTCAATGTTCAAGAGCCGCCTAGAAGTCTGCATTGGAAATACTTAATTTACACATTCATTTTATATGGACGGGAATGCTTTTAGAAACTGCATAACATTTAGGGTATGTTCACACGCACTAATTACGGACGTAATTCGGGCGTTTTTGCCCCGAATTACGTCCGAAAATAGCGCCTCAATAGCGCTGACAAACAATGAAAGCAATGGGCAGACGTTTGTCTGTTCACACGAGGCGTATATTTACGCGCCGCTGTCAAATGACGGCGCGTATATAGACGCCCGCGTCAAAGAAGTGACCTGTCACTTCTTTGGGCGTAATTGGAGCCGTTACTTATTGATGCCAATGAATAACAGCGCCAATTACGTCCGTAATGGACGCGGCGTTCAAGCGCCTGCACATGCCGTTACGGCTGAAATTACGGGGATGTTTTCAGGCTGAAACATCCCCGTAATTTCAGCCCTTACGGACGCCCTCGTGTGAACATACCCTTAGAGAGCTTATAATTTTCATAACTTTTCATATTTTCTCTAAAGGGTCAAGATGGTACATCTGGTGACAAAGGTGAAGATGGAGAACCAGGCCAGCCTGTAAGTATTATTGCATTTTATTCACTGTTTAGGTTCCTACTTGTTCAAATTAGGATATGTGTTTGTAAGCTTGTATACATGCTTGATATCTGCAATACATTAATATATAATCATTATTTTTCTGTTTTTCAAATTTTTCATAAATAGGGACCTTCTGGTCCATCTGGAGAAGCTGGGCCACCAGGACCTCCGGGGAAGAGGGTGAGTTTAGCTTCTCAGTGTTTGCATATGAACATATTACCAGCCTCTTATGATTTGTATTGCTAGATATAAACAAACTGTAAATCTGAAAGTTTATAGGTAAAACAAATGGAAATGGCTTTTAAATTGAAAAAAGATGTAAACAATCATGGCTATGGGAGTGCTCCGCGGTGAATGATATTAGTAAAATATCAAAGAATATTGATTCATCTAGGTGTTGTGAAAGTAAAAAATGAAGGAAGGCCACAACTGCAGGCACATTTAAAGCAACAATCATCGTTTACTTCATCCAGGCTTTAAATATGTATTTTTCTTTTTATATTATTTATGTGAGCTTTTTATGATCATAGTATCTATGGTGCCTTAGCCTGAAATGGCAAAATAACTATTTTGGCTATAGTTATATTTAAATGGTCAGTCCTGCTTAGTAGCACATGAAAATTGTCCCACTAAAGCTAAGGGAGCTCCTTCACATAATAAAGTGTAGGTACTTTATACTATAAACATGATGGGACGGACTCATCCATGTTAATACAGCAAACCATTGCCAATACAAGATGTCCTCTCCCACAAAATAGTCAACAGTGCACCCTTCTATTATCTGCAGCTTGGTGTTGGGTCATTGTGCAGTCTCCTTATGTTATACAGGGAAACTCAACGTACTACAGACTACCCATAGTTCATCAATAAAGCACTGTGGGTGGACTACTGGTGGCTTTAGTTAAAAAGCTAGTAAAGGAAAAGTTATAATATAATATAATTCCTGCTACATGTATGATTCTTTATTCTAGGGACCGCCTGGAGCTGCCGGTGCAGAAGGCAGACAAGGAGAGAAAGGTGCAAAGGTGAGGAAATACATTCAGCTATACTATTTTACTTTTCTGTTTCCGTATTCTTTCAGATTAGATAATTTATAGTTTCTCTTATATGTAAAATTGTTTCTTACAGGGTGAATCTGGGTCGGAAGGACCTTCAGGAAAGACAGGGCCAGTTGGAGCTCAGGGACCATCAGGAAAACCAGGTCCTGAAGGTCTCAGAGGAATTCCAGGGCCTGTGGTGAGTAAACTAATACTTTAATTATACTTTATACTATTTACAAGGTCATAACTACTAATGGTTTACTATAGCTAAAAGTTACACTAGTGATTTCCATGTTCTCAAATATCATTGATTAGACTTAATATAAAGCTATATAAAGATTTTGTTATCTTATGTATTGGTGGTATTGGTGTATGCATTTCTCAAATTTGGTTTATATTTTATTTAGGGAGAACAAGGTCTTCCAGGTGCTCCAGGACAGAACGGACCTCCAGGCCCAATGGTATGTGACAAACATAAGTTCTTAATGATTAGGCATAGTCTGGATGTAGTGCATGACAATTTCCAAGCATTATCCCTCACTAAAGCATTAGATATTGAAATATTTTATAAAGATACTGATTTATACTGTTATTTGCTATTAAATCTGATCATTGTGTATAACTAATTAGGGCAACATGAGCTTAATGATGGCCCCCATTATCTGTACATGCAATTGGAGACATATATGATATTATGATACTGTTCCTGGAGTATTTATTTTAGGATGTAAATTTACTTAACTGCAAAATATTAATAACAAGATGTTTGTGGATATATATATATATATATATATATATACACACATACTCCAATTACTTTTATTTCACAGTTTCACTGTCCAATTCGGTTTTTGATGATATCTGGCCAGATGTTACAACATTGTATATTTGTTTTATTTAGGGCCCCCCTGGACTTCCAGGTTTGAAAGGTGATCCTGGTACAAAGGGTGAAAAGGTATGTTATATTTCATGTATTATCACTTTCCTATTCTTTTACAATTTGTGGAAAATATAAATGCCAAACTGTGTAATCTAATCTAGAAATGATAACAATGAATAAAATCATAGCATCTGCATTCCAAGGATTGATACACATGAAATAGTTATAAGTACAATTTTTCCAGAAATATTTAACAGCCTTCTGCCTTTATGTGCAAAGCATAGTAGTAGGTTAAGAAATCTGAGTTCTTTGCCCTCCATTCTAGGCTAGTCCGACATCACATTCGGTCAAACGTTTGGCTAACGAAAGTCTATGTAGGAGTATATGCCAGGAAAGTTTACCAGCATATACACCGAGAGTAGATACAAACCTAGCCTTATATATAGATCTATCGATCGATCGATCAATCGATCGATCGATAGATAGATAGATAGATAGATATACCTATATATGTTTATATATAGATATATATATTAAAATGTGCTATTAAAAGGGATAGAACACAATTAATTATTAAGTAGGTATATAAGATTGCGATGAAAACTGAGAAGGTGGCTATTGAGAAATAATAGAAAAGATCTGTATTATGAGGTTATGATGATGTAATTATGGGATATAACTGTGGACATTTTACGAGGTGGATTGATCATGGCATATTGGATTGAGTTCAAGAGAAAATTCTGGGTTTCAAATAGTGGGCTTCTAGGAGATTTATATAGTGATTATGTTGTAGGGAAAAATGACAAGAATTGACAATCTGGAATTTGTGGAGGGAAGTATTTTGATTGCTACCTGATTCATTTTTATGTGATAACCTTTTTCTTTCTAGGGACATCCTGGTTTGATTGGTCTTATTGGTCCACCTGGAGAGCAGGGTGAGAAGGGAGACAGAGGACTTCCAGGTCCACAGGGATTTACTGGAGGGAAGGGTGATGGTGTACGTATAAATTATTATCATACTTTTTTTTTTTAGATAATGTTATACGTTTTTAAGCTCATTGTTCAGGTTTTATACGTTTTTGTATGAATACTGGATATAAGTCAAATAAATCCTATTTCAGCGGAAGCAATTTAGACATCATCTGTCTTACCTCTAATAATGTACCTTTCTAACTCCAACAGGGTATTTCAGGTGGTTCCGGCCCCAATGGTCCTCCTGGCTCTCCTGGCTTGCCCGTAAGTATCCAGTAAAACATCCATATACACTATCAAGTACAATAATAATACATAGAATGCCAACTACACAGTTGGTGAGGAAAATATTATATTTATGAAGAATCAATAATGTGCCGGAACCTTCTCCAACTTTGGGGAATAAATAGATGGGACAGGTTGGATTATTCCTAATCGACTCTATTGTTTCCTCCAAAATTACAGTACCAGAGGTGTCTGTCACTTGCTCAGCTTACCCCTCCTTTATACAATTCTAACATGTTCTTTTGGCCAAGACAAACATGTGATTTAATGGAAGGACCATCCATTGTAATTTTTTTTAACTCCTAAGGTATATAATAATATAATAACTGTTTATTCATCGACAGGCCAACCCCATTTAGACTTTGGAAATAAACATATTGATATTCAATAAGTGATGTAGTTTGTAAAATAGTTTTTACATTTCTTAAATCTATCTGGTCTTAAATCTAACCTTTTTTTATACATATTTCTAGGGTCCTCAAGGTCCTAAGGGTTCAAAGGGTTCATCTGTAAGTATTTTGCACCTTAGAATTATATATATATTTTCTTTAATACCTTCATATTTTCCTTATAGCATCTGACATCCTCTGTGTTTTCTGATTCTCATTAATATATTCGAAATATTTGATCTCGATCTCCGCATCTATTGTTTCTACTCTTTATTTATGTATTTCGTTGTTTTATATTACACAGTGGTTAATTTCCAAATATAACTCTTTATATTTATTATTAAACGCTGTCTCTAGGGTCCTGCTGGTCAGAAGGGAGATTCCGGTACGCCTGGACCTCCTGGGCCCCCGGTAAGAAAATGTTCAATTTATTTATATGTTGAACATCTCTAGGTGGTTAAAGAATTTACCTTCAAAAATATATTGTACTCAACATATTTGTTATTGATTTCCTTTATCTATAAAAATATTTTTGCAATATAACTAAAGTATTAAGGCTGATCATCTAGCTGCAGAGGTCTAACCCGAAAATTATTTGTTTAGGGTCCACCTGGAGAAGTCATCCAGCCACTGCCTATCCAATCATCCAAGAAGAATCGCAGATCCCCTGATGGCATGATGGCTGACTTAGGAGACAACATTTTGGATTATGATGGAATGGAGGAGGTGTTTACCTCCCTCAACTCATTGAAACAGGACATAGAACGCATGAAGTATCCAGAGGGATCACAGAACAATCCTGCTAGAACATGCAAGGATCTCCAGCTGTCTCATCCTGAGTTCCCTGATGGTATGTAGGCAAAAAAAAAATAGTACTACTATAGTTCCTACTAGGTCTCGCTATAGATATTCTACATGCAATGAGTAAACAAGTACACAGTACAATGCATTTCTCATGTATTTTCAAACTCTCTGAATGAAAATTCACTGACATTGGGAATATTACACATGAATTCTATCTCTGGCCTTGATCCACAGGTTTTTTTTTCCCACTTCGTAGAATGCTAAAGAAAACTTACAATCACATACCTTGCATACATTAACTGAGTATGCACCCATGATCAGCCTCACTGAATACAGAGCTTGTATGTGAGCCACTGATTATCCTGCTTGTGTCAGTCTCACTAGTTATGCTCAATAATGTGATCAATTCATCAGATGTTATTTGCAAAGTAGGGACATTTGTTCTGTCATCTACTATACTGTCTGGCTGTAATCAGCGGAGGTAAAATCTATGCCAGTTAAGAACTGAGTAACTTAATTTCATTTATTATTTTCTATATGTAACTGAATTCTTCATGAAACCTTGACAAAAGTAGATTTGTGCATTCAGCAAGTTTTTGCATCACTGGATCAAGTAGACATTGCTACATTCTATTACAGCCCCTTTCATACCACATTTGGCAACGTATTCATTTGGCACAAAAAAACATACTGTATTACCTGGATTTCTGCATTAATTACAAATAAAATGTGGACTGTTTATTACCTAAGTCCCAATTATAGGAAAACACAATCTAACTAAACTAGCAACAGTCAAAAATGTGTACTATTCATGTCTTCTATTTAGCACATTGTGTTAACAGCCACAGTGCAGGATGAAAAATTAAGTGAACCTCTGTGTTAATGATTTCTCCAAGACCTATTTGGCAAGGGGATTTTCAATTAAGGAGATGAGATTGAAAGTGTGGGTTTCACATGTGCTTTGCCTACTAAATAAAGGCATACAAAGCCTGGTTATTGACTATTCTGTTCTTCTCAAGAAAGATTGGTTAGTGTGAACCATGCCTCCAGGTAAACAATTTTCAGAAGACCTCAGATGACGTCTTATAGAGAAGCATTAAGCTGGAAAGGGCTACAAAAGCATTGCTAAAGACCTGTTGCTACTCTCCCTAAGAGAGGGCATTTTGTTAAGATCACTCCAAGAGCACAATGGGCAATCCTAAAAAAAGGTGAGAAAGCACCCAAATTTAACAGCAAAAGACCTACAAAACACTCTACAAACTGCAAAAAAACTTTGTTCATGTATTCACTAGTAGAAAAACACTGAACAATAATGGTGTTCATAGAAGGACACCAAGAAGGAAGCTGCCACTGTCCAAACAAAACATTGCGACACCCGGATGTTTAACAATGCTTCTGGGAAAGTATTCTACGGACAGAGGAGACAAAAGTGGAACACCATGTTTGGAGGTAAAAGAGCACTGCACACCAATACCAAAGCCTCATCCCAATTGTGGAGGGAGCATCATGGTTTGGGGCTGCTCTGCTGCCTCAAGGCCGCCTTGTAATCACTGGTGAAGCAATGAATTCAAAGGTGTATCATAACATTTTACAGGAGAATGTAAGGGGAGCAGGGGACCTCACGCTGTAGAGACGTTGGTTGATGCAACAAGACAATGGCTCAAAGCACACAAGTAAATCAACTTATGAATGTTTGAAAAAAAAGATTTGTGTTTTGAATTGGCCGTATGAGAGTCCTGTCTTGACCCTATTGTGATGCTGTGCAATGACCTAAAGAGGGCTCTGCTTGCAAGGCATCAAAGAAATTTTGATGAGCTGAAACAAATTTGCAGGGAGGAATAGTCCAAAATTCGTCCTCATTGTTGTTCAAATCTTATTTGCAACTACAGGAAAGGTTTGTTGGAGGCGATTGCTGCTAAACGGGGCTCTACAGGTTATTGAATTCAAGGGTTCACTTACTTTTTCTCCCTGCACTGTGGATGTTTACTCAATATATTCAATAAAATGCATGAACAGTACAATGGTCTAACTATTATTTGTTTAGTAAGATTGTTTTAGTCTTAAATTATAACACTCAGACCACATTTTATTAGTAATCAATGCAAAATTCCAAGTAATTCACTTACTTTTTCTTGCAGCTGTAAATTTAAAGCAAAAATATAGTATATGCAAATGTATGCCTAATTATGACTTCCATTATAAAGAACATATAGGTTGCATGTATACTTTTTAGCATAAAGTGCAAAGCTCCACCATACTGCCTACACTAAAAACATATTGCACAAAAACATATGCCAAAATTACCCACTTAGCCATATGTTTTACCTATAGAAAGCAATAGAATACTTCAAGTATATGTTCCAATGTGGTTTTGTTATAGCAAAAAAATGGATAGGTAAAGATATGGTTTTAAGGCGGTCTACATTGTCTATTAAGCTCACTATCAATGTTTAAATACCATTGACATATGTGATCAAAAATACCTGCTATAAGTGGAATTCAATTCTCAGTTCAAAAGTCTGGAAATTCTAAAAATACCTTCATGTTTTATGATTCATAATATGCATTGCTCTTCTTCCCCTTAGGTGATTATTGGATTGATCCAAACCAGGGATGCTCTGGAGACTCATTCAAAGTCTACTGCAACTTCACTGCTGGAGGGGAAACCTGTATCTTTGCAGACAAGAAGTCAGAAGGAGTAAGTTAGACTGTCCATAGGCTAAAATTATAGAATATTCTTTTTGTTTATTTATTTATTTTTAACCCATAATCACTAATTCTGGAATAACTGACCTGTCTGAGTGAAGGTGATACTCAGAGGTCTGTGGCCATATCCCTTTAAAGAAGGATCATAAATCCAAATGACTATGCTAATTTTTTTGTATAATAATTGATCATTCATCTCATTCATTGTTCATTCATCTTTTGAACTGAAAACAGGTACGGATTTCGTCATGGCCAAAAGAAAATCCTGGTTCCTGGTTTAGTGAATTCAAGAGAGGAAAACTGGTAGGTTCCACAATCTATAAAAGACCTGTGTTAATAAGGTTTACAGAAGTTCTATGTTATAATGACAGATTGTTCAAGACAATATATGCCAAATTTAACATAAGACTTTGTTCACATCTGCGCTTGATTTCCGTTTTTTTTGTTGCATCGTAGGAACATAAACATTAGTAAAATGGAAGCCCTGGATCCGTCGCATGATGAAAACCATCTACGCCCGACGAAACTTATTGTCTTTAATGGGTTTTGATGGGTTTCCCTTATTATATCTATCATTTTGCCGGACAACATAGTGGTGCATACTGCACTATTTTGTCCAGTAAATGACAGAATCTGCAATGGAGGCTCCTAATAGAGCTAAAAGAGGCTCTGTCACCACATTATAAGCCTATCTTGTACATGATGTGATCGGCACTGTAATGTAGATTACAGCAGTGTTTTTTATTTAGAAAAACGATAATTTTTGATGGAGTTATGACCTATATTAGCTTTATGCTAATGAGTTTCTCAATGGACAACTGGGCGTGTTTTACTATATGACCAAGTGGGCGTTGTACAGAGGAGTGTATGACGCTGACCAATCAGTGTCATACACTTCTCTCTACTCATTTACACTGCAGATAGCGATATAGCTATATCGCTATCTGCAGCCACATAAACACACTATAACGCTACTCATGTGTCAGGACAATGAATATACATTACCTTCAGCCAGGACGTGACGTGTATTCATTCTACTGGCCACTTCTGTAGCGTCTGTGTGATTTAAAGCACAGCACAGTGAGATCTCGCTGTGAATGACAGTTTACAGCGTAATCGCGCGAGACTACGCCTGCTGTGATGTAAATCACAGAGACGCTACAGAAGTGGTCTGGAGAATGAATACACATTACGTCCTGGCTGGAGGTAATGTATATTCATTGTCATGACACATGAGTAGCGTTACAGTGTGTTTATGTGACTGCACATAGCGATATAGATATATCGCTATCTGCAGTGTAAATGAATGGAGAGAAGTGTATGACGCTGATTGGTCAGCGTCATACACTCCTCTCTATAACGCCCACTTGGTCATATAGTAAAATACACACAGTTGTCCATTGAGAAACTCATTAGCATAAAGCTAATATAGGTCATAACTCCGTCAAAAATGATAGTTTTTCTAATTAAAAAACACTGCTGTAATCTACGTTACAGCGCCGATCACATCATGTATAAGATAGGGCATTTATAATGTGGTAACAGAGTCTCTTTAAGACGCACATGTGAACAGAGCCTTAGCTCCCCCTAAGATATAAATTCACACTTCTGGCCTAGTCTAATGGTATAATTGAACATATATCATTAACAAAGATGTGTCTAGTAGATTGAAAAGTAATACAGCCTATATTAAAGAAAATGCACTCCTACCTACAACAGCTCTTTATTTCTTCTAGAGTCATGGTGGCCTAGACATGAATATGTTACCGGCTGTCTAGTCACCCAATTTTACATTTGATTGACACTCCCATTTGTCACCAGCTGACTAGTGTTCCATACCATACTAATTATAAGTGGCCAATAGTATTGAAGTTAAGCAAATAAAAATTTTGAAACACTCTAAAGCCATCCATACAAATAGGATAGTTGTTGGCCAAATATTACAATTTTCTGATACATAGTGATAAGTTATCAGTAGATTGGGTTTTAAGATTATGTGTCTGCCACTGACGCCTTTGTCATTTCTTCCCTGTAGCTTTCCTATGTTGACGTGGAGGGTAACTCAATCAATCAAGTTCAAATGACCTTCCTGAGACTCCTCAGTGCCTCCGCCCGACAGAACTTCACCTACAGCTGCCACCAGTCAGTAGCCTGGCATGATGCTGTAAATGATAACTATGACAAGGCTCTTAGGTTCTTAGGATCAAACGATGAGGAAATATCTTACGACAACAGCCTCTTCATTAAAGCCATGCACGATGGATGTGCGGTAAGTAAAGTTATATGAAACAATGCCACAATAATTTTATTCATAGTATTTCTACCTATCTGGGGTAAACGTTTTAAAAGATAAAATTCAACAGACATAAGAGATTAAAAAAATAACCAGGTAGATACCTATATAAAAGAACCAGCATTAACAAAATTATACAAGGTATTAAGAATATATATACAAGCATATGGATGTCCGGACAATTTATTTATCATACGTAGGAAAAGATAAAGCATTGATCTGATTGCAGACTCCGATATAATACAGTATATTTAACCATAAAAAAAGTACCTTTTAAAAAATAATTGTTTAATGGGTTTTTGGAAATACACATTGATGGCCTATCCTTAGGACACAGTATCACACATGATAGGCTTAGGTACAGGGCCGAGCAGACAGTATCATACAACCTATATCACGCCTGTCTCTAATACTATCATGTGTGATACTATCTGCTGGGACCCTGTATCATACAGGGCCTCAGCAGACAGTATCACACATGATAGGATTAGATACAGGGCCCCAGCAGACAATCTCACACATGTTAGCATTAGATACAGTGCCCAGGACAGTTTTTCTATACTTACTCTTCCTGCTCATTAATGGGGTCCTCTTCATCTCTGTGCGGAGCATGGGTCCTGACGCCATTCACTGTCATGACGTTGTGCGCGGCACACATAACGTTGTGATGTTGTAACTCTGAAAGGCATCAGGACTCAGCGCTACACTTGGATCTGACTCAAGGGCAAGATAGGTAAGTATACTGTTTCTGTAGTAACAGGGGCCTGTGTAGTTTACTACATATGCCCCAGTTACTACAGTAACTGTGGATAGATTTGGTGAGCCCCCTGTCTTCGGTGCGCAGTCGCAATTGCGACTGCTGCAACTCCTATAGCTTTTGTCACTGCTAGGACTTTTGCTTTTCCCACAGCCTCCCATAGGAAAGAGGTGGAGTGGTAAAAGCTACAAGTAGATAGAAGAGCCATCCTTCGTTATTCTAAAAAGCTTGGATATGATTGTACAAAAAGTTCAATTCCAGACTAACTCTTTGTAAGAAAGAATGTAACATATAGACTTTTTTTTTTTTTTTTTTTTAAATTAGATTTCCTTTTCACACATAGAACGAATCGTTCTTCCATGCTAAATGAGAATGAAAAGTGGTTTCCACACCAGTAAGCACATATCCGTGCCGTGTTGTGCATTCATGCGTCTTTCTTGCTTATGACTGACCGTTGTCTTAATTTTTTCTGAATCCGTAACAAATATTACAGTAAAACATGTGGCAATCAGAAATTTTTTTTGATAGAGCTGCTTTCATGACTTTTGGAAGTATTTCCAAAACCTCGTCCGATCAGCAATCAATAAAGTCTTTGAATCAACTAGAGCCTGGATAATACTCATTGTGAGCCAGTTCGTCTTTGCACTGAAAAACTCTTTATTGCCAATAATTTAAAGGAGGAATGATATAAAGTGAAAACCATAAGAATAGACAAATAAAGCGGCATAGTCTAAAGTCATTTGGGGGATGGGATTCCTTTAATCTCTGAAGTTAACAAGGCTGGAATGGTGGCATAACATGTATGATAGTGTTTTACTGCGAGAATAGAGACTCGACAAGGCATTCATTCTATCAGCAGCAAAGCAAAATATTACAAAACTATAAACTGACATATAAGTAATTGCTACTACACCCTATGATAATATAGACAAAATCACACATCAAACACTAATTTAAATGGGAACTGTGTAAAGCTTATTTTCCCTTATATTCGAGCTGCAAGGAAATTGTACATTATCTGCCAGGTCCCCCTAGAGATTATATGGATCACTTAAAGAGGCTCTGTCACCAGATTATCAAATCCCTATCTCCTATTGCATGTGATCGGCGCTGCAATGTAGATAACAGTAAAGTTGTTGTTTTTTTTAAAAAGATCATTTTTGGCCAAGTTGTGAGCAATTTTATATTTATGCAAATGAGCCTTTCCAATGGACAACTGGGCGTGTTTTCTCTTATTTCCAACTGGGCGTGTATTGTGTTTGTAACATCTGGGCGTGTTTACTTGTTTTACTAGCTGGGCGTTGTGAATAGAAGTGTATGATGCTGACATATGATGCTGACAAACACTTCTATTCACAACGCCCAGCTAGTAAAACAAGTAAACACGCCCAGATGTTACAAACACAATACACGCCCAGTTGGAAATAAGAGAAAATACGCCCAGTTGTCCATTGGAAAGGCTCATTTGCATAAATATAAAATTGCTCATAACTTGGCCAAAAATGATCGTTTTTAAAAACAAACAAACACTTTACTGTTATCTACATTGCAGCGCCGATCACATGCAATAGGAGATAGGGATTTGATAATCTGGTGACAGAGCCTCTTTAAGGTCCTAGCTCTTCTGTGACCACACACTAAAGAACTATTGGTGCTATGACTGTGTCAGCAGAACGGATATGGTGGGTACACCAGTGGTTTTTTTTTTGTCCAGATGGGACAATCACTTTTCTAAATGATGATTTGCTGGTCAGCTGTGGACGACCACTCATTTCTCTTGTAGCGTCCACTGCAGGGGAAATGTGGTACAGCATTGTGTGTAATACATTGTAGAGCTTCTATTTTAGCCAGGCATTAATTCCCCATTGACCACTTTGGTAGTGAAGAATAATATTAAAATGACTTTCCAAGAACAGTTGGTTAAAGAAAGTGCAGAAAAAATATGACAGATTGTGACAATGTATTGGGGTAGGAGCATGAACGTGAGCTTCCCACATTGTAGACAAACATGGTATAAAATAAATGGTAATGCATTTATAATAGATGTGCTAACTGGGGAAAACTATTTATTTTACCTTTAATACTGTCCACTAATACTTATTATTCCGTTTACAGCTGAGGAAAGGATATGCAAGAACAGTCCTTGAAATCAACACGCTGAAGATAGATCAGTTACCTATAGCAGATGTTATGATAAGTGACTTTGGGGATCAGAACCAGAAGTTTGGATTTGAGGTCGGACCGGCCTGCTTCTTAGGTTGAGACTGGAATCCGGACAAGCAGCTTAATAAAAAGTGTAAAAAAAAAATCTTCTTTAATAAAAAAAAAAGCGTCAGGCTTTGGATACCACCAGAGACGTGTTCACCACATGCAAGTTTTGAATATGGATTGTGCAGAGGGGAAGAAAAACAAAATACATAGAAAAAGCTCACTGCATATGAGTTACTTAGAATTTGCCAGGCGCCCTCACCCTGGGGCAGAATCACATGACTTAAGCAGTTGCAAAAATATGAAGGACTTAGATGTGATACTATTGAGACAGCTGTGTCCTCCTTTCATGGGAAACGTTTGGTGCTGAAGAACATCCAAAACAGGCTTCGTCCATCATAGGTGCTATTCTCGTAAATGGGTTTACCAAATGCTGTATACATGTAGTTACTCTGCATACTTATTATCAGGCTTGCATGTCCTTTTCCAAAACTTGCATGTGACTCTGGGTTGAGCCATAAAACTAAGAGCAAAATGAACCCAAAAAGGTTCCCCACTGTCTAGACCGGATGCAGTGTCTGTACTGTGCAAAATACCATGTAACTCCAGTGGACTCCAACCCTTCTTTCTGACTCCAAATAAAATCCCTTTGTATATATTGATGTGGAAGACCTCTCTTATTTGCTGTTGCTAAAAAAAATAAATCTATATATATATATATATATATTTACATTCTCTATATATAAAGCCTCAGGTTGCCAAACTGGAAGACAGAAATGATAATCTTAAATTTCACTATTTTTTTGTTGCATTTTTCTTTTGCAAAGTGAAACCATTTTGGTGCAATATTTGATGGTGCTAATACCTCATTCCAGGATGTTGTGACATGCATGTATATACCTAAAATAACTTTTTTAATTATTATTTGTGGTCGCGGGAAAATGTGTATTAAGAGAACTATTTCTGTATAAGATATTTGTCAATTTTGTGTGAAGTCATTGGTCAAACACACGTATGTTTAAATTTTTGTATCATCGAGGTTTCTGCAACTTCCAACAAGTAATATTAAAACTGGACGCCAAACAGTCATGTTATGTATTTGTTCAGTGTTTGAAAAACTTTTAGCAATCTAATCCCAGAGTATATATGTTAATATGTGCTGACTGCTATTTATGTTATAGCTATTCCAAACAGACACAGTAAATATATTGGTCAGCAAGTCACTACGTTGTTGAACCCATGAATAGCTTTTGAGATATTTATGTACACAATTTTGTCAAGGTCATGTGATTCTACCTGGTTGCATCGCAACATAGGAGGGGCTGCTAGTTACGCCAGTTAATTCGACATCCAAATTTTTAATTAGTCTTCCAAACTTCTTGTGGTTTTTCCTTCCATTCTGGTTTTAGCTGGAAAATAAAGATAAAGATTTTCACATTAAAAATAAAATTCTTTTGTAATTATTTTTCATAATATATGTAAGACTTGAAAATTGTGTGTTACTCTTTCATAAATAAACTGTTAAATTAATTGGTCTCAGATCCCACTAGCTCATTTTCCCATGACATTTAATTAACAGGATATAGAATAAACATTTTTTTTCTTTTGCTGTTGAATTTTTTTTCTACAAAAATGTTACTGTCACCTCAAAGAAGATATGAAAATGTTATCAATAAATTCAAGTCTTGTTTACGTTAAATGTTCCTTTCTTTTCTTAAAATATATGCTGGGTCAAGCATAACAACAAATCCCATTATCATAGTCCGAAATGGTCAGATGTTTAATGTCTTCTTGTATTGTTGCCTCAGTAGGCATGTTCATGTAGTACACAAAATGTCTTTCCCATAGTAGAATGTCGCCACAAAGATTTCATAGGCTGTAGCTGACTTTTCCACTTTAAACCATCTTATTGTGACAGAATCTACATTGATGGGGTGCATAAGCATGAACCTCAAATAAGCCCAGAACGATGGCGCTATAAAGTGCCCAAGGCCCTTCAGTGTTTTTTGTGACTCACTATCTCTGATATAGTCCTTAGCATCAATGGGGAATCAAACTCACTAATATTTAAATGAAATATAAGAAGATTGTTAAAAGTGGAAAACCCCTAGAAAATTCCTAACGTAGAGACAATACTATAAAAATATCAAACCAAGTCGAAGATATCTGCTAAAACTCTGAACTTAATCTTCCTATCCATGACATGTTATGACATTATTCAGGTAATGTCAGAAGCCAACAATGCTACCAGAGCAAAACTACTCCTTTGGATATATTTAGCAAATTCTTCTATGTCTCTCCAGCATTAGACTGATTTTACAGTTAAAGTATTTGCTTGGGTTAAGACCACTACATAATTGAATACAACACAGGTATTATTGATTCATATCCAAAAACACAAACAGATTTAGGATTTTTTTTATTCCCCAAAAATTATCTTTAATAAAAAAAAACTGAAAAAAGTTGTACATCTGCAGAATTAGCATTCCTTGGGCACACCGGTGGAAATTATTATGAAGATGCACCCACCCCCATGTAGACATAACCTGTGCACATCCACTTTCAACTGCATTGTAATCATTGTTCTTATCTTTGCACACTTTGGATGGGTCATCAATAAGGTCTAATAGGTTATTTGTGAATCAACCCATAAGAAATAGACCATAACGATAAATGATTGGCTTTAAAAATAGTGCTAAATGTGGTTGTCTAAGGCTATGTTTACACAGAGTATTTTGCCGAGTTTTTTGACGCGGAAACCGCGTCGCAAAACTCGGCAAAAACGGCCCGAAAACGCCTCCCATTGATTTCAATGGGAGGCGTCGGCGTCTTTTTCCCTATCTTCGGGCGTTTACGCCTCTGAGCTCCCATTGACTTCAATGGGAGGCAGAGAAAGCGTATTTCACGGTGTTTTATGCCCGCAGCTGTCAATGGCCGCGGGCGAAAAACGGCGCGAAAATCGCCGCGAAAATCGGCGTGCAGGGAGAGGAAAATCTGCCTCAAAGTTCCAAACTGAATTTTGAGGCAGATATTCCTCCTCCAAAATACTCCGTGTGAACATAGCCTAATGCAGGACATTTGGAGACAATTCTTGTTTTAGAGCCTAAGCCCACTGGAAGATTTCTGGTACTTTAGGGGGGCCAGTCTGTGTTAGAGCCTAATCCCACTGGTAGATTCCTGGTACTTTAGGGGGACCAGTCTTTGTCAGACTTGAGTTCCTTGGGACAATAAGAGGAAATGACTGTGGGGTCCCACCCTACATCTATACAGATCACTTTTAATTACATCATAAACTTGGTTGCTATCATTTCACACACAGGACATATTATAAGTAAGGTCTAATAGGTTATTTGTAAGACAACCCATAAGATATAACCCAAAATTAGCAACAGCTCCATATGGGGACGATATAGGTCAATGGCAGCTTGTAGTGAGGAGCCAGAGTTGCAAAAGTAGAGAATGAGGTCATCATCATATAGAGCTAATTTGGATTTAACTTCGTTGCAAGTTAATCCATAGATCTAGCAAGCACTTTGTAGGCATATAGCCAATGCCTCTATTGAAATGCCAAAAAGGGCTGGGGAGAGTGGACATCCCTGATGTGTCCCTCTACCCAAACCACAGAAAGATAATAGTTGCCCGTTTGCCATAATACGGGCCTCCAGGGAAACGTACAGCAACCTAACCCATTTTAAAAAGAAGGTTCCAAAACCGAAATACTGCATACAAGCCCAGAAGAATAAGGGTTGGAGTAAAAAATACATGGAAACGCTAGGAAATGTAAGTAATGTATCTACAAATTTGGCCCTGAGCATCGCTGCAATAGCAGGAGGGCCAGAGCAATTTCTGGTGAGGTACGGCAACAGCTTTGCCGATTGATTTACCAGCTCAAAATTTCTCTGATTTTGAAAAAAAAACATGGAGCTTGGCCTTAAGGGCTAGTAATTGGGAGTAAGAGTGCTGGAGCATCTCTATCGAGACCTGTTAGCTTTAGAGTGGTCAGTGGAATATTGTTGTTCAGCTTTCTCCAGCTCTCTCTACTCTGTCGACTTATGGCACCCCTGGAGGAACACCATGGCCACATCCTATTGGAGACCCCAATGTCATCATTGACTTGGAAGAATACCTCCAGTTGTGAAGGAAATCTATTAGGCTGAGGGTACTAGAAGAGCCAAAATGGATAAAAGCGCCATGGAGGGGGATGCATGGGGGTAATGTACAGAGAGTTAAGTTAAGGGGAATAATCGATATTCCTTTGAAGAGGCAGGTCATGCCAGCCACATGTGGCATTGTACGGGAGGGAAACTAAGGTATTGTCTATGCACGATAGTGATCTTTGCAAGGGGGAGTAGCAGGAGTACACTTTAGTAGTAAAGTTAAAAAAAATCCACACATCGAACCATCCCACCATGTCTTGAGAGCCTTGGGTTTACTAGTGGGGTAAGGCACAGGGGAGCGGAATAGCCTTTTCAACAGAGGATTGGGTACCAGGCTAAAGTCACCCGTGCATATAATCAAATAGTCTGGAAAATCCAGACCAAACAGCAAAGCCTATCGTAGTCAGCTGAAGGTGGATTGTAAATGGCAAGAAACAATTGATGGATATCAACAGTACGGGCTAAAAAAAAACATAGAGGCCCTCAGGGTCCAACCTGACAGAGTCAATTGCAAAATGAAGGGCGTTACGTACCCGCACTAGAGTAGTTAGAATGGCAGGAGTGATACATCCAGCCGAGCCATCTCCTACAGAGGGAGGGAGGCTGTGGCATCACCAAATGTGTCTCCAAAAGACAGACTATGTCTGGGCTATGGTTTTGTAGAGAGGAAAACACTAGATTACATTTAAGTGAGTTGTTCATACCCCTCACATTCCAGACTACACATTTCAGAGCACCTTTAGCCATAATGACATAGTGACAAATAAGAAAACGTATTAACCAAGAAAACACAATCGCACTTAACACCGTAAGGCTGGGTTCACACGACCTATTTTCAGACGTAAACGAGGCATATTATGCCTCGTTTTACGTCTGAAAATAGGGCTACAATACGTCGGCAAACATCTGCCCATTCATTTGAATGGGTTTGCCGACGTACTGTGCAGACAACCTGTCATTTACGCGTCGTCGTTTGACAGCTGTCAAACGACGACGCATAAAAATACAGCCTCGTCAAAAGAAGTGCAGGACACTTTTTTCAGACGTAATTTGAGCCGTTCTTCATTGAACTCAATGAAGTACAGCTCAAAATTTACGGCTGTCAGAGAAGCCTCGCAAAATGCGAGGAGGAGCATTTACGTCTGAAACGAGGCAGCTGTTTTCTCCTGAAAACAGTCTGTAATTTCAGACGTAAAAGCCTGCTACCGTGTGCACATACCCTAAGAGTAACCCACTTGCGTACAACAGGGAAATGTGCTCGAGAACTGCAGGCAACATCCGGGTTCCAAAGAGAACACCCTCCCCTCATAGACCCCATTCCACCCCACCTACAGTGGACCCGAATTAGGTAGCTTTGGATCCCAAACAAGAGATATACACATAGGTCTAACTAGCTAGTTATCAAAGAATGACCGCTGAGTACCCGGTCAACACTTGAGAATATATGCAAAAGGGACTAATCAGGAGTCCTGAGGCAAACAGGTAAGATCATCGAGTGAGTATATCTTCATGTAGGACAGCAAAATGGTCGTATGACCCTGGCTAGGCATCAGAGATAGAGAGCAACAACCTAGTACTGTGACTCAGTCCCAAGAATGGCAGGCAGGAGAACAGCACAGGCTATCCAGCCATGCCGAGGCTTCCAATGACGAATCAAGAAAGTGCACTTTGCCATCCCAAACGTCCCATAGTTAAGCTGGTACAGCCATGGAGTATAGAATTGCCCTTGTCTTTCATGAAAATCGCTCTGCGCTTCTGCAGTCCGATTGAGAAACCAGGGAAGAAAGAAAAAGGTGCATTCTGTAACTTGAAGGGGCCTTTCAGTCAGGCCAAATGAAGGCTCTTATCCTGGTCCTTACAATTCAATAACTACATAAGGAAGAGTCGTGGTGAGGCACCAGGGGGTAGAGGTCTAGTGGGAACCCAGCATAAATGCAGTTAAAAAGGAGTCATTTTTAAATATTTCTTTGAGCCATCTTTCGGCAAATTTTTCATGACGAGGGCTCTCGGTGCACATTGGCAGGCCCACCACCCGCACATTATTGTGCCTAAGGCGGTTTTCTAGGTCATCCATCTTGGATTGCCAAGTATTTGCTGAAGAGGAGAGCAAACTGACTCTGGCAGTTAGTTGAACCAATTGCTTCTTTATAGAGGAGATGTGGCCTTCAGCCGTCGTGACCTGCTCCTGCAGCGCCTGGTAGGCGTTGGAGCCTAGTCAGCTCCATTTTAGGCTTGTTAGCACCCAAACCGCTCCTAGGTTTGTGCAGCATTGCTGGGGCCGATTTTCACCGTAGATGATCCGGAGATAAAAGAATGCAGGAAATTTAGCTTAGTTTGCCGGGTTACCAGGTTTCAGGAGTGTAATCAGGGATATAGGAGACCAGAGCTCAGAAGAGACACATCCGCTCACATAGTTTGCTAGGACACACCCCCTAGTACTATTATTTTCATCAGACCAGCTGACTTATTTCTTAGTCTTCAGTTAATAAGTTGTTCTACTGTCAACTGGTGCCAAGTTTTAACAGGTAAATGTCTTGGGAGGAATATAGTGGGAGTATTTGCTTTTCAAGTCCAGCACGCACAGAGCAATGAGTGCATATTCATAGGCTTGTGCACTGAGTATTGGGTTGCTTTTAAACTTAGTCTCCTGCTCTCAAGGACCTGGTGTAACGTACACGGCCATGGATCGTCGTGCTGACTCACCCCTCGCGGCCATGGCCATGGATCTGTGAGTGCTGGCCCGCATCTCTTCCCCATGAGACACCAGCACTCACTTCTGCTCCGCTTTGCAATATCCCATATTGCGTGAAAATTAACCCTGTTATTTGGCCAGCTGCTACCCCGCTACGGCGGTGCTGCCTAGTGGGTCCACATACTCACAGATCGTGAGACCTGGAATGTACACGCATTATGTTTACAGCCAAAATATTTCAATGGGCACTGTGTAAAGCTTTATTTCCTCTTTGGTGAGACTGTAGGGGAAATTAACCCTTGCTGCCAGGTTCCCCCAAAGATTACAGATGGCCATCACAAATGGCGATCTTAAGAAGTTGATATAAAAGAAAATAAATTATTGGATTTAAAAAGGTGAGAGCAGGGTCAGACTCTAAAAAAGTGGGACATACAGAGAAGAGTAAAAAAGAGGAACTATTTATAGACAGCTAAAAGAAGTATGGGACTTATTTTTTTATAATGGAATGTGGATGAAGTGCACAATATATCTAGTTATATATAGGAAGAAAACTGATAAATAAAGATTTTGATTTATTCAGAGTAAGCAGCCTTTTAAGGCCATGTTCAGACGTGGCGGAATTGCTGTTGAGTTCAGCTGCGGACAGTACACTGTGGAATTCTGCAGCAGCCGTTTTTTACATTTGTTTCTATAAATTTTTAGGAAACTTAGTTCAGACTTTGCTGAAAATAACTGTGCGCATATTAGGCTGCGGTGCAGAATGTCCCCTCCACAGCATACACATTATGTTGCGGAGAAGCAGCGGAATTTCACTGCGGATTTCAGCCTCTGCAATGCAAAAACTGAAATCTGTGGCAAGTCCGCGGTGATATCTGCAACGTCTGAATTACCTGTCAGATATGCAAATGTTGGTGCAGAATCGTTGCGTTATTGCCCCGAATCTGCACCAACATTTGCAGCGGAAAAATTCTGCCATGTCTGAACGTAGCCTAACAGTTGTTGTTGTTGTATATTATTATTATTATTAGTTAGTTGTTAGAATATTGAGGAGATGTAATTGTAACCATACTTTTAATCAATTATTATTTAAATCAGGCAAATATTATATTGAGACATACTGTATGCTTCACTATGACATTATATAACTTGGTAGTTCTCTGAAGTGAAAACATGTAGAATCATTAAAGAAAGGAGAGGTATATTCAAATTGAACCTTGTGACTGATATAAAGATGAATGTGACTTAGTATTCCATTGTATAAATTGACTTAATACACAAGGTTACCAAGTAAGAAAAACAACATTTTATAATAATTTCCTAAAGAAAATATCAGAAAGACAAAACTGTGCTGGACAAGCAGCTGGGTGGAGATAAAAGAAGAAATGTGCAAAATGTCAGAGGTTTACTGTGTATATGAAGCTTAAAGGGGTTGTCTGGGCATTGGGCGTTTTTTTATACTGATTACCTCTCCACATGATAGGTCATCAGTATATGATCCGTGGGGGTTCTGACACCCGGATCCCGCACCAATCTGTTCCGGTAGCCTCCGGTCACAGTATAGCGGCTGGGCTGCAGAACTTTACCTCTGCTCCTATTCACTTAAATGGGAGCAGAGCTGAAGTACTGCAGCATGACCGCTATACTGTGACCGGAACCATCTGCTTCCGTCACTGACATCTGGTGCCCGAAGGCAACCGGAGCAACTGATCGGTGAGGTGTCGGACCCCCACCAATCATATACTGATGACCTATCCTGTGAATAGTTCATCAGTATAAAAAACCGTCCCATGCCTGGACAACCCCCTTAATTATTTTTTTAAAACGTATCTTTATAAAATATACAGTATGATAAGAATGATACAAGCCTTAAGTCATATGAGGGTGAAGGATTATAATCAGCACGAATGTACCGCTATTAATATCATTGATGGTACACGAGTCATAGGAGTTGTCTTGGTCTACATTTTTGTTGATGACATCCTTTTATGTATTAGACTACTTGTATTTGTTTGCATGACCTACAATCTAGCATAAAACGTTCATATAACAAGTAGTGAGGAAGGTAAAATTCCGGCACTCACCCGTATGGTTGTATTTCTTTCTTTTATTGTGGCATCCAGCAAAAATAAAAACGTACAAGGGAGGACAAAGCAGATAGTATGGCAGGTTACAGCCTGTTTCGCGCTAAGTGTAGCGCTTTTTCTGACCTCCCATAAAACATTCATATCTTTCTGTTTACCAGGTACACTTGTTGAGATGTCTTATGAGCTCTACTTCAGGTGCTCGCATAGTTTTTTGAAAACCAGAAAAATAGATTGCACAATACGACGAAGAGGAAATTTTTCCACCTTATAATGTTGTGCTAGGATTAGGCAAACCCTGTTGTAGCATGGATGCAATCATCTTAAGGATATTGCTGTTTTCTTACTGGTGTTGTAGTCTTTAATACATCATTTTAGTACAAGAGGCAATGGACAAATATCCGAGATGATCGAGTGGTGCCATCATATAAAGGTAATTTGGGATCAGCGGGCAGAACCAAGAGCAACTTTATTATTTGGATAAATCATGAATTAAACAACATGTTTTAGAACACTATCTGGTCTTTTGTCAGGTTTTCCACATACAATTTCTTTCTAGGGCTGAAATATTGCACCAATTGTGTATAGTTTAATGCAGAGGTGTAGCTTGAAACTCTTAGGTCCTGATGCAAAATATGTACCTGTGTCCCCTTAACAGTCATGTGTCATTTAGGGTAAAGCAGTCCTTTAATATGGCTAAAGGCCCTTTTACACTGGCCAATTATCGGGCAAACAAGCGTTCAAAGAATGCTCGTTCCTGATAATTTCCCTGTTTAAACAGGGCAGAGATCAGCAGATGAACGAGCAAACACTCGTTCATCCGCTGATTGTATAGTGCAAAATATTATTGGTGCCAGCAGGACATCTTCCTGTTTAAACAGGGAGATGCGCTGCCGGCATGATAATAATGTATGGGGGCGAGCGATCGAAGTAGCGAGCGCTCGTCCCCACACTAGCTCCTTGTGAAAGAAGCAAACGAGCGCCGATCAACGAGCTGCCTCGTTGATTGGCGCTCGTTGCACCGGAAAAAATGTGCTGGTGTAGATGTTTTTCATTTATACTATTTATTTGTAATTTTATTATATATGAATTGTTTTTTAATAATTATAGTTTCTTTATGACCCTGGAAGCGCCCCCACAGTGGCCAGTGATGTATTGGATGAATGTTAAACAAGTAGAAGTTGATTGTATCCGATAATTTAGTATTTTGAGTGCCAGTTACTATTGTAATAATTATAAATTGTTACTTTTTTTGGAGGTGGTGACCTATACCTGTGTACTGAATACGGATACAAATTTTAATGCCAGTGGTGAGGCGACTAAGTGTTAAAATCTCTAGATTATATGCTCGTACAGCAGACCAAATCTTTGAAGTTACATTGCATTTGCAACATACCATTAGATTCCATCCCAGATGGCTCAAAATAGTATTTACAAGCTAAAATTGCAAATATCCGGCAGAGATGACACAGCGTTGAATGGTTTTATGAATACCTCAAATTGATAAGACTTCAGAATAGGACAATCTTCTCACAGGTTAAGAAAAAGGGTCACATATTTTGACTCATAAATACTGTACTCCCCCTGAGTGGTTAAAGAGGCTCTGTCACCAGATTCACAAATCCCTATCTCCTATTGCATGTGATCGGCGCTGCAATGTAGATAACAGTAACGTTTGTTTTTTTTAAAAACGTTATTTTTGGCCAAGTTATGAGCAATTTTATATATATGCAAATGAGGTTTGAAATGGACAACTGGGCATTTTTTTTCTTTTCTGTGAGATTTCCACTAAGGGAAACGAAATCTCGTTTACCTCCGTAATCTCGCGAGATTTCATTTCCCTTGCTAGAAATCTCAAAGAAAAGAGTCAGAAGTGTCAGGATTCTGAATACACATGACGTCCAGGCTGGATGATCATGTGTATTCATTATCAGGACACTTGATTAACGTTAATCTCTGTGTATGTGGCTGCACATCACTGCTGTGTAAATCAATGGAGATGAGTGTATGATGCTGACTGGTCACTGATTGGTCAGCATCATACACGTAAACACGCCCAGTTAAAAACACAATACACGCCCAGATGGACATAACGAAAAAAAAAAAACGCCCAGTTGTCCATTTTAAACCTCATTGGCATATATATAAAATAGCTCATAACTTGGCCAAAAATGAACGTTTTAAAAAAAACAAAAAACGTTACTGTTATCTACATTGCAGCGCCGATCACATGCAATAGGAGATAGGGATTTGAGAATCTGGTGACAGAGCGGCTTTAATGTTAAAATGCATTTGGAGACAAAAAAAAATAAGTCCGTTTCTCTGGTGTAGGGGTGCACTGAATTGGAAAGGGCACTAAGGTGGGATGTTGAATGTTTTAATTTCCTATTTCTGAAGGTCATTCTCTTTTCTGTTCCACCTGTTTATCAAGCTTGTAAAAGGTCTCTATTAAAGAACCACACAAGCTAAAGTAACAGAATTCTAGAAAAGAGCTATTGATAAATTCACACTTTAAGTACCTATATTAAATGTTCAGAAATGTTTCAGAGTATATATTTAAAAAATAATAATCATAAAATGTTAAAAAATATATAATAATATTTCTTAGTCACAAGTCTATTAAAGAACTATTGTTTGTCCAAATAGTCACCAGCCAAGACGGTTCCTTTGGTCCATTAACCATTTAATAAAACCACCACTTAGCCATATTTAGCCTCTTCTGTAGCTTCTGAGTCTATTCCCCATATGTTTTACATGTCGGGGGGACTAGACTTACTTGTGTGGTGAGGGATAGGTGAAGTAGGTGACCTCCTGGGGCACCACTGATGGATGAGGGGGGCACAATTTATGGATTAAAAATAAATTAAAGAGGTCAAATAAGCAAATGAGAGCTTTCTCTGCACTTAAAGGGGTTGTCCACTACCGGACAACTGATGACCTATCCACAGGATAGGTCATCAGTATATGATCAGTGCAGGTCCGACACCCGGACCCCACATCGATCAGATGCTCCTGCTGCCTCCGGGCACAGGACGTCCATGCCGGAAGCAGATCGCGCCGGTAACGGAATAGCGGCCGAGCTGCAGTACTGTAGCTCTTCTCCTATTCAAGTGAATAGGAGCAGAGCTGCAGTTCTGCAGCATGGCCACTATGCAATGTATGAAGCAAACTGATTCCAACTCCATACATTGCATACTGTGCAGTAACATCCGGCGCCCGCAGGCAGACAGAACAGCTGATCGGTGCGGGGTACCCGTGTTGGACCTGCACCGATCATATACTGTTGACCTATCCAGTGGATAGGTCATCAGTTTTCCGGTAGTGCACAACCCTTTTAAGGGAAAGTCTTATTGGTGAGGGAATTGCACTTGTCACAAAGAAATAGTGAGGTTAGGGAAGGTGTTGGGAGAGAGATATAAAACGTGTAGCACCAAACATTCATGTTACTGGATGAGTCTGAGCTAGTGACTGTCAGCTGAATAATTGTCCATCTCACAGATATCATGCTGAACAGCAGAGACCAAGATTAGGGGGGCACATTCATGAGACCTTTGCCTTGGACACCAAGAGAACTTGTAGCAGTGTTATACTTATTCTAGTGGGCTTCATCATCCTATTATATTTACATCATTTAACCCCTTAAGGACGCAGCCTAGTTTGGGCCTTAAGGCTCAGAGCCCATTTTAAAAATCTGACATATTTCACTTTATATGGTAATAACGTCGGAATGCTTAAACCTATCCAAGCGATTCTGAGATTGTTTTCTCGTGACACTTTGGGCTTCATGTTTGTGGTAAAATTTGGTCGATATATTCAGTCTTTATTTGTGAAAAATTGCAAAATTTAGAGAAAATTTACAAAAAATAGCATTTTTCAGAATTTAAATGTATCTGCTTGAAAAACAGACGGTTATACCACCAAAAATAGTTACTAGTTCATATTTCCCATATGTCTACTTTAGATTGGCATAGTTTTTTGAACATTATTTTATTTTTCTTGGACGTTACAAGGCTTAGAACATAAACAGCAATTTCTCAAATTCTTAAGAAAATTTCAAAAGCCTTTTTTTGAAGGTGCCAGTTCAGTTCTGAAGTGGATTTGAGGGGCCTATGTATTAGAAACCCCCATAAAACACCCCATTTTAAAAACTAGACCCCTCAAAGTATTCAAAACAGCATATAGAAAGTTTTTTAACCCTTCAGGCATTTCACAGGAATTAAAGCAAAGTGGAAATGAAATTTGCAAATTTCATTTTTTCTGCTGAATTTCAATTTTATTCAATTTTTTTTTTAGTAACAGAGAAGGTTTTACCAGAGAAATACTACTAAATATGTATTGTCCAGATTCTGCAGTTTTTAGAAATGTCCCACATGTGCCTCTAGTGCGCTCGTGGACTAAAACACAAGCCCTAGAAGCAAAGAAGCACCTAGTGCATTTTGAGGCCTCTTTTTTATTAGAATATATTTTAGGCAGCATGCCAGGTTTGAAGAGGTGTTGAGGTATCAAAACAATGGAAACCCACCAGAAGTGACCCCATTTTGGAAATTACACCCCTCAAGGAATTCATTTATGGTTTTTGTTATCATTTTGACAGCACAGTTTTTTCACAGCACCTATTTGAATTGGGCTGTGAAATGAAAAAAATGATATTTTTTCCAATAAGATGTCATTTTTGATCAAAATTTCTTATTTTCACAGGGAACAACATACCCCATTTTGTTGCCCAATTTGTCCATAGTGCGGCAATACCCCATTTGTGGTGATAAACTGCCGTTTGGGCCCATGGGAGGGCTCAGACGGAAAGGAGCGCTATGTGTTTGTTGGAGTCCAGATTTTGCTGGATTGGTTTTCGGGTGCCATGTCGCATTTGCAGAGGCCCAGAGGTATCAAAACAATGGAAACCCACCAGAAGTGACCCCATTTTGGAAACTACACCCCTCAAGGAATTCATTTATGGTTTTTGTTATCATTTTGACAGCACAGTTTTTTCAGAGCACCTATTTGAATTGGGCTGTGAAATTAAAAAAATATTTTTTCCAATAAGATGTCATTTTTGATCAAAATTTCTTATTTTCACAAGGAACAACATACCCCATTTTGTTGCCCAATTTGTCCTTAGTGCGGCAATACCCCATTTGTGGTGATAAACTGCCGTTTGGGCCCATGGGAGGGCTCAGAAGAAAAGGACCACCATTTGGCCTACTGGAGCTTTTCTGGTGCTAAGTCATGTATGCAGAAGCCCCTGAGGTACCAGTACAGTTGAAACCCCCGAGAAGTGACCCCATTTTAAAAACTACACCCCTTAAGACATTCATCTAGAGGTGTAGTAAGCATTTTGACCCCACAGGTACTGTGTAAAAGATAATGCGCAGCAGATGGTGCAGTGTGAGATTTGCAATTTTATATATATATATGCCATTTCAGTGTCCAATATAGTGTGCCCAGCATGCGCCACCGGAGATATACACCCCTTAAATTGTAATGTGGGTTCTCCTGGGTACGGCAATACCCTACATGTGGCTGTTATCAGCTGCCTGGGCATACGGCAGGGCTCAGAAGGGAAAGATGAGGGGGGTAAGCTGTGCGGAGTGCATCAGGGTAAATTAAAAATCAAGGGATGTATGATACATTTTAAAACAATCTTTTATACAGAGCCCTGGTTTTTCGGGACACGTGTCACATTGGTATATTGTGTTCTTCCTTATCCCCCTCTTATAGCAGACTCTGCACCTCTTTTGACTCTTTCCCTTTCCACCGGTTTGGGGAACTTCTCCTGGAAAGTGTTGCCCTGGTACGATGCGTGTGGCCTCGCTTCCAGAAGTACTGGGTGCCCCCCCTTCCTGGTCCCTAAAGATTAGATCTTGAAATTCCAGGAAAGTTCCCCTCTGGCCTGAACATCGACGTAGCACGTACACATTGTACAAAGCCATCTGTATGATGTGCCCGGCCAGCTTCTTATACCACACCGCATGGCGCTGTAGGGCTTCAGGACTTGATTTGACAAATCCATCCCTCCCATGTACCTATTGTAGTCCAGGATGCAGTCTGGTTTGCGGGTGGCCTTTCCTTCATATATCCTAAATCTGTAGGTATACCCTGATGCCCTCTCGCAGCTTATACATCTTCACGCCATACCTTGCCCTCTTACCTGGCAGGTACTGGCGGAATTGAACCCTCCCTTTAAAATGTACCAGGGACTCATCAATAGAAAAACACTTCTCGGGGGTGTATGCTTGGGAAAACCGGGCACTGAAACGGTCTAATAGGGGTCTCCGTTTATCCAAACGGTCAAAACTGGGGTCATCTCGGGGTGGGCACGGCTCATTATCAGTATAATGTAAGAAGCGAAGTATTGCCTCAATTATTTATTTTTTTAGGTTCCAGTTCATTTCTGAAGTTGCTTTGAGGGGCCCATATATTAGAAACCCCTATCAAACACCCCATTTTAGAAACTAGACCCCTCAAAGTATTCACAACAGCATTTAGAAAGTTTATGAACCCTTTAGGTGTTTCACAGAAATTTAGAGCAAAGTAGAGGTGAAATTTACTCTTTTTATACCATTTTTTTTATAACACAAAAGGATTTATCAGAGAAACACAACTCAATACTTATTGCCCAGATTCTGCAGTTTTGAGAAATATCCCACATGTGGCCCTCGGGCGGTAATGGACTGAAGCACCGGCCTCCGAAGCAAAGGAGCACCTAGTGGATTTTGAGCCCTCTTTTTTATTAGGCACCATGTCCGGTTTGAAGAGGTCTTGTGGTGCCAAAACATTGGAAACCCCCCAAAAGTGACCCCAATTTGGAAACTAGACCCCTTGAGGAATCCATTGTAGTTTTCTTGGGGTGCATGCGGCTTTTTGATCAGTTTTTATTCCATTTTTAGGTGGCGTGGTGACTAATAAACAGCAATTCTACTATTGTTTTTGTATACTTTTTTTTTTACAGCGTTCACCGTGCACTATAAATGACATATTCACTTTATTCTGCGGGGCGATACGATCACGTCGATACCAGATGTTTATAGTTTTTTTTGATGTCTTATGGCGTTTGCACAATAAAATACGTTTTGTAAACAATCATTCACTTTTTGTGTTGCCTTATTCTAAGAGCCAGAACGTTTTTATTTTTCAATCAATAAAGCCGTGCGAGGACTTATTTTTTGCGTAACGAACTGTAGTTTCGATCAGGACCATTTTTCGGTACATGCGACTTTTTGATCTCTTTTTATTCCATTTTTTGGGAGGTGAAGTGACCAAAGAATTGTGATTGTGGTACGGTTTATCAATATATTTTTTTACGGCGTTCACCGTGCGGGATAAATAACAAAATAATTTTGTAGTTCAGGCCGTTACGGACGCGGCGATACCAATTATGTATAGTTTATTTGTTTGTTTATATATTTAAATAAATTATAAATGACTGATAAGGGAAAAAGTGGGACTTTTACTTTTATTACTTTTAAAACTTTTATTTTCTTATTTTTACACATCTTTTTTTTACTTTTTTTTTACTTTATTACTTTGTCCCACTAGGGGACATGAGGGCAGGAGGCCCTGATCGCTATTCTAATACACTGCACTACATGCGTAGTGCAGTGTATTAGAGCTGTCAGCTACTCACTGACAGCAAGCATAGTGGGTCCTGACGTTGTCAGGACCCACTAGGCTTCCGTCTATGGCATAGCCGGACGCCATTGTTTGGTGTCCGGTTGCCATAGTCACCATCGCCGGCCGCTATCGTGTAGCAGGCCGGCGATGGCGGATTAACCCCTAAGAAGCCGCGATCGCTATTGAACGCGGCTTCTGAGGGGTTAATCGGCGGGGGAGCTCCGCGATCGGTCCCGGCACATTGAGCAGTGATAGTCTGCTGTCGGAAACAGCAGCTATCACAGCTCATGAACGCGCCCCGCGCGAACGGCGCCGTGTTTACTCCATGACCTACTATTAGGTCACTGAGCGCGAACGCTACAGTTAGCATGACCTAATAGTAGGTCATGGAGCGTTAAGGGGTTAAGGCTTGGTCAAGGAAATCTTCCAGCACTGTCATCCTGATAAATCCGGAACAGGCACCTCTTCCTGTCTTCCTGGTAGTGAACATAGAGAGAGGGCTTTAGGGAGGGCGTTACAGTTAGGTATATGCCACACACTCACACGTTGTATTATACACAATAGAAGAGCTAAAGTAGGTAAGGTCATAGCAACTACTATGTGTTTTTATTCTATCAATTATTTCTGGTACATTATTTTCATGGTGTTTTATTTATTTTGGGATATTTTTTCTAACTTTTTAATGTTTATTTAATTTTCTATATTATTTACTATTATATTGTTAAATATAAATACATCATAAATATAATATATAAAATATAAATTTAGGGGCAAAGATTCAGACCTCTGACTGAGTTCTTCCTTTTACTAATGATGATAAACTCCTCAGAATTTCTGTATCCATATGTTCACTGGAGTGAAGGCAGCAATCCAGGTACATCTCCTCCTGTGTCATCTGCTAGTTATTTTTATTCATCACAATACTCATAAATCATTTTTCTAGTAAGCCTGTAATATTCTTGCACGTTTAGGCTACCATATTATTTGCCTTCTACTACAATACTACTGCTGCTAATATCATCCTTGAATATATTTACATCAGATTCTCACCAATGTTGGCTGTGCTCACCTTCATATTGTAATATTACAGAAATATTAAATTTTACACATAGTAATAGTTTTCCCAAAATTGCAAACGGCAACAAGGCAAATAATGTTGTGATACATATTAAAGTTATACTGGTTCTATATGTACATAAATATATCGATATAGGGATATGTTACTACAAATATTGTACTAAGGAAAAAAGCAGTGTTTACCTAGAGAAAAATCGGTTTATCCAGGGCAATGTGTGATCAATTGGGTCCGACCCCTGGGACCCACATCGATCAGTAGAACAAAGTGCCCTTCAATGTTTATCCATGCATGGAAGCACGCCCCTAAATGTGGCTGTGAGTGCTACATTGTTGACCTTTCTTGAAAACCTATTAATGTAAATTCCGGGAAAACACCTTTAAGGGAGAGTTTATAATCATCTAACCTTTAAATATGTGTAAAATAATTGTGTTTGAGATTCTAATTTATGGAAATCTCAGAAGAGCATTGAGCATCAGTGGGGTTGTGTGATGTCATGTCATAGGATTTTCAAAGTTAAAACCCTTTAATGATTCTCTAATATTTATATCAAAATACCAATATGAAATAATTTTAAATGTTGATGCTTCCTGGATTAAGAATATTCCATACAGTAATTATTATACCTTGGTTTTAAACTATGCCAATCCAATGGTGTTTTCCCATTCCAATGGAATTCTAGTAAATTCTTTCAAACTATACAAACATACTAGAGTTAAAAAAACAACAGATTTGTGTTAATAAATCATAAACATCAATATACTATATAATAACTACATGTGTATTAACCTACCTCAGTACTGCATTAACATTGTGGACAATATCATTGTAGCCGTATGCTTACCATAATCCTCACTGATATTAACTATTAGCGACATCATTGATATATTTCTCTCTAGCAGTCTTAATTGACAAGTAGGACTATATTATTCAGTAGCTTTAATTTTATTCATATAACTAAAAAAGTCTATTTCATGTGAGTTGATGAAGTGTATGTGCACACAGTCTTCTGCCAAGTCATCCGGACTAACGCTGTGAGCTGATCTAACAATTTACGAGCCATCAGTCACATAGGCAGACAGAAGAAACCTTTGCAAGATATAGATATTCACAGCTGGCAAAAAAAAGTGAAACTTTGCAAAATCTGAGCTAACTTATGAGCACAGCACTTTCACTTTGACTTTTACAGTAGTAGTAGCTTTTACCCTGTACAGTGACACCTGCAAAACATTATTATAAGAAAAGTTAACTTTCCAGGTAACTTTCCAATTTTGTCACTCTGAATTGAGCAATAGCTACGACACTGGGTAATTGGTGATTGTGTTATACCAGGAAGCTTCTTGTCTGTGGAGCAAGAAAACCTAATAGATTAAATTGGGAAATATAATTCCCACCCAGAATTTCCTATAAACCTGCATCGATATTTATAATTAGCGATTTGGGAAGCCGCTGAAAACATTTTAACAGCATGTACTGTATGTACGGCGGCATTATTTTGGTACTGTATGGCGGTAGAGTTTGAGCACTGTATGACAGTGTGGTCATGTTTTTCTTATGGTCATCCAAATTTGTAACACCTATTAGGGCACGTTCAGACGTGGCGGAATTGCTGTGGAATTCCGCTGCAGACAGTTCGCAGTGGAATTCCCCAGCGGCCGCTTTTTTTTTTCCATTTCTTTCTATACAGTTTTAGGAAAGTTAGTTCAGACGTTGCAGAAAATGACTTTGTGGAATTTAGGCTGCGGTGTAGATTTTTCCCTCCGCAGCCTGCTCTTTCCATTGCGGAGAAGAAGCGAAATTTCACTGCAGATTTCAACCTTTGCAATGCAAAAACTGAAAACTGTGGCAAGTCCGCTGTGATTTCTGCAACGTCTGAATTACCTGTCAAATATGCAAATGTTGGTGCAGATTCATTGCGTAATTGCCACAAAATTCCGCCACGTCTGAACGTGCCCTTACTGAGAAATGTTGGCCTTTGCACTATCCCAAATAATGAAAATAATGTTAAGAACCTTTACTTGTATAGTACCAACATATCGCAGAAAACTTTAAAATTGGAGGAAGCAATAACCATAAAAAGACGCACATTAAGAGCAAATTAACTAAGAAAAGTAGAGGATACGCTAAAAGCATGACATGAAGTGGATCCGGTGTGCTCTTCAAACCTCTTTCATCTTGTTTCCTGTCTCTTTAACCTCGTCTATTCTCTCATTCATATCTTCTACTTTCAAAAAGAAGGAAGAAAAAAAATCTCTTAACTGTGCAGCATGTCAAAAAGCAAGACCTCTGATCCCATCAGCCTGACACCGAGACATTCAGACACACAACCTATTCAGTCTTATGTATGTATCTGAAAGGTAAAAGGAGTTATTAAAATGTTAGGGATGGCAACGTGCAAGAGCAAGTCTATTCCCTCCCCGCTGCTCATCATATGCACAATCACACGCTGATGTTCGAATAGCACTGGGTACCACTGATCACAGCGCAGACCTTAGAGCTCATAATGAGGAGCTCCATCTCTCAGCTGTCGAAAAACATAATGACTTCCATCTTTTTTACAGTTTCAAATCTGATCATTTGCATAAAACTAATGCAAGTCCTTTTTTCCCTCGCTGCAGTTTAGTGATACATTTCTAATCCCGCATGGCTCATTTCATCGTGACAGAAAAATGTGTAATGAACAGTTACTTTCAGTCAACCTATACAGTGTGTACATTACCCCATTATACGAGGAAATAATCTCCATATACGTTGTTCCTTGGACATGCTGGTAACAGTAGTCCTACAGCAGCAAGCACTAGCCTAATCCTGCTATACATATATTGTCATGTTGGTGACTGGCTCTACACAAATCTAAGGAGAATTATCTGTGCCTCTTAGTTACTGAACTCCGTACACTTGCAACTAAGGCCGGGTTCCCACGTAACGTAAACGCTGCGTAATTTTATGCAACGGAATTCCGTGTGGAAGTTCCGCAGCATTTACAGTAAAAGTGAATTAGATTTGAAGACATCTCATGCACATGCTGCGGAAAAAATTCTGCAGTCAAAACGTTCAAAAATCGACCTGCGGTGTCAATTTATGCTGCGAATTTGTTGATCATCTGTTGTGGGTTTTCCCCCATTCGAATCAATGAAAATGTAAATCTTGCAACAAATAGTCAAGTGTTTCAACTTTTGCGGCAGAAATGCTGCGATTCTGCCGCAAAAAAAGCAAATAATAAAAAAAAAAAAACGTTATTTGATTTAAAATGTATAAAAAAAACTTATACTTACCCCATGTCTTTGTCAAGGCAACGCGTTGCACTGTACTAAGTGCAGTGTGGCCTGGTGGGATGACATTTTATGCTATGTGACATGGACATGCCGGGAGTAAGTATGAGCTTTTTTTTTTTTTTCTTTTTAACCACTGCTTTCCACAGTGGAGATTCCATCCAAAAACCTGCACCACAATTTAATTGTGGTTTTTCGGGCAGAATTCACTGTGTTTTCCAGGACGGATACACTATGTACTTTTACGCAGCTTATCCGCCCTGTGTGTTTCTATCCCTTAATGTGATTCCAACATCCAATGTCCTTTATTTCCCTTTGGCCATAAGAGACGCTTCAGATAGTGCTTGAGCCTCCAGCATTGTCTAACCTTCTACTGATTCATGTTTGCCTTCTAAGAATTCTACCTCAATATAAAATGATTTTGACACTAGCAGTTGTGGTAATCAATTTTCAGTTTGACGTTATAACCACAACCACTATATGATAGATACTATAAATAATCTAAAGAAAGTCCAAATGGTGGCATGTTGGGGAGGTTATTTTCCAGTTTAGCAGACGATAGAATAATGCCAGCAAGAGCCGATGACCCATAAATGCTATGCATACCTTTGAAATTTTATTTATATATATATATATATATATATATATATATATATATGTATATATATATATATATATATATATATATATATATATATATATATAAATGTCTATCAGTGTGTTTTGTTCAACTTTCTAAATACTTATTATAAATTATTCTTACTTTCGGAGACACAACTGCTTTGTATCCTGTATAAAGAGCAGCTGTATCTAGCGCTGAGACCTGAATCCGTCAAGTCAGCGAGACTGACGGCTGCAGTGACGGAGGGTCCTGGGTGTTACACCCAGGATCGTGCTGTTACCAATCACATTTAAGTTATGAACTTACCGTCACTAAAAGGCATTGTCTCACCACAAAGATCACAGCTAAATGTTTTCCAAAATTAAACTTGAAGACAACCTGTCCTCTCCTAAACTCCTCCTCCGACTGTATATAATGGTCTGCAAACATTTTGCGCCTTTTACTGTAATAATCCGGAAGTCTTGTTTGTTCCTCTTCTTATGCCCGCCCACCGTCGAAAACTGGCCCACCCTGAATCCCAAAAGTTTGTCTGAGTTAGCGCTATGGTGTCCTGATGTGCACATGCACCAGAACAGGACATCGATGTGCAAGCACGGGATTTTGTGTGTGCTGGGAGGACGCGAGGAGCTGTCAATCGCAAGTAAGGAGGCGGGGTTAACTCAGAAAGGATTGAGGAATGAAGATTTGACTCTTTTCGAATGAAGATATGACTCATTAGCATACGGCATGGGAACACTACAAAACTGTTAGTTTGTGTTGTCAAAAAAATACAGCCACTAGTCTTTCTTCTAAGGTGGCCGGACATGTCCACATCATCCCTCCCCCTTCCTCTCACCCCCATTTCCTGGGGACAGTGCTTGCATATTGAAGGCTGAGCATATGCTGCAGCTTCCTGCCTGGCCACCATATACCTGATATCTTTCCAAGTACAGTTAAGAATTGCGAGCAAGACCACACACGGTTAATATACTTGCCTACAGCCATCCCATTATCTTCTATATGATGACGCACTGATGCCAATGCAGGGCTTATTTTCTATGGTATGTAGCTGGACCTGGGGTACCAAAGCAGACTCGGGATGGCACGGTGGCTGCAAACACCTCCTGATCCTTCCATTTAGTAGTAGTGGATCAGGAGCAAACCAGGGACCTGTGATGCTGCCGCTCTCGCCTACAGTCACATGGGAGTGGCTGTCTACAAGTATTATGGGGCGCACAGAAACTTGAGAACATGAATTGGTATCACATTTTATTTTTTATAAAATAGTGACTGCAACTGTAATGTTTAGCCATGACATACCAAGATATACAGCAGCTTATCGGGAGAAAAACCCTTTAACCTCCTATGGACAGCTGCTTCACTTTTTGTCTGCACTATTATCCATAAATAAAGTCCGTCATATGCTTTTTGCATAGGAAGAATTAACTGCTAGACATTGTTGAGAAGGGCTAAGTGGAAAAATGTCGCAATGTCAGCACGACTATTCCCTCACTATCATGTTTAATGATGGTGTCTGAGACAAGAAGAAATAAAATCTACGATTTTAAAAATTTATTCTCATATTCAAGATGTTTACTGCAAGACGTGAGCTACAAGATGGAAGCAGTAGAACATTTAAACTGCAACTCAACCATTATTCTCCCCATCTATGACATCATCATGTCATTTTCACTCATTTTGGTTGATATCAGTTCATCACATTTCGGAATTCATAGTGAGAAGAGGAACAAATAATTTCAAATTTAGAATATAGATGTCAGCATTAGTAGCATTATTCTCAGGTTTTGTGTATTGGCTAGTGACGAGACGTAGTTATGACTTTCTTAGCATGTCAATGTTTCTTGCATTAGTCTACTTTTACTCGCTTAATACACAATGTCCCAATTCTATGTTTTATGCTTTGTTCACATCTGCGTTAGGGCTCCGTGCATGGGATCCGTCTGAACTTTCCATCAGGGGAACCCATGAACAGAACTCTGACTGAAACAAATGGAAACCATAGGTTTCTGTTTGCATCCCCATTGATTTCATCCGGTGCAAATGGTTTGCATCGGATCCATCACCATTGAATCAACCTACGGTTTCTATTTGTTTCAATCAGGGTTCCGTTCATGGGTTCCCCTGATGGCGTAGATGTGAACGAAGCGTAAGTTAAGTATAAAATTTACCGCTCAAATATATTCTGTATGATATCTAGTTTCCATACTTAAAGTAAACTTGTTAGAATGGGTCTATCAAATTAATCTTTTAGATGCGGTAAAGTAATTAATGTGATGGTCTACACCTACTAAATGGTTTAATCCCTTAAAAATAGAAGCTGTGGGCTTTAATGACAAGATGCAGGTGCTAGTTCAGCAGCTAAAACTCTTATTTTTTGGGCAAGGGGATATTTGCATATTTTTTCTTTCATACAGTAATTGTTTATTTAAATTTACTGGGCTGTTAAAAATTGTAAGAATATGACATTTTTTAAATAAAACAATGTTTTCAATCACATAAAATATTTATCTTTCCTTTTCATTATTTATTGGTACTTTGTTTTATATTTTTTTTTTTTACTTGCATTGTTTTTATTACGTGTCCCCCAAATGTTCAGCAAATTCCTTTGGAGGACTTTATTGTTTATAGACTGCATTTAGATAACACAGTGATCATTTGTCTTTTTGCTCTCTTGTGATTCCCAATTTTTGGCTATGAATGTTGTGTTATAATAAACAATGACCTTAGCCGAAGCTGAAGAGGTATGTACCAAATCACTGTTAAAAGCCTACATCATTTAGGAGATTACACCTCTCAATTTGAAATGGCCTATTAATACATTTATAAAAAAATATCTAATTGTTTCTGAAATTGTATTTGATTGTGGAATCCTGCTCATATGAAACCTTGTAATATTAATTGGACACTAAGTTTTTAAAGAACTTATGCTAGTCTAATGGTATAGCTGATACAGAACAACTTTCTAATTTACTTACTGTTAAAATTTAGTTGCTTTATCCATGCAAATTCTGTGTGAAGTTACTGCCACTAGGTGTCTCCCTTCCTGTAATCTGCTTTCCCCTGTTGTCAAGCAATGTCCTGGTTACAGAGCAGAATTTATGAACTGCAGGCAGTGGGAGTGTAGAGAGAGAGAGAGAGAGGAGTGCGAGAAGGAGAGAGAGAGAGGAGGGAGAAAGAGAGAGAGAGAAGGAGTGAGAGTGCAGGAGAGGGAAGGAGAAAGGGAGAAGGAAAGAGAGAAGGAGAGAAAGAGAGAGAAGGAGAGAGAGAAAGAGGAGGAGAGATAGAGAGAGGAGAGAGAGGGAGAGAAAAGGAAAGAGAGAGAGAGAGAGAGAGGGAGAGGAGAGAGAGAAAGAAGTGGAGAGACACACGCTGCATGTAAGTGTATAGAGAAGGGAGGAGTGAGCAGGTGGAGGAAGCAGGAGCAGAGTGAGAAAGACACAGGCTGCTGGTAAGATTTATATTTCACTGGTAAGATTTATATTTCACCCTGCTGCTGGATTCTCAGCTACACTACTCATTACCGCTGTATAACCTCCTGATATAACACAGTGTACCAACACCAGTAGATGACATGGCTCCCCAAACCATCACTGACTGTGGAAACTTCACACTGGACCGCAAGCAACTTGGGTTGAGTGCCTCTCCACTCTTTCTCCAGACTCTGGGACCTTGATTTTCAAATGAAATGCAAAATTTACTTTCATCTGAAAACAGGACTTTGGACACTGAGCAACAGTGTTGGCCAACTGTGTTATATCAAGTCCAGAGTCAACGCAGCCGTCTACCAGGAAATTTTCGAGCACTTCATGCTTCCCCCTGCTGACAAGCTTTATGGAGATGCTGATTTAATTTTCCAGCAGGACTTGACACCTGTCCACACTGACAAAAGTACCAATACCTGGTTTAATAACCACAGTATCACTGTGCTTGATTGGCCAGCAAACTCATCTGACCTAAACCCCATAGAGAATCTATGGGGTATTGTCAAGAGGAGGATGAGAGACACCAGACCCAACAATGTAGACGAGCTATGGGTCGCTATCAAAGCAACCTGGGCTTCCATAACACCTCAGCAGTGCCCCAGGCTGATCACCTCCATGCCACGCTGCATTGATAACACCTCAGCAGGGCCACAGGCTGATCGCCTCCATGCCATGCCACATTGATGCAGTAATTCATGCAAAAGGATCCCTGACCAAGTATTGAGGGCATATACTGGATATACTTTTTAGTAGGCCTACATTTCTGTATTAAAAATCATTTTTTAAATTTGGCTTATATAATATTCTAATTTTCTGAGACACTACATTTTGGGACTTCATTAACTGTTACCATAATCACCAACATTAAAAGAAAAAAATGCTGGAAATAGATCACTATGTGTGTAATGAATCTATATAATAGGAGTTTCACTTTTTGTATAAAATTACTGAAATAAATTAACTTTTTGATGATATTCTAATTCATTGAGAAGGATTAGTATATATATATATATATATATATATATATATATATATATATATATATATATATATATATATATATATATTATGCAGTGCACCTCCAAACACATACACAGACAAGCTAATTCACTATTCACCCCTCAACAGAATGCTGACCACCTATGCCGATTTGGTACCCAAGTGCAAGAGAGCTTTTTTGTGGAAGGACAAGCTTCCACTTGAGCTGTGGGGTATGTGGACGGGTGAATAGTGAATTAGCTTGTCTGTGTATGTGTATCTCTCTCTTTCACCTGCTGGCCAGCAAGCCTTTGTCTCTGTCCACTATTATTTCTACAGACAAACTGATTCAGCATTCCCCAATAACACACAGCATTACCTGCACCTTACCTGTATGTGACCAAACCTGCATGAGGAGCGTGGTGGGTTTATATAGGAGGCACTTGATTAATGCCAGGTGCGGCAGAGCTGCAGCCACACAAAGTATATGTATTTTTCTTTTGTATGATTTGGTGATGTGTATAGAGATTGTAAGCTTATTTTCTTTTTAAAAGGAGACAGGAAGTATGGAATATGTATAATATGTGGTTTATGTATAATATGTATGTGTTTGAAATGTAAAAAAACAAATGTGTGAGTCCCTTTAAGACTAGAATTCTGGGAAATAGAATATTGTGTATTTAAGTGCACCCAGAGGAGGGTGGGACAGGTTCAGAGCATATGAGCTGAGGATTGGGGTGCTGCTTGATATGAAGGCAGCTGCAATTCAACCCCTAATGTACCTGCTTTTTGTTGTGTTATTTTGTATTTGCTCAAAATAAATACTAGCATTGTTTGCCAAATCCTGAGTGAGGACTGTTTATGACAGCAAGAACTCCCACACCCCAACAGAGTATATAAGGGGACAGCAGAGTATATAAGAGTAGCAAAGTATATAGGGGCAGAAAAGTAGATAAGGGGCAGCAGAGTAGATAAGGGGCAGCACAGATAGCTTCATTTTATCTGTTCTACTTTAATAGTTAACACACACACACTTACACTTACTCGGCTCCTGTTTACTCTGTATGTGTGTGTGTGTGTGTGTGTGTGTGTGTGTGTAGCGAGGAGCTGAAGAAAGAGCAGAGCCCAGTGGCGCCCCCTACATGCTGGGAGGGTGCAGCGACCTGTGCACTCGCACAGGACGCACACACCTAAGGCCGGCCCTGCGTGTACTATGCTATGTTATTTGTTTACTTGAAAGATCATAGACCATACATTGAGACAATGTGCTTTTTTCTAAGTCATTCATTTGTAAACTGCCTGAAGAAGGGGCCTCTGTGCTCTGAAAGCTTGCATATAGAACTTTTATGGTTAGCCAATAAAGGTATCATACCTATTATACTTTTGTCTTTTTTGACACAAAAGTATTTAACATTTCAGACAAACATAACATAATTGGAGAGACAAACACTGATGAGGAAAATATATTTTACAGCATTGTACGTACACAGGGGTTATTATGCATTATCATTCTTTGTACATCATGTAGTCAATTGTCATGTATTGATCATTATCTATAATATTTATTTGTTCTAGTCTATATAAAATAAAAGTCATTTAAACTGCACATCGGTGGGTTCCCGATGACTATCAAGTAATGTGTCTGGGCAACCTTAGGTGTGGGATTGGAGTATTGTGTAATGTACATTTTTACACCCTCTGTGTCTAGGTGAGTTCCTTTTGTGTTGCAACTTTGTATTTCCAATCTCTTTATCTTGATTTTTTTTCAGCAGGTGAAAGGATACAAGGAGATTATTTATTATTTATTTTACAAGAAAATAAGTACTACCTATAATTTACAAATGATCTGAAATGTAAATCTGTGCGGCGTTGCCTTTGTCCTGCTGAGCGCTACAGCCTTGTGAACATTTCTTTAACACAAATTTCAGATACATTAACTATAACTAATTATTTTCTGTCCAAATCACCTATTGCTTTAAATGATACAAACCGCCAAGCAAAAGTTTAGACCGCTCAGTGATGCAAGATGTTTACCAAGATACTAACATGCTGCATTAAACACTAAACAATCTCCCAGTAACAGAATGTGAAGCTATTAAAACTCTGACAGTAGACAGATCCATTATTATTCGGCCTGCGGATAAATGTGGTGTCTTAGACTTCATGGACATCAAAATTACACATGGTGCATAATGTTGTTATATCGACCCATTTAAAGTGGCCGACCAGATTTCTATTGAAATACATTGTTGCAGCTGGAATTGCTCATTCAAATCTTAATGAAATGTAGGATGCTAGCCTAAAAATACAAAGTCCATCCTCGGGGAGAAAAAAAATTACTTGCAAATCACCATGTTTAATTGCATGTCTGTGTTTCCTATCGGCCCAATGATTTCTATGTACTCCCCACAAAATAACAGTGTATTTTATATTGGGTTGTGTAACACAGACACAAAAAATATGGATGTGTTTATTTACTTTGTGAAATATATTATGAATGAGGTACAAATTCAATGGTATCACATGTAAACACGGACAATACAGGCATTATGTTTTATTATAGTTTCTCCCTAATAAAGTTAATGGCTGAAAACAGAGGTTTACATGTACAGCCTGTGCCGCTACAGAAGAGCCTTGTTGGATGGGGGTAATCACCACCTAAAAATGGAATATAGCAGGACTCCCTTCTTGTCTACTGGATTGCATATAAGAAATTGTGCCAATAATTCCCATCTTTTACAATTGCAGGGGAATTGCGATCCACCAGAGAAACTATCAGTGAAGAATTTTTCTGGAAGACCATGAAGGAAGTGTTCCGTGTCGAACACCCTGCTTTAAAAAAAATATCTGTTTGAAAGCAAGGGGAAAACATACTGTTTCTAGACAGGTGACGTGTATGACCTCTGAAAGGGTTATAGATTTATATAGATTTATATGGATTTGTAAGTCCTGCAATTGCTAGTTGCATTTAGTGACTATAATGGAACAGTCATTATACATATTGCAGCATTTCTTTGAATACCCATTTATTATAATGAAAAATTAATATGAACTTCTGAAAATTATGAGAATGATACTTCAAAATAGAGATCCCTCCACTTACTTTTTGCAGGAACTATTGTTATCACTAGTGGTGATATTAATTTTGAAAGGATTCTTTACTGCACGTATAACTAACAATCCATTTCTGTAACATACAACCAGACCGAATTAAGGTGTGTGGAGGTCCATGGGCAAACAAATTGTGTCACGCCCCCTCCCCTTTTCCAGAAATAAATTAATTTGAGAATAATAGAAAAATCAGCCTAAAGCCTTATTCAGATGAACGTTGAAATCGTCCGTGTGACAGCCATTTTTTTTTAATCACGGCTACACATACTTCTATGGGGCTATTCACACGGGCGTTGTTTTAACGTACCGTGTGAACGGCCCCGTGAAAAAATAGGACATGTCCTATTCTTGTCCGTTTTCAAGGATCCCTCAATAGACTCAAATCTATAAGCGATCCGTGAAAATGGGTTCCGCATGCGTGCAAATCAGACGTTTTTCACGACCAATTTGACACACGTTCCCCTGAATAAGGCTTAAGGGTATGTTCATACACAGCGTAAACACTGGATTTTCCACACCAGATTTCATTGCAGAAAATCCGCAGCGTATTACAGTAGCAGTAGAGTGGATGAGAATTAAACAAAACTCATCCACATGCTGCAGAAAAAGTCAGCCGAGAAACCGTTCATAAATCGACCTGTACTGTGTTTTTTTTTTTTAAATGAATACATTTTTATTAAACATTTTGTAAAAGTTTTTGCCAATACATGAAATGTATAATTAGATACAATGTCAGACAGCAATAAAAATACTAGATGATAGTGAGAAATAATCTCGAATATTCATGTCTTCTATAAAGATTATACAACATCAATCATATAATAAATAATAATGAAGTGGCAATACAACTTCCAATATTAAGTTACCTATGTATCGTCTATAAATGTATATCAGAATGAAAGAAATAAGAAAACCATCAACACAGATTACAACTAAACAGGTAAAAGTAACCTTTGGTATGTCATGGACTAGAATGAAAAATAGTGATGCAAATGTTCTAGAGTGACCAGTTATATAGGAACACAATTATGAGCACTATGGAGCCAAGGACCCCACATCTTCATAAACTTCGAAAAAGTCTGATCTTTGTATGCTAAAATTTTTAGTGAGAGCATGTAGTGTTGATATGAACTATCATTTCTTGTAGGGGAGGCATTGTCAAACTCTTCCAACTTCTAGTAATAGCCAGTTTAGTTGCTAGAAAAATATGCGCTGCTATGATCCTAAAATTAGACGGTAAAGAATTAATATTTAAGAAGAGCAGTGCCAGGGACAGGGATGGGTCTGTAAAGGATTTGCCTGACACAGCTTCTGTGTCGACGCCCCTGGTTAATCAACCTGCATCTGTTCCTAGGTCTGCTAGAGTGACTCGATCTGCTATCACTCAGGCTGGTAGGCTGAGGAGTGGGAGAGCCTATCACAGCCTGGCCAGATGGTTCTAGCTCCCGCCCTTGGTCTACTTATACCTTCATTTGCTGCTTGTCCTTTGCCTGTGATTCTCTTGCTTCCTGGCACTGCTGTTCCTGCTATTACCATTTACCTCTGCTTCATATTGACCCTGGCTTGACTGACTATTCTCCTGCTCTGCATTTGCTACCACGTACACTCCTGGTTTAACTCGGCTCGTCCACTACTCTGTTGCTCACGGTGTTGCCATGGGAAACTGCCCCACTTCCCTTGCTTCTGTGTACCCTTGTCTTGTTTTGTCTGTCGTGCACATATTGAGCGTAGGGACCGACGCCCAGTTGTACGCTGTCGCCTAGGACAGGCTGTGCAAGTAGGCAGGGACTGAGTGGTGGGTAGATTAGGGCTCACCTATCTGTCTCCCTACCCCGACGTTATAGGGTCTATAGGAACACCTACCATATGTGAGATTAGGTCAAGGGAAGAGGTCCAAAGATTCGTGAGCAATGGACATCTCCATAGAATGTGAAGCAGGGTACCTTTACATCTGCAATCCCTCCAACACATATGTGATACCCCTGGAAATATGTGCTGAAGTCTATCAGGAGTATAATACCATCTAAGTACAGTTTTCATAGAGGATTCATAATGGAGGGTACATTTCAAATGTTTTCCAACAAAGGCAAGAGAAGTAGACCATAATGATGAGGGGAATACTTGTGTAAGCTCTCTCTCCCAGGCCAGAAATGGACGTGATTTTTTAAATTTTGTTTTAGAACCTAATAGGTCATAAATGGGCTTTCCATGATAGGCTTAGGCCAGTATTGAAAGCTGTCCGCATTTGCTGTACCCTTAAAGGGATATTCCTTTTGTAATAAATGTCTAATGCAGAGATACTTGTAAAAATTCCTATGTGGAATACGAAATTTGTCATGCAATGAGACAAACTGAAGCAATTGATCTTTGTCCATGAGAGCAATCACTTGGGTCACTCCCCAATGCCTCCAACTTTGAAGGGCCAGGTCAGGGAGAAAGAGCTCCAAAGCCTCTAAAGGAAAAACACAAGAAAGCTGTGACAATTCAGAGTGCGTACACTTAGAATGGAATTGTTTCCAGTTGTAAATAGATGTAGAGAAAAAAGTATGGTAGAGATATTTCAGGTAAACTGGGACTTAAACTTGCTATCAGAAATGCCTTTAAAGTATGTGTGGGAACCAATGTTGATTCTATATGGACCCAATGTTGGGACGTATCCCCTAGCCACCATTTATGTAATTGTGAAACCTGAGTAGCCAAGTAGTAATGTCGTATTTAGGCAAACTCAACCCACCAAAGTTCTTCCCTTTAAGTAATATTTTAGCAGCAATACATGGCCTACCTCTCTTCCATATATATGAACTCAGTAGTTTATTTGTTGAGTTAAAAAAAGATAAAGGGACTTTTATCGGCAGTGTTCTTAGTAAAGTAATTTAGGGAGAACCAATGTTTTAAACACCGCTATTCTGCCTATCCAATAAACCTCATGAGTAGCAATGTGTGACAGATCATTCTCCATTACTGACAACATAGGGAGACAGTTCACTCGGAAAAAGTGACATTTTTAGTAATGTTAATCCTCAAATATTTGATTTATTCGTGTTGCCAATCCAGGCAAAAGCGAGATCTCATGGATAGCATATCTGTATGCGTGCAATTTAAAGGTAAGGCTTGGGACTTTCCCATATTGATTTTATATTGTGATAATGTGCTGAACTCTTCTATGAGCTTTAAGGCTGCACCCAGAGATGATTTTGACTCCTCCAAAGTCATAATTATGTCATCACCATATAGAGAGAAGCAATGGGAGCGATCCCCTATTCGTACGCCATGTATTGCAGAGTTTTGTCTAATGGCTTGTGCCAATGGTTTGATAGAAAGGATGAAAATTAAAGGGAACAGAGGACACCCCTGTCTAGTCCCATTACTTATTAGGAATTAGTCTGAGAGAGTTCCATTCACCCACACCCTCGCAGAAGGAGAAGTGTATAGGGCTTTAACCGCACTCATAATGGGTCCCACAAATCTCATCTCCTCCAATACCGAAAAGACGAACAACCATTTCACTTGGTCGAACGCCTTCTCAGCATCTAATTTGACCAGGACAGCTGGGATTCCTCCCTCTACCAGGCGATCCAAAATATTTAGGACCCTTCGTGTGTTTTCTGGGCCCTGTCGTCCCCTAACAAACCCGACATGGCCCTGATGGATCAATGATGGCATCATTCGGGTTAAACGGTTCGCTACAACCTTAGCATGCATTTTCAAATCGGAGTTGAGTAGAGATATGGGATGAAAATTCTGGGGGATGTCTGGTGATTTGTCTGGTTTTAGGAGTGTCACTATCATTGCATTAAGCATTTCTTTGGGGAAGGAACCCAGATTGATAGCTTGTTGTAAAGTGTCAAACGGATCAGGCAAAAGAGAGTCCTCAAATGTCCTATAATAAATACCAGAGAGGCCATCAGGACCAGGTGCCTTGTGTATCGGAAGTGATTGAATTATACTAGAAATTTCAGTTTTGGTGAGAGGGAGGTTTAGGTCAGCTAGTTGGTCAGATGAGAGCCGTGGAAGGTTTAATGAGTGTAAGAAGTCTACAACATGCTGTTGGGGGTCCTGTGGATGCGTAGGTGAAGGATCCAGATTATATAGGGAGTGATAGTACTCTCTGAATTTATTAGCTATGTGCCCAGGAGTATACAACTTAGTGGAATGGGGGGAGTAAATAAGGAATGGAATTTTACATTTTATAGCTCGAGCTATTAGTTTATGCACTAGTAGTTTACTAGCCTTGTTATCCTGGGAATAATACTGAGCTTTAGCAGACTGTAAGTGTTTCTTATATTTATATAATAAACAATCTAAACAGAGATTTTGTAATAGTCTTGTATTAGTCAAAGAAATGGAAGATTTATTGATAGATTACAAGGTGTATATCTGTACCATTATCTCATCAAATTGCCGATCCCGCTCTTTCTTGGCTCTATAACCCCATTTTATAAATAGCCCTCTCATATAAGCCTTGTGAGTATTCCAAAGTATAAAGGGGTCCTGATCAGAATTAACATTCAATAGGAAGTATTCATCCAACCCTTTCCTGAGTTCCTCCTGATATTGGGGATTAGCCATGAGGAATTAATTATTATGCCGTAGTGAGGAGGGAGATTTCGGATATTCTTCATCTACACACATTGTGACGGCTGCATGGTCCGACCATTTAATTAGTTCTATAGTGGAGTGTTTGACACTCTGTAAGAGAGATCTGTTAATGAGAAATAGATCTATGCGGGAATGAGATTTATGAACCGGGGAGAAATAAGAGTAGTCCCTTTTCGAATCATGCTGAATCCGCCATATATCATAAACATCCTCTCTATGCAGGATAGGAGCTAAAGATTGGGATTAGATCCGCCTTGATGCTGTAGAATCTATATGGGTGTCATGATCTTATTAATTTTGCAGGAACAACTTATTGAGGAATCGGATTTGATGGACATTCGGGGCATAAACAACCACTATTGTATACAGAACATTATTGACTTCTCCTATTTGAATGATAAATCTGCCGCAAGGATCTATCATAGATGAAATTGGTGTAAGTGCCATTGTGTTTTGATAGTCAGAAGGGCACCTCACTGTTTTATACTATGATATGAAAAGATGACCGTGGTGAACTGAGGATGTTTTACTCTATGGGCATCTTTATCCACAATGTGTGCAAAATACGTCACACTGTAGAGAAAGTGCTTCGTTCCACATGAACGATCTTTTTTGGGGGATATTCAGGCCTTTGACATTTAAAGAGGCAAATTTAAGCCCCATGGATAAACAGATAATACGCTATAATATAGACATTCAACATATATAACCACTGAACAAAGGAATCTCCCATTTTGCACATTAAAGCTAAGACAGAATTCACATATGAAGAGAAATACAATACGGTAGGAACATCACATCTTGTTCGTAACAAAGTGAGACTCAGAACATTGCAATAGATCATGAACACTATTGAGATAGAAATCCAAAAACATAATACCTGGTAAAACATGGAGAACAATATGACCCATACGTTAGAGTCAAACAAACAAACTGGACAGAAGTGCAGCTTTATAAGCTCGAACAGAATAGTGGGACAGATACTCAGGCTTTGTTTCCAGGAGACATGGCCGAGCTCTCACGGCACTTACTACTCGATATATCAGCTGTTCAACGATTGTTCTTCTTCTTGGAGTCACCAACTGCTAGTCCTGTTCCACCCGTAAAGGTGACTGTGAGTCCCAATCTGCAGTTTCAGGGAATGGGAGACTTCACATATGGAGGAGACTCTTCCCTTCTGCCTATGATGTGATGACATGCAGAGATCCATTGTAGCACACCGAAATTTTCACTGTAAATCCTTATCGGTATGCAATTTTTTGGTCTCGTAAAGTAGAAGTGATAGGGGCTAAGTGTTTGCACATACGCAATGTTGCCAAAGATAAATCCGCAAATAGCTTGATGTGTTGGTACGGTGCCGGTAGCTCATCGTGTTTCCTAGCTGCAGTCATCAGGGCTTCTTTAGTATCATAAAAATGAATGCGGGTGAGTACATCTCTAGGCAAGGTATCCGGAAGATGCTTAGGGCGAGGAACTCTATGTGCTCTATCAATAATAATTTCAGTGGGAGAACTTGATGGCAGTAAAGCTATCATGAGGCTTTGGACATAATGTTTAAGGTAATTTGGATGGATATCTTCTGATATTCCACGAAACTTCACATTGTTCCGTCTGGAACGGTCCTCAAGATCTGTGACTTTAGCTCTCAAGCTATCAATCTCCGTAGATAAGTCATTGTGGACATCCACAAGATTATTGTGGGAGTTTGCAAAGTCACCCATCTTCCTCTCTACATGATGTATCCTCGTCCCTAGGCCCTGCAGTGTTGTATTTATAGGTGTAAATAAAGAAATAATCTCCTTATGAATGGAGATACTAAATGCCATCAGCATTTCTTTCATCAAGGTATTCGATGCAGGTTGATCAGTGGTAGGTATATCCTCAAAGGCTGTTGTAACCGAAACCGGCAAGGTGGGAATAAGAGGGACAGCGTCTTCGCTTACCTCCGGCTGTGGTTGGAGTTTAAGGCGTTGTTTTGCAGGAATCACTGACAGAGAAGATGGCGCCAGCAGCGTGGTGCATTTGGCACCAACATTTGCATCCATTCCACCAGCCAGAGGACTGTATCTTGAGCTGGGGACAAAGGTAGCACAGGCATCTCCTGATTTTGCCGACCCCCGCAGACGGTTCTGCCGTCCAGGAGAGGATGGGTTTCCTGGGCTAGATGAATGCGAGCATGAGGTAGCACTAAGGTCCACATCATTACGGTCTTTATCAAAGTAAAACTCCAATCTACCCTGTTGTTTAAGGCTTCTCTTGCCTCTAGTCATCATCTGTAGATCTGCATCCTCAGGAATCAAAACGGTAAAGTATGAAGAGCTATTCTTTGAAAATAGCTATTGTAGTTCCAGAGCTCCAAGATCAAGCTGCCATATCTCCCGGCTGCCAAGCCATGCCCGTCGTGCGTTTTTTTTTTAATCCACAGCACGCCAATAGCTACTCTTTTGTTGCAGCACACCCACTCACAAATGCGCACATACACACACACTCACATACACACATATTTACACACAACATTACACACAAACTTATGTCTCCTGCAGATAACTGTCCCATCTCTGAGCAGCAGGATTCATAACTGATGTGGGGAGCAGAGGACAGAGCCTGCTATGTTCTTCCTGAGCTGCTCCCTGCAGATGTCCTCATTTCCCTCAGTCCTTACTGACTGCTTAAATGCCTGTATCAAGCATTAAGTTACAACAGTGGGCAAGACGCTAAGGTCGTTGTAACTTAATGCAGTAAAGGCAGGAGACCGAGGGGGAAAAATCAAGAGGAGACCAGAGACCCACATCCTGCAACCCCACGATAACTGCACCCAGGGCAAGTGTCTTGCCAACCCCCATAGATACACCCCTGCAGATGGTGCCTTACTTTATTTTAAACAGCTCTACAAGGCAACAGTGTTAACCGCTGAGCCAACGTGAAACTCTGGCAGCAATCTGGAGAAAAACTACATTGATGACATAGTGTGGTCATAATAATATTCTTTATTGGGATTTAGGCTATTATGAGACAAAAACAACAAAACACGAAAAAAAAAGTTAGCTCTGCAGAATGTTACAATGATAATGGATATCAGATTGCACAATAAAACACACTGCATTACAAGGGGGCGTTGAACTTTTTATTATCCATATATAATTTTGGAAAAAATTGAGAATAAAAATAGTCCACATAAATTGACGACACATGATTGTTGAGTCTTTGTACAGTTCTGCTTAGGCAGCTGTACAGTCTATCATAAGCTGTCTGTCTGAACAATAGAAATAATAACCGAGCTTTATCCGCTAACAGGGCTCAATTTGGGTACTTGCATCTAGTGTTCTGCATCCCCTCCCCGGCTTGTCAGCAGCACCCAGTTTATCACAGCCTGCGCTCCCTCTTGTGGAGGAAGATGCTGACATCACTTTACTTCAATATGCTGAATAGAACAAAGGCAACAGGCTGGAGCAATACAGTTACAACCAGTCTGCAGCAATTTTCTATCATCTAATCTCTGCTATTGTTCCGTGAAATCAATGCATGAGCTGGGGATACTGGGTATTGTGTTGGATGTAAAAGGAATACCTGTATGGATGATGTTCTAGAGAGGAGTAGAAAACTGGTGAGACACTAAATAAAACAATGTTAAGATGAAAGACCTTGGACACCTATGCAAAAAAAAGAAAGTTCAAAGTAAATGTTCATATACTGGAGTATTTTCAAAGGGTACCTCCATTGTTGTTAACGTTCACAACTCCCACCAGAAGTTTAAATCTAACATCGGAAGATTGGGTGGTACTGTTGCCAAAGTAACTGCTTGATCAGGGGCGAACACAAGCAACTGAGGTCCCCTGCGCAAAAAAAAAACAAAAACACGTATGTGCCCACTTTCGCCAGCATATCTGCAACTTACATCTTCTCATGTGTAAAATAAATAATGACTGTAAAAAAATATTTTTGCTGTTATTTCTCCAGAATACGGATGTATAGTCTTAATTACCCTTGCAGTGATGTATAACATTCCTGGTAGTCTAAAGTAGTGAATGGGTTAATGGTAACATCCCTTGGGAAGGACCATGAAGAGGTTTGTGGTTACATCCATGACCTAGGGCCTTAAAGGGGTTAATGGTAACATTGTTGGGGGTCTAGGGCGGTGAAGGGACTAATGATATCATCTTTGGTAGACTAGGGCATAAAGGGGTTAATGATACTATCCCTGCTCAGACACGCAGAAGCTGCATTATCAGCTACCAGTGAATCACAGAGCATCTCAGACAAACAAACTCTGTGGGGGCCATATAATCACTTCTAGGGCTGTTTGTTCTTCTTTACGCTGAAGATAATTCTTAATGATATTGGATGTATGTTTGGGGGCGTTGTCTTGCTGCAGAATAAATTTTGAGCCAATCAGACGCCTCTCTGATGGTACCGCATGATGGATAAATATCTGCCTGTATTTCTGAGCATTGAGGACACCATTAAGCCTGACCAAATCCATTTGCTGAAATGCTGCCCCAAACTTGCAAGGAACCTCCACGATGCTTCACTGTTGCCTGCAGACACTGATTATTCTACCGCTCTCCAGCCCTTCCATGAACAATCTGCCATCTGTTACAGGCAAATGTTTGAAATTTTGACTCATCAGTCCAGAGCACTTGCTGCCATTTTTCTGCACCCCAGTTCCTATGTTTTCTTGCATAGTTGAGTAGCTTGGCCTTGTTTCCAGGACGAAGGTATAGCTGTTTGGCCACAATTTTTCCATGAAGACCACTTCTGGCCAGACTTCTCCGAACAGTAGATGGGTATACCGGAGGCCCCACTGGTTTCTGCCAGTTCTGAGCCGATGCCACTGCTGGACATCTTCCGATTTCTAAAGGAAGTAAGCATGATGTGTCTTTGACCTGCTGCACTAAGTTTCATTGGCCGACCCCTGCGTCCACGGTCCTTGTTGCCCTTATCTGAATGCTTCTTTAAAAGAGCTTGAACAGCACATCTTGAAACCCCAGTCTGCTTTTATTATTCTTGCCTGGGAGAGACGTTGCTGATGCAGTATAACTACCTTGTGTCTTGTTGCTGTGCTCAGTCTTGCCATAGTGGACCGCACAGTTTGGCTGTTCCTCACCCAGTTTTACGCAGCTGTTTCTGTTACAGTTAATGACTGTGTTTTAACCTACATATGAAAATGATGTTCATTATCACCACCTGTTTGGTGTAATTGGTTAATCATACACCTGACTATAATCCTGCAAAATATATGACTTTGTTCAAGTGTACCTGGAAGAATTGATGCTGTTTTGAAGGCAAAGGGTGGTCACACCAAATATTGATTTGATTTAGATTTCTCTTTTGTTCACTCACTCTGTATTTTGTTAATTAATAAAATAAACTATTAACACTTCTATTTTTGAAAGCATTCTTACTTTGCAGGATTTTTCCACAAATGCATAAAACAGTTGCATCTATCTATACTGTATATATATATATATATATATATATATATCTATATCTATATATATATCTATATATATATATATGTTTTGACAATGTTAAAAAAAATCTGCATGTCATCTGGTACCTGTCTAATAGAAAGCCTGGCATTGATGCCCGTAGCAACCAATCACAGTACAGATTAATTTCCTAAACTGCTCTTGAAAATCGGACCCGGTGATTGGTGGCTATTTGCAACAAGACAAATTTGACAGCTTTGATAAATAAGGCCCAATCTGTTTATAGAGGATACCACTGATGATTTCATTGCTTTCATTTGTGTAAATACACGACCAGCCACTTGTGAGCTGGCGAATCTCAGAAAAAATTTTCAGATCCAGGAAAAAACACAAAATAAAATAAACAGAAGTCACATTTTTGTTCCATCACAAATCTTCCCTCACATCAATTGTCCATAGGTTTGCATAAATGACTGGCACAATAAAAATAATAATTTACACTACTTCCTATGATACTGTATACATCTAAAGATCTGTTTGTATCAAGCTGAGTGACAATGTCTATAACACATCAAACCCAAAAGAGACGCAGGGATCAAACACAAAACGTGAACTCACTATTAAATGCACTAGGTGAGCCTAAATGTGCAGATTTATATCTATATCCATCCACTTTTACTGTGTTTTTGAGGTTGGATTGTCCCGGATATAATTTCAGAGTGATATACTATTTCATGCCTGCTATGATGAGGCTCTTTCAAAGTTTAATAGTATTATTTACTGAACATCAAAGAATCAGCATTTGGGAACTACTCAGAACTTTAACAGTATTCTATCAATGTATATATATATATATAGATATATCTATATATATATATATATATAGATATATATATAGATATACATATACATAGATAGATATAGATAGACATAGATATATATATAGATATGTTTATATCTATATATATATATATATATATATATATATGTATACTGTATATACATATGCACACATTTATATCTATATAGTATAGTAAACTTTGTTTGCACATCAGATTTTCAAATAGGAGGTGAGTAAAAATTGTCACTTCTTTTGACATTTGTGGCGAAATTGGACTGTTCACCGTGTTCCAAAGAATATAGAACATTTTAATTTATTTGGAAAATTGATGGGGCAAACATTTGAAAGGTTTACATGCTGAAAAGTGTAGCCAACAATGCTCGCGTCACAAAAAAAAAAGAAACATATAGGGTATATTCTATGGTACCCTTTTTTGTAATGTAAGTTAATGAGCTGATACAATCATTTAGAATATGTACACATACATTTGCACACTATATATTTGGATGCATCTAAAAAAGAAAAAAAAGCAACAGAAAAATATCTAAAATAATTTAAATGGATGCCATTGGCAACATATTGTGAATGTATACCAGTTGCATACTATACATCACAGATCCATTATATGGAACACTCAAAAATAGTGAATGCAGAATAAAAGCCCAATAAAAAACAATTCTGAAATTGCTTGTTTTTTTGTCATTTCCGCTTCCAAACAATTAAATAAAAAATGATCAAAAAGTCGTATGTGTCCGAAAATGGTACTAATAAAAGCTACAGCTTGTCTCGCAAAAAAAAAAGCCATCACACAGCTCCACAAACCAAAAAATAAAAAAGTTATGCCACTAATAATGCGGTGATGAACAAACATCTCTCAGTTTCAGGGCCCTAGTATTTAGGAACTAGGAAGGAAAGGGACATAACACTTCTGCTGGAAGCTAGGGCACCCGTATTACACCAGGGCAAAACTTTCCCAGCAAAATTTCCCAAACTACAAAGGAGGAAATGTCCCCAAGTGGCGCAGTGTTACAAAATGGGGATACGTGTGACACTGACCTGTGCATAAAGGATTGCTTCACAGCATAACACACATCTATGGATAGTTTTATTATTTACCCCATTATTATACCCTCTTATTATGCCCTGATGTACTCCGCACAGCTTACATATGCCCCACATTATAAACTGAATACCAGCAATACTCAAACAAAACTACTACCAAGCAAAATCCATGCTCCAAATGGTGCTCCTTCCCTTCTAAGCCCTACATTGTGCCAAAACAGCAGTTTACATCCACATGTAAGGCATTATCATACCCGGGAGAACCCGCTTAACAATTTATGGGGTAAGATTCTTCAGTGGCACAACGTATTGATCGGTGAAATGGCATATCAGTGGAAAAATTGCAATTTTCACTTTGCATCATCCACTGTATATTAATTTCTGAAAAACACTTGTGGTGTTTAAATGCTCACTACACCCCTTGATACATGCCTTTAGGGTTGTCGTTTCTAAAATGGGGTCACTTTTTCCTCGGATTGGGTAGCTTTCATCATGTCCACCCCAGGTAAATAAATGGCCAATTTAGATATTAATGAGGCTTTATATATCTATATATGAGTTTTGTGTAATACTCATGCCATAGCTAGTTGATTATTCTAGATTTCTGATCTTCAGGCAATATTTTATAGCATTACAACATTGTAATATGTCATGGCTATTATGGGATATGTTGGACATTCCAATCCGGGGTGTTTTTAATTTTCTGTGTTTTAAATGTATGTTTTTTTGGGGGGTAATTTTTCCCTTATGGGATAATAAAGATTTATAATTGTTATTTAATTGTCTATTGACGTTATTTTTATATCAGGTATATTTTTGGTATTCTGATTAATTGATTGATAGTTATACCTGATGGTATAATGTATGCTTAAGATACATTTTTGTTGAAAATACCTAACATGATGCCTAAAATATAATCTAATAAAAAGAAGGCACCAAAATCCACTAGGTGCTCCTTTGATTCTGAGGCCTGTGTTTAAGTCCAGTAGCACACTAGGGCAACATGTGAGATATTTCTAAAATCTGCAGTATATGGGTGATACATTTTTAGTTGTATTTCTTTGGCAAAACCTTCTGTGTTGCAGAAAAAAATTTGGAATAAAACTGAATTTCTGTAAAAAAATATAATTGTACATTTCACCTCTAAATTGCTTTAATTCCTGTGAAATGCCTAAAGGGTTAAGACACTCTCTAAATGCTATTTTGAATACCTTGAGGGTGCCGTTTTTAAAATGGGGTGATTTATCGGGGTTTTTAAAGTATGAGCCCCTCAAAGCCACTTCAGAACTGAACTGATCCCTGAAAAATAGCCTTTTGAAATTTTCTTGAAAATGTGAGAAATTTCTGGTAAGTTCTAAGACTTGTGACGTCCTAGAAAAATAAAAGCATGTTCAAAAAATAATGCCAACATAAAGTAGACATATGGGAAATGTTAATTAGCAACTTGTGTGGTATTACTATCTGTCTTACAAGCATATACATTTAAATTTAGAAAAATGCTAATTTGGGAAATTTTTTGCTACATTTTGGTGTTTTTCACAATTAAATACTGAATGTATAGACCAAATGTTACCACTAACATAAAGTCCAATGTGTCACGAGAAAAAAAATCTCATAATCGCTTAAATAGCTGAAAGCATCCCAAAGTTATTACCACATAAATGGATACATGTCAGATTTGAAAAGTGAAGCTCTGTCAGGAAGGTCAAAACTGGCCGCAGCAGGAAGGGGTTAAGTAGACTGTTTGTTTACCCATAGCCATATATGTTGCTGTCACTTTAACTAATGCTGCCTTGCCGTTAAAGAGCTTAAAAGGGGGTTGGATACAGTCCTAGAAAATCTAAGAGTGTCATACATGACTTTTCAAGGATATCGGGACACTTTTCGATTCACAACTAATCAAATTTAACAATCTGTTTGATCTAATCGAACCTGAAACTAATTTTGGGAAATTTGCTCATCTTTACTCATCTGCAATGATAGTAAGGAAAAAAATTGGATATTTGTAATATATACATTTCTTATTTTCCTTCTCTGTTATGCTTCATGTGTTGCTTATTAAAAATAACAAGCTCAGACTGACGCTGCAAATCACAAAACATGGGTATAAGGAATTAAAAGTAACAATTTCCCCATTACAAAAAAACTGAAAATAAATATATCTACACTAATCGCTTACTTGTGTGTATAATCTTTATCCTTTCAGACTGTGGAAAGGTAAAAATAAATACATCGACTTTTCTATAGCTTTGTGGTCTTAGGTTTCCTTTGCATGGGGATATGAACGGTTCATATGTGAGTCCTATATTTGATTCCCAAAGTCATAGTTAGGTTTTTCTTTACCAGGAGTAAAGAATCAGTTTGCAGCCATTAGAGACAGGCTGGACCAAGGACAGGAGAACATGTGCCACCCCGGGTCGGTCCTCTAGTTGACATTAAGGGCCGCCTGGCCACCTGGGGAGTGGTCAGCATGGCTGCATTAACTCACTGCTCCTCGATCCCCAGGCCTCTTCTCCTCCTTTTCTGTTAGCTGCCTATCAGCATAGTGAGGGGTGGAGCCTGTTATAAAAGGGATGGAGCTTTACAGAAAGGGGTGGAAGAAGATAATGGCGGATCCTGTACTAAAAGATGAGAAATGGAACAGCCAATAGGGAGCCAGGAACCAGCAACAAGGTTTTCCTTTAGGGCACAGAAACATCTAAGCACCATACTGTGCAGTTGTGCACTGGCTTGCCATAACCCTTGGCAACAAGCAACAAAGGGGGCCATTTATTAACTTTTCTACCTGGCATATAAAAATTGCAAAAGGGAAAAAAAGTCGTAATTTGCCACTTGTTTGGAAATGGGTCATGGCTTCGGAGAATGGGGCATGGCCACCACGGCTCAACAAATTTATTATAATTTATAATAGAAATTGTAAATTATAGTGGAAATATGCGCTAGCTCCTAGCTGGCGTAGATTTCTCTTTATGAGGTTTAGCAAGGTAAAGGTCCTACCGTGCCCTCCTCCAATCAGACTACCCCCCAATTAGATAGTTAAGCAAAAATAAATAAAGAAATACAATTGATTTATTTATTTTTTTAATTAATACACACCACACCGCATCTCTTCTACCCCCCGGCTCCCTCATTACTGTGGCGCAGCTTATACATTGTACTCACACTAGGCAGAATCCGATCGTGGTAAGTGACGCAGCACTGATGACGTTGAGTGCTACATCGCATTTAAGGCCTGTCCCCTGACGCTGCTTGCACCAGGACCTTGTATGAGCGGCGTTGGAGTAATGAGGAAGCCTGAGGAGAGAAGAGGAGCCATGAGGTTAGTATGTTTGTGTGGTTGTTTTTTATTGACGATGTAGAAGAAATTGATGATGCATGGCCACGGTTATTGCACCACAATTGTTGCGCCCGGCCGTCGCCACAATTGTTTCACCTCTTAATAAATGTGTCACATTTTACTCCAAGTTTTCTTACTATTAAGCCTGGTGATTGATCGCTAGGCTTAATGAATTGCCCCCATAGAGTGGGGTGTTTTCCAGTACTTGGCTCTTATAGCGTATCTCCACTTTCAGTGAAAAATGATTATCGTGCAGGAGTATGCACGATAATAATTTTTTCAAAATAATTTGTATTAGCTATCTTGCTTCTAGCAGCAGTACAGACTTTGTAAAGAATCCTATAGCGCCGGCGACAAACAGGACGCTTTGTCTGCTACTGCAGCTATAAGCATTTGGCAGCATAGACTTTACACAGTCCGTGCTGCTTATAGAAGCCAAATAGCTAATACATGTTATTTTGAAAAACTATTAGGCCCCATGCAGACGGTCGTAATTTTTCCTTCGTAAATACTAGCGTAAACACGGGTCCTTTGTCACAGGTATTCGACCCGTATTCCACCAGTCTTTACGGACCCGTGCCCGTAAATACGGGCTCGTTGTCACCAATATTCCACCCGTATTTACGGACCCGTTTTCTCTGCAAAATTGAATTGCACTAATCGGCAGCCCCTTCTCTCTATCAGTGGTGGATAGAGAGTAGGGGCAGCCATTTCGGGCAGAGTTTCCGCAGCGGAATGCAGCGATTGTAAGTGAAAGAAGTTCATACGTACCCCGGTCGTTGTCTTGGTGACGCGTCCCTCTTTTGACATCCAGCGGCACGTAATTACAGGCATTTTTACGTTCATGTGCATGAGGCCTTAGAGTGCACACTCCTGCTCTAATATAATTTCTCACTGAAAGTGGACATACACTTTATAGGTTTGTACCACAAGGCACATTTATCACCTATACACAAGATCGCAGGGAACTCCACTGATGGGATCCCACGATTACTATAACGGGGGTACCGTGGTATATTACGTCCAGCGCCAGTATGTAGTGTGCGGAGGGAGGCAGAAGACGAGAAGAAAAGGGGCAGAAGATTCCCAATGAGCAAGCAGCAGTGAGTATAAGATGACGTCTGTTCTGAGGTCTGAATATATTTTTTTCCTTATCCTTCTTATATGGGGTTCTAATTGATTAAGGGGTCTGGTCTGGTGTCTGATTTTATTTGTTTTGCTACAGAGGCAGGAGATGCCCACAGAAGCAAGGACCAAAGATGTCTCAGAAGAAAACTTCAGTAGTCAGAAGAAATTACCATGACGGTCTTGGTCGGATGGAGAAAACAAGAAAAGAGAATGACTCCATTTAAAGAAGATGTCACCTGTGAGTCACTGGATTTATAGAGGAGTTGTCACCTCTCCTGACATGTCTGTTATAGGAAATTATTGTATTGCACATGAGATAACAATTCAGGACCATCTTTATTTAGAACTTTGTGTTATGACGTTCCTCTGTTATAAGGCCTGGCCTACATGGAGACATTTTGCAACCCAACTAATTCATTTTAACTATGGAGCTACAGTACAAAGCAATTAATTTGTAGGCAATCTTGTGGATTGCAGCTATCACTCAATCGGCAGTGATACAAAAAATCCTCCGTGTAGGCTAGGCCTAATTGACAACTGGGTGTTACCACACTGTAAGTGCGTAGGGAAACAGTCCTTTGACAGGGAAATGGTAACATTCAGTGGGCAATTTTTCTATACATTTCCAGGAGGAATAACAGAGGAACGGCACAATGCAGCATAAAGGTGCTTTCGAATTGTTATTTCACGGGGAATACAAGTATTTACTAAAACAGACATGTCAGGAGAGGTGATAGGTTCTCTTTAATTGTTATATATTCTGCCTGCAACTACACCTGATTAGTACTGTATTCTCTTGTATGGTCTGACGCGTGATAATACTCTGCAGACTACCAGTGTAGACCTGGTATCTAGACCACTTACACTTGTATTTTCCTCCTAGTGTTGATGATGTGTTTTACATATTTAAGGGAGTGGCAATGGGTGGGTGTAATTATTTAAAGTGAAATTGGCATGTTGCTCCCCCCCCATAGATTTTAATAATTGATCCGCGCCTGTACACCCCACAATACCTGCCGTATTAGAGATGCTCTGGTCTAGTCATCTAGACATCACAATTTGGCCCTTGTCACAGTGGGGACCCACTTTTAATTTTGCCTAGGGGGGTCTCTAGACTGCATTTAATAAAAAGTAATGGGGAGGGTGGTCTCTAACCGGCATATAATATATAGTAATGGGGGAGGGGGGTATGTAACCTACATGTAATATATAGTAATGGGGGAGGGGGGGGGTCTGTAATCTGCTTGTAATATATAGTAATGGGGTGAGGGGTGTGTAACCTGCATGTAATAAATAGTAATTGGGGAGGGGGTCCCTAATCTGCACATAATATATAGTAATGGGGGGGTCTCTATCCTGTATATAATATAAAGTAATAGGTGGCCTGCATGTAGCATATAGTAATTGGGGAAGGGTGGCTCTGGCCTGCATATAATATACAGTAAGGGGGCATATGTTATTACAGTAATCATAGGATCAGGAATAGTTTGTAGTTCCTGATCCCTCTGTTGCTAACAGCTAAATCATGTATCTGGTATTGTACATACGTGTGTGGTTGCAACGTGAGGACGTCACCTCCAGCAGTCGTCTTTCAACGGTGGCTGGATATAAAGCCAAGTTACCCCTGCCGCCGTTATACAGCAGGTGGAGGTCAAGAGGTTAAAGTGCAGCTAAACGTTTAACAAACTTCTGACATGTCATAGAGACATAAAAAAAAAACAACCTAACAAAAACCTCACACCAAGAAATGGCGTATACTGGGGTCCCTTATAGCATATAGACCTAGAAACGAACCGTAATGGGACATAACCCTTAGAAAAATAGTGTACTCAGTAATAAAAGTACAAAAAATCTTTATTGAATATAATGAGAAATAACAAGTAATGGAAAAAGAGATATGATACAACATACATGGAGACATATACAACAGGGTCAGATGAAATAGACCATGACCAACAGAATCAACCGTCCACTAATGAGATAGAACACGCTCAAATAATAGTGAAACAATTTATAAGCCCAGGGGTGTGGGGTGGTAAGTCCTACACATAGTGTAGTGTTGTCAGCTGAAAATGACGATATACAAAAATATAATCATAGCCTACACAATATATAGTAATGTAGTATACATATGATGGTACGTACAAAACCTACACAGTATATAGTAGTACGTGGAAAGTGCAGCTAAAGACGTGCACAGATAGCATAACGGCTCGAATAGCCAAGGAAAGTATAACTGCCACAGCTAGACACAATAGCACAATAATATGGAGGCTAAAAAAGCTGAAACGACATGCACATACCCTGAGACATGGTGAAGAGCGTGAAAGATCAGAAGGATGGATGGGTGAACAAACGCCTCGACGCGCGTTTCGCCCTGTAGACCGGCTTCCTGACATATGTATACTACATTACTATATATTGTGTAGGCTATGATTATATTTTTGTATATCGTCATTTTCAGCTGACAACGATCATTTTCAGCGATCTGATATAATGATTTGGTCTACTTAGTATACTAAGTAAAACTGACAGGCAATCTATTAGGCAGACCTGGGGGCCTTTATTAGGCCCTTGGTTGCTATGGAAACCAAACGGCGGCACTTGATCATGTAATGATGGGTTGACAGAGGGAGCTCCCTCACTCTTTCAAACACCTTAGATGCTGCAGTTGCTATTGACTACAGCATCTAAGGGATTAAACTGCCGGTTAAACTACTCTTCTATTCCGACAGTTATGGCAGGAGCCTGGCTGTTTATAACAGCCATACTCCTGCCCCTGATCTCGTGGATACAGTGACAGTACCCACGAGATACGAGCAACGGATATATTCGTCAAGATATGTAAAGATCTATCCGCGTGTGGCGGATATGTCTTTGTTGCCACACCTCATTTTGGAAGACAGAATTCAATAGTCTTATGTTGTAATAAGCTTCACAAAATGTCTAAGGCTGGCCATACACATTAGATGTATTTTAGCCGAACTGGCCGATTTCAGCAGTACTGGCCGACCATCTAGTATATATGTGGCGTCCCAACTCTCCCCCGAAGGCGAATGTCGGGGGGTAGAAGGATCAGGCATGTTGAAATTCAACATGCCCCATCCTTTTGTTGGCAATTTGATAAGCCTCTACCAGTGGAGTCTGGCAGCAGCTTTCTCACTTCTCCCTGTTGCCTAAGCCGTGCGTTCATGTGTATGGGGGAGTTGGAGGAATAGCTGTCAGACAAATAGTCAGTGGCGGATTAAGTAGACCATAGACTCTGGGCTGTTGGTGGCAAAGAACACAACAAAACTGTGTGGTTTTATTCTTTGGGTAGCCAGGGGCCCCACAGGCCTCGGGCGACCACCATAAACAGACCTATGGAGGTCCGCTATTGCGAACAAATGTTTGGCTGACAGCTATCTTGAGTGAATGGCCAGCATTATTTTGATAAAGTATCTCAAATTGATATATCAAACTTATTGTATATAAGGTCAAAATATGTTTCAGAGAAATAGTTGTTTTATTTTCTCATGTTGTTTTTCCACATGCATTTTAGAAAATTAAGGCTAAACTGTAATTTGTTGCTATGGGCAACAAGGCCACAATTTCTCTTCGACAATTTTGATACAGGAGGCCGGCATTGTAAAGGTTAAGCATTATTAGATCCTTCAACAAGGTAAATTACTCATTTAAATTTTTTTGCATGTAAATTGGTGTTTTGGTTTGCAATTAACCTTCATTTTCCTGTCCCAAAAAATGTGCTCGTTGTGCCAGCTGTTGTGACTCTCGCAAGAACGTAGCTTTCAGCTACAGCTGTAAATGGGAATTGTCCATGTGTTATACTTGGACTTATATAATAGTCATTCATACTATCTGTCAGTTGTGATCTGTAAAATCCTATAGCTGTCATTTATTAACTACATGCACCATTTTTTGGCTTATAATACTATTGTATATGCACGCCAGCAATAATGTGGCATAAAGAAGAGAAGTGTTTAACATGCATAGTTACGTCAAATTTACCATGTCATGTGCACTATTTTAAGAAATGTGGCACCATATTACCCGACTCATAAAAATGTTTTCCCTTTGACACTATTAATGGATTTTACACATGGTATTTTACAACACTATATAAATGTGAATAAGAATTCACAAATTTTCATTCGCTCACATGCAGGGCCAACTGAAACATAAAAATAGGCCAGGCATTTCAAAGCACAGAGCTGTCACCACCTGCTGTCCATGCAATATACAGGTGCCTCTTGCTGGCATGGTGGTTTATAACCTGGATAATGTTTAGGAGGAGGGAAATCAAATCAAATGGAAGTAATAGAAGATATGGTTGCTATGAGTAACGATAAACGTAAAAGTCCCTTTAAGGTGCCCGGAACAGGTATACAAAAGGAATGGGTATACAAAATATTAGCTCTATTGGTAAGAGCAACAGATCTAGGGTTGAAACCTAAGGGATGGATTAAAGTTCATGCATCATGCACTGCGGCAAATCTTGCTCTGTTTTTTGACTCCCCTTGTTTTCCACTACAATCCCTCACTCTAGTGATTGGAACTTGTTAAAAGATCCCGTATGATGGTTGGCAGTCTATGAGATGGAATCCCTACTGATGACTGGCATATACTGTTTGCACAACCTATATTATACCTCCATAAATCAAAGGGTGGAATTCACAGAACCTATACAATAACCTACTAAAAAGAGAGCAGGAATAACCACAGAACAATATGTATATGAAAATACAAAATTACATTTTATTGAAAGATAGTACATACAGACTAAAATTTGCATTTTCTGTAGTCCAAAGGCAGAAAACCAATGGGTTAAACTCCCTAGGATACATCCAGAAGAGACACATTAATAAGCAGTAATTAAATGAATAGCAATTAGCTACAGCATGCCTATAAAGGCAGAGGAAGGCCCCACCAACTTGTATTTGTATGAACCAATAATTTCTTTAGGGTGGGAAGCTGTGATGCCTTCGGACTACAGGAAATGAAAATTTTGGTAAGCAAATTTTAGTGTTTCCTAGTCATCCTCAGGCAGCACACCAATTGGATTTGGAAAGCAATAACTTAAATAGGGTGGCTAGAAGTTGCCTTTTTTTAGCACCGTACATTCAAATGCCGAACCTTCCCATGCTAGTATGTCAAGTCTGTAATGCTTGACAAAAGTTGAGGGAGAAGTCCACGTTGCTGCCCTGCATATTTGGTCCAATGGGACTTGGAATAGTTTGGCCCATGAAGTAGAGGTTGACCTTGTAGAATGTGCTCTGAGATGTATGGGTGAGTCCTGACCTTGAAGAAAGTAACATTCTCTAACGGTATCTCTCACTCATCTGGCAAGAGTAGCCTTGCTTGCTTTCTTCCCTTTTGATGCACCATAGAACTGCACAAACAAGGACTTTCTGCAAGGAATGGTGATTTGTAAGTATTAAAGCACAAACCTTCTTACATCCAAGGTGTACAGGGATGCTTGGTTTTCATTGTCTTAATTAGGAAGGAAAGCTGGAAGAACAATTTCTTGATTTAAGTTGATAGATAAAGCCACTTTGGGGGTAAAACCAGGAAGTGTGCAAAGTACAATACAATTTTGAAGCACACAGAGGTATGACTCTTTACAAGATAGAGCCTGTAGTTCTCACAATCTTCGAGCCGAGGGGATGGCCACTAAAAATAAGGTTTTTAAAAACAGATGTCTAAGACTCGCTTGAGATAGGTGCTCAAAGGGAAGACCTGTTAAAGATTGTAGTACCAAAGGGAAGTCTCAAGATGATATGGGATAATGAAAGGTTGGCTTCAAATTCCTTATGGCTTTAAAGAAGCATCTTGTCAGAGGCTGTCTAGAGAAGTTAGAGTCTAACTGGGCATTAAGAGCTGTAAAATGGACTTTGAGTGTGTTGAATCTGAGACCTTTGTCAAAACCCTCTTGAAGGAACAGCAAAATAGATGGGAGAACATATGGAGCAACTTTTTTAGATGAACACCAGTCTTTGAAAATTCTTCAGATTCTGTGATAGACTGTGCTAGTAGCTGCCATCCTAGAGGCAAGCAAGGTCTTAATTACTTTTTCAGAAAGACCGCAATGAATCATAGTCTCCCGCTCAACCTCCAAGCCGTGAGATGGAGATTGTTGACTTGTGGATGAAACGGGCCTCTCTGGGACAGAAGATCTTGTTGTGTTGGAAGCCTCCAGTATCTGCCATTCGATAGAGATGATACGAGTGTGAACCAGGCTCGGCGGGGACAAATGGGTATTATCGCTATGGCCTCTGGCTGTTCATCCACAATTTTCCTCAGTACCCTGTGGATTAATGGAAATTTGGTAAATACATAAATCAGTCTGGTCCTTCAACTGATAGAGAGACAGTCTATATCAAATGGGTGATCCAGTCGAGATAGGGAGCAAAAGTTCTCTAACTTTGTGTTGTCCCTTGTCGTCATGACATCTAGGTCGGGCAATCCGATCTTGTCCAAGATGTTCTGGAAAATCAAGGGATTTGGGCTCCACTCGGACAGGGGAAGATGTTTGCGGCTGAGACTGTCTGCTTTTACATTGTGAATTCCTCGTATATGCACTGCTGTTGTATTGAACAGATTGACTTCCATCCATGTCATCAACATCTTGGATTCTCTGTCTAAGGCACGGCACCTGATTCCTCCAAGCTTGTTTATGTACTAAACAAAAGGTAAGTTGTCTTTTTGCACCAGAACATTGCAGTTGTGAAGAAGTTGGTGGAAGTGGATTCTTGTCCTGATCACCCTCAATTCCCTTATATTTGAAGAAAGTTGACTTTCCGGAGGAGACCAGACACGCTGACACTATTGATCTAACACATGAGCCTCCCATCCCCATGAGGAGGCATCTGTTGTGAGTATTATCTGGGGGTGATGAGTCAGGGACTTGCCAAGGAACAACTTGGCAGGGTCTATCCATCATGTCAAATCCAGCCTGGTGCTTTGGGAGATGGACATCAGATTGTCCAGAGATGCAGATGTCTGTTCTACGAAGATAGAATTTCAGCCTGTAAGGACGAATGTGGGCTTATGCCCATGGAACAGTATTTATGGCTGAAGTGAGTAGCCCCAAAATCCTCATTGCTATGTCAAAACTGATATGAGGTGAGACGCCCCTTAATTGACCTTCAAGCATCTTTATGGAGATAGCTTGAGATTCATCTGCTGAGAGTTGATAATAAACCCCAGATATTTTATTTCTTGCACTGGAAGAAGTTGTCTGACTGCATGAGCTTTTATATAATCTAAGATGATGAGATAGTTTCCCTTGTCGGAGCTATAATAAAATAATAATCCAAGTAGGGAGTGATGGTGATACCTTGAATACGCAAGGCTGCCGTGATAACTACCACAATCTTTGCAAAAACTCAGGGAGCAGAAGTGATGCCAAAGGGGGGCACTTGAACTAATAATGAAGAATTTGAGATTTGTAACGAATTGCGATCCGAAGGAATTTTGTGTGAGAAAAAATAGGCGCATGAAAGTATGCGACGGTCAGATCTATAGATGCCACGTAGCTGTTTTGCTGAAGGACTGTCAGGAACGAATGTATGGTCTCCATTTTAAACCTTTTCTTTCTTAGAAAACCGTTCAAGGTCAAATCGATTTGCAAGGCGCCATTTGTTTTCCGGTTTTCGAAAAGGGAAAATTCTCGAATATATCCTTCTGCAGAAACTCTTTCACTAGCTGCAGAAACACAGCATTCCCTAAACTGCCAAAAACAAAAAAACAAACAAAAAAAAAACACTTGTTGGGGGAAACTCTTGAAATTCTAAGGCGTATCCTTGATGGATAGTAGAGGACACCAACTCGTCTGGGGAAATTGAAAGGTCTGAAAAAAGGACTCAGTCTTCCCCCTACGATGGGAAGACTGGCGTCATTGTTCTGCCAATTTTTGGGTATACCTTTTCTTGAAAGCAGCAGCATTGTCTTGACGCTGTTTGTCCCTCTTTTAATTACATTAAAAATTTATTCTCGTTTTAAGTGAACATTTACGCTGGAATCTAAAAGACTTGTTGGGTTTTATACTGGGTTGTGGGAACACATGACCTTTACCCTTGGATAAGGAGACAAATATCTTCTTCAACTGGGACCCAAACAAGCTTTCTGGCTGGATGGAATGTTACAGAAATGAATTTTTGATTGTACATCTTCTTTCCATAACTTTATCCACAGTGCACTCCTGACAACTGGCCCCAAAATACACAAGGTTCTCCTTTGCTTCCGAGGCTTGTGCTTCAGTCCATTAGCGCACTAGGGTCACATGGGGGATATTTCTAAAAACTGCAGAATCTGGGCAATAAATATTGAGTTGCATTTCTCTGGTAAAACATTCTGTATTACAGAAAAATTTTTATTACATATGAATTTTGGCAAGAAAATTTAATTTGTACATTTTACCTCTACATTGCTTTAATTCCTGTGAAACACCTAAAGGGTTAAGAGACTTTCTGAATGCTGTTTTGACTACTTTAAGGGGTGCAATTTTTAAAATGGGGTGATTTGAGGGGGCTTTCTAATATATAAGGCCCCAAAGCCACTTCAGAACTGAACTGGTCCCTGAAAAAATAGCCTTTTGAAATTTTTGGGAAAATGTGTGAAATTGCTGCTAAAGTTTTAAGTCTTGTAACATCCTAGAAAAATAAAAGGACGTTCAGTTAAAAAAACGATGCAAACATAAAGTAGATATATGGGAAATGTTAACTAGTAACTATTTTGTGTGGTATAATTGTCTGTTTTACAAGCACATAAATTTAAATTTAGAAAAATGCTAATTTTGGCAAATTTTCTCAAAATTTTGGTGTTTTTCACAAATAAATATTGAATTTATCAACCAAATTTTTTCACTAACATAAAGTACAATATGTCAAGAGAAAACAGTCTCAGAATCGCTTCGAAAGGTGAAAGCATTACAAAGTTATTACCACATAAAGTAACACATGTCAGACGTGAAAAAAGTCGTCTGTGTCCACTAGGCTAAAACAGGCTGTGTCCTAAAGGGGTTAAAGCATACCTACCTTTGTTAACGTTATATAATAAGCTGTTATATCTGTGTACAAAAGGAATAACACAATACCTGATTATATTAACATATATGACTTAAAAATTGATTTATTTTTTTTTAGCAGTTTTCCCCTCTGCAGGCTTTATCTCTAAGACAGTAGCGTCTGTGTCTTTCTCTCTATTACTGCTCCCTTCCCCCTCTCCATAGACTTATATGGGCAGCATGTGTGTGTGTCTCTCTTCCTCTCTCTCTCTCTCTCTCTCTCTGGTCCCCCACATAGTCCCCACCTCCATAGACTTCTATGGGCAGTGTATGTGTCTCTTTTTCTGCTCCCCCTCCCCTTTCCATAAAGTTATATGGGCAGGCTGTGAAAAGACACCCTACCACTTCCTGCAGTCCGTCCCCTTTGCTCTTTAACTACAGACAGATTTTGCTTGACAAAACTGGGTAGACAGCAGATTACAGGAAGGCCTAGTGGCAGTAACTTATATATATCAGGTATACTCTTAGTTTAATATATATTTTTTTTTAAATGTGTAAACCACACCATCAACTCCAGAAAAAAAATAATGGTGGACTATAATGTAAAAACACCTGATCACACAGTTAGGGACAGGCGCACATTCACTGTTTCTGCCCAGGATATGTGTACGCTACTAAACAAAGACCAATATAACCAATAATTCTGCCATACAGTGACCATATAGTGGTCAGATGCCAGTTCTACACAGATGGTCTGCTGAGTATTATCACACTGCAGACTATACAAGTGATTATAGTACTTATCAGACACAGTAAGAATAGACAAAAATTAAATCATTGACTCATAGTTGACATCTTCTCTGATTAGAGTCGTTCACTTCCCTTTTTTTCTCCATCTGGCCCAAACCACTATGACGACATCTGACAACAGCAGAGTTTGCTGCCTATTTTTGGCCCTTTTCTTCTGCACCCCTTCTATTAGCCCCTATACCCCTGCATCACAGCAAAACACGTTAGGGGGGCTTCTTTGAATTTTAGCTCAATGTAGGTTCAGACAGCTTGAGCATATAGATAGCTACTCATATTAGCTTAGATACAATTTATTACCGCACCGCAGACAATCTTTACTCTATGCTCTATCTCTACTGACTGGTACTATACTGTCACTTAGCCCTAGCAAGAAAGACTGCTGTCTCACTACATTGCAATTTTAACCTTATATGTGGTTCGTCTTTTTGATAAAACATGTATAAAGATAACTTCTTAGTATTTAGAGTAGTGATACATGTTAGTTAGGAAAAAAAATGGGCTTTATTTGCCTTTGGCATTTTTTATAAAATGTAACTGTTCGCTTGCCCGCCAGCTAATAGGGTCTTTCAGTGTGTTTGCATACAACCTAAGGCACCTTTTGCATGGACGCATCTAGGGCCATTTACTGGATACTTTCCAACAATAAATGCAATTTTACTTATTGTTTGTCTAAAGAAAAACTCTAATAACGGAACTGCCTGCTGAGTGTCATATACTTACGTCACTGGTATATTGTTAGCTTACTATTGACTTTAAATTAATTAAGTTAATAAACAATCAACCTCTGAGGGATTGAGGGTAAATGACTCCCTCTGGGGGTGGTAATGAGGTAAGATTTATGAGGTAAGTGGTTTGGACTCTATTAACAATGCATTAGGCTGAGCATGGGGAAAGAGTCAGACCTACTATAACATATTGAAATGCCCACAGTTTATGTAATTCTGCTTATAGTTTCTCTTCCATTTTTGCACAAAATACAATAAAAACTAATTTTATGTATAGAAAATATATATTTTGGTGTTCGTTGTATTAATTAACAGCAAAAAAATTTATTTGTCTGCCCAATTGAATATAACTAACCTTTCATGATAAGTTCTGCTAATTCATGGTACGATCGACATACTTGTCCAGGTACAGATATTGAAGCTGTCACTTAATGCGTAGCTTATTAATCTGCTTTTCATGTAAACAATGAGGCCTTATGATGCTCTGAGCTGTTCATTACAAATGACTCCTGTGAGATCATTAAAACTCCAGCTCACTCCTAATTGCTCTGTGCAATCCGCAAACAAATGATATTCCATTAACATAGACCCGGGTGTGAAGTGTGAATATAGAAGGCACACAACGCCACGCTTGAGAGGAAGCCATTGTAGATTCATGTAGGAACATTTAGCACAATACGACAATATTCGGCTGTTCTGGAAGCTCACAAGATACAGTTATTGATTTTCTTTCTTCTGCTCCTTTGAAAGTGAAATTATAATGTCCTTTTTTTTTTAAACTATTCCACTTATTTTAAAATAAATGGCATAGAGTTCTGTCCTAACCCAACTTATGAAGAGCCTCAGCATGTCCCAGCTTACTTTCTTCAAGTGAGAAATATATAACATACTATAGAGGGGTTCCGTGGGGTCTAGAGAAAACAAGTGTAATAGTAATCATAGAAAGAATAAAAATAAAAAAACCACACAAAGAAACTTCTAGTTACCTATGCACATTGTCTACCAGATCTTCTTGTCTTACATCGAAGGCCCTATTTATATCACTTTTGTGATATACGTTATGTGTGTACAATGGGAATGTGTGTCCACTTGATGTTGTCAGCGATGGTTGTCAGTATGTAGGGACACAGCCCTTTGAGAAGGGGAATTGCAACACCTATTTTTCAATGCTAGCACAGCAATGCTAGCCCACGGCGTAGTAGGGCAGCGGTGTTAAAGAGGGGCCCAAGTTTGGGGAACAGCCCAGGGCCTATGGTCTACTTAATACGCCACTGCTACGGATGATTAGCAACTTGCAAATATTGGCAGTCCAACCATCCGCCCATGTAAACATAGCAGAAATCACCTGGCAAACTAGGAAATGCTTGTTTGTCGGCTGATAGTATGTTTTATGCAGTCTATAATATCATCATTGTTGGCAGTACATCTCCCCGTGGTAACGGGGGATGTCCTGCTGACAATATGCAAACTGTATTTGGATGAATGATCGTACTAAGATTATTCGTCTCAATGTAGCCACGATCTTTGCTGCATATAAATCGAGCAAACAAGCACGATCGACATGTCATTATGGTCGATTGGCGCTCGTTATGGGCAGGGATCTCCCATGTAAAACAGCCCTTAAAAGTAATATAGCAGCATTTTCTGTGGTTTTCAAACGGACTGTAAATAAACCTGATATGTTAACTCAGTGAGTTATTATCGCAATGCTATAAGCATATAGTTTATTTAGCTCTGCTACATCTATGCAATGCTTTTTGTTGTTTCTAATTATTTAGTTGACTACGGTATTCATCCCGTCAAAACGATAGAACCCTTGCACAACAGAGACAAAGTGAAACTGTGAGGGATCATTAGCACATACAGTGAAGGAAATAAGTATTTGATCCCTTGCTGATTTTGTAAGTTTGCCCACTGTCAAAGACATGAACAGTCTAGAATTTTTAGGCTAGGTTAATTTTACCAGTGAGAGATAGATTATATAAAAAAAAAATAATGAAAATCACATAGTCAAAATTTATACATATTGATTTGCATTGTGCACAGAGAAATAAGTATTTGATCCCCTACCAACCATTAAGAGTTCAGCCTCCTCCAGACCAGTTACACGCTCCAAATCAACTTGGTGCCTGCATTAAAGACAGCTGTCTTAAATGGTCACCTGTATAAAAGACTCCTGTCCACAGACTCAATTAATCAGTCTGACTCTAACCTCTACAACATGGGCAAGACCAAAGAGCTTTCTAAGGATGTCAGGGACAAGATCATAGACCTGCACAAGGCTGGAATGGGCTACAAAACCATAAGTAAGACGCTGGGTGAGAAGGAGACAACTGTTGGTGCAATAGTAAGAAAATGGAAGACATACAAAATGACTGTCAATCGACATCGATCTGGGGCTCCATGCAAAATCTCACCTCGTGGGGTATCCTTGATCCTGAGGAAGGTGAGAGCTCAGCTGAAAACTACACGGGGGGAACTTGTTAATGATCTCAAGGCAGCTGGGACCACAGTCACCAAGAAAACCATTGGTAACACATTACGCCGTAATGGATTAAAATCCTGCAGTGCCCGCAAGGTCCCCCTGCTCAAGAAGGCACATGTGCAGGCCCGTATGAAGTTTGCAAATGAACATCTGCATGATTCTGAGAGTGATTGGGAGAAGGTGCTGTGGTCAGATAAGACTAAAATTGAGCTCTTTGGCATTAACTCAACTCACCGTGTTTGGAGGAAGAGAAATGCTGCCTATGACCCAAAGAACACCGTCCCCACTGTCAAGCATGGAGGTGGAAACATTATGTTTTGGGGGTGTTTCTCTGCTAAGGGCACAGGACTATTTCACCGCATCAATGGGAGAATGGATGGAGCCATGTACCATCAAATCCTGAGTGACAACCTCCTTCCCTCCACCAGGACATTAAAAATGGCTCGTGGCTGGGTCTTCCAGCACGAAAATGACCCGAAACATACAGCCAAGGCAACAAAGGAGTGGCTCAAAAAGAAGCACATTAAGGTCATGGAGTGGCCTAGCCAGTCTCCAGACCTTAATCCCATCGAAAACTTATGGAGGGAGCTGAAGATCCGAGTTGCCAAGCGACAGCCTCGAAATCTTAATGATTTACAGATGATCTGCAAAGAGGAGTGGGCCAAAATTCCATCTAACATGTGTGCAAACTTTATCATCAACTACAAAAAATGTCTGACTGCTGTGCTTGCCAACAAGAGTTTTGCCACCAAGTATTAAGTCTTGTTTGCCAAAGGGATCAAATACTTATTTCTCTGTGCACAATGCAAATAAATATATATAATTTTGACAATGTGATTTTCTGTTTTTTTTGTTTTTTTTATATAATCTATCTCTCACTGGTAAAATTAACCTAGCCTAAAAATTCTAGACTGTTCATGTCTTTAACAGTGGGCAAACTTACAAAATCAGCAAGGGAAAAAATACTTATTTCCTTCACTGTATATTGCTTGCAAAAACATTATTACCTTACATAAGCTACATATCAGTATATTTCACATAGAATCTATGCAACAAGATGGCACCTGCATCTGGGACAACGCCCATAGAGACACCGCCCTGGAATGCAAGAGGAATGTGCAGATGAACTCACAACTGAATAGAACCAATGGGGCTTAAGCACGTCCCACATTTTTACTGAGAAGACTTGTAACTCTTGTGTAATAAAGTGCAGTTGCATTTCCTACTTCACTGAGAGAGGATCTGTACCAACACTTCTCTGTCTGGTGTATTTCTTCTACGCATGCACTCAGTTTCAAATCTACAGAGGTGGTTATTCGATGTGAAATCACAGGGAAAGGAACCCTGATAAAACCATTGGCACCGGATCCGTCACCATTGAAATCAATGGTGATGGAAACGGAAACCTTTGGTTTCAGTTTGTGTCAGTCAGGGCTCCGTTCTGACGGAAAACTCAGAAGGAACATCGGAACGGAGCCCACACGCAGATGTAAACATAGCCTTAGATGGAAAATAAAACAAGTTAGTGTACATATAATACAAGATCCTGTTTATTGTCTCTTTATCACTGCCAGGCTCTAACAATCAACTTATCTGCTGAACAAATGGCATCTACGCCCGATGCTTCCAAAGCCATCGTTTATCGCTGACCTTGAGATACATGCCAGCCTCGTGCCATGCTGAGTACCAAATTTAATGTTCTGAAAAGGCAGACTTGACAAAAATGTACCTTCAAAAAAAATCAACCTAAGTGTAGTTATTTGCATTTGTAACAGGATGCAGCATAATGATCTGGGAACAAAACCGGCTATTTATGAGCAGCAATAAATCCAGAAGAAGGAAATGGATTGTAAAATTGAATGATAATGTACCAGTAATTAATTATGCGTTTTTTAATTATCCATCAACACATAAAAGGTAAATTGAGTCATTCTAGGCAAATTAATGCATTTGTTGTACTTAAAGAATGCATCATTAATAACATGTTAGTTTGGTTTGGATGGACATGGGGAGATCATATATGCAGACTGGAGACTGCAGAGGTTTGTGGAGGATGAGTACAGATTTTGATTGTGTTTTATTCCTTCTAACTAATATGTGATTTCATAAATCATCTGCATAATTTCAAACATTTGAATAGAATTTGAGAATAGCTATGCTGACACTAAGTGTCCTATGTTTCCTGGCAGAATACAAGCTGTTACAAATGATGGCCTATGTTCTGCTGACAATCTTCAAAGAGGGTGACTCATCGTGGCTAAGCCTTTTTTTCATGTTCCTTTAACAACTATTTTATTTATAAGCAATTTCCGACTGTAATGAACCAGGTTCTGGAAAACCTAGGGAAAGAACTATACTTGACCGCACTTTTTACTTATAGCATCCTTATTTCCATGACTTTGTATAGGGCCTTGGATCTCTGTTGGTCCCAGGACTGCATTGCGAGTATCATGTCCGTGGCTGCGGGCTGTCAGTGCCACTCTCCCCATGACAGCCGCAGCCACGAGTCGGCGAGCGATGGCCCCAGTCTCCCCCTGAGGAGACGCCAGCGCTCGCTTCCACTCAACTCAGCCGGATCCCGTAGGGTGCGCGCGCACGCTCTTGACCGCTCTTAAAGGGGCAGCACATGCACCGGACTTTGATGAACCATCAGCCCATTAATCCTTGGACTATAAGAGGGGTTCAGCTCCTTGCTTCTATGCCTGAGTGTTGTTGTTGTTCCCTAAGTTTGTCTATGCAATGGTCTCCTAGTGTGTTCCTGTTACCTGCATTCCGTACTATCCTGGTCGAGCACTGTGCTGAGCCAAAGTTGTGCCGTGCTGTATACCATGCCTGACCTGCATCACCACGCCTGATGTCTGCCTGCTGCCTAGTCCCAGCCGAGCCTGCCTTGCTACTGTCCGAGCTGCCACAGGTACCCTATACGAACTATAGATTTTGACCTGCGCCCTGTTGGCCAGCTGCCATACCGCCAAGGCGGTACGGCCCAGTGGGTCAACAAACCCTTTGTGACAGTACGCTCAGGCCATGGACCCCGCTGGTCGAGTCAAGACCATGACGACGTCACAACAGATGCGGGCGGATATGCTAGACCTCCGGTCTCGACAGGACCAACTCCTCCAGGCGTTGAACATTCTTGCACGTCGGCAGGAGGCACAAGCTGCTGTTCCTCCTACTACACCTCCTGGCAGTGTTGATCCTCAGACTACACCTCTTGGCAGTGTTGACCCGCATTTTTCTTTGCCACTTCCTGACCGTTATGATGGAGACGCAAGTACCTGTCGTGGATTTTTGAATCAGTGCCAGATACACTTCAGCCTGTATACTAGGACATTTTTGTCTGATGGCGCAAGGTTCGCGTTCATCATCTCTCTCCTCACTGGCAAGGCTCTTGCATGGGCGAACCCTATCTGGGAGAGACAAGGACCGTGACTTCCAAGGCTCCCTCCGGACTTTTTGCACGGTGTTTGAGGAGCCTGGACGGGTCTCATCTGCAGCGGCTTCTTTGATTAACCTACGCCAAGGGGACATCTCTGTGAGTGAGTACGCCATCCACTTCTGCACCCTGGCGGGAGAGCTGTTATGGAACAATGAGGCCCTGGTGGCTGCATTCTGGCATGGACTGGCTCCTAAAATTAAGGACAAACTTGCCCCTCGAGATCTGCCGTCTACCCTGGATGACCTCATCCTTCTGTCCGCCCGGATTGATATACGGATCCGAGAACGCCTCCAAGAGGATCGTCGGGAGGGAGGCCTTCCTAGTCTGGTCCCTACTTTTCAGCAACCCCTGCTGTCCTCAGATTTCGATCCTCCTAAGGAGTCTGTGATGATGGACCAGTGTAAGCTATCCACCCAGGAGAGACAACGAAGACGCACTTCAGGACTCTATCTATATTGCGGCCTCATTGGCCATCTTGTGTGCCTGTGTCCCCAAAGTTCCCAAAGCCTAGGGTTGCTAGGAGTGACAACCTTGGGTAAGAAAGGACTCCCGTCTAAATTGTCCATACCTGTGACCATAGTATCCGGCGAGAGAACGCATCAGGTCTCTGCGTATCTAGACTCTGGATCCGCTGCTAATTTCATCCGTAGAGACATGGTGGACCTTCTTCAATTACCCACCACCCCTCTGGAGAGCCCGTTGACAGTTGCTTCAGTAAATGGACTACCTCTGCCAGACCCAGTTATAGCTGGATCCAAGTCGCTGAGGCTCCAAGTAGGGACTCTTCACGCCGAACTTCTGTCGTTCTATGTCCTATACAAAGCCGTTAACCCTGTGTTGCTGGGCCTGCCTTGGCTCCGACTACATGCCCAAGTCCTGGACTGGAATTCTGGAGAGGTTCTCCAGTGGGGCCCTGATTGTCAAAGTCGATGCCCGATGCACAATACTTCCGAGGTACCAGCGGCTGACTCAGCTTTTAGAGACTTTCTGCAGATCTGGCAGCAGACTCAATCTTCCATCCTAATGGCATTCAACTGCATGAAACGGAAGTCTGACACAAGGAGAAGAGAACGTCCTCAATTTCTCCCTGGCACGAAGGTCTGGCTTTCTTCTAGGAATATCCGACTAAGGGTACCATCATACAAATTTGCTCCCAGGTTCCTCGGACCCTTCGAGATCCTACAGCAGATCCACCCTGTCGCCTATAAGCTCCGGCTGCCTCCTACCCTCAAGATCCCCATCTCCTTCCATGTCTCCCTCCTGAAGCCGGTGGTTCTGCTATACCAAGACTCCTAGCTCTGTGGTTGCCTCCAGCGGTCCTTCAGACACCTTTGAGGTTAAGGAGATCTTGGACACCAAGAGAGTGAGAGGAAAGACTTTTTATTTGGTGGATTGGAGGGGTTTTGGTCCTGAAGAGAGGTCCTAGGAGCCAGAGGAGAACCTCAATGCTCCTACTCTTCTAAAGAAGTGGGGGCGTAAGATGGGGGATACTGTCATGTCCGTGGCTGCGGGCTGTCAGTGCCACTCTCCCCATGACAGCCGCAGCCACGAGTTGGCGAGCGCTGTCCCCAGTCTCCTCCTCAGGAGACGCCAGCGCTCGCTTCCACTCACCTCAACCGGATCCCGTAGGACTTTGATGAACCATCAGCCCATTAGTCCCTGGACTATAAGAGGGGTTCAGCCCCTTGCTTCTATGCCTGAGCGTTGTTGTTGTTCCCTAAGTTTGTCTATGCAATGGTCTCCTAGTGTGTTCCTGTTCCTGTTAACCTTATGTTTGGGCTTCGTTCACATCTGCGTCGGGAATCCAAACTGTGGCATGTGCCCCGTGCGCAACTTAGAGGGGGGCGCCAGCGCCACCCCCTCCTGCAGTATAATTGTACCTGCGTCTATAGGACACAGGTACAATTAGAACCAATGAATAGCCGGGTACGTTCTGTGCCCGGCCATCAATGGCGGATTATTATATTATCATGGCCGCCCAAAGTACATTGTAGTGTTGTTGCGATTTTGCCGCGAATCGCTGCAAAAAACGCGACGAAACTGCATTGTGTATGTCCTGCAAAAGGACCTTTAGACACGAGGTCACCTGACCTCATCTCTGAAGTTCTTACTATTGCTTAGAGACCTGCTGGTCACATGACCTTATCTCTGAAGTTCTTACTATTGCTTAGAGACCTGCTGGTCACATGACTTTAATTCTGAAGTTCGTACTATTGCTTAGAGACCTGCTGGTCACATGACAGCAGGACCTCGAGCAGCAGCAGCTACTCCACAGAGAAGACTGACTGTAAGTATAAGGGGATTGATTTGTTTAATGGGTCTGTATTTAGGGGTCTGTATTTAGGGGGTCTGGTCTGTGGTCTGTATCAGTTTAAGGGGTTTGGGGTCTGTATATTTAGGGGTCTGTGTTAGTTTAAGTGGTCTGGGGTCGGTATTTAGGGGGTCTATTTTAGTTTGAGGTCTGGGGTCTGTATTTAGGGGTCTGATCTGGGGTCTGTATTAGTTTATAAGGTCTATTTAGGGGGCCTGTTCTAGGGTCTGTATTAGGTTAGGGGTCTGTATTTAGGGGTCTGGTCTGTGGTCTCTATTAGAATAGGGGGTCTGGTCTGGGTTCTGTATTACTTAAGAATCAGGTATTTTGGTCATTATTAGTGTAGGGGTCAGGTCTGGGGTCTGTATTTAGGGGGTCTGTATTAGTTTGAGGTCTGGTGTCTGTATTTAGGGGGTCTGGTCTGGGGGTCTGTATTTAGGGGTGTGGTCTTCGGTTTGTATTAGTTTATGGGGTCCATATTTAGGGGTCTGTATTAGTTTTGGGGTCTTTATTTAGGTGTCTGTATTAGTTTAGGGGGGTCTGGTCTGAGGTCTGTATTAAGGGAGTCAGGTCTGGGGTCATTATTAGTGTAGGGGGTCAGGTCTGGGGTCTGTATTTAGGGGTCCGGTCTGAGGTCTGTATTTATTCAGGGTGCTTGTTCTGGGGTCTGTATTTGCTTAGGAGGGGGTCTGTTCTGGGGACTGCAATAGTTTAGAAGGTCTGGGGTCTGTATGTATTCTATGATCTAGTCTGGTGTCCAAATTTATTATTCTGAGTAAAAGGGGTTGTCCGGGCACATCGACAGGTCATCAGTATAAAAAACGGTCTGTGCCCGGACAACCCCTTTAATGTATGGTCCTGGGCCTTGGTGTCTAAATTTGTGTGTTTCTATAGAGGCTGGAAATGGCTGCAGAAGTGATGGGCAAAGATGTCTCATCAGGAGAAGTCGCCATAATGGTCTGCGTCAGATGGAGAAGAAAAGAAAACGGCTCCCATCAGAGAAGACGTCACTGGATCTATAGGGGATCTCCTCTCCTGACATGTCTGTTGCAGGTAATCCTTGTATTCTACATATTTCTGTGTACCCAGAGCTAACAGACAAATGCGTGTTACCATTCACATTGTCAGGAGGATGTGTCCCTACACAATGTGATACTGTCAGCGATGGTTGGAGACTGTCAGTATGTAGGGACACTGCCCTTTGACAAGAGGAATCGTAATAACCATTTGTCAATGCTCACACAAAAAGGTGGTGTTCACTATAGACACGGCAGATCGGTGGTGGGGAAGGGGGGTCCAAGTTTGTGGAAGAGACCAGGGCCTATGGTCTACTTAATCCGCCACTGCTGGCCATTCAGCGCCTTCCTACGAGTGAAGCGGCGCGATACTTTCTGCCGCTTGCGTCGTTGAAAGGTACTGATTGACAGGGAAGCCTTCAACCCCAGGCGACCTGCGCAGAAGAGAGCAGGTCTCCATTGCTGCCAGAAGGCGTGGGAACGGGATTAACCCCTTAATGACCGGGCCATTTTGCACGTTAATGACCAAGGATTATTTTTTGTTTTTTCACGGTCGCATTCCAAGATTCGTAACTTTTTTTTTATTCCATCGACATAGCCGTATAAGGGCTTGTTTTTTTGCGGGACAAGTTGTATTTTGTAATTGTACCATTTTTAGATGCTTATAATATATTGATTAACTTTTATTAACTTTATTTTAGGAGAGTATTGAAAATAAGCAGCTATTCCAGCATTGATTTTCACGGTATAAATTTACGCCGTTTACTATGCAGCGTAAATAACATGTTCACTTTATTCTATGGGTCGGCACGATTACTTGGATACCAAATATGTAAGGGTTTTATATGTTTTCTTACGTTTGCACAATAAAAAGCCTTTTAGAAAAAAATTACTTGTTTTTGCATCGCCGCATTCCAAGAGCCGTAAAGTTTTTATTTTTCCGTCAATGTGGCCGTATGTGGGCTTGATTTTTGCAGGCCAATGTGTAGTTTTCATTAGTACTATTTTGGGGTACATAGGACTTATAGATTAATTTTTATTACATTTTTTATGGGGGGAATGGGAGAAAAGAGCGAATTGTGCCGTTGTTTTTTGCGTTTTTTTTGGACGCCGTTCATCCGGCAGTATAATTAATGTGTTCATTTTATTGGTCAAGTTGTTATGATCGCGGGGATACCATGTATGTGTATGTGTGATTTGTTTTGACACTTTTACTAAATAGTTTTACTAACTAGTTTTATTTGATTTTCACTGTAATAATTATTTTTTTTTTCACCAACTTTATTTAACTGATTGACATTTTTTTTTTTTAGTCCCACCAGGGGACTTCACTATGCGATCTGCTGATCGCATATATAATGCTTTGGTATACTTAGTATACCAATGCATTATTGCCTGTCAGTGTAAAACTGACAGGCAACCTGTTAGGTTATGCCTCCGACATCGCCTAACAGGCAAATGCTGAAGGCAGACCTGGGGGTCTTTGTTAGACCCCCGCTGCCATGGAAACCCGACGGCGACCCGCGATTTTTGCGGGGGCGCCGATGGGGTGACAGAGGGAGCTCCCTCCCTCTGTCAAACACATTAGATGCCGCTGTCACTATTGATAGCGGCATTTAATGGGTTAAACTGCCGGAATCGGAGCGCGCTTCGATTCCGGCAGTTGCAGCAGGAGCCAGGCTGTGTATAACAGCCGTGCTCCTGCCGCTGATCGCGTGGGTACAGTCTCAGTACGCGCGAACTAGCAGCTGCAGAGGTCGGATATATCCGTCCTTCGGCGTTAAGAGGTTAAGGTGAGTTTGAATATTTTGTTATTTTATCGTAATAAAAAGTGTGTGGCATTATCTACGGGGGGTGGCTTTATCTACAGGGGGGACTTTATCTATGGGGGCTTTATCTACCAGGGGGGGCTTTTTCTACGGTGGGGCTCTATCATAGTCACTGAATTATACCCCCATACTGTTACTGAATAATACCGCCACAACATGACCAGTGACTGAATAATACCCCCATAAAGTTACTAAATAATACCTCCACACCATAACCACATACTGATTGAATAATACCACCACACCATAACCACATAGTGACTGAGTAATACCACCATACTGTTACTGAATAATACTGCCACACTATAACCACATAGTGACTAAATAAAACCCCCATACTGTTACTGAATAATATCTCGACACCATAACCACAACTCACTATTATAAGACCAATATTACTAATAATAACACAATAAAAAGTCCAAATAATACTGCCACACCATAACCAGATAGTGGCTGAATAATAACCCCATACTTTTACTGAATAATACCACCACACCATAACCATAGTGACGGAATAATACCCCTATACTGTTACTGAATAATACCACCACACCATAACCAGATAGTGGCTGAATAATAACCCCATACTTTTACTGAATAATACCACCACACCATAACCATAGTGACGGAATAATACCCCCATACTGTTACTGAATAATACTTCCATACCATAACCACATAGTGACTGAATAATACCCCCATACTGTTACTGAATAACACCGCCACACCATAACCACATAGTGACTGAATAATACCCGATACCGTTACTGAATAATACCACTACACCATAACCACATAGTGACTGAATAATACCACCATACTGTTACTGAATAATACCACCACACCATAACCACATAGTGACTGAATAATACCCCCATACTGTTACTGAATAATACCACCACACCATAACCACATAGTGACTGAATAATACCCTAATATTGTTACTGAATAAAAACCACTATCCAAAGATCAATATTACCACCATGTAGTGACCATATAGTGGTAGATGCCAGTTATACACAGGAGCTCTGCAGACAATATAAGTGATTACAGAACATTTATATCTAGTGACTCGCAGGTGATATTTCCTCTGATTAGAGTCGTTCACTTTCCCTTTTTATCCCCAGCCAGCCCAGACCACTGTGGCAACTTATTCCAGCCATGACTCATGTCTGCAGAATTTGACACACAGACATGTTTGTTTCTCTCTTTTCCAGCACCTTCCCCACGACAGTGCCCCAGATGGTAGTAATGATCCCTTAGTGCTCGACACAATAAAAATGCCCCAATTGCCCAGTTTTTTTCTCTCCCCGCCCCGCCTCCCTAACGCCGACCCTGCTTTCATGTAAACAGAACAGGAACATCTTATAGCCAATTTTGTATGGATATGTTCTCTGCCTCATGGTAATAGGTGTGTTGATCTCGTGGGATACAGTGATCTGTCCTATAGTGTGATTATAGTACTGAGAACACCGTAGCGTGTGACAAATTAATGGTATTTTGTTCAAAGGAGGAAAATATAACACACTTAGTAAATATCCCTCTGAAGTCATATATTTATATAATTAACCAAATACATTATTGTACTTTTACAGTTCTCTTATTATAAAAGGTAATGTAGTAATAATATCTAGTCGGTTCTGTCCTATAGTATTGTATACTAAATGTAATGATGTTATTTAATGCCCTGATCTATGAAAATACACGAAGAGGATGAGTGTTGGTTTATTGCCCTAGATATGCAGATTTTGTTCCGGGATAAGAAACGTCTTTTCATCTAGCAACAAATTTTATTCTCTAGAACACATTGTTCTGAAGAAGATGAACTCTGTGTGATCAGAGATTAGTGATGAGTCTGTCTCATGGATATCAAGAGTTTGTTTGATTAATGAATTTCCATAACAAAGTGAATAAATGCCAGGACAGCAGAGGTTCCTGTAAATCTAAAATTATCTAATCCTTCTATATATCTGTTCTATTGTATAAAAAATGTGTCAATAGCATGTTAGGATTGTATGGGGACAACTTAGAACAACATCAACAGTAAAGTGACTGCATGGCTAAAGGGGGTTTTACACTGGGCAATAGAATGCTCGTTGACGATAATTGTCCTGTGTAAACAGGGCAGCGATCAGCAGATGAACGAGCAAATATTTGTTCATCTGCTGATCGTATCGTTTTAAAAAAGTAAATATTATCGTTGTCGGTAGTACATCTCCTTATGTAAACAGAGAGACGCGCTGCCGACATGATACTAATGTTTGCGGAAGAGCAATTGGAGTAACGACCGCTCGTCCCCATACATAGCTCCTTGTAACAGGAGAAAACGAGTGCCGATCAACGAGCTGGCGCTCGCTGCAGTGGCCAAAATTGTAATAGGGCCTTAAAGGAACAGTGTCATCACAATTTTTTTTTTAATATGTTAAAGATGTTAGTGCTTTATTAAAAACGTTTATATTTATTTGTGTGTTTGTGTTTTACTTTTTCTTATTTTTACACTTTTTCTTCTCTATGGGGGCTGCCATTTTTTGTTCCATTTCTGTATGTGTCGATTAACGACACATACAGACATGGAATACGGCAGCCACAGTCCCATAGAGACTGCGAACGGGTCCCGTCCCATCCACTTCTGTGTACGCCGTCTGTGTGGGAACTGCGCATGCGCCGCTCCCACACAGTCCAACTTGAAATTGGCGCCGTCCGGCGCCATTTTCCTGTGGACCGGAAGTCGCGGCCGGACAGTAATATTACTACTTCCGGTCGCGGCTTCCGGACTTGTGCACTTGGACCAGCGGCAGCAGACGGAACGGACGGGCCGGAGGGAGCCGCGGCGGCAGGAGCAGGTAAGAGATTTCAATGTATGTTCGTGTTTGTGTACGTTTACTACTGTATGTAAACCTACTACACTGTGTGTTAGCTCAAAAAATGGCGACACACAGTGTAGGAGGTTAGACCGTTCAAACCCCTCGTTTATCCCGGCACTAGCCAGGATAAAGGAGGGGGGGATGCTGAGAGCTCACTAGAGCGAGGGCTTTTTACCCAATTTTGCAATGCTGCAATTTTGGGAATAGCTCCATCTAGTGACCAGCAATGGGAAATATTATAAATTAGAATTAATTTATAATATTTCCTGACTCGTGAAAAAAAATAAAAATATTTGAACAATGTTTAATCACCTACACACTAAATGTTTAATTAAAAAAAAAAAAAAATGTTTTTCTGGCAACACATTCCCTTTAAGGCTTCATTCACATCTGCATCGGGAATTTTAGTCGCAGCTTTCCGTCAGGAAAACCCATGAACGAATTCCAATCTGAAACAAACGTAAACCATTGTGTAATGCCGGGGTAGGGAGACAGACAGGTGAGCCCTAATCTACCCGCCACTCAGTCCCTGCCTACTTGCAACGGCCCGTCCTAGACGACGGCGTACAACTGGGCGACGCTCCCTACGCTCGCTATGTGCATGACAGACAAACAGACAAGGGTACACAGAAGCTAGGGGAATGGCGCAGTTGCCCACGGCAACACCGTGAGCAACAAGAGTAGTGAGCGAGCCGAGTCAAACCAGGAGTGTACGAGGTACCAAACGCAGAACAGGAGAGTAGTGAACGAGCCGAGTCAAACCAGGAGTGTACGAGGTACCAAACGCAGAGCAGGAGAGTAGTGAACGAGCCAAGTCAAACCAGGAGTGTACGAGGTACCAAACGCAGAGCAGGAGAGTAGTCAGTAAGCCAGGGTCTATATGGAGCAGAGGACAAAAGTACAAGCAGCAGCAGCAGAGCCAGGAAACCGACAGAATCACGACAGAAGGCAAAGGAGGAGCAGGAAGTGAAGGTATAAATAGACAGAGGGCGGGAGCTAGCTCCGTCTGGCCAGGCTGTGATAGGCTCTCCCACTCCTCAGCCTCCCAGCCTGATTGGTAGAAGGAGGGGTCACTCGATCAGACTTAGGAGCAGGTGCAGACTGACTAATCACGAGCATCGACACAGAAGCTGTGTCTGGCAGATCCTTTACACATTGGTTTCCGTTTGCATCACCACTGACTTCAATGGTGACGGATCCGGTGCAAATGGTTTTCGTCTGTCACCATTGTGTAAGGGTTCCGTTGTTTTGACGGAATCAGTACTGTAGTTTCTGCACTATTCATTCCGTCAAAACGACGGAACCCTTACACTACACCCTTACACAACAGAGACAAATGGAAACCATTTGCACCAGATCCGTCACCTTTGAAATCAAGGGTGGTTCAAACGGAAACCTATGGTTTCCGTTTGTTTTAGTTTGGATTCCCGACGCAGATGTGAACGAAGCCCAAACATAAGGTTAATTTGGAATTTAGATTGTGAGCCCCAACTGGGACAGGGTCTGATGTGAGAAATGACAATCTCTGTACAGCACTACAGAATATTTTGGGGCTTTATAAATTAATAAATTTAGGGACGGCATGAATTTTGCTGTAGCCTCGCTTTGCCACTGTTTTGCTTTTGGTTGTTGTAGTAGTTCCCTGTAGTTTTAATTTAAACAGGTCTAAAAAAAATAATGACAATTTCAGAATACAGAAAAAAACCCTGCTTCCCTTCAGGCATCATTTACACGAGCGTAATATACGTGCGTGCGACGCGCATGCTTTTCATGCGTGTCGTACGCACCTATATTAGTCTATGGGGCAGTGCAGACAGTGCGTGAATTTTGCGCAGCGCGAGTGCGTTGCGTAAAACTCACGACATGTCCTATCTTTGTGCGCTGTTCGCGCATCACGCACCCATTGAAGTCAATGGGTGCGTGAAAATCATGCACACCACACGGAAGCACTTCCGTGGGACGAGCGTGATTCGCGCAACAGCTGTCAAACTCTGAAATGTAAACAGAAAAGCACCACGTGCTTTTCAGTTTACAAACATTCAAACGGAGTGTCATAATGATGGCGGCTACACGAAAATCACGCAGCCGCGCATCATACACTGATGACACATGCAGCTGTTAAGTGCCTTTTGATCACGCAAAACGCCGCGTTTTTTGCGTGTGCAAAACGCACACGCTCGTGTAAATCAGGCCTCATAAAGCCAGACAGGTAAATGATGTAAATCTGTCACCGCTAGGGGGAGCTTTCAGTATATCGATTTTAACAGTCTCCATTGAACTCAATACAAGTCCACCATTAACAAACTCCTGAGCTCCCCCTATTGGTGGTTGCAGGCATGCAGAGATTTATCATTTAACGCTATAAATGTGTGAAAAGAAGTTGGGGTTTGAGAATCTGTAACAGAAAAACAGAGCTTAATCTGTGCAAAGATGTACAAAAATGATAGGTACACTTCAAACCATTTACATACATTGCAATATAATGTGTATTGTATTCAGTGGCGGATTATCATTAGGGCGTTTCGGGCGGTCGCCCGGGGCCCAAGACTGCCAGGGGGCCCAAGGAGCCTATGACCGCCCGAACCCCCTCATGCCCAGTGGCGTCGCTAGCACCGGAGGGAGCCCCGGTGCCAGGACCGCACCTGTCAGGCGAGGGGAGCTTTGCTTCTACTTAGCAGCCGTGGTCTGTGCTGCTTTAGAAGCTCCCCCTCCAGCCCCCCTTCCCTGCTCTAAACATCTCTGCTGCTAGCTGTCGGGACATGGGGGAGGGGAGACTGTCGGCGGGCTCTGTGCTGTGAGCAGGAGAAGAGCTGCAGTGAAGACATAAAAGGTAAGTGCATGTGTGTTTAATATCCATATTCATGTGTGTTTAATGTCCATATTCATGTATGTTTAATGTCCATATTCATGTATGTTTAATGTCCATATTCATGTATGTTTAATGTCCATATTCATGTATGTTTAATGTCCATATTCATGTGTTTACAAGGTGTACTTTGTGTATAATGTGCATACTCGTGTATAATGTGCCTACTTAGTGTATAATGTGCATACTCGTGTGTACTTTGTGTACTATGCATACTTTGTGTATAATGTGCCTACTTTGTGTACTTTGTGCATAATGTGTGTACTTTGTGTACTGTGCGTACTTTGTGCATAATGTGCGTACTTTGTACTGTGCGTACTTTGTGCATAATGTGCGTACTTTGTGCGTACTTTGTGCATAATGTGCGTACTTTGTGCGTACTTTGTGCATAATGTGCGTACTTTGTGCATAATGTGCGTACTTTGTGCATAATGTGGTACTTTGTGTACTGTGCATACTTTGTGCATAATGTGCCTACTTTGTGCATAATGTGCGTACTTTGTGCATAATGTGCGTACTTTGTGCATAATGTGCCTACTTTGTGCATAATGTGCGTACTTTGTGCATAATGTGGTACTTTGTGTACTGTGCATACTTTGTGCATAATGTGCATACTTTGTGCATAATGTGCGTACTTTGTGCATAATGTGCCTACTTTGTGTACTTTGTGCATAATGTGCGTACTTTGTGCATAATTTGCGTACTTTGTGCATAATGTGGTACTTTGTGTACTGTGCGTACTTTGTGCATAATGTGCCTACTTTGTGTACTTTGTGCATAATGTGGTACTTTGTGTACTGTGCGTACTTTGTGCATAATGTGCATAATGTGCGTACTTTGTGCATAATGTGCCTACTTTGTGTACTGTGTGTACTTTGTGCATAATGTGCGTACTTTGTGCATAATGTGCGTACTTTGTGCATAATGTGCGTACTGTGTGTACTTTGTGCATAATGTGCCTACTTTGTGTACTAGTGTTTAGGTAGTGTTAGCAATAGTTACGGCGCGGCAGGGTGGTGGTGGAGAAGGGGGGCCCAAGTTTGGGTAACAGCCAAGGGCCCATGGTCTTCTTAATCCGCCACTGATTGTATTTATAAGTAGTGCACTGCTATACGCAGATATTTGGGTACATACAGTATAATATCTATAAACCTGACATATCCTGAAATGTGTAGCGCAAGGTCTTAAACAATCATATCAAAATGCCATCCGTCTGCCTTTTGTAGCCCATAGGCCCCCATGTTAAAAAAAAGTATACTTTTTTACTGGAAGGTGCAAGATTGTATTGAATTTGTATTCTGACAAATTGTATAAATTAGCACAGTTCAAAAAATGTTAAAGATCGCTGCCCTACATGGTAAGCTACACGAGAGAAACATACTCTCTACCCAGGGCCGTGTTAACACAGTGAAAATGTTTCATGAGTGGGTCCCCTTTTGTGCTCCACACAGTAATTGTGCCCCCTTTTGTGCCCTACACATTAATAGTGCCCCTTTTTGTGCCCTACACATTAATAGTGCCTCCTTTGCGCCCCCTAGACAGTAGAAATGTCCACTTTGTGCCCGACACAGCATCATATGATGGGACAGTTATCTGCTTTTTTGTGTAGATGTTATCTCTCAGCTGCCTAGTGACTTATCTGTAGCAAAACCTATTGTTCATCTGAGGGACCCCAATAACCAGGGCTCTCATTCCCCCTTCTCCACTGCTAGACTAAATCTGCCATAGATGGAAGAAAAGTGTCAGACTGGGTTCACACACACTATTTACAGACGTAATTCGGGCGTTTTAGCCCCGAATTACGTCCGAAAATGCGGCTCAATAGCGTCGGCAAACATCTGCCCATTCATTTGAATGGGTCTTACGATGCTCTGTTCCAACGGTCATTTTTTTTACGCCCCACTGTCAAAAGGCGGGGCGTAGAAAAGACGCCCGCGTCAAAGAAGTACCTGTCAATTCTTCAGACGTAAATGGAGCCGTTTTCCATTGACTCCATGGAAAAACAGCTCCTTTTACGTCCGTAATGGACGCAGCGAAAAGCGCCTCAACATGCCATTACGGCTGAAATTACGGTGCTGTTTTCTCCTGAAAACAGCACCGTAATTTCAGCCGTAACGGACACTGCCGTGTGAACATACCCTCAGACAAGTTTATATTAGACTATGGGAGTAACCACTTATCTTCAAATAAGAGTAATAGCTTAAGCCCTGATATTGGAAAATAAAAAACAGTTACCCACCTAACCATGTTGTCACGATGAGTGGAGCAGCTGAGGCCTCTTCTGGCCTGTGTCAGAATGCTGAAATCAGAGGTACAGAAAAAATTGGACTACAGGCATCTTGGTCCTGGACAGGCAGCGCGATGTTGTGACATGCCTGCACCGGGCTGACAATGTATTTTACTCTCAGCAGCCCAGCGCAGACGTCGCAATGCCCTCACTGCATCGCACTCCCTGTCCTGGGCCTAAGCGCCTGTGGTCTACTATAAAAAATGGCAGTGCAGGGGGCCAATGGCTCCCTACTCCGCCTAAGTTTTCAACTGTATCCTCGTTCTGAGAAGGCTCAAACAGTTAAAAGTGGTGGTGCTGTTGGGAAATGGTGCAAGTGCTCCATTTGCCCTATGGCTAAAGAGGCCCTGTCTCTCCCCATTAACTATTTGTCATCCAGATATTTGTTTTATCTTAGGTGTAACCCTGTGTACCTTAGGCCTCATTCACACGACCGTAGTGATGTTCATGGGCCATGATTTTCAGCTCGGACGGCCGAAGAGTTTCACACGTGGTCGCCCGCAAATCAAGGGCCATGCACATTGCCGTGTGCATTCATTTCAAAGAGCCTGGACGGGCAAAATGCGGCCGTAAAAAGACATGACCTATCTTTTTGCGGTCCGGGCTCCCAGGCAATGCACGGACCGTCCAAACCACAGTCGTATGCATGGGCCCATTGAAATGAATTACGTCTGCAAAAATACGTTCATGTGCATGGGGCCTTATGGTTGTATGTTTTCTATTATGTTTATTGTTAGAATGTATTCTATTTTGTTGCATTTATGAGGATGTTATGGCCCGTGCTTGTTATCTTCTGTATTTTATATATTTCATGCCTTGTCAACCCCATCACATATATGTTTAAGCTTCAGTTAAAATACATTTGATAAATAAAAAATATACACTACTGTTCAAAAGTTTAGGGTCACTCAGAAATTTCCTTATTTTTGAAAGAAAAGCACAGTTTTTTTCAATGAAGATAACATTAAATTAATCAGAAATATACTCTATACATTGTTAATGTGGTAAATGGCTATTCTAGCTGCAAACATCTGGTTTTTAATGCAATATCTACATAGGTGTATAGAGGCCGATTTCCAGCAACCATCACTCCAGTGTTCTAATGGTACATTGTGTTTGATAACTGTGATAGAAGGCTAATGGATGATTAGAAAACACTTCAAAACCCTTGTGCAATTATGTTAGAACCGCTGTAAACAGTTTTGCTGTTTAGAGGAGCTATAGAACTGACCTTCCTTTGAGCTAGTTGAGAATCTGGAGCATTACATTTGTGGGTTCAATTAAACTCTCAAAATGGCTAGAAAAAGAGAGCTTTCATGTGAAATTCGACAGTCTATTCTTGTTCTTAGAAATGAAGGCTATTCCATGCGAGAAATTGCCAAGAAACTAAAGATTTCTTACAACGGTGTGTACTACTCCCTTCAGAGGATAGCACAAACAGGCTCTAACCAGAGTAGAAAGAGAAGTGGGAGGCCCCACTGCACAACTGAGCAACAAGACAAGTACATTAGAGTCTCTAGTTTGAGAAATAGACGCCTCACAGGTCCTCAACTGGCAGCTTCATTAAATAGTACCCGCAAAACGCCAGTGTCAACGTCTACAGTGAAGAGGCGACTCCGGGATGCTGGCCTTCAGGGCAGAGTGGCAAAGAAAAAGCCATATCTGAGACTGGCTAATAAAAGAAAAAGATTAATATGGGAAAAAGCACACAAACATTGGACAGAGGAAGATTGGAAAAAAAAGTGTTATGGACAGACGAATCAAAGTTTGAGGTGTTTGGATCACACAGAAGAACATTTGTGAGACGCAGAACAACTGAAAAGATGCTGGAAGAGTGCCTGACGCCATCTGTCAAGCATGGTGGAGGTAATGTGATGGTCTGGGGTTGCTTTGGTGCTGGTAAAGTGGGAGATTTGTACAAGGTAAAAGGGATTTTGAATAAGGAAGGCTATCACTCCAATTTGCAACGCCATGCCATACCCTGTGGACAGCGCTTGATTGGAGCCAATTTCATCCTACAACAGGACAATGACCCAAAGCACACCTCCAAATTATGCAAGAACTATTTAGGGAAGAAGCAGGCAGCTGGTATTCTATCTGTAATGGAGTGGCCAGCGCAGTCACCAGATCTCAACCCCATAGAGCTGTTATGGGAGCAGCTTGACCGTATGGTATGCAAGAAGTGCCCATCAAGCCAATCCAACTTGTGGGAGGGGCTTCTGGGAGCATGGGGTGAAATTTCTTTCGATTACCTCAGCAAATTAACAGCTAGAATGCCAAAGGTCTGCAATGCTGTAATTGCTGCAAATGGAGCATTCTTTGACGAAAGCAAAGTTTGAAGGAGAAAATTATTATTTAAAATAAAAATCATTATTTCTAACCTTGTCAATGTCTTGACTATATTTTCTAGTCATTTTGCAACTCATTTGATAAATATAAGTGTGAGTTTTCATTGTCTGGGTGACCCCAAACTTTTGAACGGTAGTGTATATATTTTAAGAAAATCTGTACAAAAAAAAAGAGTGCTCTTGGGAGAAGCTGATGAATACAAATACATTTGTATATCCAGCAGCTCTAAAAATGACATAGAATTGTGGCTCTGACAAAAAGAATAATTACCTCTATTTTTCTTTAGCATTACTAACTGACAGTGAAAAAATAGGACCTTGCATTATGTAGATAAATTAGGAGTATAATGTAACACCAAATCTGACAATAAACTGTGAAGAAAGCATCATTACTGGCAATTGTATCTTGAAAAACAATTTAACAACAATTAGGTTTCTCTTACAATTCTAAGAAAAGATAAGGATGATGGCAGACAATAGCCCAGGAAACAACCGCATTCACATAAATCCACTGGCCAAATCAAAACACTTAGGGACAGATTCATTAGACTATTGTTTGGTATGCCAGTCTAAAAAAAAAAATATGTCAAGAGTGAATTGTGCCAAATGTATTAAAAGCAAATCACAGAAAATGGGTTCAAATTTAGTTAAAATAACAGAAAAGGCCATACTTACTAATACAAGGGCAGGTTAAAACACTAGTTCCCAGAAAGATACAGATAACCCACATTTTTATCCTGCTACTTATTATTAGAATTGCACACAGATAAGACTTCTGTAAAGTACCAGTCACATGGTCACGTGTAGTCAACCATTCTCGCCAGCAATCTATTAATTACGCTCATACTATTAGATTAGGCGGACTGCCAAGCACCCTCCAAGGACTGACACCCCATACTCCGTCAACATCACAAGGCCAGACTGCATCCTGCAAAAATTATAAACATGATGTATTAGTTGATATTTTGGCCAAAATATCCAAATCAGATGAATAACTTTTTTTTTAGTCAGAGATTATTTTTAGCTCAACTGTATGGTCGCATAGTTTTTTCTTAGTCATAAGTAGCCCCATAATAGTTGGCTATTGACCAAGAACTAGTGGTATTTTGATAACTCATGATTGTGTCATAGGTCCTATCAGCTTTTCTAGTTCTCTGCACTCAGGTCAAACAATTTACAATGTTTAAACTGATGTTTATAGATGAAGCTGTTCTGTTGCAGTGATGTTTGCTTAGTTCTGTTCTTACTATAATTTCTTAGCCTATGTTATTGTGAGCTGAATGGATTTCATGACCTATGACTAGTATTAGGTCCTGTTACCAGTTATGTCAAGACTTGTTATTCTCCAGACTTCTGGGGAGATTAAGTAGGTTCCTTTCATATAGGGCAGAAAGAATAATAATGTCTACTAATATGTGCAACCAACACTTCTGCTTTCTTTGCATTGCCCTGAGAAAGAGGTCCACTGGCCTTGGTGCTGAAGCGAGGAGAGTCAGGTAAGAGTGAGCAGAGTTAACACAGTTAAACAGAGGGAAACTTGACTGGGGTGGTGGACGTTGTTAGGTAAGGGTTAAAGGGAGTCTGTCACCCAAAATTTGCCTATCACCCAGGTTTAGAGTGACGTAATTGGTGCATGCATAGTACAGCCGATTAGACCGGTGAAACTTCAGTGGTATACTGCGCATGCGCCAATTCAGAAGCAGAGGCACGGGTGTGCTCAAGGAGAATACGGGGCCAGGCGTGATCACGGCTTCTACTCTGCCTGGCCATATCATTACAAAAAAAAAAGGGAGGGTCAGACTAGGGATAGACGGTAGAGCAGTTTTGGGCAACGTTGACAACCTCATTGCTCCAAAGAACTCGTTTGCATATAAGGAATGAAGTGATTATTGCTGCAACGGAGCCACTCAGCTGAAAAATGAAAACATGGTTAGATTTAGGTGAGGTTACACTACATTACTGTGCTGCTGCTTCCATAGGCAAATTTATGGTAACAGACTCCTTTTAAGTTATTTTTTATTTACCTTTAAATTGAAGGTAGGGGGTCAGGAGCTGCAGGGTTCTTAAGGGGCGGAGTGTAGGTGCATCTTCTTCTTCAGGAGTTGGTAAGTGAGCGTTCATCCTGGGGCTCTCTCCTGATTTCACCTACAAATAAAAATAGTGCAGATTTAGTCATTTGCTTCATGAAGGCTCTTCTTGCACAAGTTCAGACTGCTGCAGCCTTCTATGGCCCGGCCTGGTTGCAAGCTCAGTCGGATAGCGTGCTCTGGGGTGGTCAAGGGATGCTGCTTATCCCCCTGAGTTCAGACGCGCAAGGAGGTCAAGGCCTCTTAAGCGCCTTAGCCCTGCTCACACCCGTTGGGCTTGGCGTCATATTAGGAGCCACTCTGGGGACCCTCCTGCCGGGGGGCAACCTGCCGTGGACGTGACCCGCATGGGGAGAAGGTATCAGATATGTTCCCTGCCACCTCCCTCCCTGGTTCCAGTGATGTCCGCCTCACCTGGCGATGTTGTGGTTGGTGAGGCGGCCTGCCACAGGACATTAGCTCGGAGGCCTGTCTCTGCCGGCGCTCCTGTAGACCTCTTGGTCCCTGCGCATTGGCGCTCTATTGGAGTGCCTGTTTTCAGCCCCGTGGCCTATTCCTCTGTGTAAGGTGCACATCGATCGTTGCAATTGGAGATGAAGATGGGGTGGGCATCACCTAATTCGTCTGGCTCTGAAAATAGGGAAATAGAAGATTGCCTAAATCATCATACTGCTCCTTCCTCCTTGCCAAGCTTCGCATTGGGACAGCCACTGAGACGACCAGGTGGGCTTTAAGTACTGATGTTGCTCGCAGGATAGGGCAATGGGAATCTGATCGTTATAAATGGTATGTACGTCCTCTTTGGTTGTAGTGGTGTTGTCTCTTTCATGCATCTTTGTTGTTTTTAGCTCTTACTGCATGCCCAGTGTGGATACTGGGACATTCATTTGTTGAGCGGTTTGTGCTGATGTCCGGCCAGCTGGGTTTTCCGCATGAGGAAGTGAATATCCGGTGGATGGGTGTTCGAGGTATGCAGTGGAGTCGCTTGTTGCCGGAATTTCATTATTATGCACGTCTTGATCGTTCTCCGGATGTACTGGTTGTACATGCAGGGAATGGTGTCACGAGGCGGGGTGTGGACCCACTGGGCTGTACCACATAGCGGGAGTGCAGCTGGCCAAACAGGTATGGTACAGAGTCTATAGTCCAAAAAAGGGTACCTGAGGCAATGTAGGCTGTAGCAAGGCAGGCTAGGCTGGGACCAGGCAGCAGGCAGACGTCAGGCGTGATGCAGTAGAACAGGTGTAGTGATGCAGCAAAACACGACAACAGTTCAGCACGACAGTAGACCAGGATGGTACTGATAGCACGGGAAACAGGATACAGGTACGGGGAACACTGGGAAGCTGGAAGACACTTAGGAGACCATGTGCAAGACAGACTAAGGGAAACAACAACAATGCCCAGGCGAGGTTAAGATGGGCGGTGACCCTCTTATAGTCCAGGAATTCAGGAGTTGATGATGATAATTTCCAGGTGAGCGCGCTGGCCCTTTAAGAGCTGGCGCGTGCGCACCCTCCGGGAGACAGGCTCAATACCCGGAAGTGAGTGCGGGCACCTCACAGGGGGACGACGCAGCAGGACGTCCATGGCCAAGGTCGTCGAGGGGTAAGTTAGAACGACAGACCGTGGCCATAGACGTTACAGTATCCCCCCTCTTACGCCCCCTCTTCTTGGCACCAGAACGGTAGAGAAACTTCCTTATGAGGACAGGGGCATCGATGTTCTACTCTGGCACCCAAGATCTCTCTTCAGGGCCGAATCCCCTCCAATCCACCAAATAAAATGTCCTTCCTCCCACCTTCTTGGTGGCTAGAATCTCCCTTACCTCGAAAGTCCCTGACGAACCACCAGGAGCCACTGCGGAACTAGGAGTCCTAGAGTAGCGGTTTAGAACCACGGGCTTCAGCAAGGATACATGGAAGGAGTTAGGGATCTTGAGTGTAGGAGGCAGCTGCAGCTTGTAAGACACCGGGTTAATTTGTAGAAGGATCTCGAAGGGTCCGAGGAACCTGGGAGCAAATTTGCAGGATGGCACATTCAGCCGGATATTCTTTGAGGACAACCAAACCCTTGTACCTGGAAGAAACTGAGGAGGATTCCGTCTTCTAGTATCTGCTTTTCTCTTCATGCGATCCACCGCTAGCAGAATAGAAGATCGGGTCTGTTGCCATATTTTCAAAAAGTCCCTGAAGGTCGAGTCAGCTGCAGGCACCTGGGACATAGTAGAGACAGGAAGAGGTATTGGAGGATGTTGGCCGTAGACTATGAAGAACGGGCTGGAGGTGGGGGACTCAGTAGTATGGTTATTATAAGAGAAATCATGTCATCTGGAAACAAAGTGCAGCAGATAGTTCTCCATAATTTGGTTAATCCTCTCAATTTGTCCATTGGACTGGGGATGATAGGCCGAAGAGAAGTCCAACTTTACACCAAGTAGACCGCAGAGTGCTCCACAAAACTTTGAAGTGAACTGGACCCCTCGATCCGAAACAATATGCAGGGGCAAGCCGTGCAGACGGAAGATGTGTTGTATGAAGAGGTCAGCCAGTCGAGCAGCAGAAGGCAGGCCAGTCAGGGGAACAGAATGAGCCATTTTAGAGAATCGATCCACCACCACCCAGATCACACTGCAACCCGCAGAGAGAGGGAGGTCCGTGACACAGTCAATTGCAACATGCTGCCAGGGGGCATTGGGCACAGGCAGTGGCTGGAGCACACCAGCTGGTCTGGAGTGGGCAACTTTATTTGCTGCGCATACCGTACATGAGGAGACGAAGTCCATGACGTCTTTGGGCATTATGGGCCACCAGAACTGACGGGCGATTAGGTCTTGGGTCTTACGAGTACCCGCGTGACCTGCCAGCTTGGAGCTGTGACCTCAGCGAAGGATTCTTCCTCTGTCTGCCAGACGTACAAAAGTTCTTCCTGGAGGAATGTCTCTAACCTGCAGAGGGTTCACAGAGAAGATGCAGGAAGGATCAATAATATTCTGTGGGGACTCCACAGTGTCCTCTGTTTCAAAGGACCTAGACAAGGCATCGGCCCTCACATTCTTGTCGGTAGTGGAGTTCGAACCGGAATCGAGCAAATACTAACGACCACCTGGCTTGACGAGGATCCAACCGTTGAGCCGTCTGTAAACAGGTCAGATTCTTGTGATCCGTGAAGACCAGGATAGGGTGGACTGCGCCTTCCAGTAGGTGTCTCCACTCCAGCAGGGCCAGCTTGATGGCCAGTAACTCTCGATTCCCAATCGAGTAGTTGCGCTCTGCGGAAGAAAACAGTTTGGAATAGTAGCCACATACCACAGTCTTGCCTTTAGAACCTCTCTGGAACAAAAGTGCGCCAGCACCAACAGAGGAAGCGTCCACTTCTAAAGAAAACTGTAGGGACACATCAGGGTGGTGAAGAATAGAGACTGACGTGAAGGCTTTTTTCAAGGTCTCAAATGCGGCTTCAGCCTCCGGAGTCCACACTTTGGCATTCATACCCTTTTTTGTGAGGGAAGAGATGGGGGCTGTCAATGACGAGAAGTTGGGGATGAACATCCGGTAGAAGTTGGTGAATCCCAGGAAGCGTTGCATGGCCCTTAAGCCTTGGGGGCGTGGCCTCTACAGGACAGCCTTTACCTTCTCAGGGTCCATCTTGAGGCCCTGATCAGAGATGATGTAGCCTAGGAAGGGAAGAGATCTTTTTTCAAACATGCACTTCTCCAGCTTGGCGTAAAGATGATTCTCCCTTAAACTAAGCAACACCTGGCGGACATGACTCTGATGAGTTACTTTATCTGGGGAAAAAAGCAAAATGTCATCGAGATACACCACAACACAGACATAGAGGAGATCACGAAAAATGTTATTGACAAATTCTTGAAACACTGTGGGGGCGTTACACAGGCCGAAGGGCATCACTAGGTATTTGTAGTGCCCATCACGAGTATTAAATGCGGTCTTCCACTCGTCACCCTGACGAATCCGAATCAGGTTGTAGGCCCCCCGCAAGTCCAGTTTAGAAAAAAATTAGACTGAGTTTCTGGCAGGGAGAGAGGGTATACTCTACCACGAGGAGGGGATGAATCAGGAACCAAGTTGATTGGCAATCATATGCACGATGAGGCGGCAAGTTCTCTGCTTCCTTCTTGTTGAAGACATCAGCGAACTGAAAGAAACAAGCAGGCAACCCTGCCAATGACTGATGCGGAGAAGGCTGCGGTGGATGGATATGACCCAGACAGCGATCGAGACACTTGGGACCCCACTGGACAACCTCTCTGGAGTTCCAATCCAGGACTGCGGCATGCAAATGGAGCCAAGGCAAACCCAGCAGCACGGGGTTGACAGCCTTGGGCAGAACAAACAGGGAGATGAGCTCAGTGTGAAGAGCTCCCACTTGAAGTCTCAATGGCTTGGTCACGGAAACAACTGGGTCAGGCAAAGGCAGTCCATCTACCGAGGCTACGATCAACGGCCTTTCCAGGCGGACAGTGGGCAACTGGAGAAGATCCACAAGGTCTTGACAAATGAAATTAGCTGCAGAGCCAGAGTCCAGGTAGGCAGGAACTGGATGGAGCCTCTCGCCTGCGACGATGGTCACGGCAATAAACAGTTTGGAAGAGAGTTCACGATTAAATGCAGTAGCACCCAGGGCTGTCTCTCCAACCAAACCTAGGCGTTGGGGTTTTTCGGTTTCTGTGGACACAGACGCACGACATGGCCAGAGAGGCTGCAATACAGACAGAGTCCAGAGGTGCGCCTGCACTGTTTCTCTTGTACAGACAATTTTAGGTGATCTCCCTGCACCTCTGGCATAGCAGTAGGAGTTGGGCGCCAATCTAGGAAGTCGCCTCTCCTGTTGCACCTCATGAGACCTCTCCCTAAGCCTTATATCTACCCAAGTAGCCAGCAGAATCAGGTTGTCCAAGGCAGGTGGTAGGTCTCGGGCAGCAAGTTTGTTCTTGATCCTGGGCGACATGCCATGCCAGAAGGATGCCACCAAGGCCTCATTGTTCCAGGACAGCTCTCTTACCAGGGTCCAGAACTGGATGGTGTATTCGCCCACGGAGGTGTCCTCTTGGCGAGGGTTGAAGATAGCCGTGGCTGCCGACGAGACACGTCCTCGCTCCTCAAAAACAGTACGTAACAACCGCATGAACCCCTGGAAGTCTGGAGTCTCGGGTCCCTGTCGTTCCCAGATTGGGTTCGCCCATGCCAGGGCCTTGCCATCAAGTAGAGACATGATGAAGGCGATCTGGGTTCCGTCCAACGGAAATGCTCGGGCGTGCAGGTAAAAATGGATATAGCATTGATTCAGAAATCCCCTGCACGTACTTGCGTCTCCATGGAACCGAGAAGGTAATGGCAGCGAGAACCAGGAATCCGAACCGGAACCGCCAGGAGATGTAGCAGAAGGGTCGTCAGAGAAGCTTGCATAGAGGCAGGAATGGAAGCAGCTAGCGCCCCTAGCTGCTGCGCCATGGAGTCCAATGCCACAAGAAGTTGATCCTGTCTTGTTCGGAGATCCTGCAGGTCCGTCTGCATGGCTTGGGAGTGTGACATGCCCTTAAATTGACCAGTGGAGTCCATGGCCTGAGCGTACTGTCACGAGGCGGGGTGTGGACCCACTGGGCCATACCACGTAGCGGGATGGCAGCTGGCCAAACAGGTATGGTACAGAGTCTATAGTCCTGAAAAGGGTACCTGAGGCAATGTAGGCAGTAGCAAGGCAGGCTCGGCTGAGACCAGGCAGCAGGCAGACGTCAGGCGTGGTGTAGTAGAACAGACGTAGAGATGCAGCAAAACACGACAACAGTTCAGCACGACAGTAGACCAGGATGGTACTGATAGCACGGGAAACAGGATACAGGTACGGGGAACACTGGGAAGCTGGAAGACACTTAGGAGACCATGTGCAAGACAGACTAAGGGAAACAACAACAATGCCCAGGCAAGGTTAAGAAGGACGGTGACCGTCTTATAGTCAAGGACTACAAGAGTTGATGATGATTTCGCTGGCCCTTTAAGAGCAGGCACGACGGCGCGCGCGCACCCTCCAGGAGAAAGGCTCGATACCCGAAAGTGAGTGCCGGCGCCTCACAGGGGGACGACACAGCACAGCAGCAGGACGTCCATGGCCGTGGTCGTCGAGGGGTAAGTTAGAACGACAGACCGTGGTCATAGACGTTACAGTTGGTGATTCAGGAAGAATTGGAAAAGACTGTGTCTTTGTGGAGAAACTCACACTTGTGAGGTTTCTCAAGTGCGTGTTCTGGCGGAAGAGATGCGGTCATCTGAGGAATGATCTGGAATAAAGATGAAAGACATGAGAGAATTTTTGACTTGGGTCTTCTGTGGTGAGCTCAGGGGAAAGAGGAATTTTTGAAGTGTCAGTCCCATGGTGTTCGGCTGCCCACGAGGCGGTTTTTGCGGCTGACTGAATTATACATGGCACCCTCGTAATGGCTGCATCTTTCCATGGTAAATTATATTTAGGTTTTATTGCACATTAAATATGGTTGAAATGTGTTGTTTTACAATCCTAATTTTATAAGACTTTAAGAAAGAGCAGTTGTGGCCGTTTAACATATTCTCACGCAATGTTGTATCTTTATTAAGCCACGTTCACACGTGGCAGAATATTTCCGCCCCAAATGTTGGTGCAGATTTGGGACAATTATGCAACAAATCTGCACCAATATTTGCATAATTGACAGGTAATTCAGACGTTGCAGATATCACAGCGAACTTGCCACAGATTTCAGTTTATGCATTGCAAAAGCTGAAATCCGCAGTAAAATTCCGCTGCTTCTACGCAACACAATGTGCATGCTGCGGAGGTAAAATTCTGCACCGCAGCCTAATTTCCGCACAGTTATTTTACGCAACGTCTGAATTAAGTTTCCTAAAAATGTATAGAAAGAAATGCAAAAAACGGCTGCTGCAGAATTCCACTGCGGACTGTCCGCAGCGGAATTCAACAGCAATTCCGCCACGTCTGAACGGCCTTAAGTTAAGTGGCCTTAACAGAGTATCACTAATCCCCTTAGTCAAGTAGTTTTTCTTATTTTATGCTACCACTTGGTCACGGCTCAATTGAAGGACTACAATGAGAGACAAAGGGGTTAATTTATAAAAAGATTTTCATCTGTAAATGTGGCATAATTTGTGGTTGACATGTGCCATATTCATGGAAATTCATGAGTCGTCCGACCAGGCATAGGCTTTCCAAAAGTTTTCAGTCATAGAAACTGTTTATTGCATGTTTGTGACAAATTGTACTACAATGCCATGCCAGGTATAGGGGTCAAAGAAATGATGGGAGTGCATCATAAATATAGTGTTCATGCTGAACACTTTCTTTGAGTGTAGTTACACCAGAAAATGGAATTTATATGTAAATAATGTTGATTCACATGTTGTTCACACATTCACATCACTGTGGTTGTTGAAGGAGGATTGCCAGGTAGGGACAAGGCTACAGAGGATGCTAGATAATACTTAATGGGGTTTTCCCATCAGTGACATTTATGATATGTCAAATGTATGATAGATGCGTGTCCCACCTCGGGGCCCCCTAAACCCTGTTCTATCTTTTTCTGCTCCTGCTGCCTCCCGGCCACTTCCTGACTATAAGGTCGGGAGTTACAAAAACAGCATAGCTCGCTGAGCTACGCTGTTTCGCTAACTCCCATAGTAGTGAACGGCAGTTACGGAAGCAGTGTAGCATGCGAGCTACGCTGTTTCTGTAGCTACCATTCAGTTCTATGGCACTTATGGAAACAGAGTAGCTCAGCGAGCTATACTGTTTTCTTTTTTCATGGATGGACATCACACAGAGCGCAACACAGAGCGGTTTAGCCGCAACACAGAGCGGTAGTACGGGGTTTTTAGGGGACATTGATATGTCATAAATGTCCCCGATGAGAAAACCCCTTTAAAACTGTGGGACATGAAGATACAATGCAAAAAAATTGTGGGCAGAAGCTTTGTGAATATGGTGCACATGCCTGTACTATTTTGTACTCTATATCTAGGTAAAAATGTGTCCCTTCATCACCTTCCTGGAGAAACAGATCAAAAAGCACATAACATAAGTGCAATCCATTCTGCTCCTAGTAATGCATGCTAGCTAAAATATACTTGCGTGTACACAATCTCATGCTGCAATATGTTGATGTGCCCATAGGTAAGAATATTTATGATAGTTTTATTTATAATAGTTGTATTACTATATTCATATTATACTGCTTTGCCTCTTTTTGATAATAATTCTGCCTTTCTGATCTCAATTGTTTTTATTGGTTCACTGTAAGCTTTCACCCTTGTGTCATCTTTACTTTTTCATTCCACAATGTCTGCTTTCTTGTTCACTTTTGTTAGAGGGGCCAGACTATAGCCATGAGTAAATGGGCAATTGCCCCGGGAACTCCACCATTTTGGGGCCTTCACTACCTCTGGTCCCCAACATGTATAGCTCACTCTAAACATCCTGTTTATGATGGTATCTTAAGCTTTTAGGGTATGTGCACACGTAGTCACCAAAAACGTCTGAAAATACGGAGCTGTTTTCAAGGGAAAACAGCCCCTGATTTTCAGACGTTTTTTGAGCAACTTGCGTTTTTCGCTGCGTTTTTCGCTGCGTTTTTCGCTGCGTTTTTCGCGCCATTTTCGCTGCGTTTTTTATGTCCGTTTTTGGAGCTGTTTTCATTGGAGTCTATGAGAAAACGGCTCCAAAAACGTCCAAAAAAGTGTCCTGCACTTCTTTTGACGAGGCTGTATTTTTACGCGTCGTCGTTTGACAGCTGTCAAACGACGACGCGTAAATGACAGGTCGTCTGCACAGTACGTCGGCAAACCCATTCAAATGAATGGGCAGATGTTTGCCGACGTATTGGAGCCGTATTTTCAGGCGTAAATCGAGGCATAATACGGCTCGTTTACGCCTGAATATAGGTCGTGTGAACCCAGTCTTATTATGACCTCATGTTTGGTATATTTATTGTCACAGATCAGCCACCAGACAGTAGGCCACCAAGTTCCTAATAGATTTTGCTTTGCTAATGCAAGGAGCGTAAGTCATTATCTGTTCTTTACCTCGAAGCCCTCTACCAGAAATATTTACTTTCCTGGAGAGAAACCCCTGATCGCTTCCCCCAACTACAAATCTATAGCACAATACCAAGACAATAGCCAATTGCCTAGTCATATCAAAGCCCAGTCAGGGCTGGTAGAATACTTGCAACACAGGTAAATGGGCACAGGTCAGGGCAGGAAATTATCAATTAGCGTAGTTTGACAACAAGCTGATTCTGAACCAAGTAAACAAATATAATACCTTCAGAGAATCACAGCTATCAAAAGAACCTTTGCTCAGGCAAGGATAAGAGGTCCTGTGGAACGTTGCCGTGTCGGCCAGGTAAGCTGCTGGCATCCCATTATTTGTATATCGCTGTTATCTAAGCACTATAGGGCAGTACGATGTGTCAATATAGTTTATGCTATATGGTGTGATTATGTGGGCTGCTTTATGGTGTTATTTCTTCATTTTAGTTGTAGTTTTGAGTGCTTCCCACACAATTTTTTCTAGCTGAGGGATATTCTGCGATGTGACGGGATTCCCTTTTTAGGGCGATCGCCTGACTATCTATCCGGAGGAGTCAATATTATCTGGAGAGGGCTACAGTAAATTTCAACTCTATAGAGCACCAAAAGACATTCTGAAATTTGACATTATGTCATCTGATTTGTGTTTTTGATGCAAAAAAACAACTCCCCGTTCTATTCTACCAGGTTTTTTTTTAATATATACCTTTATCCACTCTGTTTTATTGTGAGATATTTGGGGGGAAGCCAAGATGTAAGATAATGAAATACGTTACTGCCTACCTCATTGTTATTTGAGGATATTTGTTTCGTTTATGCTGTTGTTTGACTTTATAAAGGTTTCGTCTAATTTTATTGATTATTCATAGGTCATGAAAAATGTTTATGAAAAAAAAATAAACCTTAATTGTTTATCCTATAAAAAATTTTATATGAACATCATAGTACACAAAATAAAGGGTTGTTTGTATTGCAGTAAATATAACTCTACAAAGCAACGTCCAATGTCCTGAATACTTTTATATATTTATGGACACATATACAATATTTATTTGCTCATATTTTCTTGACAACCAATTTTACTTTGAATTTTCAATGAAAAAGCTTTTTTTTCAAGTGGTTTGATTTATGCAGAATATGTATTGCAGTAAACATAATAGCAGTCACATTGATCTATGATCTTCTGATGCACAGGACCCAAACCTCTTTGTTCCTCGTACATATTTCAAATAAGTGGAAAGCATGGGCTCCAGCTCAGCTCCAGGTCAAATGCACTTAACTAAGAATACCACTTTTATCATTTTTACTAGTCTAGAGAAAGTTAAATATAAGGTTCAGATGATTTGAACTGTACGTACAAACCTAAACCGGCCTCCCATCCAGTTTTTTCATTAACGAGACATTTAAACTGAAGGTGTCATGAATTTTTTTTTTATCATATTGCTTTTAATATAATATTTTCAAAAATGTTATTTAATTGTGTTCTCATGTTTTACTTTTTAATGTTTTCTGACTTTTACTTCTCTATGGGGCTGCCATTTTTTTTTCATCTCTGTATGTGTCGATTAACGACACATACAGAGATGGAATACGGCAGCTACAACCCCATAGAGAATGCGAACGGGAGTCGTTCCATTCTCAGTTGCATGCGCCGTCTGTGTGGGAACGGCGCATGCACCGCTCCCACACAGACCAAAACGAAGCTCATTTTCATGTGGACCGGAAGCCGCTGCCAGACAGTAAGATGACGACTTCCGGCCGCGGCTTCCGGCCATATGTTCAACGAAGCGAAGGCGCAATGAAGAGGAGCGTAGACCAGTGGAAGCGGCGGCAGGAGCAGGTAATTTATGTTTGTGTATGTTCGTGTGTATTATGTTCGTGTGTATTATGTTTGTGTATGTTCGTGTGATACTGTCTGCTGAGCCCTGTATCTAATCCTCCTAGCATTGTGCAGTTGCTCAGAAAATGGCGGCACACAGTGTAGGAGGTTTGAAGACATTCAAACCCCTCCTTCTCCTGGCACTAGCCAGAAGAAGGGAAGGGGGAATGTGTGAGGACACTAGAGGAGAGTGTGTCCACCCCCAATTTGCAGCATAAATCAATGAGGTTAATTTACCACAGTGACCATGCTGCAATTTTGGGAACTGCTCACTCTAGTGGCCAGCACATGGAAATTTTATAAATTAGAATCTAATTTATAATATTTCCTGACCTGTGAAAAAATTAAAAAAATTAAAACAATGTGTAATCACTTAAATATTAATTGTTTAAATGAAAAAAAAAAATAATAATTTATAGCGACACATTCCCTTTAACCTAAAGTCTATCTTATCTCCGTTTGCTGTGCAGGTGAATGACTTTTCTTTTTTATGTTGTTTGCAAGCAAACATTTCAGGCTGAGAAGAGGCTGTCTGTTTTCTTCAATAAGTCCATAGAAATGTCTGCATCATAATTACAACTTTGTCTTACAGTTTACAACAAGCACAATCATGGGCTTGAAAGATTTAGGCATCATAGACGAAGGCCCTGAAGCTCCAGCTCTGTGTACAACTGTATTGATGCCTGCGAAAAAGCATGCCAATTGTTGTCATAGCCTCCTACTAGCTCGGGTGGGCATAAATTCAGGCCAGAGTTTTTGTTTAAAGGGGTTTTAGTTTTGTTTTTTGTTGTCTCACCGCCAATAATTTCGAAAATAATAAAAAGTTGTGAGATGACCAAAACATTAATAATGTGGCTTTCCTTTTTTTACACTTACCTACCCGCCCCTAAGCCTCTTCCTGACCGATGAACTCTTGCATTTCCAGGTTAGGGTGGGATGAACTTACATACCCATGTGACCGCTGACACGTCACAAACTTCTAAACTTCCTTTACAGGCTCTTCCCCTCTAGCATTAGCCCCTCTCATCCACATGACATTACACTGCACTGACAGTGCAATACCATCACTGCTGCTATAGAAACAGTTTTGTTTATTGCCAAAATGGCCACAGCGGTAAAGTAACCCCTAATTAGCCCTTATAAAGCAATATTCTTCAGTCTATCTATCTTGCTACCTGCCCACACTGTGCCCCTAAATAATAAACATGCCAACACTGTGCCTCCTTTCTTTTTTTTTTTTTTTTTAAATGGCGTTAGTAGGGCAGACATTCAGCGGGAAACTCGCACTGAGCCAGTCCAGTCCTGCTTATTCTGTCCGAGGGGGTATGCCTACAATAGTCGTGATCGGCAGACAAAACAAACTACCCTTACTCCAAGGGATGCATTTTTCTTGTCACGTAACTGGGGGAATTTATCGGATCTCTGTTAAAGATTTGAATAGTAACTCCTATGGGTGAGTTACTGATATCATTATAATAATTTAGAGAAATATTTTTTTGTTGAGCAGACAACCCCTTCAATTGAACACTAGCTGTAATTTAAAGGGATTATATTGTTTAGATAACCTAATGTTCCATATGCTATTGTGGAATGTTGAACTTAAAGGGGTAGCTCATATTCAGGACCCCAATATTGGCTATTGGAAATCTAGATGATCCCATTAATAAAACGACACAACTAACAGAAGACAATTGAGCCAAATAATATTATATATCCATAAACAGACTAATAAACAATTTACATAATTGCTTAAATTAACTCCATCAACTTTCAACATCCCCATATCTGTCATCTCATACCCATCAAAATATGGAGAATGGGTAGCTTAACATAAATGGCACTGCCACCTACATTGAGAAAGGGCATCGTTTAAGGTATGTCCTCACCCTCATATGACGCCTAGATTGTCCAGAAATTAAGTTATTAATTTTGTTTCTTAAACAGACACAAACTGCGGGACTGACGGGTTCAGTGACAGCGGGTCCTTCGTGTCTCTGACACGCAGGATCCACATGTAATTTATCACATCTAAGTTCATAATTTAGATGTGAAAGATTACAGGTGGATCCTGCCTTTCGGAGACATGCAGGACCTGCTGACACTGAACCCGTCAGGTCTATGGGACTGACTGATTCAGGGTATAGCGACTGATACAGCTCCTCTGTATACGGAATACTAAGCAGCTGTATCTCAAAAAGTAAAACTATTTAGAAAATTGCACTAATCACACTGACTGACCTTTTTAGAAAAAAAAATAACCTTTAAAGGGGTTTTCTCATCAGGGACATTTATGGTATATCCACAGGATGTGCCATAAGTCTCAGAGAGTTGTGGATCTCACCTCTGGGATCTGCACCTATCTCTAGAATGAGGTCCCCTAAACCCTGTTCTACCTCTCTGTGCTCTGGCTGACACGAGTGATGCCCGACCATGAAGTAGAAAACAGGGTGTGCCTACCTATGGAAGACTATGAAGAGAAGTGGGGGAGCAAGAGGAGGGAGCAGGGAGAGAAATAAAGACATTCTGCTACCCATAAAAGACTATAAAGAGGGGAGGGGGAGCAGGAGGAAAGAGAAGGGGAGAGAGATAGAAGTCTATGGAGAGGGGAGGGGAGCAGAGTGAGAGGCACACACAGACATGCTGCAGCTTCTAGTAAGAGATATATGTCACTTCAGCACTGAATTCTCAGTTGCACTGCTCATTACAGCTTTATCTTGACGGTAACCATGGTTAACAGAAAAATAAAACGATTTCAAGCAACATCCTCCTTTTAAAGAAACCAGTTTGTTCTTATAATTCAATCAGCATGGCAGAGTGATATCAGCTGCCTTGTCCTCGTTAACACTTTCTCCTGAGCTAACGAGATCACTGAAATTATGTTAAAAGGTCATTTTGTGGCAGTGCTGAAATGCAGTGGAAATGGGGTTTTTGTGATTACGTTCATTTTCATGGCAAGGAATGACTTTGCAGTTAATTGCAATTCATCTGATCATTCTCATAACAATCTAGAGTCAATGCAAATTTCCACTATAAAAACTGAAGCAGCAAACTTTGTGAAAACCAAAAATTGTGTCAGTCTCAAAACCTTTGGCCAGGACTGTACGCTTATAATTTACATGCTTTCCATATCTCTAGCTCCAAATACCCTCATAAATGCATATATACAAATTTGAGATAATATCAAATACATTTTAAAAGGTATGTGCCCACACGTTTCCACTAAGGGCATATCCAGACGTGGCATAATTTTTCCGCTGAAAATATTTCTGCGGATTCGAGGCAATTACGCAACGAATCTGCAACAATATTTGCATATTTGACAGGTAATTCAGATGTTAGTTACAGATATCACAGCGGACTTGCCGCAGATTTCAGTTTTTGCATTGCAAAGGCTGAAATCCACAGTGAATTTCCACTGCTTCTCCGCAACAAAATGTGCATGCTGCGGAGTGAAAATTCTGCAACGCAGCCCAAATTCCGCTGTTATTTTCCGTAACGTCTAAACTAAGTTACCTAAAAATGTATAGAAACCGATGTAAAAGATGGCGGACTGTCCGCAGCGGAATTCAACAGCAATTACAAAACGTCTGAATGTGCCCTTATAGCATAAGTTTCAAGTAAATAATCAGTCAGCTCCCTCTCACATGACACATTTGGAAGTGCAGCTTCCTGAAGAAGTGGTCCATTATTCACCAGTTCTTCTGGGACAGTAGCTTACCTGTGGCGTAATTCTGTAGCATTAGCATGTTCTGACATCAGAATGCACAGATTATAATGATTCCTTATATAGTAAAACTTTCTTTAGAAGACTGCTCAAAATTACAGTGAGCTATGGTCTCCTAGAGGAGTGGTCCCGTCAAAGAAGAAGGTCAACATGCATAGGACATAAGAAAACGGAAAATCTGAACTAGATCAGGGGTCTTCTCAAAGGAGTGGTTTTACTGTAAATACCTGTATACTTATTACATTCAGATATTATTAAGGGCCATTGATGTATATTATATAAATATAATGCCAGTATTAATACCCTCCACTGACAAATTAGTTAATTTGCACTGAAAAATTATGACAGCCAGTTATTGTATTCTTTTCACTAGATTTTATTTCTAGTTGCAAATAAATAAAATATAAAGCGTCTTCCATGTCAACAGATGTGTTTAATGGTTTTTATGAGTGGCAAGTTAAACAATAATGGAATATTAAAATGTGAATATCTACCATAGGGTATTAAACAACCTGTCAAGAAGACTAAAGACGACCACTTAATGATAATAATATCTGCCTTAAAAGTCCACATTTTTTATTAATATCTCTGACTGGATTTAAGTTCTGTCAGTTAAGTCAGAATGATTAACTAATTCAAGGCAGATGGGACTTAAGACTCAAAGGGGACTTAAAACTCTCTGCCAAGAGTTGGTTTAACTCACTCTTCAAAATGCAGAACTATTTATTGTGTTAAGCTTCATCCTCCAATTCTATTTGATCAGTTTATTTCTCTCTTATTTTTTAAATTCCCTACTTGCTTCTTTCTTTCTCTCGCTTTTCCAATTGTCCTTTGTTGATTGTTTTCTTTTACTTGCACTGCCGACTTTATACATTTCTCCTGGGTTAATCTGGATTATTTGATTTTATATCTTTTTTATGGCAAGCAAATATCAATAAAATCATTTTGCACCACTTGCCAACCAAAAACAATTGTAATATAGAAGGAAATATATATCAGCAACAAAGCCTGTCAAGTATTAAATATTGGAAAGGTGTGTAACCATTTCAGCACCAAAAATCTTGGTCAAGATCTTAAAGAATATCCCCTAGCACTTAAAGTGTAGCTAAACGTTCGACAAACTTCTGACATGTCATAGTGACATGTCAGAAGTTTGTATTGGTGGGGGTCCAAGCACTGAGACCCCCACTAATCGCTAGAACGAAGCAGCTGAAGCACTCGTGTAAGCGCACAGCTGCTTCGTGTCTGTTCGGCTTTTTCCGGAAATAAATGTATCGGTGTACGGACTCAATAGAAAGTCTATGAGCCCGGACTCCGATACATTGGCTTTCCGGAAAAAGCCGAACAGACACTAAGCGGCTAAGCGCTCACACGAGCCCTTCAGCTGCTTAGTTCTAGCGATTGGTGGGGGTCTCAGTGCTCGGACCCCCACCAATCCAAACTTCTGACATGTCACTATGACATGTCAGAAGTTTGTCGAACATTTAGCTACACTTTAAGGGCATGTTCAGACGTGGCAGAGTTTTCCCGCTGCAAATGTTGGTGCAGATTTAGGGCAATTACGCAACGAGTCTGCACCAACATTTGCATATTTGACAGGTAATTCAGACGTTGCAGAAACACAGCGGACTTGCCACAGATTTCAGTTTTTGCATTGCAAAGGCTGAAATACGCAGTAAAATTCAGCTTCTTCTCTGCAACAGACAGTGCATGCTGCGGACTGAAGATTCCGCACCGCAGCGGAGTTTTCCGCAACGTCTTAACTAACTTGCCTAAAAATGTATAGAAACAAATGTAAAAAATGGCCGCTGGAGAATTCCACTGAGGACTATCCACTGCCACGTGTGAATGTGCCCTTATACATCCTTGCTATTGATTTCTTTCAGACTGAAATTGCATCAATCATCATCAGTTCTGTTACAAAACATCCGTGCTCGAAGTTGATGGGCATATGTCTTTTCAACCGTACTATGATTGTAAAAAGCTAATAGAAACTGATGGAATTTTGTTGTTTAATTTATTATTTCAGTTTTAAAACAGTTTCAACATATAACTATATACTAGAATTACTGTATGATGGCAAAATCCCTTGCAGTGTAAAAAATATACTGTATCAATACAAAGTAAACAATATTATAACAAAAAAATATGTGGAGAGAAATAAGTAGCAGAGCAAAAAAAAATAAAATACTGCAAAATACCAGAAGTTTGAACCCAAAAATTAAATCTGCTGATCATTAACACAAACTGTAAGTGTATGTCCACACGTAGCGTAAATACTGCGGATTTTCCGCAACGTATTTAATTGTGGAAAATCTGCAGCGTAATACAGTAGGAGCAGAGTGGCTCTCATATGAACAAATCTCATCCACACGCTCCATAGAAAATCTCCCCCGAAAAACTGTTCATAAATTTACCTGCGGTGCATTTTTTTAAATCCGCAGCATGTCAATTTATGCTGTCGAAATGCTAGTTTTCTGTTGCGGGTTTTCCCCATTGAATTCAATAGGGAGGTAAAACCCACAACAAATAGAAGATGTTGCGAATTTTTCGGCGGCGGGAAAATCTGCGATTCCACCTCGAAAGAAAGAAAAAGAAGATTATACTTACCCAGATTTCTCTGCTTCTGCGTCAAATCATAGGCTGCAGCAGTCACAATAGATAAAGCTTTATCCTAGGAGGCCGGGCTGCAAGATGTCAGAGGGACGCGTCACTATGACTACTGGTAAGTATAGGCCTTTTTTCTTTTTATACCGCTGTGGATCACAATTTGGTGTGGTTTTTCGGCCGGTATTCCCTACTTTTACGCAGCGTCTCCGCTCTGTGTAAGCATAGCCTAATACTGATTTTCCCTACAAAGCATCTGCAAAGAATTTAAAAAACTATTTGTCTAAAAGACTTCTACTTCCCAAATTCTGTCCTATGATGGTTGACTTCTATACACGAGGCTCTTGTCAGACAATGACCAATGATTAAAGAAAGTTGTATAACTCGAATTACTTAAAGGTTATATCGGATGACCCAGGTCCCATGACACTTTTGTTCTATATCCCTTTCATATGTATAGGTGATACAACCGAACCATTGCCAATCAGTATTGCTCTAGAGGGTTTTCCCTTATTAACCCTGTAACAGAACAAATTGTTAAAGGAGTTTCCCATTCCCTAGAAATGTATGACCTATCCTCAGGATAGGCCATCAATAGCTAATCGCTTGGGTCCGACTCCCAGGACCCACGCCGATCAGCTGTTTTGAAGGGGGTGCTGCGCTCGTACGAGCGCGGTTTCCCCTTCATTTCTACTTGCTCACAGTGTGAATTGTGTCGAGCGCTACACCCCCTTCAAAACAGCTGATCGGCGGAAGTCAGAACCCGAGCCATCAGTTATTGATGGCCTATCCTGAGGATAGGCTATCAATTTTTAGGGACTGGAAAACCCCTTTAAATATGTGACGCCCTATAATGATATATTCTAATTCCCAAGTATTCTAAATATATTTAAAGTGAGTGGGGAAAAGCAGTTTTCTATCACCTTAATATTTATAACCTCAACTACTGTCGTGCTGAGATGTCAGGACTTCCTAATTCCACTTTAGATATCTATGACACTATGGGAACATGCAAATGTCTAGAAATACCCTCTGTTTTATGAAAAAGTAGTCCCTCTGATGGTAATAGTCCACCACAGGGAGCAGTAGTGTAGACAGAAATTATATACCCCACAAAATCTGTAGTGGTGACTGCTGGAAAATGCTATTACTCTATTACATGGAGTAGAAGAAGTTCAACTCTTTCACCACGGGCTCCATAGAATTTGTGTGGTCTGCCTCTATGGTAGGTACGCCACAGGGAGTTTTCTTTTATACTGAAAACCAGGCAGATAATAACAACACTTAGTGCAGGCATGGAGGAGTCCAGATAGCGAAGCACTGCAGGACCGGTGATAATATTGTATGGGATGGGAAATTTGCATATCTCCAAGCTAAGAAATTTAATTTCCCAATATATTCGGTAAATGTGTTTTTCTATATCTCCTTTAAATATAATTTGTTACAAAAGGTGAGAAAATTAAATCTGGGAAAGAACCGTACAACCATCGAGGCTCTGCGATGAAGTGACCAAGGCTACTAGATTAAAATTAATATCAAAGAGGCTCTGTCAGCACATTATAAGTGTCCTATCTCCTACATAAGGAGATGGGTGCTATAATGTAGGTGACAGTAATGCTTTTTATTTAAAAACCCTTCAGTATTGTTAATGTGTTAGTATAAGACAACACATAAGGCTCTAACAGGATCCCTAAGTGCTGAGTAAATGAATGGAGAGGAGTGAATGATGCTGATTGGTCAGCGTCATACACTCCTCTGTACAATGCCGACTTGGTCTAAAGTAAAAATACACCCACTTGGGCATTAAGCAACTCATTAAAATAAATCTAAAAACGCTAATAAAGTGGTAAAAATAGATCGTTTTTTAAAAATAAAAAGCACTGCTGTTATCTACATTATAGCGCCCATCTCCTTATGTAGGAGATAGGGCACTTATAATGTGGTGACAGAGCCTCTTTAACAAGCTTCTATACGGGGCAGCATCTAAAGTGTTCTGCTATCAAAGTGTCTTTTTGGCATAACTTACTAAAGGTGACTGTACTTTTTAAAGGTTTTTTTTTCCTCTCGCCACAGTCCTTCCCACAGATAACTGTGATCTTGCATATTACAAGTCACATCATCTTCAATTAATGCTCAGAAAGTGCGACCTCTGCACCGAATATTGAATATGTTTCTCACACTGGGTAATTAGGGACTACATCACGTCAGATTTATGTTTTGTCTAAAGTCACTGCTGAGCTAATCCACTGTCTCATACTACACCTGAAAGAAAGAGGCGCAAGGTGTAATTAAATTACTCTATGTTACCATGGCAACAGAAAGCAGGGCCCTGTTAGACAATGAGAGAGGAGGTCTGCAATTCAGGTCAAAAGACTTACTTTTTTAGATGGATAACTTTACAGTATTATTGCGGATACGATTTTAAAAGCCAAGGCATGATTACTTCTATATGACTGATGGGACAGAAAAAAGGTTATTTTATTCATTTCATCCCGTGTTCACGTAAAATGATGGAGAATTGTTACAATAAGAGCTGTTGAAATACTCCCTTAGACCTCTTCAAAATGGGACCATCTTTTAGATGCCCTAATAAACGAAGCGAAAAGGGTGCAACCGCACGCATCCAGTGAAGAGCCTCCAGAATCCTGCATACAGTTTATATGATCTCGTGCACTGTATGCAAAACGACCATCCCTCCTACTGATTGGTTGAAAAGGATCACGTGACTAGATCCAAGGCATTTTTCTTACCAAGCTCTAGATATATTTCTGTGATAAAGTAACACTCAGGGCACATTCAGACGTAGCGGAATTGCTGTTGAATTCCATTGCGGACAGTGCACAGTGGAATTCTGCAGCAGCCGTTTTTTACATTTGTTTCTATACATTTTTAGGAAACTTAGTTCAGACGTTGCGGAAAATAACTGTGTGGAATTTAGGCTGCGGTGCAGAATTTCCCCTCCGCAGCATGCAAATTATGTTGCGGAGAAGAAGCGGAATTTCACTGCGGATTTCAGCCTTTGCAATGCAAAAACTGAAATCTGTGGCAAGTCCGCTGTGATATCTGCAACGTCTGAATTACCTGTCAAATATTAAAATGTTGCTGCAAATTCCCAATTTTCAGCGGAAAAATTCTGCCACGTCTGAACATGGTCTTAAACTCCAGTCTTAATTGACACACAAGTGTAGTTATGAAAAGAGGGATAACTTCTGTCCCCAATGCAAAATTTGTAACACGACCCCCAACTTTGAAGTGTTATTTATATTACTGGTCTCCTCATATGGGGCCGAGGGAGCTTTTGGGCCGATTGTGTTTGACAGTTTCATTCCCGCTGTGACAGCCATTCATGGCCTTTTAAACCCTTAGGTGCCATGATCAATATTGATTGTGGCATCTAAGTAGTGTAAACCGAAAGAACTCCCTTTGTTTCGCCTCCATCAACTGACGGTTTTAGACTGACGTAAAAATACCCCCAGGGCTGTTCTATAGTATTGCCTCTGCATTTTATATGTATTTATTCCAATATATTGTAGATAAAAATCTAAAATCTAAAAAAAAAAATTGTTAAGTAAAGTAAAAAAAAACTTAAAAGAATAAAGGTAAAAATAAATAAATAATCATAACTCTTTACATTTTTTTCATTAAAGAAGTATCAGATATTTTGTATCCCTGTAGCCGTAAAAAAAGAAAGAAAAAAAAAGAAAAACATACAATAAAGCTGTCATTAGTGAACAATGAATGTCAAAAAATTTTTACAAAAAAACAATAGCGGAATTCCTTTTTTTTATTAATTTCACCATTATGAAAAGTTTCGTATAAATTTGACGCTAACTTGTATGTACCCCAAAATTATGTGTAAAAAAAAAAAATCAATGGAAAACATTAAAATCAACTTAATCACAGCTTGTTTTTTTTCCTGCTAAAAAGTATGAAAAACTCACAGTGGTACATTTAAAGTTTGCTATCAATGTATGGGCTATTTCAACATGTTACATTGATATAGATACAGGTAAAAGAACAAATAACATTAAAATGTTGTTATTTTTATTTTTTGCCAAATAGTGATCAACTAAGAGACTAAAACATGAGGCGACCTGGTATTACGATGTACATTATCTCTGATGCAGCAGAAATCCTACCTCCTGGGCACACCAGGCAATTGCTAGTTCTTGCGTAGTATGGGGCTAAGAGAACTGACAAAAAATAAGAATTATAATTGGGAACGCTACAGTGTGATTTGTGTCCCAATGAAATGAACCAGTGTGCTGGTTTATTGGCTTAAAGGGGTTGTCCACTTTTGATTTTTTTTCTATTAATTTATTTATAGAATAGGAAATGATACAGATTTCTAATATACATGTATTTCAAAATCTGCTCACATACCATTCTTATATCAGTGCAGTTGTCTCTGTCTAAAACGAAAAAAATGGTATAGCCCACAGATTTGTCCATAAAAAAGCACCCATAGGATAACTGAATGGACAGTCATGTGACCCACATCATGTGACTACTGGAATTCATGTAACAATGCCCAAGTATATAAAAGGGGAATAGTAGATTATTTAGGAACAGAGTTATAAAGTATTTCTACCTACAGCAATTCTTCTCACTGTCTCCTCTGTGTGTTGCGTGTGTGTTTTTTTTAAATTTAACTTTATTAACAACATAAAACATCTTTTAGAGACAGGCAGCCATTTTATAAATCTTCTAGAGACAGGGAATACTGGTAGTGAATCAATTGTTTATCATTATTCCACCATGAGTCCTATTCACATAGCCCATGTTGTGTGTGGATCTGTGTGTGTGTGTGTGTGTGTGTGAGTGCGTGCGTGTGCGTGCGTGTGCGTGCGTGTGCGTGCGTGTGCGTGCGTGTGCGTGCGTGTGCGTGCGTGTGCGTGCGTGTGCGTGTTGGTCACATGACTGACACCATATTTGGTCATATTCAGTTAGCCTGTGGATGTATTACACAGGACTGATCTGTGGGCAATACCATTCTACTGTGACGGGGGCCTCATGCACTATAATAAATGTGTGCGAGCAGAATTTCTAATACATGTATATCAGAAAACTGTATGATTTCCTATTCTACAAATAAGTAAAAAAATAAATAAAAACTGGACAAACCCTTTCATTTCCTTCTCCATTAGAAGTAATAGTAATGTACTGTAGTAGCGTACAGAATACTTCTTCCAAGAAAACAGGCGATATATGGAAACACTAAAAGAAATACGGAGCCAAGCAAAGAGCTATCTTTGAAAGCTGGCGCAATTGTTAGTTCTCAAACATAAAATCTCACATTTGTCCATCTGCTTGCTCAAAAGAACAGTTAAACAGCAGAGAGTTCGTTTGTTCTTTGTGAAAAGTATTATCTTTCCTCAAGACAATAATTTCAGTGAACATGCAAAAGAAAAGACAAAACAAAATCTTGTCAGTGCCAAACAATGAGGCAGAAGGAGCGTTAGCCCCAGCAGGATGTCTATTTAATGACAAGCGCAGAATTGGTTGACTCACATACAAATACCAATAATAGACTTTCTGGGCATCAAAGCCAAGTAAATGTCCACGGTTGCTCAGAAGATAACTAGAAATATTTACAGTGAAGCCTTTTTAAAAACAACTTCTCAAAATGACACATGTACAATAAAAGAATAAGGGCCTGTTCACATCACCGTTCGCATTCCGTTCCGGGGGTTCCATCGGAGGTTTCCGTCGGGTGAACCCCGCAACGGAAAGTGAAAGTGAAACCACAGCTTCCGTTTCAGTCACCATTGATATCATTCCGGAAGGTTTCCGGTTTTCCGACGGAATCAATAGCGGAGTCGACTGCGCTATTGATTCCGTCGGAAAACCGGTAACCTGACGGAATGGTGACGAATGGAAACCATTAGCGATGTTTCTGTCACCATTGATATCAATGGTGACTGAAACGGAAGCTGTGATTTCACTTTCACTTTCCGTTGCGGGGTTCACCCGACGGAAACCTCCGACGGAACCCCAGAACGGAAAGCGAACAGTGATATGAACAGGCCCATAAACACAAAATGTGTGAAACACCCCATAATCATGTCATTAATAGACTTGTAGTGCATGATGGGAGTTTCATAACAGCAGGAGAGCAACAGGTTAAAGGACAGTGCAACACAGCATAGAGTGACGCATGTGGTCCTTACAAAGGGGGTCCCAGAAAAAAACCTGTTCAAAAAGGGTGGTCACCAATCAGAATGAGACGGTCACTTTATACAGGCTATACTGTAATTACAAATCTGGTCTTTATGGGGGGGGGTAATAGTACTCTCAAAGAGGTGGTCTTCTGGGATGGTTTCCACTGTAATTCTTGGTGATTTAGTATACAAAAACCTTATCAACCTGTTGCTGATGGAAAATTAGATCAATCTTCACAACTGCATGAGGCTGGACAATATACTGCAGGTGAAAATTAAGAGGTATATTGTAAACTATAAAAAAAATGGGACCAACATGAAGTGCATGCTTTTCTTTATGGATGTAACCACTGCAGCATTATGTATTATAAATATGAGGGAATCAAATCTCCAAAATGTAGCAGAGCTGTGAAAATCAAAATGTACCTCTATTAGCCAAAGCAGAGAGCTTTTGCAATACATAAAAGCCTTATGGGAACCATGCTACTGGAGTCAAGAACCTGCAGCAGGAAAAGGGGGTTCACTAAAGCAGAACCCTCCTCCATCTGTGCTTCCAACTGATTTGATCTGGAATTGTTTTTATACCATTTACGAGGACGCCATGCGCAGCATTTGAGGGGTTAAACGGCCAGGAACAGCTGACACTCGCAGAGTATGGAGGGCACTCAGCCCGTGAGCGCCCCCCATACTTCCCTATGACACTTATCACGTACATGTATGTGAGAATGCGTCAGGGGGTTAAAAACCAGGCACCTAAAAATACAGTTTCTGCTATTAGGTCTCAAGATTCGAGTATAGTGACAGAATCGAATAAGATAGTTTCCGTCTTTGTATCTTTTTATAAGGATCTGCATTAGACCAAGTTGAGGGATCAATTACAGGAGAAAAGGGCTTTCTTGGGAAAAATTGCATTGCCTAGACTCTCGGAGGAACAGAGAGCAAGTTTGGATGCTCCATTATTATTGTAGGAAGTGGAGAGGGCCGTGGCTGGATCTGCAGGAGGAAAGTCGCCGGGGTCGGATGAATTACCCTTTGAGATGTATCAGTGCTATAGTGAATAATGTTTGGTGAGGCTCAAAGAGGTACTTGAAGTGGCATTCAAGGTGGGGAAGCTTCCCTTGTCTATGACTGAGGCACTAATCATATTAATCCTCAAAAAAAAAAAGATCCTTTGAATGTAGACTCATATCGTCCTATATCACTGATAAGTACAGATATTAAATTACTTGCTAAAATTCTAGCTTGTCGTCTCTCGACAGTGGTGGCCGATCTGTTTCATGAAGATCAGACTGGGTTTATTAAAGGTAAATCTACTTCCACCAATATTAGACGACTGTTTATGAACATACAGTCAAGGCCAGATAACGATGGCCAAATTTTAATTTCCTATGATGATGTAGCCAAGTCCTTTGATACGCTCGAATGGTCATATTTATGGGAGGTTTCGGGAATGTATGGGTTTTGGTACTTGTTTTATTAACTGGGTTAAATTGTTGTACTCCGAGCCAAGGGCTAGATTGGAAATTAATGGGGAAGTGTTGTAGACCTTTCCGATTGGTAGGGGGACCAGGCAAGGGTGTCCACCATCTCCATTATTATTCGCATTAGGAGTTGAACTTTTGGCAGCTCGAATTAGAGGCGACGCGGAGATTGAGGGATTTAAAGAGGCTCTGTCACCAGATTCTCAAATCCCTATCTCCTATTGCATGTGATCGGCGCTGCAATGTAGATAACAGTAAAAAAAATATTTTTTTTTTAAAACGTTCATTTTTGGCCAAGTTATGAGCTATTTTATATATATGCAAATGAGGTTTGAAATGGACAACTGGGCGTTTTTTTTTTGTTATGTCCAACTGGGCGTGTATTGTGTTTTTAACTGGGTGTGTTTACATGTATGACGCTGACCAATCAGTGACCAGTCAGCATCATACACTCCTCTACATTTATTTACACAGCAGTGATGTGCAGCCACATAAACAGAGATTAACGTTAATCAAGTGTCCTGATAATGAATACACATGAAATCCAGCCTGGACGTCATGTGTATTCAGAATCCTGACACTTCTGACTCTTTTCTTTGAGATTTCTAGCAAGGGAAACGAAATCTCGCGAGATTACAGAGGTAAACGAGATTTTGTTTCCCTTGCTGGAAATCTCACAGAAAAGATTCAGAAGTGTCCTGATAATGAATACACATGATCATCCAGCCTGGACGTCATGTGTATTCAGAATCCTGACACTTCTGACTCTTTTCTTTGAGATTTCCAGCAAGGGAAACAAAATCTCGTTTACCTCCGTAATGTCGCGAGATTTCGTTTCCCTTGCTAGAAATCTCAAAGAAAAGAGTCAGAAGTGTCAGGATTCTGAATACACATGATGCCCAGGCTGGATGATGATGTGTATTCATTATCAGGACACTTGATTAACGTTAATCTCTGTTTATGTGGCTGCACATCGCTGCTGTGTAAATAAATGTAGAGGAGTGTATGATGCTGACTGGTCACTGATTGGTCAGCGTCATACACGTAAACACAGCCAGTTAAAAACACAATACACGCCCAGTTGGACATAATGAAAAAAAAACCGCCCAGTTGTTTATTTCAAACCTCATTTGCATATATATAAAATAGCTCATAACTTGGCCAAAAATGAACGTTTTTAAAAAAACAAAAACTTTACTGTTATCTACATTGCAGTGCCGATCACATGCAATAGGAGATAGAGATTTGAGAATCTGGTGACAGAGCCTCTTTAAAGAGGCTCTGTCACCAGATTTTGCAACCCCTATCTGCTATTGCAGCAGATAGGCGCTGCAATGTAGATTACAGTAACGTTTTTATTTTAAAAAAACGAGCATTTTTGGCCAAGTTATGACCATTTTTGTAGTTATGCAAATGAGGCTTGCAAAAGTCCAAGTGGGTGTGTTTAAAAGTACAAGTCCAAGTGGGTGTGTATTATGTGCGTACATCGGGGCGTTTTTAATACTTTCACTAGCTGGGCGCTCTGATGAGAAGTAACATCCTCTTCTCTTCAGAACGCCCAGCTTGTGACAGTGCAGATCTGTGACGTCACTCACAGGTCCTGCATCGTGACGGCCACATCGGCAGCAGAGGCTACAGTTGATTCTGCAGCAGCATCAGCGTTTGCAGGTAAGATCGACTTACCTGCAAACGCTGATGCTGCTGCAGAATCAACTGTAGCCTCTGGTGCCGATGTGGCCGTCACGATGCAGGACCTGTGAGTGACGTCACAGATCTGCACTGTCACAAGCTGGGCGTTCTGAAGAGAAGAGGATGTTACTTCTCATCAGAGCGCCCAGCTAGTGAAAGTATTAAAAACGCCCCGATGTACGCACATAATACACACCCACTTGGACTTGTACTTTTAAACACACCCACTTGGACTTTTGCAAGCCTCATTTGCATAACTACAAAAATGGTCATAACTTGGCCAAAAATGCTCGTTTTTTTAAAATAAAAACGTTACTGTAATCTACATTGCAGCGCCTATCTGCTGCAATAGCAGATAGGGGTTGCAAAATCTGGTGACAGAGCCTCTTTAAGTATCTAGATAGGGAGGAAAAGGTGGCTCTATATGCGGATGCTATTCTACACTTTTTGGGGTCCCACCTGTTGAACGGGAAGGTACTTAATACATTAAAGGAGTTTGGGGAAGCCTCAGGGTTGCAAATTAGCTGGGGGAAATCGATGATATTGCCCTTGGATCCGGTGTTTACACCCCTTTATAATGGGATACAGATAGTGAACAAACCCTTGTCGTGGAAATCAATGGCTCAAATTATATTAGACTGAAATTTAGACGAGTCCAACAGACTCTCAGGCCAGGCACCATTATTCAGCATCCTAATCAGGATATTTCATACCGATATAACTCGAGAGAGGAGAAGAAAACACATAGACGCTGCTGATATGCTCAAAATACTCCTCTGAAAGTTTATTTCCAAACTCAAACTATAATACTATCATTCAGAAGGGGTGTAGGCTTGAGGTTAACCAATTAGAGACAATGTGACAATATTTGTTATTCAGTAAAAAGCAGACCATAACGTACATCCCAGATACATCATTATAATTCTTCACACATCAGGTTTGCAGATGACCTTATCTCTCTTGGGCAGAATGTTCCCGTAAGATGGGGGAGACCTTCCCACAAGCATATTTGCCACCCTCCCTTCTCACTACCTGTTCCTTCTCTGCAAGCTTCGTATGGGAGCCAAGGTCAAAGATAAAACATATACGAAATCAACATTACTTGTGTTAAAGGAACAATGACTTTCCTATTCACTACAAAAGAACCAAGATGGGAACTCCAGACAAGATGGCTGCTGCACGAAACGAAATCATTTAAACATTATTATAATCACTTTCACATAATACATATCTTAGTAATTCGGCATCCTGCTTGATAATTCATAATGTAATTTCATACAGAGAATATAAGCAAATAAACCATCCTTCACACCCTTTAAGTATCTAGGCATAGATCTTACTAGGGATTTGCTTGGATATAGCAGATACAATATTAAACCACTTATACATGAAATGAGAACTAAGATAAAGATATGGTGCAACCTGGGATTGAATATAGCGGGGAGAGTATCCCTTATTAAAATTGTATTGATTCCCTCTATTTCGTATGTTATGACTAATTGTCCAATTTGGTTTCCGGAAAAATATTAAGAACCGTAGAAAGGCTATTTAGGTACTTAGTGTGGAGAGGAAGGCAGCCAAGAATAAAATTGAGTCATCTACAGAGGCCAGTCGATGAGGGGGGGGGGACTATCCCTGTGGTTAAATTTCTTTATATTGCAGCCCAAGTAAAAATGATATGTGAGAGAAGGGCAAATATAGTTTATATAGAGCTTATAAGAAGGAAGCTTCCATTCTTCACGAGGTATGGTGCTATTGAGTTACTGAAAACAGGAATTGTGGCTGACTTAGAGCAGGCTGAGTTCCCTACAGCGGTAATGGCTCAAAAAGTATGGAAGGTTCTAAAGGATGAAGTAGGTAATAATGGGTTATGGAATAATGCCCCAATATGGGGGAATAAACTATTGGGTAATGAGTTTTTTTATTTACAATATTCATTTTGGGTAAATAAAGATATCTATAGATTATCACAACTGTATAGGGGAAATAATATTTCTACATATCAAGAACTGAGTATGGAATATGGGTTGTCCCCAAAAAGTTAGTTTTTTTCGATATTTGCAGATTAGAACAGCTCTCTGGTCCAGTAACTGTAAGGTCTTAATGCAGTCTCTGCCCATAGTCGACTGTATTGCCAAAACGATGAATGATGATCAAATGAAGTAGGCAGGAATTGCCAATGGAAGAAAGAACTAGGGGTAAATTGTATTTTTTTTTCTATTTTGTTTGTAAAAACCTCAATAAAAGTTGTTTTGAAAAAAAATTACCCCTTATGCTACCTATCAGTGATATCTCAGTTGTAAGTCCAAAAGTCAGACCGTGTAAGTACTGTGCATGTCTTTATTGCTAGTCTTGGAAACGTTATATATTAGTCAAAATACACCAAGATACATGTCCTACCACTTGGACATGCTCCTTGGTACAATTCGACCAATATAGGATGTTCCGAAGCCTAGCAATAAAGACATGCACAGTACTTACATTGTGATAAATACAGGATGTTCCTATGCCTATCAATAAATAAATACATGTGTAGTACTTACACTAACTGAGGACTAAGACTTGAGCACTGATTTGATCAGCTTGTTCTGTTCAGTAACTGTCAAGCCATGCGCAGTAGTCCTCTTTGGCAACTTGTAATTATGGACTATAGTGGACATGAGCCAGGAAATGCAAGTACGCAAGTGTCGAAGACTAAACAGAGACATTTTTCATGCCATTTGCCTCTGAACCATTGAGGACATCGATTGCTGGCAAAATATGTCAGGGAGGTATCTTCCGGGATTTTAAAATGTCAGAGTCTATGTTCTACTTCAACACTATGCGGTCAGCAGCTTTCCAGTGTAATAATGAGTGTCTAGCAAAGAATAAATGGCTACACGGCCAATAGATTGAGATAGACTACATAGGAAATAAAAACACATCTAATGCAACACAATAGCGCATTGAGTTCACAATTGATGAACCAATGCCAATTTGATATTAATAGTCCAGTGAATCACTCTAGGTTCCTTCAGGCTTGCAGCTACCATAGGCAATAGTTTGCCCTGTCAGACATTGATACAGTGTTGCATATACATATCATATTGCAACATTGTAGCAGTTGTAGGTAATATGCAGCCTCGGTAGAAATTACATTGAGACAGAGATCCTGTGCTTGTGCCAATTTATTCCTTTGCAATTATAAAAAAAAGTGTGATTCACACAAGTTTTTATTATTATTATTATTATTATTATTATTATTATTTTCATGACCTATTAAAAGTTATGTTTTTAGCAATCACTGATAGGTAGCATAAGAAGTCATTTGTCCTTAGGGACATTCTTTGTTGTGTATAGCATTCGCTCCCTATGTGCATCAATGACCGTTGTGTGCCCATAACCCTGATGCCGTTTTCACCATTTATTTCTGGTGTATTTTAAGTTATTTTGAAAAGCCAAAGGAGAAAAATACCAGAAAAAAAACACCATACCTAGAGCATGCTACCTTTTGATAAAACAGTACTGAAAAGAAAAAGCTACAAAAAGGTTGCAAACCAAAATGCTATGCCTGTAGACATTTTCATATTTCACTATAGACTTTAAACTAACATCTGGTCGCAGTGTTGTAGCCCCAATTTTTTTTTTTTTAAAACTGCCTTAAATGTTTACGAATTCTGTGTGCCTTAATGGGTTTTTGTCGGTTTATTTTAGGATATTAAATAGCTTTAAGTCAGTGCACATCTTAAACTTAGGAGACTTCCTCATAGGAAGTGTTAATACAAATACTGCCATTTCTGAGACCGGCATGGTGCTTTACCTAACGATCAAAAGGTCGGCTAATGTATGTAGCAGGTCTTTCTACAGTTCTGTCCAGCCGCTGTGGATGGCATCATTCAAATTACCGTGTCAGGACTAGAGATTCTTGAGAGCGCATCCGAAGACTGAGAGAGGTGACTCCAACTAGAAGCTGTGCTTAGATTGCCAGGAGGCAGAAACTTTGAGGCAGCATCAGACACACGGTGCAGAAATTTTGCTTCCAATGCAAGAAAACCCATTTGGAACAATATAACATTTACGGACACTATAATGATGAGTCCAAGCAATTTTTACTTCCCCGGGCTAAATCAATGTATAGCTACAGGTATGGTGCCCATAAATATGGCAATGATGGTATGGTCCGCAGTGTTTATCCCTCTTTTAAATGCATACTGCTTGAGCAAAGATTTTATGAGTATGACGCTTTTAAAGGAACTTTGTACCAGTTTGGCTGGTACAATCTTATTTACTCTCTCTATATATATATAAATGAATGTCTGTTGCATGTTCTTTATGCACGGCCAAACGACTAGACCAATCTTCACCAAATTTGGCCCATAAGTAAATTATGCACTTTCGAAAGATTTACACAGGGTGAAAGCTCTCTAGGACCTACCCTTCTCGACATATTCACAAAAGATTGCAATACAAAAGCAAATATGGCACCACTGACTTCCACATCAAGAGTCCTCCTCCATATCACATCAGATGACCCGTATTAGCCAATAGAAGCTCGCAGGTTCTTCATTCTTAGCCTCACTGACATACACACAGGTTCCCCATAACACCCAAGTCATTTTTGTTTTACACCGGGTTTCCATAACAATCCAGCAATCTTTCTTTACTCGCCGTGGACGGATTGTACCTATACTACACTGTACCTATACTGGATATCAGTGTTCTCATAAACTGAACCCCTTTCAGATCAGTCATGCCTCCAAAAAGGAATCCTGCACTTGGACAAAACACTCCTGCAGCAAAGCACATGGCTGTTCCCCGAGCTGCTGAAATCTCTCAACAGACCCAAGCCCGTCTCCAGGCTGACAAGATACGTCACAGCCAACAGCGAGCTGCTGAAACTCCCCAGCAGACTGAGGTACGACTGCAGCCTCAGTGAGACAGATGAGCGGCTTCATATCAGTAGGAAGCAAAGTGTTTAACCACACACAAGAACACAAGGACGTCAGACGCCAGGAACAGGCGCCTAAACTTGAGCCTAAACACTACGGATGATTGATCCCTTGCCCCTAAAGAATGCACTTTTTTTTTAAAAAGGCTCTCTTTCAAAACAATGAGACAGTCATAATCACCTTTTTCAGAACCCTTGGACTCTAGGAAAGCTGGTTCTGGCCCATCTCCATCGTTTACCGTGAGGAAACGCGCTGGGAGGATTTTTTAATAATATAAGGAGATGTGCCCCGATCCCCTTGCACTGACAAAAGTGGATGATATCCAGCATCTGAATGGGTAGGGGGGGGCATTGACCCCTTAATTAAATTTTCACATTTATCATCTATACAAAAATACATAAAATGGGATATCTGTGAGCTCTCTTTGAAAAGGCATTAGTATATGTAAATAACGCTTTTGGGTGAATATTTTGCTGTCTGACTTGCTGAAAATTCTCAGAAAACAATGTTTGAACACGTCATACAAGATGCAACGTGACTTCCTGAAAAATTATGTTTAAATACACGTCATATGACTCCACTATGTTTGTACAATTTATGTGTGCTAGTAATTTCCTATCCGAAATTGTAAAAAATTTTTTGTAAAAGATATATTTTATGTATAAACTCCAGATCTATCTCTTTTTTTCTCAATTAATTTATTACAGAGGATTGTCAAAGATTAAGTATAGGTGGTGGACTTCAAACTACACCATCAGTGTGTATAACCACACAAACAAACAACAAACTCTGCTGGTATATTGTAAAAATGAACTGTATATTGCCTTAGGAAAATCTACGATTGCATGCACCATTAAGTATTAAGACATCATCTTATCTTGACTTCATCTCTATTGCTTCAGAGATTAGAATATTGTAACTGCCCTAGAAAGGGAAAAAAAAGTCAGTAGCTGGAGCTTCTTATTCCTGGCAACACAACATAGGCTAGTAGCATTTCAACTCATGTTCACCCCTTGGCGTTTTTTGTTGCATTTCAACCTTAAATTAAAATAAATTTTTGGGGGTTTGTACCAACTGATTTACACGTTGCCTACTACTTTGAAGGTGCAAACTATTTTTTACTGTGACACAAACAATAATTAAACAAAAAGAAGAGAACTTTAATTTGCATTATTTCTAAGTATTCACCGCCTGAAAGTCAATACTTTGTGGAGCCCCATTTTGCTGCAATTACAGAGGTAAGTCTCTTGGGGTACGTCTCTATTGGCTTGGCACTGGGATTGTTGCCCATTCTTACAGGCATATCTCTTCCAAAACCTTCAAGTTAGAAGTATTGCATTGGTGTACAGCAGTTTTCAAGTCATGCCACAGATTCTTAATTGGATTGAGGTCTGGACTTTGAATTGGCCATTTGAAGACATATGCACTCCTACATTTAAAAAAAATGTTGTGTTGTATTTTTTTTTCAACAAGGTTTTATTTTTCCTTACACATTAACAATTTGGACTTTATTTTTCAGGTCAATCACATAAAATCAAATTTAAAATCCATTTTAAATTCCAGGTTGTAATACAACAAAACAAGTAAAACATCAAGGAGGGGGGGGGGGGATAATATCGCAAGGCACCTTACCATCAATATCAAAGGTCACAGTACAGTTTCCTCTTACATGAGAGATCAGGCAGACAAGCCGTATTGTGAGACTTCTCAAAGCTGGAAGGAGGGAGAGCATCAACAATTATTTGTACCCTGAGCCAGATGTGAGAGAGTAAAGGCAGTGGCAAAATAAGTATTGAGGGTTATTTACACTTTGAAGGTAAAAAAAAACCACGACAACACAGAAGTGTAGGTTTTTAAATGACTCATTTGCTTTGCTTTCTGAGTATTTTCCTATTTTTTACTTTTGTTATGCATATTATTTTTTTAAAAAGAGGTTTATGTTCTGGAAAACTCCTGTCTGTTCCCCTGTCGTACAATGTGAATTGCAATGTAAAAAAAAAATGCCTAAAAGGGGTTGTGCCAGAATCAACAATTATCACCTATCCTGTGGAGGGGAGCATACAGGAAAAATCCTGTGATAAAAATTGCTATAGGTTATTTACAACATGTGCCACTAAGACTTCCTCAGACTTCAATTGCCCACACTGTTTTCCATATGATCAAAGAGATTATGTGTAGTCACATGCTGACTTTCATACCTTCAACTAGCCAATGAACAAAACATATTCGGTTTTGCCCTTAAGGAGGATCTGTCAAATATTTAAGTTGCCTTGTCTGAGGGCAGCATAAAGAAGTGACAAGCATTCTGATTTCAGCGTGCAGTCACTTATCAGATAATGTGCCATAGTCCATGAGTATTTATTAGTTATACTTGTGGCATGCGTTCGGCACAGCATGCTTGAGTTCAAGAATATTCGTATATTCACGCTCCCCCGTGAACTCCAGCCACTGATTGACACTTCTCTCCCTATCACTGTGCATAGGGGCAACGGTGTCAATCAGAGGCTGGAGGGCGGGGGTTGTTTGAATATATGTATATACCTAGACTAGATGCGTGCCGAAAAAACAACTACTAAATACTTCTAAACTACAGCACATTAACTAATAGTTGACAACACGCAAAAATCAGACAGGGCGGCAAGAAAATATGACAGATTAGATTTTAGCAAAAAGCTTCTGTATTTTTCTTAGTGTCCCTTTAACGGTAGGATGGATTATAGATCTATTTGGCTCCGAAACACCATTTATTAAACATCTTTTCACTTTACATTACTATTGCTCTCCATCTTTACCAGTGGATCACTAAACACCCATACAATTAATATACATTGAACCACATAATAATTTCAGTCTTTCTGCTGCAATAGCTTTTCATATGAAGTTAGGTATTAATATGGTTTGCCTAAAGAGGTTCCTTTCTATTCTAACATGCGGTTACATGGAGAGCTCACACATAATATATAATCTATAAAATATATTCTTACAGATGCCAATATGACTATATCCGTAGACTCTTAGCTTGCTCCTTTCTCACACACAATCCAAAGTAGACACTAGCATTGGTACAATTTGTAACATCTCATATATTACAAAGTATGAAAACTCCATTTGCTCACAGAAGGTTATCCTACATATACCTGGACATGTATGTAGCTTCTACTTTAGTTGTCCATGTTTCTTCTACTTTAGTTGTCCATGTGTCTACAGAATTAAATTGAAGAATATAAGATGGTTATTTGTAATTATTTTAAAAGAATCCATATTTGACTCATTGACCAACCATTGACTTGTTAGTCAGGGGAACTGCATTGTCCGTTCTACAAGAATTGCTCACCGCTACCATTCGATTCCTGTCAGTTTGGTTGGCGGAAGATTGTACTTAACGTCAGTCTTTTCTTAATCTTCAAGTTTTCAGAGAAGAAAGGCATTACATTTTGGTTTAGTGATTTCTAATCTTTAGTAAATATACAATGCAAGGGTATCAACTGTGATATTTCATAAAACACAACATGAATTACAAGGCAATTATTTAAGGGTTTTGCCTAACTTCAATATTTATGACATATTCACAGGACATGGCATAAGTATCTGTAAGATGTGAGTAACACCTCGGGTCCTATTACGAGAACGACGGTCTTTAGACCACATCCAAGCGGAGAATGAATGAAGAGGTGGCCGCTTGCTCGGCTGCTTCCATAACTCCCACTGAAGTGCATGGTTCAAGCATGGCCACCCCAATATTCAACAGTAGACTCGGTCATGAAAAAAGCAGAATAGTTAGAATACAGAGATTAATACGTACTAGCAGAATACGTGGAACTCGTATCTTACAGATATTTATGCCATGTCCTGTGAATCTCACAATTGTCAAAGTTCACTGAAACTCAATGTGTTAAGTATAAAGATAGTGTCCCTGTATCTATAAGTCCCTGGCTCTTCTATAAGGATTAACAGGTTAGAAAAGACTTGAATTTCAAAGTAATTCAGTAATATATTTGAATGCTGCTGTATATTCTTCAGGTTTTCTTTTGTTTTTTTTTAAGGATTGTAAAATATAAAGTGGCATCATCAGTCTGTTCAGGGAAAAGTAGAAGAGATTTAGGAAGACGTGCATTTCATCTTCAACTAGTTGCACTCGGAGCATAACTAATATAATTCCCGTTAGATAGCACAGATTGCAGAAAAGAACTCGAATACATTCACATCTTTCAATGAACGACTAACACATCTAGAATTTTTTCTTCAGATGGTAAACAGGTCTCATTAGTATTAATGACAAGTAACTGCTGATCAGATTAGAGAGAACTTCTCTCTTTCTGTTGGAAATACCCAGGGAATCCTTCTGCATATATTGTAAGTGCAGCCAACACTTAGCAAAACCCTCTCTTATTTTACAGCTCCAATATGCATCCCCACAGTAAAGCATGTTTGAATTCAAATTAAATGTGGAATATTCCGTCTGCTTCTTCTCTGTACACGCAGAACATGCCTTTTCTATTACTGAGGTGAAATTTGCCAGAATTGAGAGTTTCCTATGACAGACACAATATATTAAACAATCCCTTACCATCTTCACATCCTATTGAAATGTTGATCTATGTCTTCAATATTGTATTGTATTTATAATCAGAAAATATTTCAAGGGACAATTCCACATTCCAAAAAGAGTTCATACCCCAGGAGCATTATATTATCTTCCACTTTCAAAACATTATTGTACCACTCACTTATATGATTCTAGTCATAGTGATAAGGTTTTGAAGTGGATAAGAATGAATATGGTTGGTGAAGTTGTCTCTTAATGGAAAACAAAATCAATAAATTCCTTAGATTTGTAGGCTTCTTACAGGCTATCTAAGGGATCCATTAGTACAGGCAGATTACGGCTCTAAGAGTAGCAAGATAAATACGAGTAGAAAGGGATGTCTTCCCTGTCTGGAATGTTGCAATTGCAATAGCATGATAAGCGGCAATACTTTTCTGCACCCTTGAACGGGTAAAATATACAACATAAAACAATTCTTTACATGGCAATGCAACTATTTTGTATATGATGCCCATGTGGATTTTTGAACTTTGGGGAGACAACTCAAGAGTGTCGGGCACGATTAAATCAACATAAGTATACAATTAAGAGTCAAAAAAAATGAATAACCAATTCCTAACCATTTCATGGAACATAGACACAATGTTTCTCAGTTGCGTTTTAAAATGATAGATGGAGTGTTTCCATAATGAGAGGGGGAGAAAGAGAAAAGGCTTTGAAGAAACTGTAGTTAAAGTGGATCTATGAATTAGATACTTTTGAACCAAAAGGACTCAACAGAGAGTTTAGGATGACTGGTATCTGTTAACGGTGTTTCCCGTGCATGATCCTAGCGACATGATCACAGATGGATTAATACTAAGATAAGGTGCCCAACAAATTTGTGTGAATTTAACATATTTTTCAATCTTTTATAGATATGTTTGCACTAAGGGGAACCATGAAAAGTACAGTGGAAAATGACAACACATGAATTTGCATGTATTACAGTATTTATCTAAATATGACCGGGTTGGTCTAGATTAAAAGTGGGGTTTGTCTTACTAATGGTGTGGTCTTGACTCTATGCTTGGGTAATGGTAAAGAGTGACACTTTCCTGACACCTGGCCACATAATTTATGGGATCGGGTTGGACGGAACGAATAGTTACACAATTGCATAGGTTGAAAAAAGACACAGGTCCAACAAGTCCAACCTTTTTCAATAAATTACACGTCATTCATTGCTTGATTAATTATAATCCTGAATGCCATTCATCAGTAAAAAATCATCTAGCCTATTTTTAAATGCTGACATAGTATCTGCCATTACTACCTCTTGGGGTAGGGCATTCCATAGTTTGACTACTCTAGCTGTAAAGAACTCTTTCATATATTGATGTCTGAAACGTCTTTCTTCCACACACAATGAATGTCCCCTGGTCCTTTGTAGAGTCCTTGGAAAGAACAGATTATGTGAAAGTTCTATGTATTGACCACACATATATTTATATACATGTTAATAAGATCACCTCTGAGGAGTCTTTTTTCCAAGCGGAACAAGCTAAATTTTTCTAGCCTTTCACTGTAAGGGACACCTCCCATCCCATTTAATAATTTTGTTGCCCGCCTTTGAACCCTCTCCAGGTCTCCTATATCCTTATTACAATGTGGAGCTCAAAACTGAATTCCATATTCAAGATGTGGCATTACAAGAGATTTATCAAGGGGTAATATTACATTTGAATCACAGGTTTTTATCTCTCTTTTTATACACCCTAAAATCACTTTTGCAGCTGCTGCCTGACATTGAGTGCTGCTGCTTAGCTTATTTGTAACCAGAATACCCAGGTCCTTCTCTTGCCCAGCTTTATTCCATTTAATGTATATGAATTAATACTATTATTGCATCCTAGGTGCATTACTTTACATTTATCGAAATTACATTTCATCTGCCATTTTTTTGCTTATGCTGCCACCTTATCTAGGTCTTTCTATAATATCTTATAGTCAAGCTGAGTTTTAAGTATCCTAAGAAGTATTTGTATCGTCAGCAAAAACTGACACCTTGCTATCAATCCCATCAACAAGGTCAATAATAAAAAGATTAAAAATAATTGGGCCTAACACCGATTCTTGTGGTACCCCGCTGCTGATTTCAGCTCATTTTGAGTAAGTACCATTTATAACGACTCTTTGTTATCTGTCCCTTAACCAATTCTTTACCCATGTGCATACATGGTTCCCCAGTCCCTTGTGTCTGTAGCTTCAGAACAAAACTTTTGTGTGGAACAGTATCAAATTATTTAGCAAAATCCAAATATATAACATCAGCCGCGTGACCAATATCCAGATTTGCACTTACCTCCTCATAGAAGCTGAGCATGTTATTTAGGCACGACCTGCTTTTCATGAATCCATGCTGGTTATCAGTTATTAGACTATTCTCTGCTATATACTGTTGCAGTTCATCCCTTGGAATATCGTCAAATATTTTACATACCACAGATGACAAACTTACTGGACGGTAGTTACTTGGTTCCACCTTCTTACCCTTCTTAAATATTGGTACAACATCAGCCGTCTTCCAATCCAGTTGCACCGATCCTGTTACAAGAGAGTCTAGGAAGATGAGATACAATGGTCTGTCCATTACTGAGCTCAATTCCCTTAATACTCGTGGATGTATGCCGTCTGGGCCAGAGGCTTTATTAATATTTAATTTGCTCAGACGCAGCTGTACTTCCTCCTGTGTTAAGCAGGTTATATTGGGTGGGGAACCTTCATTACTGTCCCCTGAATATCTGGCACTGAGAGCTTATTAGTGAACACAGAGGAAAAGTCTCTGTTTAATATCTCAACTCTCCCTTTGTCCTCTACCATTATATTCCCATGGTCATCATTAAAGGGAGCGTGTCACAATTTTTTTTTTTATATATAATCTTGCTTTTAGTTTGACATTAAAATACATTTTATTTATTTGTGTTTTTGTGTTGTAGTTTTTACTTTTTTATTACTTTTACTTCTCTATCGGGGCTGCCATTTTTTTTCATCTCTGTATGTGTCGATTAACGACACATACAGAGATGGAATACGACACATACATCCCCATAGAGAATGCGAACGGGAGCCGTTCCATTCACTATAGCGTACGCCGTCTTTGTGGGAACGGCGCATGCGCCGCTCCCACACAGACCAAAAGGAAGGTATTTGGTAGAGCGACATCCGGAGCCATTTTCATGTGGAATGGAAGCCGCGGCCGGACAGTAAGATGACGACTTCCGGTCGCGGCTTCCGGCCACATGTTCAAGGCAGCGAAGATGCAAGATATAGGAGCGGAGGCGGCAGGAGCAGGTAAGTTATGTTTGTGTATGTGATGTGTGTGTATGTTCATGTTATACTGTCTGATTACCACTGTATCTAATCCTCCTACACTGTGCATTCGCTCAGAAAATGGCGGCACACAGTGTAGGAGGTTTGAAGATTCAACCACCTCCTTCTCCTGGCACTAGCCAGGATAAGGGAGAGGGGATTGTGTGAGGACACTAGAGCGATTGTGTCTACTCCAAATTTGCAGCATAAAGTAATGAGGTTGCTTTACCACATTGCCAATGCTGCAATTTTGGAAATTGCTCCCTCTAGTGACCAGCACATGGAAATGTTATAAATTAGAATCTAATTTATAATATTTCCTGACTTGTGAAAACATTAAAAAAATTAAAACAATGTGTAATCACTTATATACTAACTGTTTAACTGAAGAAATAAAAACAAATTCTAGCGACACATTCCCTTTAAGAGGGACAATATTATCAGATTTTTTATTTTTGGCATTAATATATATATTTTTTTAAATTCTGATTCATTTTAATGTCGTTAGTGATTTGTTTTTCTGTAGATAACTTTGCTAACTTGATTTCATTTTTACATTTCCTATTGAGATCTTTGTAGGTTTGGAATGCTATTGCTGACCCCTGAGTCTTCAATGTTTTGAATGCTTTTTGTTTTTTGTCTAATTATATTCAGTACTTCCCTATTCATCCATATTGGTCTCCTTTTATTTCTAGACATTTTGTTACCAGTGGGTATAAACTTACTACACAATTCTTGTAATATATATTAAAAACTCCCCATTTAGCTTCAATATTCCTATTTAACATTGCATGATCCCAGTCAACACAATTATGTTCCCTCAGTTGATTGAATTTTGCTCTCCTAATATTCCAGGTTTTAGTAGCTCCCCTTCCTACTATTTTATTGCATATTATACAAAAACGTACTATATTGTGGTCACTATTGCCTAAGTACTCCAGGATCTCAACATCTGATATCATGACCATTTGTCACCTGGTACAATTCTTTGTACTAATATAGGATGAAGTGCATTGGCTGTTATCATAACTTTTTTATGGCTAATGGGTCTACACATGGTATATTGGACCACGTATACATGGAAAAAATTATACCAGCATTAAAAGACTATGCCTGATAACGTTAGTGCAATTCCACTACAATTAAATGCAGTTTGTGTCCTTTTTTTCCCCAATGAGTGAAAAATCTCTTTAGGCATAACCTCACTACAGCACAGATATTATTACACTATATATTTTCAAGTGTTGCGTACTGCAGATGTAACAGAGCTCCATTATAGAAAAATGTATAGAGAGATTTATAGGAGATATATATATAAATTTGTCCATACAATATTGCAGCCAATTATCTATATAAAAAGAGTGGATGTTATACATTAAAATACTATTTTGACCCCTTGTGAGGTAATAAATGAGGCAATTATGAATGGCGCAAATACAGTAAATCCTGACAATGATACCGAAGCACACGCCAATGCATTGGTTTGTACCCAAATAATCTAAATGGGGTTGCTAGTGCAATAGAATGCTTAACTGGATGCCTGTGTTTAGTAAACTACGCTCTAGCGTCGGAGATTGCTAAAGCAACCGAGCATGTGCAATAGATGCCTAGCTTCGGGTATGGTAACTATAAACATCCCGCTACACGTAGTAGATGGATCTCTACACTGTGAAGAGCAGGGTAACTAGGGACGCTTCCTTTTGGTAATCGCTTTCTTCCGGAAATGCGCCTCTCATAATAATAGATGCAGAGTGATCGGTATGTGTTGCCTTGATTTTCCAAAGGGGTATTCTTGGTGATATGTTTAATTATGGGTTATATATATGTTAAACTGGTACTATTGATGTACTTATGTATTTTTAAATCTTATTGTTAAAGAAGTTTTAGACACTTCTGTATGTTAATTAACTCACAGGATGTGATGTTATATGATATCTGCTATACACCGCATTCCAAATTATTATGCAAATGTTAACATAGGACCCCTTCTTTGATATCACCTTCACAATTCTTGCATCCATTGAATTTGTGAGTATTTGGACAGTTTCTGCTTGAATATCTTTGCAGAATGTCAGAATAGCCTCCCAGAGCTTTTGTTTTGATGTGAACTGCCTCCCACCCTCATAGATATTTTGCTTGAGGATGCTCCAAAGGTTCTCAATAGGGTTGAGGTCAGGGGAACATGGGGGCCACACCATGAGTTTCTCTCCTTTTATGTCCATTGCAGCCAATGACACAGAGGTATTCTTTGCAGCATGAGATGGTGCATTGTCATGCATGAAGATAATTTTGCTACGGAAGGCACGGTTCTTCTTTTTTTACCATGGAAGAAAGTGGTCAGTCATAAACTCTACATACTTTGCATAGGTCATTTTCACACCGTCAGGGACCCTAAAGGGGCCTACCAGCTCTCTGCCCATAATTCCTGCCCAAAACATGACTCCGCCACCTCCTTGCTGACATCGCAGCCTTGTTGGGACATGGTGGCCATTCACCAACCATCCACTACTCCTTCCATCTGGACCATCCAGGGTTGCCCGGCACTCATCAGTAAACAACACGGTTTGAAAATTAGTCTTCATGTATTTCTGAGCCCACTGCAACCGTTTCTGCTTGTGAGCATTGTTTAGGGGTGGCCGAATAATAGCTTTATGCTCACTTGCAAACCTCTGGAGGATCCTACACCTTGAGGTTCTCGGGACTCCAGAGGCACCAGCGGCTTCAAATACCTGTTTGCTGCTTTGCAATGGCATTTTAGCAGCTGCTCTCCTAATCCTATTAATTTGTCTGGCAGAAACCTTCCTCATTATGCCTTTATCTGAACGAACCCGTCCGTGCTCTGAATCAGCCACAAATCTTTTCACAGTACGATGATCACGTTAAAGTTTTCTTGAAATATCCAATGTTTTCATACCTTGTCCAAGGTATTGCACTATTTCACACTTTTCGGCAGCAGAGAGATCCTTTTTCTTTCCTATATTGCTTGAAACCTGTTGCCTGCTTAATAATGTGGAACGTCCTTCTTAAGTAGTTTTCCTTTGATTGGGCACACCTGGCAAACTAATTATCACAGGTGTCTGAGATTGATTACAATGATCCAAAGAGCCCTAAGACACAATACCATCCATGAGTTTAATTGAAAAACTAATAATTAAATGTTTATGACACTTAAATCAATGTGCATAATAATTAGGAACACGGTGTGTGTATATATATATATATATATATATATATATATATATATATTGCGCATTTGGTCATTGTATTTATGCTTGCGAAAGACCCTATTTGGGTTGAAATGTTGCAAGGTCATGTTTGGTGAATAAGATCATATCTTTTCCAATTGGAGTGCTGCAGTCGTTCTCTCTCATTATGGATGTGTAAGTCCCTCTGAACCTGGAATCATCTTTCTGCGTGCACCACCCTTCCCTTTGGGGACTTTTTATATGCTGGTAGTGCTGCTGAATATCTACAATTTGGAACTTAGACCCCCCCCCCCCCCCCTCTGTGACATCCATATTCCTGGTAATACAAACCCTTTTAGGCAATAAAAATGAGCACAAGTAATAATAAGCCAACTTTAGCAATGCTAGAAAAGAAATTTACAACTGCGTTAAAGGTGCTGGAGATGAACCACACTACTGATTATACATTTAACTTTAAAAATCTGCACCTATCATACTTGAAGGAGCCATCAAGTCCAGTGCACAGCCAACTACTACAATGTTAGATGACATCATTGCGGGTTCCTTACTAGGGATTACAGCTTTTAACTGGCCTATCAACAAGCATTACTTTGATCATGTATTATACTGAGCCGCTAGAGATGATAGAATCAGTTTGTCAGGTTGGAGATTCTCAGGAAATAAGAGTGATTCACATTTTGCACAATCAATGAGAATGATCCGTTTATCTCTAATTGCAACATAATCATGCTGAACAGCAATATACCTAATATATAATACATAAAGTCAAAGTGGTATTGGATTGGGTATGACACTCTTTTTAATTGAACTCAGGCAACAATATGTTTAGGTAGATCATCTAAGCTCCGCCAGAATAATATAACTGAATGGGAAATGTTGCTTCCTGGTTGCTCACAGTGAAAATTACGACTGCCACTACTAAACATGATGTGAAGATGGAGGAGTTCATTCTGTCATAACTATTGGGGTATGTTCACACGACAGCGCAAAAAACGTCTGAAAATACGGAGCTGTTTTCAAGGGAAAACAGCCCCTGATTTTCAGACGCTTTTTGAGCAACTTGCGTTTTTCGCTGCGTTTTTTACGGCAGTTTTTGGAGCTGTTTTCATTGGAGTCTATGAGAAAACGGCTCCAAAAACGTCCCAAGAAGTGTCCTGCACTTCTTTTGACGAGGCTGTAATTTTACGCGCCGTCTTTTGACAGTGACGCGTAAAATGACAGGTCGTCGGCACAGTACATTGTAAAGCCCATTGAAAGCAATGGGCAGATGTTTGCCGACGTATTGGAGCCGTTTTTTCCAGACGTAATTCGAGGCGTAAAACGCCTCCATTACGTCTGAAAATAGGTAGTGTGAACTCAGCCTTGCAGTTTCAGTCACTATGTCAGGCACTCTGAAGCAATGTGCTCAGCAGTTGCTGGACATCCATTACGTGGAATTTTCTTCACATCATCAAAATGTTATAAAATATTTGAAATATTTATAACCATTTCCTTCAATGTAAAAAAAACCTCATTGATTTTACACAAACTAATTTTTACTATTTATGCAGAATATTATTACTTTTCTTACAGAATGTTTTATCTTTTCTTTCACTTCATCTAGATAATTCCTTTACTACTCTACAAGCTTCAGGTCAAGTACGGCCAGTTCTAATTTTATGGAAATGTATTCCACTGGCAGTCTGGTCCAACAATTCTGGGAACATTTGAGAACAAAGATATTAATAAGGTGTTGGTAATTCTCAGATATTTTATAACGTGTTGGTAATTCAATGTAAACGAATGCAGTATGCTAACACATTGTAGATCAGTTCACATTGTATCATGGTTTGTTATTTGACTGATGTTAAACAGTATTTTACATACGGCACGGCACAGGACGGCAGTATGAGCGTATTGCCCATGAAAGGTAAGGGTATGTTCACACGGCTTATTTTCGGATGTTTTTTGGTACGTAAACGGCTGAAAAACAGCCAAAAAATCGGAAGCAGAACGCCTCCAAACATCTGCCCATTGATTTCAATGGGAAATACAGTGTTCTGTTCCGACGGGCCATTTCTTTACGCGGCCGTTTTTGAAAAATGGCGCGTAAAAAGACACCCTGTAAAAAGAAGTGCATGTCACTTCTTCAGCCATTTTGGAGACGTTTTCATTAACTCTATATAAAATCACCTCCAAAAACGGCCGTAAAAAATGCAGCGAAATACGCGAGTTTGCTTAAAAAATGGCAGAAAATCAGGAGCTGTTATCCCTTGAAAGCAGCTCTGTATTTTCAGACGTTTTTTTGCTAAGTGTGTGAACATACCCTTAGTGTGGAGCAGCAATAGCAGTTTTGGGGTTGATTAGGTGGGTCTAGGCTGACTATACAAGTGTCTATAATATTGTTTATGTGCCTTGCTGCATATACAGGGTGGGCCATTTATATGGATACACCTAAATAAAATGGGAATGGTTGGCGATATTAACTTCCTGTTTGTGGCACATTAGTATGTGGGAGGGGGGAAACTTTTCAAGCTGGGTGTTGACCATGGCAGCCATTTTGAAGTCGGACATTTTGTATCCAACTTTAATTTTTTCAATGGGAAGAGGGTCATGTGACACATCAAACTTATCGAGAATTTCACAAGAAAAACAATGGTGTGCTTGGCTTTAACGTTACTTTATTCTTTCATGAGTTATTTACAAGTTTCTGACAACTTATAAAATGTGTTCAAAGTGCTGCCCATTGTGTTGGATTGTCAATGCAACCCTCTTCTCCCACTCTTCACACACTGATAGCAACACCGCAGAAGAAATGCTAGCACAGGCTTCCAGTATCCATAGTTTCAGTTGCTGCACATCTCGTATCTTCACAGCATAGACAATTGCCTTCAGATGACCCCAAAGATAAAAGTCTAAGGGGGTCAGATCGGGAGACCTAGGGGGCCAATCCACTTTCCAGGAAACTCTTCATCTAGGAATGCTTGGACCTGACACCCATAATGTGGTGGAGCACCATCTTGCTGGAAAAACTCAGGGAGCGTGCCAGCTTCAGTGCATAAAGATGGAAACACATCATCATGTAGCAATTTCAGATATCCCGTGGCCTTGAGGTTTCCATCGATGAAGAATGGCCCCACTATAGTGGTCAGAAACTTGTAAATAACTCATGAAAGAATAAAGTAACGTTAAAACCAAGCACACCATTGTTTTTCTTGTGAAATTCTCGATAAGTTTGATGTGTCACATGACCCTCTTCCCATTGAAAAAACTAAAGTTGGATACAAAATGGCCGACTTCAAAATGGCTGCCATGGTCAACACCCAGCTTGAAAAGTTTCCCCCTTCTCATATACTAATGTGCCACAAACAGGAAGTTAATATCACCAACCATTCCCATTTTATTTAGGTGTATCCATATAAATGGCCCACCCTGTAGATTTTCCAGTATGATAACTGGTTTGCATATTTGTACTGTTAAATAAAAATGACCTAAACTAGTTACAAGTGATTGAAAACATTTCTATCAGTCAAAATCAATAGTTTTAATCCCATAAATATGATCATGACAAACATTTACAAATGGAGAAAAAAGATAGGAGGGAACCTCCAGCTCACCTTAGGGCACTGTATGAGTCTAGTGCCCGTTGCGCCAAGGATCCCCGTGTCGGCACACGTCAGTAGAGACACAAAAAACAGTAGGTGTGATCCAGCGCAGGAAAAAATAAATCCAACTTCCAGGTGAGTTAAAACGGAAACTCGTTCCAATTTTATTGGTAAGACATAAAAACGCCAGGAGACTTGGCTCCTGCAGAGGAAAGGTGGATGAAATGGAGAAAAAGTAGGTGTGTGGAGCCTACGCGTTTCAGACGATCTCCTCGTCCTTAATCATGGCTGAAAAATGAGTGATTTGACTGTTGGGGTGAGAACTTATATCCGGTTTAATACAGGTGTATTAAATTGCGGTTCAGGAGACTGGAGGTGGAACGCAAACACATGTCCAGTCTCTCGTCATGTCCTATCCTCCGTCTAACCCGGACGTCTGTGGGTCACAGCGCCAGGACCAGAGATGAAATCGTGGTAAGTATATATGTAGCTCTCTTATATGTTTGTTAATAGCAATCAGCTACGTTCATATTGATCATTTGAAAAGACAGGGGGGTTTCGACATATGTTTAAGGAGAAACGAAATTTATAAGTATATTTGAAACTGGACCGGATATAAGCTCTAGATGACGAGCACCCCATCGGTCAAAAGACGGTTTGGTATGAAAAATGATAGTGTGAATGCACCCTAAGTGCAAAAATTTAAAAGAAATAAAATGTGACTGGCACTGGCGTATATATCTCCATGCATTTAAACTGTTGCTTGGACATCGAAATAGTGTAGTGTACCAAAGCACAACAGATCAAATTTGACAGTTTGCGGTTATTAGTGTACTGCTACCTGTACAATAAGAGTATATGGTCAAAGAACCTATAATACCCTTCTGATACCAGAAGAACAATGGCCATACGTTATGGTTTGGACGAATCTCACAAACATTTCTTACCCCTTGTACTCGTTGATTTAAAAGCGAAAACCTTTTTATTTGTATATAATGCAATTCATAGGTATGCAGGGAAAACTGCCACTCATGAGAATATATTTGTATTGGTATGCTTATCAGATAAAAGGTTCGATCTTCAAGATTGAACTTTGCTTTGCTGTTGATTTGATGTTTATTTTGTTTGTTTATTTTTGGTTTTTTTTGGGTTTTTTTGTAACGGAACAATGTTCATAGTAACAAATTTAAACAAAGCTGGTCAGGACTATAATGTCCCTTCCGTCTTAGGATAGTATTCGCATTTTTATGTCAAACTGTCAAATTTGATCTGTTGTGCTTTGGTACACTACACTATTTCGATGTCCAAGCAACAGTTTAAATGCATGGAGATATATACGCCAGTGCCAGTCACATTTTATTTCTTTTAAATTTTTGCACTTAGGGTGCATTCACACTATCATTTTTCATACCAAACCGTCTTTTGACCGATGGGGTGCTCGTCATCTAGAGCTTATATCCGGTCCAGTTTCAAATATACTTATAAATTTCGTTTCTCCTTAAACATATGTCGAAACCCCCCTGTCTTTTCAAATGATCAATATGAACGTAGCTGATTGCTATTAACAAACATATAAGAGAGCTACATATATACTTACCACGATTTCATCTCTGGTCCTGGCGCTGTGACCCACAGACGTCCGGGTTAGACGGAGGATAGGACATGACGAGAGACTGGACATGTGTTTGCGTTCCACCTCCAGTCTCCTGAACCGCAATTTAATACACCTGTATTAAACCGGATATAAGTTCTCACCCCAACAGTCAAATCACTCATTTTTCAGCCATGATTAAGGACGAGGAGATCGTCTGAAACGCGTAGGCTCCACACACCTACTTTTTCTCCATTTCATCCACCTTTCCTCTGCAGGAGCCAAGTCTCCTGGCGTTTTTATGTCTTACCAATAAAATTGGAACGAGTTTCCGTTTTAACTCACCTGGAAGTTGGATTTATTTTTTCCTGCGCTGGATCACACCTACTGTTTTTTGTGTAAACATTTACAAATGTCTTTTAATGTTGAATCTTGTATTGTAGTGGCTATGCCCAGTCTAAACTTAGAACGGGGAAAGGTGAATATGAGAATAAGATGGACATATACAGTAGTAGGATCCTTGATTTATTTCATGGTGGTCACAGGCTCAACTCTTTACACGCAACAATATGTGCTCAGGATGTTGGTGGAGGCTCAACGTTTGAGCATGTAGCAGGAGCGGCTCTATTGCCTTCTATGGACTCAAATATTAGACATTGGTATGTCAGCAAATATTGCCACTGGTGAGTTTGATCCATGAATAGTGGAAGTAAAAGACCTTCTATGTTATATGTAGATGGTTGTAATCCTGTGATAAGCAAGTTCACTTAGTACTGTGGAGTCTATGGGATTCTTTGGTGAGTTTGTGCAGCAGTACTTTAATACTAAAGTCAGAGAAGTTAGTGTTTTTTTGGTGAAACTTGGATGGGCTTGGGGTGATAAAGAATCTTAATTCATTGAGGCAAGGGAGAACATTGGGTGTATTACTTAGAATACCTATAACGTAACATCTGGTGATGGACAAATAAAGGACGAACAATATTAGATACAGTGAAGTACCGCTTGTTAAAGGAGGTAATGGACAACAATTGGCCATAGGAAAACAACAATAATATGACAATGTTGAGCTGAAGTTTTTTAAATCAAGAAGTGGGAAAAGGTAAAATATAGGAATGAAGAGGATATGCCTGAATTATAATAATGGAATATTAGGTGCATGCTTGAAAACTAAGTTTTCCAAGATCGCAATTGCTTTATCTACGATAAAATCCCGATCCTTTATTGCAAAAACATTACAATTTAATATAAAGGCATACACAAAAACACAACTTAAGTGCTTGAATTTTCCATCTACTGTAGAAAGAATATAGAGTGTATGGAAGAAAATCTTGACTGTATATTGAACAGTCTCGCCAATGGATATTGGCATATCTATAATTTACATGGAATCATTATATTGATCTTTGGACCCAGTCTTGTTCATCAATGTCTGTAGATCATATTCAGGTGACTTATTGCCTCCATGGGGTCTGTTGGCATATGTATAAAAGGCAATCTATAGGGAACATATAGTATTATGAACAAGAAACTCTGCTATGCACAAAAGGAAAATGAGAGAATAGCTAAGCAGATTCAACAAGAACCTATCACTTAATAAGTAGGGTATGTTCACACGCTTAACAAAATACGGCTGAAAATACGGAGTCGTTTTCAAGGGAAAACAGCTCCTGATTTTCAGCCTTTTTTTAAGCAACTAGCATTTTTTTCGGACGTTTTTGGAGCTGTTTTTCTCTTGAGTCAATGAATAACGGCTCAAAAAACACCTCAAGAAGTAATATGCACTTCTTTTTACGGGGCGTCTTTTTACGTGCCGTTATTTGAAAATGAGGCTTAAAATAATGCCCGTCGGAACAGAAAACCGTATTTCCCATTGAAATCAATAGGCAGATGTTTGTAAGCGTTCTGCTTCCGATTCTTCAGCCGTTTTTCGGGACGTTTACGACCCGAAAAACAGCTGAAAATAGCCCGTGTGAACATACCCGTACATTATCTTTACTCAATATGACCGTCAAAGACATAATTTGTAGGTGACACTTCTGATGCCAGCATGCTATATGGAATGCTTCTAGTATATGGAGAAATATTGACTTCTTCAAGGAATAATATAGTAGAAGAAGCAGTAAAATAGCACCGAAATATTTACAAGCTTATCTGCGTACAATAAAGTGATTTATGGGTCTTGTAACTTCCATTTTGTTTTTTATTTTTCTTGTTTTTTGTTTTTTACTAAAGAGTCATTTGCTTCCACTAACATAAAAGAGAGTAATTAAATAACTGCACAGCACACACACATTTAATAGTCATTTATCTAGAGTACTGAATTTAATTGTTTTTCACTCCCAAATTGTTTACATAATAATTTTTCTCCCCTTGTATTTTGATAAACTAATATTAATAAATTATTATGAAATACAGATGTTGGTGCGCTGTCTGTCACTGTTGTAGAGCTGAGTTTGTCATTCACCATAACACCTCTTGATATCTAAATATGTGTATTTTTTCTGTCTCACTGCATGTAAAGTTATTACAGGGCACCCGTGGAATATTTAAATAACAAACTCAACTCTAATACATCTCAGTTTCCAGAGCTTTTTGCATCATTCTTAACTGGCGGTTTCAGTATTGATTTTGGCGGTGAAGGGAAAATTTATCATAGAACTTATTATATAGGGATATGTAGATTTAAGAAATCGTTTTGATGTTAATTAAACATTCATTTGGTTAGTGTAGTGAGATAAGTTTTATTTTTTTATGTGTGTTTTTCCTGTGACGCTAGAAAAAGAAATGACTCAATTATCACAACACAAGATTCCATGGGTTGGCCGAATAGCCACATTTCAAAAGTTACTTCTTCCCAAATTACTCTACCTATTCAGGTCACTGCCTATACAACTTTTGCAATCCTTCTTTCATTTTGCTCATAGACTGTTAAAGTCCTTTATTTGGAGAGCTGGGAAACCACGCATAACTTCTAAGCTCCTTCATGAAGTAAAAAAAATATTGGGCTTAAACTTATATAATTATTATATGTCTACTGAAGTTAATTAGTTGAAAAGTTTGTGGCTTAGTGACCTCTATAAACACTGGGTACATATTGAATATTCCTTAGCTCTAACACATAACCTTACTCATCGCATCATTGAGTTCCTGTCCCGTCACCTTCCCGATCCCATACCTATTATCTATTTCAGTAACTAACTGGGTCAAGTTCCATTCTAGATGAACAACATTGACATTTGCTCTACTGTCTATTGCACCCATGGAAGCGATAGAGGTCTTCCTCCTTGACCTAGATATGATTTATGGAGAGAAAGTGGTCTCACACGGATTTCTTTTCTTATGACTGGCAATTGACTCATACAGTTTGAAGACCTCAACCAGACATATCTCCAGATATAAATATTTACGAATTTGCCATATTCTGCAAACAGACCATCCTCATCTACTTCATGCGCATCCTAATGTTTTTTTTAATTATGGTCACAATCACACAACTTTACTAAGGGCATCTGACCCCTTTATGTTCAGTTGAACACTAAGACTAAATCTACAAAATTCTTACCATTTCTGGCTTAGGAGAAGGAGCTCTGCCAGTCATTTCCTGATTCTGCATTGGCGACAGCATCACACTTTATCGTCAAGACCTTGCTTGTGCCTCTCATTATAAGTCCATTATGACAAACTGTGTTTCAGGGGTATTTTACTCTTCAAAAGCTTAGCCTCAAGCTCCAATGCATTTGTTTGTATAACTTGTAGTAAGAGGGGTACTCTACTCCATGTCTTATGGTCATGTCCACCCCTATTAGATTTCTAGAAATCTATATTTCTATTAGTGTCTCAAATTACAGGAGTGCTATTTTCACCCAGTCCCTCTTTTAGCTTTACTGTTTCTAAATATCGCATCCATCCCACCTCATGATAGAGTGGTGGTGGCCCATATTTTCCTCGCCACTAAACTGGCCATTACAAGACATGCTCTACTGTTCACACACTTGGAGAAATATTAGTGAATGTAAATAGCACGTGCTCTCATAAGAAAATGATAGCGCACAAGAAATACGCTTACCTAAAATTTGAAAAGATGTGGAACACCTGGCTCCAAAATTCAAGGAACTGTTTATTTAATTGAATTTTCATATAACTTCTACTATGTGCAATTATATCTGAGATTATTCTGTTTTCTATGTTTATTATAGGTTTTACTATACTTGTAGTTTATTTTCCTCTCAAAGCAAAAATTAAAAATATTTGTGACAAACAGAAAAGTGCTAATCTTTATATTGGACGTTCAGATATAATAATATATTCTAAAAAATGTACTTTTTTTTATACACTTAAAGAGAACCTTTCACCAGCCCATACATGTGCAGCTGAGTGCACCATGTAACAGGCACTGCTGCACAAACCTTGTGTCACTTTAAACTATGTTTCTAGCCTCCTCCGTTATTTAGATATTGGTGCCGTTATATTTGGCGCCCGATATGTAAATAACCCCCTGAACTGTCAATGGGGCTTTAATTTTATTGTAAATTGCAGGGGTGCTGTGATACTTAGTGCCCTGACACTGTCCAATCAGCTACGGACAGTGTCAGAGCAGCTTGTTCAGGGTGATCTCTCGCGAGATCACATAGTCTTGTCGTCCTTGGCTGCCGAGAGCTGAAGAGAGAAAGAGAACGCGCTCCTGCACGCATGCATGATCTCATTCTCTCTTCAGCTCTCAGCAGACAAGGACGACAATACTGTTTGATCTCGCGAGAGAGATCACACAGCACAAGCCGCTCTGATACTGTGCATAGCTGATTGGAGAGTGTCAGAGCGCTAAGTATCATGCCCCCTGCCATTTACAATACAAGAAACGCCCCATTGACAGTTAGGAGGTTATTTACATATCGGGCGCCAAATATAACAGCACCGATATCTAAATAACGGAGGAGGCTAGAAACATAGTTTAAAGGGACACAAGGTTTGTGTAGCAGTGCCTGTTACATGGTGCACTCAGCTGCACATGTATGGGCTGGTGAAAGGTTCTCTTTCATCATGTAGTTTATCATACAACGCACATACATGGGTACATGCTATGAATCTTTTTTTTTATAGCTGACAAGTATATTCTTTGCGGGCTGTGACCTTAATATGGACACTTAAATGTGGCTGAAGAATGACCATGTGAAACTAGTCCAAACCTGCCAAAATTCCACATTACATGCTCGCCGAAGCGCAAAACATTTGATAGACAAATGGCAAATAGCAGCTAACAGGAATTGTATGTTTTAACAAAGAACTTAATTTAAATATAAAATAGGACAGTTATATCTCTCTCCCCCAATTTATATCAAGGTTTTTTAAGAAATAAATTTACTTTCATACTTAACTTTCAACTCTAGGTGATTTGGAAAGTTGCGCTTCCTTTCAGTGAACCATTATGCCAAAGTGGTAATTACTTTGTGATATTCTCATCTTTATATGAGTCCTGTATGGAAACAAATGGCAGAGCACACAGAGCAGAAGGTGAAAGAGTTAGGCAGCCTGTGTTACTCATCTTTAAACAGATGCAATCAGCTCAATCCCTCCCGTACCTGGCATTTAATTAGCTCTGAATATCGTCTGAATTAATGCATGAAGTAAACGGAGGAACCATTTGGAGTAATTTATGTAAATTGCACTCGAAGATTTGTCAAGTTTGGGTGAGTGCAGAGCATCAGAGATTTGTACTTATTAACCCTATATTTTCTGATGGTGGACAACGGAATATCAAGTTGGAGACGCATGAGCATAAAAAATACTATTTAATTTTTGCTTAACAATCAGTATATAGAGTTTTAAATGTTCTTGGGTTACAGTTAATGTCTAGGGTGCTGTGTTCATTTGCTATGCTCTTTGTTCTAGACCTTATTGTAGCAAAAACAACACAAAATGTACTTATGGAACGTTTTGTATATTATTCACAAAAACTAAGTGTTTCTGCCAGGTGCTATTGTGTCATTAGATTTCATAAAATCATAAAATCTATTCACATGTATCTAAAATAAAAAAAACCTCTTTAATTGCCTAAATAATAAAAATTATAAACTTTTTATGAACTAGTCTGTCAGATCCTGCTTCGCCCCACCTTCCCTTGCCAGTCTCTCTGTAACTGGTCTCTTCAGTCATGTGATATGTCATTCCCTATGGATAATACATTAAAGAGATACCAGGAAAACCACTGAGAAGTTTGTTTCACACAAGTGTTTTTTAATCCATATTATGTCCTTATTTATACAGTATGTATTGTGAGGACCAATGTTCATTTATGAGGTTTTTCACATTGTTGTACAGATGTAGCCATCTTTAACTTGATACTGATAACATGCTGCAGCGTGATATCACACAACGACAGCCATTGAAAAGTCATTGAAAAAGTCAAGATAAGAGATCTAGCCATTGTTTATTTAATGCGTTAAAAGTCAAGGTAAAGACGGTTACATCTGTGTAAATGATATGTGTAATTTGAAATTCACAGCATGTGCTACTTTTATCCATTTTGTGATGGTAAAATATCCAGTTTGCTATATGGTCATTCAAGTGGTCCATGAAGTCTAACATGACCCTTTGCGTGAAACAAAGGACCACAAGGTAAATAGAGTTCATGAAATTGTAAGTTACAGTACAGTCAATGACAGTCACAAAATGAAATGTTTTGTGAACATAAGAGTAGATATGAGTGAACATTTCTCTCGCTCCTTCACTGTCAGTGTCACACTTGATGAATCAATTCTCTTGTTTGTATAGAATACTTTAAAACCCTCTTCCCCATTGATTTGCCAACATGCTGCGAATTTGCTGTAAAACTCAAACCTGACAAATCAATTTGACCATCTGTACTCAGAAACAAAGGTTCAAATAAAGACATAGGGGACATAAAATTTGGAGCTATAGAAAAAAGGGCTTAAACATACCTCATTTAATTTATCTCTAAACCTGACATATCCCAAGATGTATGGCATGAGATGTTAAAAAAACATGTTAAAAAAAGGATATTCCTTGAATGAATGTTATCCGTCGCCTATCAACGCCCATAGACTTCCTCACAAATGATTAGATCAACAATACAGAATATTGATTATTGTAAAATGTCATTGTATGGGTGGTAGTCTTTAGTTATCATTAGCACAGTATTCTCATTGGTACACAAATAGCAGTGTCTAAAACCCATGGGATATAAGAAACTGATTGGTGATCAGGAACAGTCTTTAAAAATGGCAATGGGTTATCTGGTTATGGGCTATTAAGTTAAAGATCTATGAAGGAAACACAGGTCTATCTTTGTATTGGTCAAAAAACATAACAAAAAATGCCCCCCCAGTCATGACTTTCAAGAATATGTGCCTGTATTCCATCAAATCCATAATATTTGAAGGACTCATTTTATTTTGCTTAGTTGTATATACTAAAAGAGTTTTCAAACTTGGTCATTTCTAGCTCAGAGCGCTGGTCCCCCTGAAACAAAGTGATTGCAATGGGTCTCTCTGTAGGGAATCCCTATGACGGACTATTAATTAAAGGGGAACTGCTCATTTTCACTACAATGCCACTGAGTAGAAACAAGAATTGCAGAGTGTACGTTGAAATGGATTGAAATTGGTTTGCTTGGATTGAAATTAATACAGATTAGAGCACGGGTCACCACTCAATTGCTGAAATATATTTGGCAATAGTAATGGTGAAAGTGATATTGCAAGTAGAAGTTGTAAATGTAAATGTAAATAGTATTTTATGTAAATATTCTTATATTACAATATACTGCATAATGTGTTACATATCATGTCATAGTTCCCTCTCTGGTTAAAAAGCTGTGAAATAGAGAGAAATCTAAAACCGGTAATAGATAATACATTTCTGTAGGCAAATCCCACCGAATTTAACAGAATCTGTCAGCAATTTAATACCCATGGGATCTGGCAGACCCTTAGCCGTGGCTTATCTCTCTATGTAACATTGAGATAACATAAATGTATATGACTGAGCCAAATGCATGTAAATAAAGGAATCAGGGATTATTACTGACAGCTGAACAATCAATCAGCTGACAGTTATATGACGTCTATGGACAGCTGAACTCTACAAGAACAGCAAGTTTGTTTCAACACCGACAATATAATCCATATTTATAAGTCCTGAATAAATAATCAGGGAATGACTTAAATCAAAGCTGCACTTTTAATCTCATATATATTCATCCTCACTTTATTGTATTATTTAACAAAAGGATAGATCGTGGCCTCAAAGATTGTGTCTCTCTGCCGCTGTCACTTTGCCTCATTAAAGAGAAAAACCGTACATCAGAAAAATCATGAAATAAAAGAAGCAGCATACAGTACTGTCTGAGGAATGTAAAACGGGCAACTTTTAATTTTTGGTTTTATGTGAAGATTCCCCAAGAGCAGTTATATATTTTTATAATATGGGGAGCAGTTTTGCAATGGAATGGTGAACTGAAAATATATATAGGATAATGAAATCCCTCTGTAAAATATAAGGCCCTGTTCACACGGAGGAATTTGCAGGCAGAATAAAATCTGCTTCAATATTTCTTCAGGAATTTCATCAGATTTTGACCTGCCTGCAATTTCTTGCGGTGGTTTTTCATTGCGTTTTTCGCCCGTGGCCATTAAGCGCAAAAAACGCAGCGAAAAGCGATATCTCTGCCTCTCATTGATTCAATGGGAGGTCAGAGGTGGAACTGCGGCAAGAAAGAACATACCGCTTTTTTTTCCCCTAGAGCGGCTAGAAGAAAAAACTCTTCTGCCTCCCATTGAAATCACAGTTTCCCCGTCAAAATTAGCGGCAAAAAACTCTTGTGTGAACTGGCCCTAAGAAGTCTCTGAGCATTCATCTAGATTAAACTCAGTTTATTCATTAACAAGCCTCAAAATGCTGCCTTTACATGTTTCAATAAAGAGGTTGCTGTGGCCAAAACTTTTCCACCGTCAAGCAGCATGTATAGTGTCTTCACTTTTTCAGGTGTGGTGGTGAGGGTGTGTAAATGTACTTAGAATGAGTGTTGGGTTATTAGTTGGCAGGATCCAACTCTTTAATACCCCAGTCACACGGGATTGCGACCTGGAATTTTTTTTGTTGTTGGAATATGTTTGTACCCCCTTTAATGTTCAGTTTTCTATTTTCCTCCATTAAACTCACACAATTGAATGACCAGTGTCTTCCAAAGAACCTTCATAAGCATCCAGAGATCAAATTCCAATGTTGGTTATACTGTCCTCATTGTACTGGCCTCATTGTACATTTGAGATTGTGCTGAAAAATACTAGTAATCAGGTGTTGTCTAATTGAATGCCCAAATTTCACTTAGTAATACTCAAACATTGTACATGTTACATGTTATACTGACTTTGTGATATAAAATGTTGGGAGCAGAAAGATATGAGACACATGACAAAATACCATATGTTGGGAACCCAGAGGTTTAAACAACATAATAATATACCCTGTAGTACAGCAGTACAGAGGGCCCTCTCGTACATTTTATAGCTAGTGAGCCACTTTCAGAAATAACATGGGATGTTGAGCCACACCGTATACTAAAAAAGAAATGGTCTACCAAAAATATATGGCCAAGAAATATGGTCCTTACCCTAGTGTTAACTGCCAATGACCCTTGTCAACGTTCAGTAATGCAATGATGTCTCTGCAGAGGCATAACATGTAATACTGGCCCTCCCTTTACAAAATTTGAAAAAAGGGTCCCCAACTATCCCGATCATATTTAGGGCTGGTCTCATCATATGGGGCAGACAGACCTTTTGGGCCCCTTAAGCCTGGGTAAGACCGCAACCTCTGCACCTCCTTTAGATACAATACTTCATATCTAGTGCCACCAGTGTCTAAAAGTATTTGTAGATGTAGAGCTACATTTAAGGAGCCTGTGAGCCACATATGGCTCCTGAACATACTGCTCAAGTACATGTAAGTAATTGCAACAAGAATAACCCTAACTGAGAGCAATAGCGGTGCATTCAATAATCTGCTCTGCTTTAATACAGTATTTCGGATCCCACTTATATTATATCCAATTACACTTTATAGTCACTAATTAGAGATAAAGCATAAAAGTAGATTTGCAGCACAAGGTGAATAATGCCATATTTTGAAGCAATACTTAATTGAAAAGCATTATTTTATTTCACATCTTCTTCACATTTTCTATCCGCTAGCAAGTAATGTGATAATACATGATGGATATTACCAGTGACACTTTGTATCACTTTTATGTGGTCAGATAGATGTTTGTTTGATCTACAAAGCTGTGAAGATGGGATGGTGACGAAAACAGCTTAAACAGAGCTGGAACATCGAGTTTATCAAACCCGGAGCATGAACGGAAAATGACAGGATCCGATCACAAATTCTACCTTGCCTTTCATCTCATTTCTGAATGCAGGACCAGGCTGGAAAAGACGAAGAACCATCCGGCTGTATTTCATTTCATAATTTGAATTATTACGCTTGACTTTTTCACTTTTATCATGTCAAAAAACTGCCAGATGTTGTGAAAAGAAATTGAACTAAATGTGACTCCTATTACAACTCATTTAATGTTAAATTTCATATAATGAACCACTTTTTCGATTATTTAAGATGTTTTTACTTCAATCACTTTTGACAATTTACTGTAACTAAAAGCTATGTTTTCTAAGTACAGCTGAATCTAAGTTTTACCAGGAAAGTAGGCAGTAGGCTAAGTCCATTTACATTGCAAGGAGCAAAGCTATTATACCTCCAGCTGTCAATACTTCCTGCCAATATTCACATTTGTTGATTGCCTTTGCTCAGTCTTTAGGACAAAATTATTTATCTCTTTCCAAATCTATAACCTCTAAGTATGTGCACAGATTCACTTAAGGACAAGCTTTGTTTTTCACTTTTTCTCATTTTTCACCATGATCTGTCCCTTCACAAATACTCCGCAAGTGACATTTAAGTCTTAAACTTAATTTTAGTTTAATTAATTAGCAGTACGCTTTTAGACGAGAAACAATGTGTTTATCTTTTTTTTTTAAAGGTTGTAACTATTTAGTTTTCATCTTTAAAAGCTTCCCAGGTTGACCATAGTGAAGATACACATTTCCTTCCTTTATAGTCTGCATGCACAGTGCAGCAGGGTGTGTGTGTGTGTGTGTGTGTGTGCGTGAGTGCGTTCGTGCGCGTGTGTGTGTGTGTGTTTATATTGAGATGATTCTGCTCATTCTGACCCAGTCTATAAAGCAAATCTGACAAGTGATCTAAAGAAAACAGGAAGCAATAGACTGCGCTAATGCATCAAAGCTGGAATATTTTAAGATTTTTTATTATTATTTTATGTGGATAGGAAAAAACACCAGCAAAAACAAATATATATTTTTAGGATAAAAACCGGAATTAAATAATATGTTATATTCTGATAATACATTTCCTGTAATGCAAAGCTGACTAATATTACAGCAATGATGTGCATTTATAGTGAAACTGTGTTTTCTTTATTTCTACTGTTTTAATGCACCCTGAACATAGAAGTCTTAATATAAGTTATATCTACTAAAGAAGTTGGAAATTTACTCAGAAATACTTCAAGAGACTACATTGATCACTTTAATTGCACAGTTTTCTGGAATTAGAGGAGTTTAGCCCAAGGGAGATTCAACTTATATGTTTTGAACACATTAGTAATATTGCTATTGTTTATCGACTATTAATTCATATTTTATGCAATAGTAACAGTTGACTATGTGCTATTTATTTGTTATCTAAAAGCATTTTTTTTTAATAGGGATAATGAATTGTGTATGTTTTGATAGGCTAAATACAGTATCGTTTTTTTATGAATAAAGTACTAAAAAAACGAATGTTCCTTCTGGGACAGTAGCAAGAGACATGCAAATTGATACTTTCTGCCCCTAGTGGCCAACTATGCATCGAGAACTGCTGGTGCATAGCACAGATACAACATTAAAAGTATGGAGCCATTTAGTCCAACGTGCATACAGCTAACCTTCATCAGTGCAATAAATCATGTCTTTATTGAAGTAGAGCTTGGGAGATCATAATCCAAGGTAAGTAGAAAGATTAGGGGGAGGAGGACGAAAACAAAATACTCTTTAATTTGTTATTAGGAACACAGCAAGGCCTTGCTGTCTCGTAGAATTTTTTTTTATAGAACGCAGGTGTTGTGGAGCTTAGTGTGCCTAGTCTCCTATGGAAGACTAGTAGTAGGTGTCACGGTTTGTGGATATGTGGACCCACTAGGCTGCACCGCCGTAGCAGGGAGGCAGCTGGCCAAACAACAGGGAACCCCAGCAATACAAAGTCCCGCACAAGGCTACCTGGATAGTCCAGACAGTGGCTGCAGCTCTGGCCCCGATGGAGGTGGGTGCAGCAGGTAACGCCAGACGTGGAGGATGACAGCAGGTGCCGCATGTTGCGCCAGACGTGGAGAATCCCACTGGACATGGCAGATGACACAGCACGTGGCGGATGCCACAGGACGTGGCAAACAACAGCAGGTGCCAGTATACATAACTCCAACTAGTAGGCACAGGAACAAGAACACAGCACGGGATACAGGAACAAGTAACAGGGCACGGGTAACAACTGGAACGGGAAACACTAGGGGACCATTTGCAAGACAGACTTGGGATATACTAACAATGCTCAGGCAAGGATCAGAAGGGCTCGGGCCTTCTTATAGTCCAGGAAATCATGTGAGTTGATGATGATGATTGTCTTCATGTGCGCGTGCTGTCCCTTTAAGAGTGGGCATGAGTGTGCGTGCGCACCCTACGGGACACAGCGGACCGGAGCGGAAGTGAGCGCTGGTGTCTCCTAGGAAGGAGATGGGGACCAGCGCTCACAGATCCATAGCTGTGGGCATCAGGTGGTGAGTAGACCCGACGGCCTGCGGCCATGGACGCTACAGTAGGGAAGGGTTCTTACTGTAGCAAACTGATCTGAGCCTCATGAGAAAGTGGAGTGGGATGAATGATCTCTTGGGACACATATACAGTGGATATAAAAAGTCAATCAGTACAAGATGAATAGCTTCAGAACTATTTCCACCTTTAATGTGACCCATAATCTGTACAATTCTATTGAACAAAACAAACTGAAAACTTTTAGGGAGGAAAAATGAAAATAAAGAACAAAAATAATGTAGTTGTATAAATATGCACACCCTTGAACTAATAATTTGTTGAATAACCCTTTGACTTTATGACAGCATTCAGCCTTTTTGGGTAGAAGTCTATCAGAATGGCACATCTTGACTTGGCAATTGTTCCTTGCAAAAACACTCCAAAACTGTCAGATTGTGAGGGCATCTCCTGTGTACAACCCTCTTCAGGTCACCCCCAAGATTTTCAATGGGATTCAGGTCTGGGCTCTGGCTGGGCCATTCCAAAACTTTGATCTTCTTCTGATGAAGCCATTCTTTTGTTGATTTGGAGGTATGCTTTGGGTCGTTGTCGTGCTGAAAGGTGAAATTTCTCTTCACCTTCAGCTTTTTAGCAGAGGCCTGCAGGTTTTGTGGCAATATTGACTGATATTTGGAATGGTTCATAATTCACTTCACCTTGACTAAAGCCCCAGTTCCAGCTGCAGAAAAACAGCCCCAAAGCATAATACTGCCTCCACCATACATCACTGTCCGTATGGTGCTCTTTTGGTGATGTGCAGTGTAGGTTTGCGCCAAACATATCTTTTGGAATTATGGCCAAAAAGTTCAACCTTGGTCTCATCAGACTATAACACATTTTACCACATGCTTTTGGCAGACTTGATGTAGGTCTTTGCAAAACATAGCCAGGCTTGGATATTTTTCTTTGTTAGAAAAGGCTCCCGTCTTGCCACCCTACCCCACAGCCCAGTCATATGAAGAATACTGGAGATTGTTGTCACATGCACTACATAACCAGTACCTGACAGAAAGTCCTGCAGCTCCTTTAATGTTGCTGTAAGCCTCTTGGTAGCCTCCCAGACCAATTTTGGTCTTGTATTTTCATGAAGTTTTGGGGGACGTCCAGTTCTTGGTAATGTCACTGTTGTACCAAATGTAATCCATGTCTTGATGACCGTCTTCAATGTGTTCCATGGTATATCTAATGCCTTGGAAATTCTTTAGTACCCTTCTCCTGACTGATGCCTTTCAACAATCAGATCCCTTTGATGTGTTGTAAGCTCTTTACGGACCATGGCTTTTGCTGTCACATGCAACAAAGAAAATGTCAGAAAAATCCTAATAGAACAGCTGAACTTTATATGGGGTTACTCAGAATCACTTTAAATAATGGAGGCTGTGTACTGACTTGAGTTTAACAAGAGTTTAAATGTGATTGGCTAATTCCGATCACAACCACATCCCCAATTGTAAGAGGGTGTTCACACTTATGCAACCACATTGTTATTTTATTTTTTCCCCTCTAAATGATTTCAGTTTGTTTTTCAATTGAATTGTACAGATTATGGGTCACATTAAAGGTGGAAAAAGTTAAGAAATGATTTGTCTTGCACTGAATTTGTAACATGACAAAAACCTGCATTTTAACAGGGGTGTGTAGACTATTAATATCCACTGTAGGAGAATTCTTCATGTATATCTCACAGGTTTGATAGCAATATGAGATAGGACAGGGTAGAAAAGGACAGAGAAAAATATTAAAAGTGCAGAGATTTTATCTGTTTATATAATTTAGACATTTAGTGTTTGTTTAACTACAGAAGTTTGCTTTCTTAAACTGGTAAGTAATAGCTTAGGGAAGATCAGAGTAATTGTCCCAGACTTTATTATCCATTTGATTTTCATGTATTTCTGTCATTCCTGTAAAAAAGTTAGCAAAACATAAATGAGCGTACTGTGTTCTGTAGATATTGACACCTAGTTCACATACATTGATGACATATCATCAGAATATGCCATTTATGTCCGATCAATGAGTCTGACTGCTACGATCCTGGCCTATTAATGAACAAAGTGGCAATGGCACTAGGAAAGCATCATGACACTTCGGCTCCTGCCAGCTTTGCTCAGCATTTTCCAGAGGCTGCATGGTCGCCCATGAACTATAATCATCAATGTTTGCGCAGAGTCAACCCTTTTAAGTCTGACTTATCTGCTCGGCGGATCTCTTCTAGCAGGTCTTGAGTTGTCTTCCCAAGCAGCGCAGACTGATATTTTGGTACTGGTTCTCGGATGCCCTATGAAAATCAGCTCTTGGGAGCGAACGCATGCTTTAGGAGACACCTGCTAGATGATGTTGGGGAATACTAGGATCATTACTGAGCAGGTATGTGAAACTTGGGGGGATAAACAAATGGAATCTGTGCAAAAAGCTAATCTTTCACCTGGGGGTTTCACTTTAAATGTCTGAGTTTGTGCCATGTCCCCAAAGCTCAAATTTCGCCTTTTACGTAATACTGTCAATGCTGTAAAAGGCATATTTAGTGTCTCTATAGTGTACCTTTCTATAATGTGCATTATAAAATGATGTGCAAAGGATAAGCTTGGAAATTCAGCTGAAATATTGTTCGATACACATTTTCTGGTTAGATGATTGGTTTTATTCTTTATTTCAAAGATAATTCTAACAGTGGGTGTGAAGTTGCATAATGATCCATTGATTTCTTCTACTTATCTATAGAGAATCTCATTCTTATATGACAGTGACGTACATTTGTGGTGTTTCTATGCAAACAATGAAGAAATAATCCAGCATGTCTATAAAAAGCTATAGAAGCCTCTGACATGTAATCATAAGTCTGTTGTTACAATATATGATTAAATATAGACAAGTGTCCTGCCGCTGCGTTCAAGTCTGTATTACAACAGGTGACGAAAGAACTACTTTTTGTTGGAAGCAATATGTTGCTGTGAAAGCATTCTGCAGCTTGCAACTATTTAATTATTTATTCCCATCCTCCTCTCCCAGCCTCTCGCAGAAAGATGACAGATCCTCTCTTACATTTTAATGGAAAATTATCTGCTTGAAAAGTTTTACCTAAAAACCATTCAAATCGCTTGTTCTAAAGACTCGTCATGAGTTGTCCCTCACCACACACATGACCTCTTTTCTACACTGTATTGACAGTCACCCAAAATGACTGCTATAACGGTCCCTATTTTTAGATAACTGCTCTGGCAGCTATTACTTTTCCACATAAAGCGTTAGATAAGCTTTCTTATTATCCAAGAACAAATATGACAAAATGATGAACTTAGGCCATCTTTGCCATTTTTCCCTCACATTATTCGACTCTGGTGGCCATGGAACCTCTCTAAACCATACGTTATAGCACAGTACTGCATTTTTGGCTAATTTGTGACAACTTTAAAGCGGTATTTCCATCTCAGACATTTATAGCATATCCACAGGACTCCCCTGGAACTTACATCTTTTAAAACACTTGCTTGGCTGTTTCCGTAACTCCCATAGAAGTGAATAAAAAGAGCCAGGCACATGAGTAGCCACCTCTTCATTGATTCTTTGTCTGGATGCGGCAGCGAGAGGTGGGACCTGCACCTACCACACATTTATGGCCTTTCCTGGGTGCTCGACTCAAGTCACAACTCTGATACATTTCACTGTAATTACAATTACAATTTTAGTTGTGCTTGTTAATTTTTGTACACACTTCAATGTGATTTATGATAGACTCCATGGCTTTTGATTTTTTTTACATTAGCCTTTACATTAAGGGTCATCTAGGGCCAGTTTTAGCACCAGGTCACCTTTATCAGGACAGGTGCTGTTTCTCTTTTCATTGTTCCTTAGGGAGAACTTATGAGCTATCAGATACCATTTGGTAACTATGTTTCTATATAATATATATGATTTTGTGCTGTGGTATTTTTTAATATAATTGATTAAATGAATTTAATCTAACCCCTGAGGAAGCCACTTGTTGGCGATACGCGTGGGGCTCTTTCTTTTCCTCCCTCTCCCCTAAAACGGTTCTCACGCAGGACATGCTGATCTCATGCTAATTTTGATGCAACATTTTTGTCCTTGTTCCTTTATCTTTGGCATTCGAACGTCTGCTCTAGGGGTTTAGGTGAGTGAGTGGGAGTTACTAATTTGTTTGCCACTTATCATGGTGGTCTGTCTCCCCTTCCCATTGACTTGTACATGGCATTCTCTTTGCCGTTTTTAAATGTTTTTAACCTCTGCATAGCATACTGAGTTCTAATCAAATAAAATATATTTTGGATATTCACATAGCTATTCCATGACTTATTGGTTTTTGCCTTATACATACCCATTCTTTGGTTTCGAGTTACTGTGTTTCACAGGGTATGTGGCAGTATAAATGCAGTGCCTGCCTTAGACATTTTTGATTAAATGAATTTGAATTTGTTTCAGTGATTTCTCTGTAACGTTTCTAATTTTTGACATAGCTGTATGAGGCCTTGTATTTTACAAGATGAAAGCTGTTTTTTTTAGGCAACATTTTGCGATACACATATGTATGCATTTAATTTACATTAACTTTTATTATGGGGGAAATGTGGAAAAAATTCAATTTCTCCATGTTTTGAACATCAAAAAGCTTTTCATAACCGTATTGTATAGGTTGTTATAATTACAGGGGTATTAAATATGTCTGTTACTTTATTTACTGTTTTAAACTTTAACTTTGCGGAATATTATTTTTTTTAGTGCAATTAGGGGACTTACTTTTGATCTTTTTTATATATATATATATATATATATATATATATATATATATATATGTATATATATATATATATCTATGTCCTGCATATCTTTTTTTTAATATCTCTATGTATCTCTATATATCAGTACATTATGCCTGTGAATAAGAACACTAATGAGGCATTTAGAAAGAAACAAATCTCCTCATTGATTGGTCACTAATAGCGTATCTGCCTCCCATACACAAGGAGCTGAGTTTGAGACCCAGCAAAGTCAAGTAAAAAGGAGTGGCTGAAATTTTTTTGAATTCATAGATGCATCTCCGAGCACATCCGCAGATAAATAATCAAACTTCATATGGTCTGCTTGTTCTGTAAGGGGATTTTAAAGATTTACATTTCTTTGCAACAAGAATTCTTGATATATTTTAGACCTTTGAACTTCAAATTAGGTAAATAGATTTGGTTATTTAATTATCTTTCAGTTTAGGGTCTGATTTTGAATGCACCTTAAGGCAGGGGTCAGCAACCCGTTGATAGCAATATACAAGTCGATCACCTAATGGTACAGTGTCGATTGTGGGCCAAGTGTGGGCTCACTCCCCTTCCCTATACTTCGGGTAGTCTCCCCCCTATGTGTCAGGGCATCAGTGTCATGGCACATGGCGCTTGCAGAGCGCCATTACCATGACATCTCTGCCTCCCTGCTCCTTGTCGGCTCGGGAGCTGCTCCCTCTGACCCCATCCACTGCTTTCCCCCACTTTAGCCACTGCTCTCCTCCACCTCAGCCACAGCTGTCCCTCATCTCAGCCACTGCTTTCCCCCAGTGCGCCAACAGGATTGAGGGCACAACCACAGAGACATAATCGAAGACAGTAGGATCCAACAGAAGGGCAGCCAAAACTACAGCCGTAACCAGTATGTAGGTGCATAAGGGAAGGGATACACAAGCAGCCTTGGGAGCACTTTGCAATTTTCTTTTATAGGGGCAGTACCATACATTAGCGTAGTAGTGACAGGCATGCTGATCTCAGTGGACTGTCACTTATGTGTGAATGTTTAGACATCATTGAAAACTTACTCTTTAGAGATGAATTTGATCTGCTAGAGTGGAGTCCTGCATATTAATGAGCTGCTGCTCCTCCCGCCCAGCTGCCAATGATTGACAGATTTCCTTCTATTACTGTACATAGCGGGAAAGCTGTTGATCAGCAGCTGGAGAGCTGGGGGTGTGGCAGCTCATGAATGCACCGGATTCCTTCCTCCCAGTGCTTGCATCGTGCTGCAACGATTAAACATTCAGACAAAAGGGACAGACCTCTAAAATCAGCGTGTTTGTCACTACGTTATGCTGTCCTCAGAGGGCAGCATAAAGTCACTAATAGCTTTCCTTTACAGGGGTATTCCGGAGTTAAACATTTTTAACCTATCAACTGGATAGAGTCCAGCTGTTGGTACCACCACCAATCGTAACTCTTGAGATTTCTTTCCCCCAGCAACAAGACGGTGGCGAGGAGGAGTTAGATTGATTGTCGAGCAATTGCCCTGCGACTCAATTTAAAGTCTAAAGCTCATTTATAGTCTATACACAGCTGGGATGCTATTGTCCCAACCGCAGGCTGCATTGATTTTAGTATTCATTTTATTCTCCGTATGCAGTTGGAACACATATTGCTAAATACACCTATTCATTAGAATAAGCTACTGTCACAATTATGCACATTCACCAATACTATTGAACAACCAAATGGTACCCCAATATGTAGTTACAGTTTAGCGTGCGCTGTATTTCACAAAATAATGCACGACTATTGCGGAATACCATGCCAGGTATAGGGGTCAAAGAAATGATGGGAGTGCATCATAAATATAGTGTTCATGCTGAACGCTTTCTTTGAGTGTAGTTATACCAGAAAACTGAATTTATATGTAAATAATGCTGATTCACATGTTATTCACACATTTACATCACTGTGGTCGTTGAAGGAGGACTGCCAGGTAGGGACAAGGCTACAGAAGATGCTAGATAATACTTAATGGGGTTTTCCCATCAGGGACATTTATGACATATCACAGGATATGTCATAAATGTCAGATAGATGCGGGTTGTACCTCTGAGACCCGCACCTATCTCTAGAACAGGGCCCCCTAAACCCCATTCTACCTCTCTGTGTTGCGGCTGAAGCGTTTGATTTCTAACCATGAAGAAGAAAACAGCGTAGCTTGCTGAGTTAAGCTGTTTCCGTAAGTCCCATAGTAGTGAATGGCAGTTATGGAAGCAGCGTAGCATGCGAGCTATGCTGTTTTACGTAACTCTCATTCAGTTCTAAGGGACTTACGGAAACAGCGTAGCTCAGCGAGTTATGCTGGTTTTTTTTCATGGTTGGAAATCACACACTTCAGCTTTGCTGACGCTCCACTTACTGGCCCCTGGTGTCCCCTGCCCGGCAGCCCATCTCTATAATTAGTGTCCTTCCCTGCCTTGGTCTGGCCGTCCATGCCACTGTCCTGCCTCTGCTTTCTCTGGGTGGTGATTCTCTCATAAGCGCATGCCGACTCCAGTTTGTTAAAGGGCCAGTGTGCGACCAATCCTCTGCTTCTCCAACCAATGATTAGTCACTGCCTATGATTTTAGAACCCTTTGCTCTGTGCCTGAGCAATTAGGTTATTTAACATTTGTTAGTCAGTACTTTGTCTCTTGGTTGTCAATCCGGTTTATCCATTTGACCACGTCTACTATCTGCTGCCTGCCCTGACCTCAGCCCGTCTCCTGTTTACGATTGAACTCTGACTGCCCTGGCCTTTGACCTGTCTGACTATACCTTCTGTCCTTGTCCCACATCCTGGTGAAGTTTCTTCTGTTTCGTCAGCTGTTGCTAACTGAGACTGCTTCTGGGGTAGCGACCTGGGAAATGGCCGCAGAAAAGTCCAGATCCCTGTACAGGAGTTAAAGGGTGAAGACCGCGGGTTCCTTAGAATATGATCCCAGGTTTAGCCTTGTGGAAAGTAAAACCTGTGCAAACTGGGTGCATCCACTTCTACTATTCCAGCTATATGACATTAATGAGCCCTGAAATCATGACGGCACATGTGTAGTAAATAAAAAATAAATTATATAGGTCCTGCAACTGTCTCAGCTAGCAAAAGATATGTCTTAGTCAATTATCATTCAACATTTTCCCTACCCTAAAAATAAGCACAAATGAGGGGGTTCAGTAATAAGTCAATGAACAAATATTCTAAAAAAGATACTAAAAAAAGTTATGAATTGAAGCAACATTTTAGTCACAAAGTTATAGTTAGCAGCAGAGCTATAGGCCACAATCAGATTTGAAATATCAGCAGAAATATATTTCATATATTTTTCTAAATATATCACAAAACAAGTCTGCTATTTCTTTAAAAAAAAATGCAGATCTTTTTTATAATCTCATACAAATCTCATAAACCCCTTTAATTTAGATACCGGTGTTGCATTATCAACATTATTCGTGACTCACTTTTTTCATTATGTTTACTTTTTTCATGCCACAATTGGAAGATCTGCTCTTCCATATGTCTAATTTCAGCAATTTGGAATTAGGAAATGTTTCACCACTCACTTGTTTCCAGATCTGATCCTCCTTTTTATCAAAAAAGACATACAGAATAGCAAATGTCCCAAAAATGATGTGAAGGGGCCTTAGAAATGTTACATTACATTAGCATCACTGGTGGAAACACAGTAATAGGTGTAACATCATTTAAAGCATAAATCAGAAACACTTTTTGAAGAATCCTTTACTTCATTGGAAAATGTAACACTATTCCATAGAGATATTTTCTTCCTTGACTAAGCAGTAACACTGTGGTTAACATGGATGTTTTTTCTTTTACCAAACATGTGGGAAGTGTCTGCTCACCGATAATACTTCATCTGACTTTTATCGGCGAGTTTAACCAAACTCTAAACAACTTCCAGAATCCCACATATTAGACTTGACACTTCCAGGGGCATGTACAAATTTTATATGACTCTATCTAAAAACTTAAAATGAAAGTTTCACCTAAATGAAAAAGAAAAAAAACACAGGGAAAAGGGCATTGGGCTCCTTCTAGTATAACCAACAAGTATAGTAGTGACCACCCACCAACTGATACCAATTATGTAAACAAATAGTTTTTTATGGGATGATCAAAAGACAAGTATATATTTCCCGCATCATAACTAGATATATAAACCATGAACGAGAAAGAGATGCAAATTGCAGTTTTGGAGTATCAAATATATGAAATAATTTTTATTGACAAATATCTAATACATATATTTTTAAAAAGGACCACAGACACAGTAAAAAATATAGACATTGGACTAGATGTAGGTATGATGTAGAATATTAACATGGTAGTTCACCAAACGTTGTTATTAAGTGTAGATGCAAATTACACAAACACGTATAATAAATGCTGATAGGAAACAATAGTCTGCAGCATATGTATAGTATTACATTACAAATCGGTGACCCATGGTATGGTCAAAAATTCAAACAATCATACTAACCCACAATAAAGTACACAGACAGAGCAAAAGATTGGCTCCACCCCAAAATGCATTGGGCTCCTTCTAGTGTTGTTTTATGGTAAACGAAATATTATAATTTAATTGTAAGAACGTAATTGAAAGTAGCAAGTGTTGGCACTACTCTCACCATGGGCCCCATAGCATTGGAATGGTCTGCCACGATGGTACTGTAGGTACATTACTGGACACATCTTACCTAGAATAAAGATTGACCAATAGTGAGAGACCACTAACAATTAACACTAAGCTTCTTGGTTTCAACACTTCTAGTTCATTGACCAAAGGACAAGTAGTTCTACACTGAATGGTATTGGGAGCTAAATGATATTAAGGATGGTTGTTACTTGCAATAGCTTTCCTAATTGGCACAGTTTGCTGAAGAACACTTTGCTTGGGAACTTGGTTTGGGAACACTTTGCCTGTTGGCAATATATAACCACATTATACACTAATTCTCATGCATGCGTCCCCAGCTTGAGTCCAGGTTATGGGCATTAGCAACAGTACTCACAGTCTTAGGGCTCTTAGTCATGCAGGCAACATGTAAAATAGGTGCACATTTGGGCTGAGAGGTTTGTCTTCACCACAATACCTCCACAGATTGTGATTCGCGTTTGGTCTGTGAAGGCGTCGTTTTACAACAAATCACTGCTCGATCTTTGCCATGATCTTTGGCCTTTTCTCAGCTTCTGTTTATAGGATGCAGATCTGTGATTTGGCATGAACAACTTTCCAAGGATTACACCCCTAGGCTCCTGACTAAGGCTAAGGCCAGACATAGACTTTATATTGAGCAGCAGCTTCATTAGTAATTACTGAAAAGCTTTCATGTGACATTTATGTGAAATTTTTTTGTTCCTTATGTTGTATATTTTATGATGCAACTGTCATGAAAATCTCATAAAGGTTTCAGGTATTCCTATGGACTGCTGTCAAACTATAAAAAGTATAATGTGTAGCCCTATCTTGTATCAGACATTTTTCAGAGAAAAAAGCAACCTGCTGTCTTTTGTCCTATCACATTTTCCTCCAGTTGATAAGACCTAGAAAGTTTAGAACTTTAATAGTTTTGAAAGCTCAAAGAATCTTCTACTAGCTCCAAAAGGCATTTTGCAGCTTCAATCACAGACTTTTTTTTCCAAAACATAGGTCTCTCACATTCAGAAAACAGGCACTTTAGCGTAAGTTTACAATGAGTAGCAATGCGAAAACCCTTTAGCCGACCATACACATGATACGATAATTTGCAACAATCTGGACGATCAATCGTCCACTGTTATCATTTGTATGAACGATCACACCAGCAATAGTAGAGACTAAACTGGCTGACCAATTTAGACAGCATTTATCTCATGTGAATGTCACTCTTGTGGTTTGTCTACTGTCAAATCTTTCACAGACCAAACACCACCAGCTTTTCTCCATACACAGGCTTTTAAACTGCTGTAAGCTGCCCTGGCTGAACTCTCCCTTCCCCAAAGTTATCTAAGTAGTGTCTGAAACGCGTTGGCGAAATATAATTGTGATACACCCTTCAGCACTTTGATTCATAGTTTAATTTTGATATACAATAAAATTGGAACCCTGATTCCTTTTATTTATGCACAAGCACTGGATCACAGTCTCTTTCTTTTCCATTATTGACCGCTGGCCGTGTGGAGATCCAAGTGCTATCTGGATAAAAACTACAAACGGTGAGCTGGAGGATATCCCCCCCCCCCCACTTTTCCCATATGGTCTTCTTGTTTATCTAAGTAACTGCCTATTTCAGACAGCCGCAATTAACGCATTAAAGGATCTGTCTTATAGCTGCAACACCTGAAACCTACATGAATTTACTGAACCAAATTTAGATCAAAATAGAGTTCTATTGTTATATACATCGTTTCCATAGAGCTGTGCAGGGTCATGATCTCAGTTTGAACTATATGGTGTCCACCCCTCGTCTTTAGACCTTAAAAGTGGTTTTCTGATTCCTAAAAATCAGGTTAAACGATCTGAAAATGTGATTAAAAAACAATTGTAATATACTGTATTTATTTTTAAAGTCAAAAGTTTTCCCATACAACCAGATGCTAGGGTCATTTACTGGTTCTTGTTTTCATCATGGCGCAATGACATGCTGCTGCTTGTGGTGTCTCTATGGATGACACGTCAGCAATGTGGCCAGAGATTGGCTGTAGAGGTCGTGTGGTGCAGGGCAGCACATTATTGTGCTTTTAGGACTCCCATAGATCACTAGCTACCTCTTGGTTTGAGAAATAAGTATTAATCTTCACAGAAGGGTGTTTAGGGTTGTAATCCTGTATCCCTGTAGAATAAAAAAAAATTCCCGTCACACAGTTCCAGGCCCAACAGTAGCTGTGCCTATCTGCTGTAATTGGAATTTCTGACTCTATCAGAGGGAAAGTTGTTTGCGACCACTTTTTCAGATATTTTAAGATCTTTAAGATCATTATTAAATAGCTGCTTTGGCACTTCTATTCTTTGCAGGTTAATAAAATCTATTTTAATATCGCTGCAAGGCTGCTTGTAACTTTTTTCCCTGTAGGAAATATTTAGGCCCTGTTCACACAGCGGATTTTGCGTGGCGGGTCCCGCTGCAAAATCCGCAGTGAGAATATTCCTGCAGTCAGCAGGAAGATTCCTCCTCCCATTGACTACAATGGGAGGTTCGGGCAGAATCCGCCCAAAGATCGATCAGGACATTTCTTTTTCCTGCTAGCTGAACCCCTATTAAAATGAATGGTTGGCAGAATCTGCGGCTGGTTCCGCCACAAAAATTCCGCTGTGTGAACAGGATATGATGAATCAGAAAAAGGACCACCGGCGCTGCTATAGAAGTTGTCGAGGCAAGGAGGATAATTATTAAATATTTTTTTGTGAAAGGAAGGGCTACGCGTTTCGACGCCGGACAGGCGTCGAAACGCGTAGCCCTTCCTTTCACAAATAAATATTTAATAATTATCCTCCTTGCCTCGACAACTTCTATAGCAGCACCGGTGGTCCTTTTTCTGATTCATCATATCCTTATCTTGACAGCAAAATCATTTTTGCATGTGCACGGACCTGGCTGCAGCTTCTTGCTTTTGTGATACCTACTGGTATCCATTATCCAAGGTGAGCAATTCCCTGACATTGCATTGTTCACATTACTCTCTCGCTTTATTGCACTATGTGGCGCCGTGTCTTTTTTTATCTTTATAAATAGCTGTGTGAACAGGACATCACAGTCACATTTTGTTTTGAAACTGTAAACTATTGGTTTTAATATTGCAAGGATAAGAGGGAAAGTTGCAGTAGAAAGCAAGGGAAAGACTGGATTAAGTATTTATAGATTTTATATTTCATTAAGGCCTCGTTCACATCTGTCAGAGGAGTAAAATAACCAAAATACCGAAAGTGCCAGTTCTACAGGGTGGGCCATTTATATGGATACACCTAAATAAAATGGGAATGGTTGGTGATATTAACTTCCTGTTTGTGGCACATTAGTATATGGGAGGGGGGAAACTTTTCAAGCTGGGTGTTGACCATGGCGGCCATTTTTAAGTCGGCCATTTTGTATCCAACTTTAGTTTTTTCAATGGGAAGAGGGTCATGTAACACATCAAACTTATTGAGAATTTCACAAGAAAAACAATGGTGTGCTTGGTTTTAACGTTACTTTATTCTTTCATGAGTTATTTATGTCATTATGGGTGTCAGGTCCGAGCATTCCTAGATGAACAGTTTCCTGGAAAGTGGATTGGTCGTCGTGGGCCAATTGAATGGCCCCCTAGGTCTCCCGATCTGACCCCCTTAGACTTTTATCTTTGGGGTCATCTGAAGGCAATTGTCTATGCTGTGAAGATACGAGATGTGCAGCAACTGAAACTACGGATACTGGAAGCCTGTGCTAGCATTTCTTCTGCGGTGTTGCTATCAGTGTGTGAAGAGTGGGAGAAGAGGGTTGCATTGACAATCCAACACAATGGGCAGCACTTTGAACACATTTTATAAGTGGTCAGAAACTTGTAAATAACTCATGAAAGAATAAAGTAACGTTAAAACCAAGCACACCATTGTTTTTCTTGTGAAATTCTCGATAAGTTTGATGTGTCACATGACCCTCTTCCCATTGAAAAAACTAAAGTTGGATACAAAATGGCCGACTTCAAAATGGCCGCCATGGTCAACACCCAGCTTGAAAATTTTCCCCCCTCCCATATACTAATGTGCCACAAACAGGAAGTTAATATCGCCAACCATTCCCATTTTATTTAGGTGTATCCATATAAATGGCCCACCCTGTATTGTAGGACGGACACCATCGGCACGCAACCCCAACAAAACACTTTGACTTTAATGGATTGGGTTTCCATCCGAGTGTCCAGGGTTTTACAATAAACAATAGTGCAGCATGCTGCACTGTTTCCGGTATTTTTGGTCGGATCTGGGACGGAGGCCCCTAACAGAGCCTCCAACTCAGATGTTAACCAGGCCTTAGTGTTGGAGGCTTTTGTCTAATTTTCTGCTAAATATGTTTCTTGGTTATTATCTGACAGTGGAAACCGAATACCTTGTTTCAACTGGACACTAAATAAACAAAAGTCTTAACATTGACTTTCTATATACTTATGGATATTTTCCAATACTGCAATTTCATTAGGAATTTCATTAAAGTCAGTTATTTTTGCATTGTGAAAGCTAATCTCAAGGTTTTTTTTGTTTGTTTTTTTTTAGCTGTTTTAGGCCACAGGATACTCCTTACTGTGTATGCAATTTATTATAAAATAATATATTATAGTTGTTACTATGTCTCTGTTGGCCTCTTGATAAGAACAGTGAATATTGCGTAGGCTCCAGTGCTCACAGAAAGATCAAGCTCCTCATGAAGGATCTGCTCTCTGAGAGTTCGTGACTGAGAGCTCAGCATCCGTACACTTTATATGACCTTTACATAAACCACTCAACAGTAAGACAAAAACACATTTTCATTACTCAAAGGTCTCTTTGATATTATACCCAACAACAATGTTCTTCAAAGCAGACAATTAATTCCTCTTTTATCAATCGAATCACATTTTAAGACAAGATGATTTCAATGAGATCTCAACTTTCCAATTGTAGCCGACTCATTTGCCTTGTATAAGTCATTTACCAATCTACCATATTTGATACCCTACTTTAGACTAAAACGGAGGACAAAGATTTTGTTTTTGTTTTATGTATCAAGTTTTATTTCCCCCTTTTGTATTTTTACATCATTATATCTCTTATTCTAAAAAAATATATTTAAAAATAGCATTTAAATTCTTGCTTACTTCTTACTTGCTGACCTAATTCAGTGTGGAATCAGTCACTGACTTTATTCTGCAGTGTTTTTTTAATAATTCAAATTTCCCAATAATCATATATCTTTAACTCTGCCTTCTGCAAGGATAAAGTGAAAACAGTTTTATATACTGTCCTATTTTTCCTTTTTTGTTACCACTCTAAGGTGGCCATACACATTATATTTCTGTTGACTCCCGACTACACCATAAACATGCACGCTCGCAGAGGCGTAACTTGAAGCTCCTCATCCCAAATGCAAAATCTGTAAGGGTATGTTCACACATAGCATAAACACTGCAGATTTTCTGCAATGGATTTTATTGCGAAAAATTCCAGTAGCAGCAGAGTGGATGAGATTTGAGCAAATCTCAACCACACACAGTGGAAAAAATCAGCTGATAAAACGTTCATAATGTGACCTGTGGTGCGTTTTTTAATCCGCAGCATGTTAATTTATGCTTCGGAATCGCTGCTTTTCTATTGCGGGTTTTTCTGATTGAAGTCAAAGGGGAGGTAGAACCCGCAGCATATAGCAAATGTTTCTTTTTTTGCAGTGGAAAAGCTGATATTCTGCTGTTTAAGTCACAACTCAGGAAAAAAACGCACCTTTTTTTGTATAAAATGAATAAAAAGGTTCACACTTACAGCCCGGCCGTTGTCATAGTGACGCTTTATTCTGTTTTCCCATCCAGGCCACTCTCCTGGGATTATGTTTCATCCCAACATGACTGCTCCGGCCAATCACAGGTTGCAGTAGTCACATGGACTGCAACGTCAACAGAGAACGGGGTAAGTATAAACTTTTTTTTTTTTCAACCACTGAAAATATGCACCACAATTTGGTGCATTTTTTCATCCGAAATTCCTCATAAAGCCGAAGGGGAATCTCAAGATCTGGCAGGACTTTTGGCGGACGCAGCACTGTACCCAGGAAAGGAAACCTCTGTTTTTTCGCCAGCAGCATCAGTGGCAGCTGCCTTAAAGACGACCTGTCACTAGGTCAAATAAGTTAAACTGGTTAACTCCCTGTGGACAGTGATGGCAAATATGATTGCTTTGGCTATGGGATAGCATCTTCCTGCCGCCATATTCCACCTATTAGACAAGAACATTTTAGGTCATATGTTCATGCAGTGGCGGCTGGCTTCCATTCCGCTTCCACCCTGCCGGAACTGGGTGATCTTACTAACCAATTTCGACAGCCAGTTGACCTTTGAGAGGCTTCCCCTATCACCCCAGAAATCTGATGCTGTGTCCATCGTCACCCAGACTGAACGTTTTCCCTTTTATTTTTGGTTTCTTCATTTAATTTATGTTCAGGGGTAACCAATATTTATCAGTAGCCCTTTAGTTTAAATTCAAATTCTAAAACATCACTTCTAAATCCTTTCCACTTGATTGTATTACAGGTGCATTTATGCATCCAAATTACGCTAGAGTGTCTTGGTCAGACTGTGAGTTTGGGACCCTTGGTCTGACCAGGACATTCTGGCATAACATGGTTGCCAAAATGCTCCCGTTAATACTCATAGAGAACTGGCCTGAAGGCCTAATAATTGTTTTTTCTTTTTAAATTCAAAATTAGGAGTTCATTCAAGATATTAGAAGAATCGAAAACTGACAATATTTTGTTCTTAAAATTATTGTTTTTGTATTAAAAAGTTACAAAAATATTGAACGATGGATCGTGATAGAGGCCTGCACAGAATAGGCCAGGGGCAACAGTTAAATTTCCTATGAGCTACTTTGTACACTACTAAAGCAAAGCTAATGAGTGTCCAGGGACATTCACCACAACATAATACAGGCACATTTTTGTGCCTTCATTACGGCCATGTGTCCTGTTCAGACCCCGGGTCTATGGACCCTACAGTAGCACTCTGACCATGACATTTGGACACTATGTAAAAAGGCATAAACATTTGTCCGTAATATGTTTAAGTGACATGGCCAATTTTATCAAAAGTGCCACTTGACTAAGGGCTAAAAAGTTTAAATTAGTTGAAACTTTAAATTATTGCTTTTACTAGTCAAGGTGCGCTTTTAGTAGAATGACTGGTATGAAATGCACTCCATGGGTTTGCAAACAGCAGCACTACAGCAGTTGTGAACCTACTACACCACACATGTTTTATGTTATAGATTCAAAGCTGCGGGAGTGACGCTGGTTGCACAATCCAGATTTATTTACACAGTTGCATCAAAAAATACACAGACTCATAGTTTTAGTGAACTGAATTTTATTATGTAAAACTAAGCGGAAGGAGGGAAAGTTGAGGCCTTGTGTCAGCAAATACTAAAGTCTGTACCAAGAAGAACATAACTCCATCAATCAATTCCAGTAGGTCAAATATAATTGCAAGTTGGAGTCCCATGGGGGCGGGGATTTGAGCCTGGCGGGGGGGCAAGCAGACAACACTAGCTCATGAGATGTGGCCCATCCTTTATCTGTTTACCTCCACCTGTCGTATAAAGGCGGCAGAGGTAACTGGGCTTTATATACAGCCGCCGTTAAAATGCGGCAGCTGGAAGTGTAGTTCTCATTTTGGGATCGCACACGAATTTGCAATCCCAGATACATAATTGAACACAGGGACTATGAACTAAAAACGATTGGTTTCTGATCCTGTGACAACAAATCTCCCCTTGCTATATATTACATGAAGGCTAGAGACCCCTCCCCACCACTATATATTACATGCAAGCTAGAGACCCCTTCCCCCATTGCTATATATTACATGCAAGCTACAGACCACCCTCCCCTCTTACTATTTATTTGTGTGCAGACTGGAGCCCCCGCTTACTATACATTATATGCAGGCTAGAGACCCCCTCACCGTTGCTTTATATTATATGCAGACTATAGACCCCTCTCCCCCATTACTATATTTTATTTGCAGGCTAGAGACCCCCTAGCTTTTAATATAGTATATAGTGTAATACTAGAGACCTACTTCCCAATTACTATATATTATACACAATCTAGAGACCTGCCCTCCCCCATTATTTTATAAAATGCGTTAAAATTTTTCAGATTTTGTTATGTTGATGCCTTGTGCTAAAATAAAAAAAATTCCAGTTTTTCCCCATCATTCTTCACTCAATATCCCATAATGACAAAGTTATAACAGAATGTTAGTAATCTTTGCTAATTTATTGAAAAGGAAAACCGAAAATATTGCATTGACAGCAGTATTCAGACCCTTTACTCAGTACTTAGTTGAAGCACCTTTGGCAGTGATAACAGCCTCCAGTCTTCTTGGGTATGATGCCCCAATGTTTGCACACCTGGATTTGGGGATTTTCTGCAGATCCTCTCAAGCCCCGTCAGGATGGATGGGGACTGTCGGTGGACAGCCATTTTCAGGTCTCTCCAGAGATGATCAATTGGGTTCAAGTTGGGGCTCTGGCTGGGCAGGTGAACCTTCGGTCCAGTCTGAGGTCCAGAGCACTCTGGATCAGGTTATCATTAAGAATATCTCTGTACTTTGCACCAATTAGTTTTCCCTCAACCCAATGCAAAAAGGCACATACCTAAAACATCATAAGAATAAGACAATAGATACAAGCCCGGCAGAGGGGCGCACCCTTAAATAACAAAGACTAGCCCCACGCGTATCGTCAAAGTAGATGTAATGGCAGGAAGGAGGTGAAGGGAACAAGTGAGCCCTAATCTACCCACCGCCCTGTCCCTGCCTACTTGCAACGACCCGCCCTAGGCGACGGGGTACAACTTGGCGGCGGTCCCTACGCTGTCTAAGTGCAAGGGAGTACAAACAGGGAACACGCAAGGGAATACAGTAGCCCACGGAACGCCGCGAGGAAACGGAGCGGTGAATGAGCCAGTCAGGATCAGGAAGTAGTGGAGTATACAAACGGGAGCACGGAGCATAAGCAAGCCAGGGGCAGAGCAACGCAGGATAAACGGAACTGAAGCAAGGCAGAAGCACGGCAGAAGCAGGCTGGAGCAAGGCAGCAGTGGGGCCAGGAATCTAAGAAGAATAACAAGCAAGGAGGAAGAGAAAACGGCAGGTATAAATGGACAGGGGGCGGAGCTAACTCTGACTGACCAGGCCGCGATAGGCTCTCCCACTCCTGAGCCTGCCACCCTGATTGGTGGGAGCAGGTGTCAGTCTCAGAGGTCTGGCCTCAGGTGTCGACTGATTAATCCTGGGAGTATACCCAGACGTAGTGCCTGGCAGATCCTTTACAGTATTCCCCCTTTTATGAGGGGCCACCGTACCCTTACTAAGAGGACCCGGTTTAGTGGGGAAGAGAAGGTGGAACCTCCTGATCAATACCCCAGCGTGAACATCTCGAGCAGGTACCCAAGTCCTCTCCTCCGGCCCGTATCCTCTCCAATGGACCAGGTACTGGAGGGAGCCCTGGATCATCCTACTGTCCACAATCTTGGCCACCTCGAATTCCACCCCCTCAGGGGTGAGAACGGGAACAGGAGGTTTCCTCGAGGGGGACCAGGACGGGGAGCAGCGTTTCAAGAGGGAGGCATGGAAGACGTCGTGTATGCGAAAGGATGGGGGCAGCTCCAGACGGAAGGATACAGGGTTGAGGACTTCAATGACCTCATAAGGTCCAATAAATCGGGGAGCAAACTTCCTGGACGGGACCTTAAGGCGCAAGTTCCTCGACGACAACCACACCAGATCCCCGACGACAAACCGGGGTTAGCAGAACGTCTACAATCAGCCTGAATCTTTTGCACGCTCTGGGACGCCTCTAGGTTCTTCTGAACCTGGGCCCAGACTGTGCACAGTTCCCGATGAACGTCCTCTACCTCGGGATTATTGGAACAACCAGGGGAAACGGAGGAGAACCTAGGATTAAACCCGAAATTACAGAAAAACGGGGAGACCCCTGACGAGTTACTGACCCGGTTATTCAGGGAAAATTCGGCGAGGGGAAGGAATGAGACCCAATCAAATTGACAGTCAGAAATGAAACACCTTAAATATTGTTCCAGGGATTGGTTAGTCCTTTCCGTTTGGCCATTAGTTTCGGGATGGAAGGCGGAGGAGAAGGATAGATCAATCTCCAACTTTTTACAAAAAGCTCTCCAAAATAAGGAAACAAATTGTACCCCTCTGTCCGAAACGATATTGACTGGGGCCCCATGGAGACGCAGAATGTGTTTCACAAACAAAGAAGCTAACGTCTTGGCGTTAGGTAGTTTCTTAAGGGGCACAAAGTGGCACATTTTGCTGAAGCGGTCTACTACCACCCACACCACCGACTTGCCCTGAGATGGAGGCAAATCGGTGATAAAATCCATGGAGATATGGGTCCAAGGTCTCTGGGGAATGGGCAAGGAACGTAGTAAGCCCGCAGGTCGGGACCTAGGGGTCTTGGACCTAGCACAGACCTCACAAGCGGCGACGTAAGCCCTAACGTCTTTAGGCAACCCAGGCCACCAATAGTTTCTGGTAATGAGGAGTTTGGTACCCAAGATGCCAGGATGACCAGATTGAGCGGAGTCATGGTTTTCCCTGAGTACCCTTAGCCGGTATTGCAGGGGGACAAACAGTTTGTCCCCAGGGAGGTTCCCGGGAGCTGAACCTTGATCAGCCGCGATGTCAGAGGCTAAGTCAGAATCAGTGGCAGAAACAATTATACCAGGGGGTAAAATACAAGCAGGATCCTTCTCAGAAGGCGGATTAGCCATGAAACTACGTGACAGTGCATCAGCCTTAATATTTTTGGACCCAGCCCTATAGGTAACCAAGAAATTAAATCTGGTAAAGAATAGTGCCCAACGAGCTTGTCTAGGATTAAGCCTCCGGGCAGATTCTAGGAAAACCAGATTCTTGTGGTCAGTAAGGACCGTTACCTGGTGTCTGGCCCCCTCCAAGAAGTGACGCCACTCTTCAAAAGCCCATTTAATGGCTAAAAGTTCGCGGTTGCCATTATCATAGTTACACTCCGTGGGCGAAAACTTCCTAGAGAAGTAAGCACAGGGGCGGAGATGGGTGAGGGAGCTGGTACCCTGGGACAAGACGGCCCCCACTCCCACCTCGGACGCGTCAACCTCCACAATAAATGGCTCCCTTTGGTTGGGCTGAACCAGCACGGGGGCCGAGATAAAGCACTTCTTGAGGGTCTCAAAAGCCTGGACGGCCTCAGGGGGCCAATGGAGGACATCAGCACCCTTGCGAGTGAGGTCCGTAAGAGGCTTAGCGACGACCGAGAAGTTGGCAATAAATCTCCTGTAATAGTTAGCGAACCCCAAAAAACACTGTAGCGCCTTCAGGGAGGCAGGTTGGACCCATTCCGCCACAGCCTGAACCTTGGCAGGGTCCATGCGGAATTCATGAGGAGTGAGGATTTGACCTAAAAATGGTATCTCCTGTACCCCAAACACACATTTTTCGGTCTTCGCAAACAGATTATTTTCCCGAAGGACCTGGAGGACCTTCCAGACATGATCCACGTGCGAGGACCAGTCCTTGGAAAACACCAGTATGTCATCAAGGTACACTACAAGAAAATTACCCAGGTAATCTCTCAGAATTTAATTAATAAAATTCTGGAAGACGGCAGGGGCATTACACAACCCAAAGGGCATGACTAGGTTTTCTAAATGACCTTCGGGCGTGTTGAACGCAGTTTTCCACTCATCCCCCTCTTTGATGCGGATAAGGTTATATGCCCCCCGTAGATCGAACTTAGAGAACCATTGGGCCCCCTGAACCTGATTAAAAAGATCCGGAATCAAAGGAAGGGGATACTGGTTCCTTACTGTGACCTTATTCAAGTTCCGATAATCAATGCACGGCCTAAGACCACCATCCTTCTTCCCCACGAAGAAGAAGCCAGCACCTACAGGAGGGGCGAATGAAACCCTTGGCCAGGCATTCTTGGATATACTCCCTCATAGCTTTACGTTCAGGACATGAAAGATTAAATATCCTCCCCTTAGGAAGCTTGGCACCAGGCACCAAATCGATGGCGCAATCGTAATCTCTATGAGGGGGCATCACCTCGGAGGCATCCTTAGAAAACACATCAGCGAAATCCTGAACAAACTCAGGAAGCGTGTTTACCTCCTCCCGGGGAGAAATAGAGTTAACCGAAAGACATGACATCAGACATTCACTACCCCATTTGGTGAGATCCCCAGTATTCCAATCAAACGTGGGATTATGCAGCTGCAACCAGGGAAGACCTAATACCAGATCGGACGATAATACCTGCATCACCAGTACAGAGCACCGCTCCAAATGCATGGAGCCAACACGGAGTTCAAAAACAGGAGTGTGCTGAGTAAAATAACCATTAGCAAGAGGAGTGGAGTCGATACCCACTACCGGGATAGGATAAGGTAAATCAATAAAAGGCATTTTTAGAGACATAGCAAATTCCACAGACATGATATTAGCAGATGAGCCCGAATCCACGAAGGCACTGCCAGTGGCAGACCGGCCAGCAAACGAGACCTGAAAGGGAAGCAAAATCTTATTGCGTTTAGTATTAACGGGAAATACCTGTGCGCCCAAGTGACCTCCCCGATGATCACTTAGGCGCGGAAGTTTTCCGGCTGCTTATTCTTGCGCCTGGGACAGGTGTTCAGTAGATGCTTGTCGTCCCCACAATAGAAGCAGAGACCATTCTTCCTGCGAAACTCTCTACGTTGTCGAGGGGACATGGAAGCCCCGAGTTGCATAGGTACCTCCGAGTCCTCCGTGGAAGAGCGAGGAGACGGGACCTCGGGGGGAATCGCAGGGCAGTCAGAGGGGAAAACATTGAAACGTTCAAGCTGACGTTCCCTGAGACGTCGGTCAAGTCGTACTGCTAGGGCCATAACCTGGTCTAGTGAGTCAGAAGAGGGGTAGCTAACCAGCAGATCCTTCAGGGCGTCAGATAATCCTAACCTAAACTGGCACTTTAGGGCCGGGTCGTTCCACCGAGAAGCTACGCACCACTTTCTAAAATCAGAACAGTATTCCTCAACAGGTCTCCTACCCTGACGTAAGGTCACCAGCTGACTCTCGGCTAAGGCAGTCCTGTCAGTCTCGTCGTAAATGAGACCGAGGGCAGAGAAAAACCGATCAACGGAGGAAAGTTCAGGGGCGTCAGGAGCCAAGGAGAAGGCCCACTCTTGGGGCCCTTCCTGGAGTCGGGATATAATGATACCCACCCGCTGGTTCTCGGAACCTGAGGAGTGAGGTCTTAGGCGGAAATAAAGTCTGCAACTCTCCCGGAAGGAGAGAAAAGTCTTACGGTCCCCTGAGAACCGGTCAGGTAACTTGAGGTTGGGTTCTAAAGGTGAGGTGAGGGGTACTACAAAGGCAGCGTCAGACTGATTGACCCTCTGAGCCAGGGCCTGGACCTGTAGGGAGAGGCCCTGCATCTGCTGGGTCAGGGTCTCAAGGGGGTCCATGATAGCGTAGAGTAGAAGAAATGGTAGACTAGGTAAGGGCTTGTTATTATGTAATGGCAGGAAGGAGGTGAAGGGAACAAGTGAGCCCTAATCTACCCACCGCCCTGTCCCTGCCTACTTGCAACGACCCGCACTAGGCGACGGGGTACAACTTGGTGGCGGTCCCTACGCTGTCTAAGTGCAAGGGAGTACAAACAGGGAACACGCAAGGGAATACAGTAGCCCACGGAACGCCGCGAGGAAACGGAGCGGTGAATGAGCCAGTCAGGATCAGGAAGTAGTGGAGTATACAAACGGGAGCACGGAGCAGAAGCAAGCCAGGGGCAGAGCAACGCAGGATAAACGGAACTGAAGCAAGGCAGAAGCACGGCAGAAGCAGGCTGGAGCAAGGCAGCAGTGGGGCCAGGAATCCAAGAAGAATAACAAGCAAGGAGGAAGAGAAAACGGCAGGTATAAATGGACAGGGGGCGGAGCTAACTCTGACTGACCAGGCCGCGATAGGCTCTCCCACTCCTGAGCCTGCCACCCTGATTGGTGGGAGCAGGTGTCAGTCTCAGAGGTCTGGCCTCAGGTGTCGACTGATTAATCCTGGGAGTATACCCAGACGTAGTGCCTGGCAGATCCTTTACAGTAGATGTAAGCCCCAAGGATAATGGTGGGTAATAACATACACCTGCACTTTGTGCAGGAAGTGAAAAGGCATGTGCGCCAGGCGGTGCACACACCCAACGCCATCTGTGAGATTCAGAGGAGCAGTCGATTCAACAGCGCAAGCACCAGGAAAAATTCCAATACTGAGCCTGTGCAGAGAGTCAAGATTTCTCCACGTCACACTCACAAGGGTCAGCGCATGCGTCCACATTTAGCGTATGAATGAAGCGGTACTGCGCATGTTCGGCCACCCCTCCATTCATTTTCTATGGGGATGCCAGACGCTTTCTCCTGCAGCCCCACAAAAAGTTAATGGAGTGATGATCAAGCTTTCGCAGCAGTACCACTCCATTCATATGGAAAATCCCTTAAATTTAATTTAAGTAGTACTACACTGATAATTTTGTAATAAATTGGAAGGATTTTTACCAACACAATCTTGTTATAAAGACAAATGGACCAACTTAGACCAATTTGTCTTTAACCCCTTTAGGACGCAGCCTGCTTTGGCCTTGTGGCACAGACGATTTTTTCAAATCTGACATGTGTCAGGTAATGCTTTTACCTATCCAAGCGATTCTGAGATTGTTTTCTCGTGACATATTGTACTTTATGATAGTGGAAAAATTTGGTCGATAAATTCAATATTTATTCGTGAAAAACACGAAAATTTTGAGAAAATGTGCAAAAATGTGCATTTTTCTAAATTTAAATGTATCTGCTTGTAAAACAGATAGTAATACCACACAAAATCGTCACTAGTTACCATTTTCCATATGTGTACTTTATATTTGCATCGTTTTTTGAACATCCTTTTATTTTTCTAGGACGTTACAAGGCTTAGAACTGTAGCAGCAATTTCTCACATTTTCAAGAAAAATTTAAAAGGCAATTTTTACAGGGACCAGTTTAGTTCTGAAGTGGTTTTGAGGGCCTTATATATTAGAAACCCCCAATAAATAACCCCATTTTAAAAACTGCACACCTCAAAGTATTCAAAACAGCATTCAGAAAGTTTCTTAACCCTTTAGGCGTTTCACAGGAAATAAAGCAATGTAGAGGTGAAATTTACACAATTCATTTGTAATAAAAAAAAATTGTGTAACACAGAAGGTTTTTACCAGAGAAACACAACTCAATATTTATTGCCCAGGTCCTGCAGTTTTTAGGAACATCCCACATGTGGCCCTAGTGCCCTAATGGACCAAAACACCGGCCTCAGAAGCAAAGGAGCACCTAGTGGATTTTATTTTAGGCACCATGTCAGGTTTGAAGAGGTCTTGTGGTGCCAAAACAGTGGAAACTCCCCAAAAGTGACCCCATTTTTGAAACTATAGTTAGCACTTTGACCCCACAGGTATTTTGCTATATTTTTATTGGAGTTAGTCTGTGAAAATGACATTTTTTATATTTACAAGGAATAAATAAGAAAATGCACCCCAACATTTGTAAAGCATCTTCTCCCGATTACGGAAATACTCCATATGTGGTAATAAACTGCTGTTTGGACCCACGGCATCATAACTTTTTTATTTTTCCATGAATTGAGCGGTGTGAGGGCTTATTTTTGGCAGGACGAGCTGTCGTTTTTATTGGTACCATTTTTTGATACATTCAACCTTTTGATCACTTTTTATTACATTTTATTTACAGCTTTGGTGACCAAAAACAGTGATTTTGGCGTTTTAAATTCTTTATTTCTCTCGGCGTTCATAATGCGCTATAAATGACAATTTTACTTTATTCTGCGGGTCGGTACGATTACGGTGATACCATATGTATATCTTTTTTTATGTTTTGCAGCGTTTGCACAATAAAATCACTTCTTTATAAAATAATTTATTTTCTGTGTCACCATATTCTAAGAGCTGTAACTTTTTTATTTTTCAGTCAAAAAACCAAGGTGTAAGGGCTTGTTTTTTGCGGGACGGGTTGTAGTTTTTATTGATACTATTTCCGGGTACATGCGACTTTTTGATCACTTTTTATTCTATATTTTGAGAGGGGTGGCGACCAAAAAATAGTGATTCTGGCATTGTTTTTAGTTTGTTTTTTTTGCGGCATTCACCCTGCGGTAAAAATAGCATTGTTTTATAGATTGGGTCGTTACGAACGCGGTGATACCAAATATGTGTACTGTTTCATTTTTTCCCTATAATAAGAGACTTAGTATAGGAAAAAAAAATCTTTTATTTTTACACTTTTGTAAAACATTTTTATTAACTTTTTTATGCTTTTTTCTTTACTTTTTACACTTTCTTTTTTTACCTGCAGCTTTAATCGCTGCTAGAATACATTACACTACCTAGGTAGTGTAACGTATTCCAACTGTCAGTGTGACGTCACAGTCTACGAGGTCTTGTCATCGGTGGATCCATTCATCAGTTTTCTCCATGACATGGTCTTGCTAAGATAAACCTACAGAGTATGGGGTGCAATCACCACACAGTAATCATAAATAGAGAAACAAATAATCTTTATTAAGCAAGGTACAGACAATAAAAAGCATAAAAGCGAGTCATGCTGAGCATGAGCAGGACGTCCCACTGTGCTAAGAGCAAGATGAAAACACTAAATAGCAACCATGGGTGAGGCTATGCAATCCAAACCACAATGTCTGGATAGCAAATGTACATATCAACTTACTATCAGTTAATAAGCGTGTAGCTGGCAATGCAGCAATTATGTGAACATTCCTCAAAATAGTAGTAACATAACATGGATATAAACAAAAACTCCAATGTTTACATATCTATATATCCAGGCTTGCATAGCTGTGCGCTCACGCCAGGGGGAGTGGCCGGGCTGTCTCCTGGTTCATGTGTCTACATCTGGGTGGACGGGGCTCTGCGACGTCAGACGTCGCCGACTCCCCGCCCGCCTTGATGACGCGTAGCCAGGGATATGCTGTCGGCCATCTTTGGACCTGGCGTCTGACGCCAGGATTAGCTTATGCATTGCTTGGATGAGTAACGCCCCTATACCTGATTGGATACAGGGCGTGTAAATGGAGGGATCCGCTGGAAAGACGCCACCCCCGGAAGAAGGCATTTCGCCGAAACGCGCGTCGGGTGTGACGTCTCTCAGTGTGCTGAGTGAACTCCATGGGTAGGTGATTTGTTCATTTCCTCTTTGACTTCGTTTTTGTTTATATCCATGTTATGTTACTACTATTTTGAGGAATGTTCACATAATTGCTGCATTGCCAGCTACACGCTTATTAACTGATAGTAAGTTGATATGTACATTTGCTATCCAGACATTGTGGTTTGGATTGCATAGCCTCACCCATGGTTGCTATTTAGTGTTTTCATCTTGCTCTTAGCACAGTGGGACGTCCTGCTCATGCCCAGCATGACTCGCTTTTATGCTTTTTATTGTCTGTACCTTGCTTAATAAAGATTATTTGTTTCTCTATTTATGATTACTGTGTGTTGATTGCACCCCATACTCTGTAGGTTTATCTTGTTCAATTTTGGGGTCAATACATCAAGATTTACTTGGTTTATACATGTTTTTGTCCCTTTCTGGGTTACAATTTTCTAAACCATACTTTAAGGTTGACATTAACTTTCCTGAATGTACCAATAGGTGTTTGATAAGGCTACTGCCAAACTTCACCCCGAAACTCCCTGATTTGTAACCTAAAATCAGGTCAACTTCCTTCCAGGGTTCTAGCATGTGTCTTCCTCTCATGAGGAACATAATCTCCATTCCTAGATCTGTGCTGCTGTCTTCAGATCTATTTGGCTGGAGTTAGGCTCCATGCACACGAACGTGCTTTTCCACGGTCCGTGCATGGCCCAGGATCCTGGACCGCAGAAAAAACAGACATGTCTTATTACGGCCGTGTTCTGCGGTCCTGGCTCATAAAAAATAATGAATGCGGCCATGTGCATGGCCCATGATTCGCGGGCGGCTCACGGGTGACACTCCGCGGCCGGCCGACCCGAAAATCACGACCATGCATATGGCTACGGTCATGTGCATGAGGCCTAAGAGATTAGAAAGGTTGAGAATTTATTGTTTCCTGGAAGGAAAAAAAAAGTCTTAAAATCCACCAAACTTAGGAGGGATTCACACGAGCGTGTATTCGGTCCGTGCGGGCCGCGTGGTTTTCACGCGCCACGCACAGACCAATACAAGTCTATGGGGCAGTACAGACAGTCCGCGCTTTTTGCGCAGCGTTTGTCAGCTGCGCAAAAAGCGCGACAGGTTCAATATCTCCACGTATTTCGCGCATCACGCACCCATTGAAGTCAATGGGTGCGTGAAAACCACGCAGGTCGCACGGAAGCACTTCCGTGCGAACCGACTGAAACAGCGCACCAGCTGTCAAAAGGATGAATGTAACCAGAAAAGCACCACGTGCTTTTCTGTTTCCAAACATCCAAATGGAGTGTCTTTGAGATGAGCGAACCCGGACAATCGAACCGAACTTCACCGTGTTCGGCCGAACTCGTTTTGGCCGAACCCGGCAAAAAAATTTCCGGTACGCGACGTCCGGAGATAGTCACTGTCCAGGGGGCTGAAAGAGTTAAACTGTTTCAGCACCATGGACAGTGACTACCGATCCCAATAAACATGAACCTGTAAAAAAAAAGGAAGTTCTGACTTACCGATAACTCCCGGCTTCTTCCTCCAGTCTGACCTCCCGGGATGACAATTCAGTCCAAGTGACAGCTCCAGCCAATCACAGGCCAAGCACAGGCTGCAGCGGTCACATGGACTGCCGCGTCATCCAGGGAGGTGGGGCCCGATGTCAAGAGAGGCGCGTCACCAAGGACGCGTCACCAAGGCAACGGCCGGGAAGTTCTCGGTAAGTACGAACTTTTTCTTTTTTTTTTACAGGTTGCTGTATATTGTGTTCGGCATTCACTGTCGAGGGTGCTGAAAGAGTTACTGCCGATCAGTTAGCTCTTTCAGCACCTTGGACAGTGACGGGCGTCGACTAGCCTCATCTCTATGATGGCGGCTGCGCGAAAATCACGCAGCCGCGCATCATACACAGATGACACACGCAGCTGTCAAATGGTTTTTGCGCGCGCAAAACGCTGCGTTGTTTACGCGCGCAAAAACGCAACGTCCGTCTGTATCTGCCTTTACCGTGGGTAGATGAAGTGTAGAGGCCAGTAGACTGGCTTACATTGTTAGATCTCTGATTCACCTAATTTTTCGAGAATCTACTCTAGCAGAGCAGTGTCCACCTCTTGGGCTGAATCCCACTGGATCAGATATGCTTTGCAGCTTGGAGCTCACACTTAATATTTATCAACCATTATAGGCTGAATTATTATTTTTTCTGAGGAGACGGCTCTTGAGCGGTCAACTTTGAGTTCCACCAGTTAAGAGGGTCCTCCCTATGGGGTTACTTCTTGCTAAATCCCCATTATTGTGCTGCTGTAGGACGTAAGGGAAGTGTAGATTTCTAACTTTAATCTGTTTTCACTTAGTCCTTACAGCAGCACAAGCTTCCCGCCCTAATTAACCCCTAATGACGAGCGATGGATATATACATCACAAGCAGGTGTTAGTTCCCGCATAGTGATGGCCTGATTTACACGAGCGTGTGCGTTTTGCGCATGCAAAAAACGCTGCATTTTGCGTGCGCAAAAGGCACATAACAGCTCCGTGTGTCATCAGCGTATGATGCGCGGCTGCGTGATTTTCGCGCAGCCGCCATCATTATGACACTCCGTTTGGATGTTTGTAAACAGAAAAGCACGTGGTGCTTTTCTGTTTACATTCAGAGTTTGACAGCTGTTGCGCGAATCACGCTGTTCGCACGGAAGTGCTTCCGTGCGGCATGCATGGTTTTCACGCACCCATTGACTTCAATGGGTGCGTGATGCGCAAACAGCGCACAAAGATAGGACATGTCGTGAGTTTTTTTCAGCGCACTCACGCTGAGCAAAACTCACGGACTGTCTCCATGCCCCCATAGACTAATATAGGTGCGTACGACACGCGTGAAAAGCAAGCGCGTCGCACGCACGTATATCACGCTCGTGTAAACGAGGCCTCACTCTGATCGGGTGGGTACTGCCAGTGTACCCACGTGATCAGCGGCAGGTGCACGGCTGTTATACACTTCCTGGCTCCTGACCCAACTGCCGTAATCGAAGTGCGCTCCGATTCCGGCAGTTTAACCCATTAGATGCCGTTACCAATAGCAACAGTGGCATCTAATGTGTTTGACAGACGGAGGGAGCTCCCTCTGTCACCCCATCGGACCCCCCACAAAATATTGTGGGGCGCCGTCGTTTCCATGGCAGCCGGGGGCCTAACAAAGGCCTCCCGGTCTGCCTTCAGCAACTGCCTAATAGGCTATGCCAGAGGCATGGCCTAATACATTGCTTGTCAGTTTAAGGCTGGGTTCACACGACCATGTTACGTCCGTAATGGACGGAACGTATTTCGGCTGGAAGACCCAGACCGAACACAGTGCAGGGAGCCGGGCTCCTAGCATCATAGTTATGTACTCCTAGCGTCGTACATAACTATGATGCTAGGAGCCCGGCCCCCTGCAGTGTGTTCGGTCCGGGTCTTCCGGCCGAAATACGTTCCGTCCATTACGGACGTAACATGGTCGTGTGAACCCAGCCTTAGGCCTCATTTACACGAGCGTGTGCGTTTTGCGCGCCGAAAAAACGCAGCGTTTTGCGCGCGTTGGTATTGCGTATGCACTGCGTATACGCAGCGTTGTTGCATTTAAAACGCGCGCACGACTAGCGTTTGCATCGCGCGTAAAAACGCTGAGGGGATTAATGCGAGGCCAGCCTACAAATAGCCCAGCTGGCCCAACCCCTGATTGCTGGGAGAAGCCTGTTTTGCACCTTATTTCCGCCTCTGCAGAAAACAGAGTGCGTGTTTCTCCATTGACGTTGGAATCGCCTTGACACGCCACAATTATGCCTTCTCAGTCGCTGGCACGTGTGCTTCTTGCCTGGATGATCTCACGTCGGTTTGGGGAGCGTCGACCCATGCTGCAGCACCAGACGCCTGTAAGATGTCGCATTTGGGTTCATCCACTTGTGGCCCAACGTACGATGAAAGGCCATTTCCATAGCCTGTATGAGGACTTACGACGGCATCCTGAAAAATTTAGAGCCTTCTGCCGCACGTCTGTGGCCACATTTGACCTTCTGCTTGAGCAGATTCGCTCTGGTCTCATCTACAAGAATACCAACATGAGACGCTGCATTTCGCCCGAGGAACGGCTGCTTGTGACCTTGAGGTATGTGTGCAGCTGCTATTACTTAGTCAATGACGCTGTCTGCTTTACCAGCCCCCCCCCCCCCCTAACATGTGTTGTGGCTTTCTTTTTCTTTCTCTTTGTTTTCTAGATTTCTGGCCACAGGCAATAGTTATCATTCGTTACATTTTGAATTTCTTTTGGGAGTGACCACCATTTCGTTCATTGTCACATCCACCTGTGTCGTGTTGTGGCAGAGGTTAAAGACCACGGTCATGCCTCAGCCCACGACAGAACAGTGGCTAAGTATTTCAGAGGGATTTCTTAGAGCAAGTGAATTTCCAAATTGCATTGGTGCCCTAGACGGCAAACACATTCGTGTGAGAAAGCCCCCACGCAGTGGCTCGCAATACTATAACTACAAGCAGTATTTTTCTATGGTATTGTTAGCCTTGGCGGACACGAATTATTGTTTCACTATTGTTGACATCGGCTCGTATGGAAGCTCGGCAGATGCCCGCATATTCCGTTCATCAAGAATGGGGAAGCGACTCGTGAATAATCGACTGGTGGTGCCGGAACCTTCCATCCTCCCGGGCTCCAGCGGCCCCCCAATCCCATATGTCATCGTGGCGGATGAGGGGTTTGCACTGACAAGGCAAGTGATGCGTCCTTTTGCGAGAAGGGGCTTGGATGACCGTCGTCGCATGTTCAATCTCCGCCTAGGCCGAGCTCGTCGATGTGTGGAATGTGCCTTTGGCATTATGTCGAACATGTGGCGTGTCTTTCTGACGACAATGCAATTGTCCATGCAGAATGTGACACGTGTTATACAAGCGTGTGTCGTTCTGCATAACATCTGCCACATTAATGATGCTACCTTTGATGCAGAATATATCCTAACACGTGCAGGCACCAGCCACACTGTCCCGGTTATTCCTCTCGGCCGATCTCTCTCTTCCGGCCTTCGAGTGCGGGATACTTTGGCGGTATATTTTGAGTGCCCATCAGGAGCCACACCGTGGGGGCGTGATGACCTTTGAAGGGTTGTCTGTTGTTTGGCGGCTTCACTACACACGTCACATGTGACCAGTTATTTTCGTTTTTTTTGGTGTTCGTGTTGGGTTAGGGACTCGCAAAACATGAGGACCCTTGACGCGGGTTGCGAGCTTACATCTGTCGGGGTTTGAGCAGGACTTTTGACAGTTGGCAACCTTCTTTCTGGAGATAGAATGTTGTGCGGCCTAAAGTTAGGAAAGTCCAATTGCAAGTGTACTTAGTTTGCTTCGGGGCCCATGACAGCACCTAAACGTTCGCACCTCTTGCAAACCATGTCAAACTCTGAGAGATTAACTAAAACCTCATATCACGTGTGTATGCATTGTGCCCAAAGGCCAGAAGTGTGAGAGGGTATAGCCAAAGGAAATGTGGGTCAAACATTGTGTTGAGGGTTATCAAGTAAAAACAACACGCAATAGAAACAATAAACATCCATGCTTTTAATGTGTTTGAAATGCACACAACGGAAACATGGTGTGGTCCGGAAAACACACAAACATATGGTATAACCAAACAAACACCAACATGGTGTAATATACATATAAAATCAATACGACGGCGAGTTGCCATCCCTGCATCAAAATCAAAGATGACGGAAAAATATAACGCCTCCAACACACTCAAAGGTGTTGGTACTGGTGGCCCGGGGACGAATACGCCGGCATTTCAGCACCACTATGCTGGACCTGGAGCTGTGGAGGTTGTTCCTCGCCAGCATAGTGGTGCTGATGTTGCCCGTGGTATGTTGGGGCAGGGAAGTGGGGAGCCATAGGGCGCATATAGGGATGCGGATGTGGCATCTGGGGGGCTGGATGGAATGGGCCCGGCATCTGGGGCGTGGTGGCCGGCATGGCTAAACTGCGCCACTGCTGAATGGCTGTGAAGCACTGGTTGGGATTGTGGGGCGGTCTGGAGGCGTCGATCAACGTTACGATCGACGCTTGCAGACGGCCCATACGGTTCATGGGGACCAGCCGGAGTAGGGGAACGATGCTGCGCCCAAAGGCGTCATACCCGTCCTCATCTGCGGCTCGCCTCAGATATTCCAGGACCCGGCTATCGACTTGCCCAGCTGCGGAGGCCTGTTGAGCACGGCGCCGGCGAGTGCGGGCACGCACGGGGCGCTCCTCAGCCGGAGAGGCGACGGCCCGTGCAGACTGGCCAGGGGCGGGGTCCAGGGGTGTCGGCTCGGGGCTAGGGGGCAGGACATGGGCAGCAGGAGGTTCCGGCAGAGACTCTCCAACGTCCGTCTCCTCTGTCGTATCCTCCAAATTGTCGGTGGTTCTATAATGAGAAAATTACGTTAGAACAGAATATAGAACAATGCCCACAACAACACGATGGCAAACAGGACATGGGCGAACACACATTAGACACATGCAAAAGCAGATTCTCTTACGTGCGCATCGCCATTATGTCCTTCAGGAACATCAGCTGTTTCGTGTACATATAAGGGCGCTTACGCGATCCGCCATCTCCGCTGCGTCCCTTTTCCCCCATTTCACGGCGGAATTGGTTACGGCAGCTCCGCCACCGTGTTTTGATGTCTTGGACTGTTGGAGTAAAAACAAATATCACGCCATAAGAACTATGCCCTCTCACTTAAATGAGGGGCCCTGCACTGCCAATTACGTGGTACACGGTGATGCGCCTGCTCCACAAAAGGTCATCGGGCAAATGCGCGGAAGACACATACAGGGCCCCAGTTCTTCAATAGGGATGACATTGCATTGACAGAAAAAGCATGGTACTCACCCAACCGACTGCGGTCCCGGGTTCGGCCACTCTCCCACTCCTGGCCAAAAAGCTCCCTCGCGACCTCCTCCCAGGCGTCCTCCTTGACCGTGCGGTCGTGATACGCCTCCGCGCGAGTGTCCCAAATTGCATGCTGGCCCTGGACCAGGGCGATGAGGCGCTCCACGTCCATCCCATGCGGCATGGCAGCAGATGACAGTGGAAGCTAACTTCTGTCTCCAGTCAATAGCCTTGCCCACTCGCAGTCAAAACGCAAGCACTTCCTGTTTTTTGTTTGCTTTGTCCAGCTTTATAGACTCTTTTTCATGGACATAACAAGTGATGCGTGATTTTTGCGCATGCAACGCAGGAGCGTCCGTGTGTCATGCGTGGTTTTCACGCACCCATTGACTTCAATGGGTGCGTGATTCGCGAAAAACGCACGATTATAGATCATGTCGTGAGTTTTACGCCACGCACTCACGCAGCGCAAAATTCACGCATCGTCTGCACTGCCCCATAGAGTAATATAGGTGCGTACGACACGCGTGAAAAGCACGCGCGTCGCACGCGCGTATATTACGCTCGTGTAAATGAGGCCTTACACTGACAGGCAATAATGCCTTGGTATACTAAGTATATCAAAGTATTATATAAGCGATCCGCAGATCGCATGGTGAAGTCCCCTAGCGGGACAAAAAAAAAAGTAAAGCTTAAAGTTAAATAAAGTTTATGAAAAAAAAAAAAAAGATTACAGTAAAAATAAAATAAAACCACTTTTTTCCCCAAAAAGTGGTTTTATTTAGTAAAAGTGTAAACAAATAAAATAAACACATACACATATATGGTGACCCCGCAATCGTAACGACTCGAACAATAAAGTTAACACATTAATTAAACCGCCGGGTGAACGCCGTCCAAAAAAAATTGCAAGAAACAATGGCAAAATTCCTTTTTTTCCCATTGCCACCATAAAAAAATAAAATAAAAGTTAATCAATAAGTCCCATGTACCCCAAAATACTACCAATGAAAACTAAACCTAGTCCTGCAAAAAACAAGCCCCCATATGGCTACATCGACGGAAAAATAAAAATGTTATGGCTCTTAGACTGGGGCGATGCAAAAACAAGTAATTATTTTTATTTTTTAAAAGGGTTTTTATTTTGCAAACGTAGAAAAACATAAAACGTTTACATATTTGGTATCCCTGTAATCGTGCCGACCCATAGAATAAAGGTAACATGTTATTTATGCCGCATCGTGAACGACGTAAATTTATAACGTGAAAACAATACTGGAATAGCTGTTTATTTCTAATTTCCTAAAATAAAGTTAATAAAAGTTAATCAATTTATTATATGCACCCAAAAATGGTGCAATTGAAAAATACAACTCCTCTTGCAAAAACAAGCCCTTATACAGCTATGTCAACAGAATAAAAAAAAAGTTACGACTCTTAGGGCATGGCCCCACGTGGCGGTTTTCCTCCGCAGCTGTCAGCATCAATGCCGCACAGAATCTGCGTTGCAGATTCTGCGGCGGATCTGCCCAAAATGTGCAGTAAATTGATGCGGATTAGCTGCTGCGTACTGCGGTAAAAGTGCTTCCCTTCTCTCTATCAGTGCAGGATAGAGAGAAGGGACAGCACTTTCCCTAGTGAAAGTAAACGAATTTCATACTTACCGGCCGTTGTCTTGGTGACGCGTCCATCTTTCGGCATCCAGCCCGACCTCCCTGGATGACGCGGCAGTCCATGTGACCGCTGCAGCCTGTGATTGGCTGCAGCCGTCACTTAGACTGAAACGTCATCCTGGGAAGCCGGACTGGAGGAAGAAGCAGGGAGTTCTCGGTAAGTATGAACTTCTATTTTTTTTACAGGTTGCTGTATATTGGGATCGGTAGTCACTGTCCAGGGTGCAGAAACAGTTACTGCCGATCGCTTAACTCTTTCAGCACCCTGGACAGTGACCATTTACTGACGTCTCCTAGCAACGCTCCCGTAATTACGGGAGCCCCATTGACTTCCTCAGTCTGGCTGTAGACCTAGAAATACATAGGTCCAGCCAGAATGAAGAAATGTCATGTCCAAAAAGCAAGACGCATCCGCAGCACACATAACATGTGCATGACAGCTGCGGACTTCATTGCGGAATTTAGAATCTCCATTGAAGTCAATGGAGAAATTCCGCCATGAGTCCGCAACCAGTCCGCCACAACTCCGCAACATCCATTGCATGCTGCGGACACCAAATTCCGCACCGCAGCCTATGCTCCGCAGCGGAATTTTCAGCCTCGTCTAAACGAAGCCTTCTAAAAAGAAGTGGAAGGCAATGGGCAAACGGGTCCGCTGCGGATTCACGCTGCGGAGGGCCCGCAGCGGAATTCAAGAGCAATTCCGCCACGTGTGGCTTTGCCCTTAGGCCTCGTTTACACAAGCGTGATATACGTCCGTGCGACGCGCGTGCTTATCACGCGTGTCGTACGGACCTATGTAAGTCTATGGAGGCATGCACACAGTCCGTGAGTTTTGTTCAGCGTGAGTCCGCTGAAAAAAAACTCACGACATGTCCTATATTTGTGCGCTGTTCGCGCATCACGCACCCATTGAAGTCAATGGGTGCGTGAAAATCATGCAGGTCACACGGAAGCTCTTCCATGCGAACAGCGTGGTTCGCGCAACAGCTGTCAAACTCTGAATGTAAACAGAAAAGCACCACGTGCTTTTCTGTTTACAAACATCCAAACGGAGTGTCATAATGATGGCGGCTGCGCGAAAATCTCCCAGCCGCGCATCATACGCTGATGACACACTGAGCTGTTAAGTGCCTTTTGCGCACGCAAAACGCCGCATTTTTTGCGTGCGCAAAACGCACACGCTTGTGTAAACCAGGCCTTCGAATGCGACAGTGAAAAAACAAAAAATAGTCCTGGTCATTAAGGGGTTAAGGCTGCTACTTTATAATAAACATATGGTGGGAGGGGCTAGATGTCCTTATGTAGAGAGGGGGCTCTAGTTAATTATACCCATTTAATGGGATTAAAATTTTCAAAAATACAGAATGAATTTTAAAACATGTTAGCACTATTTTGTATGAAGAATGATTTAAGTAACAAATAAACCGTTCAATTCCAATGTCAGATACTAACATTACCATTTTATTACAGAATATTTAGTATTAATTCGTATTTCATTGTTGTTACATTTCACTCTCACTGCTCTCCCAACATATTCCACCTTGTATATATCTTTCAAAGGTTGCTGCTCCCATTCCCCTAACATTTGGAAAAAATATATGAGCACCTCTGGACTAATTTTAGCTGAAGTATGTTGAGTGTTTGTCTAAAGGTCCTTTAATTATCTGTAGCGCAACATATTAAAGTGTACGGACAATAAGAACATATTTTTCGATTATTCAGAATCCAGGGAATAGGACAGATGCTTCTAATTTTGCCTTTACTCCTATACTTACACACTATATTGATTATTTTTTTTGCTTCTGAAAGCTTCATTAGCCACTGAAGTGGCTAAAAGAGCTTATAAGGGGGTGAATATCATATTCTCCTTACATAAAATACTTTGGGGGATGTCACTTCACTTTGAAGGAAAATGTGTATTGACATTGTATCGTTTATGCCTTGTGTATATATATATATATATATATATATATATATATATATATATATATATATATATATATATATATATATGAGTGCTGAGTCCATAATCAGCCTCCGTGGTAATTTCTTGACGCAGTTTTTTTTTGGGCCTTTCTTTTTTGCATTGTTCTGCTAGCACCGTCTCCATGTGTGCGCCCTGCAGCACTGGAGCGCTGATCAGTGACCACCATTCCCCCTCTCATTATTTGCGGTGCTTAGATAGTATGAGAAGGGGTCCACATGGGAAAGATGCGGAAAGTGCAACTTAAAAGCATCCCATATTGTGATAAGGGCGGCCTGACATTGCAGACAATTTCCTCAACTCAAAAATTCCATTTTATTAATTCCCTATGTGTTTCATCATATTGATTCTTCAGTGGAAATAACGGTTTATAAGGGAGTAAAAAATAAAGTCATATGTTAGCAAAATTTCAAGCTATCCGATGGCTCAACTCAACTATTATGGTACTCGTGTAATCAAACTATTTGAATGTATGTGCAGTATGTGTTGATGAGTCCAGCTACCCAGGGTATTCAAACAAGTTAGAATAAAAATAAAAATAATGTAATATAAAGATCAATCAGTTAGTTGATCCTTTATTAGCAGCACAAATCTGAAAGATAAGTAAAAACAGCACAAAGTTCCATGGGATTTACATTTGAACACTATCACTGAAGCTGACCTACAATGAAGACAAAGAAATTGAGAAGTTTGGAAGGAGGCAAAGACAGTACTTCAGTTAATTGTGTAGAGGAATGTCCAAAAAATATTCTACACTGTGATTACATATGAATAAAAAGACTGCAAGGGTTTTGCTGGTTCCTTAATAGACCAGGGGCACAATTGCACCCCTCAAATAAAAAATAATGTATATACGTATATAGTTACCAAATACCACTATACCAGTAAAAAAAACACTATAGGCTATGTTCACACGGAGTATTTTGCCGAGTTTTTTGACGCGGAAACCGCGTCGCAAAACTCGGCGAAAACGGCCCGAAAACGCCTCCCATTGATTTCAATGGGAGGCGTCTATCTTCGGGCGTTTACGCCTCTGACCTCCCATTGACTTCAATGGGAGGCAGAGAAAGCGTATTTCACGGTGTTTTATGCCCGCGGCGCTCAATGGCCGCGGGCGAAAAACGGCGCGAAAATCGCAGCGAAAATCGGCGTGCAGGAAGAGGAAAATCTGCCTCAAAGTTCCAAACTGAATTTTGAGGAAGATATTCCTCCTGCAAAATACTCCGTGTGAACATAGCCATACAGTGATCAAATATTACTTCCATACTGTTACTAAACAAATAACATTATTCTAAGACCAATATTACCAATAATAACACAACACCATGACCGCTTTTTACCATTACAGTGAATTAATAATACCTCTATACTTTTACCAAATAAATACCACTATGCAAAGACCAATATCACCACCATGAAGTCACCATATGGTGGTCACATACCAGTTCTATACAGCTGCTCTGTACAATGTATAACTGAATATAGTTCAGTATTCAAATCAAATGACTCACAGTTGATGTCTTTTCCAGCTGGCCGAGATTGCCATGGAGACTTGTTCAAGCCACAACTCCTATCTGAAAAATATTTAGCTCCTAAATTTCAGCACCCTCCATATCTTTTTCCCCACTTACACAAACTCAACATCCTGCTGCTACCCCAAATTTTGTGCCAGCTGCTGCCCCATTTGCAACCATTACTGTACCGGCTGTATTGCACAGTGCCCCCAAATACACTACATCAGATATAATGGTGTCACAGCTATAGTTATACCATAAATATTAGTGCCACACAGATAGTTATCTCCTTAGTTCCCAAATTAGTGTCCCAAACAGCAGTGTTGCCCCAGTAATAGAGCCTCACTTTGTTCCCCACTCAGTAAAGTGTCCCATTTGGGCCCCACACAGTAATTGTGGCACCTTTTGTACCTTTTGTGCCCCACACAGTAATATTGCCCCACTGAGTGCCCCCACACAGTGATAGAAATCCCTTTAGTCCCACACAATAAAAGTGCTCCCACAAAGTGATAGTGACCATCTTTGTGCCCTCAAACAGTAATAATTTGTGCTACCACATAATAATTATTCCCACCTTTAGGCCCTCTACAAAGTAATAATGCCCCCTTTGTTCCTCCTATATTAATAATGTACCTTCTTTCCCAAACAGAGTAATAATTACTCCCTTTGTGCCCCCACACAGTAATAATGCCTTCCTTTGTGCTCCCTTGGTAAAAATGCCCACCATTTTGCCCCATACAGTAATAATGATTACCTTAGTGCCTCTTACATGCCCACTTTTATGTCCCTAATGGGTAATATTGCCGCCATTGTTCCAAAAAAAAAAAAAAAGTATACTCACTTTATAAACTCCAATCCGTTGGAAAGCTGAGCGATTAAGGCCTCTACTGACCTGTGGCATCTGCGGCCCGATGCAGGCTGCGCAATGCAATGAGGTGTTCCTGGCATCTCGTAGGCTGCATGCCTAAAACAGCCTGTGATGGGGCAGGTAACTCATATGGCTCGCTGGTGTGCCATAGGTTTCAAGTGTATCCACGTTGTGAGGATGTGGATACAGTTGAAAGTGTTGCTGGCCCAGGGACAAAAATCTGGCATGTGCCCCACCCTTGTTTCACAGACAGGCAGCCAAACGGCATGGTTTGTAACCCCTCTGTGGACACATTAAAACACAGCTTGTTATCTGATAAACTAGTTCCTGCCAATTTGCAGACCAAATCCTCCAACTCTGTTCTCTTTGCAGTTTAATCTTTCCGCAGCGAGGCCTCAGATGCTCTGTTTGCTTTTCATCTGTTCTGAAAACCACTTTGCTTTCCGAAATTATAACAATTTGTATTTGCTTTGGGCCCGCATAGAAATTTTATTCCTATAACTGAGATACAATCTCTGTGACCTGCTCTGCCTGTAATATCTTATTTAGAGGCTCAGAGAGAGATGCAAAAGCAATTCATATTCAATTCAATGCTACAAGTATACTTGAGCATTTAACCCATCCTCTTCTTTGAGTTTGCTTTAAAAAAAATAAATGTTGAAGTTCTATAAAATGCTCAGTTAAATTCCATAGGGCTAGAACCTAATGAACCAAAACACCTGCTGATGTTCATTTTTAGATTCCACCAACACAAAGGTAAGTGCAGGAGCAATGCATCAGCAACAGGTAGTGGGTAGCAGTAAAAGCAATGTGTGTTTATAGTGTTTGAAATTGCACTAAACATGACATTTAAATACCTGCACAAGACCTTAAAAAATTAAATGCCCTCTTTACAATTTGTGTGCCGCACGCCAAAAAACTATGCGGAAAAATCTTTTTCATATCGACTACTTTTCAAAAATCTTACTGTGTATTGCAGCAGTTTTTGTGATGCATTTTTTGCCAATGTAGCTTGTACAGGTGAAACACATGCTTTCAACGGGTTTCACGAGTACAAACCGTGTATTCAACAATTCTCCTATTCACAACAAAGTGAAAGAAGAGGCTGGACGCAGCCTGCAGGGCTTAGGAGGGAAGCCTCCATGACAGACCTAGGAGGGAAAGGGTTAAGTATTGAGGGAGAGGTAGGAGGAGGTGGAGGAGTGACAGGGAGGAGTTAGGGGCCGTTACGGAGCTTCCCGCTGTTTTCGGCACTGAGCCGGAAGCAGCGGGAGGAGTAACACACATTGGAATAAGCTCCCACCCTCCCGCCCATTTGTTCGTTATCCCTTGTGGTCTTTATTAAGTCCGTCTATGAGTGTGGTAATTTTATTGTGTGCTTATTTTAACATGTTTTTTCTTTTCATTCGGAGTAGGTCCTGGTGTCATGGCAGCTGGCGGGGGGAGTCCTTGAGGTCAGTCAGTAAAAAATGGTGCGGGGGTCGCATCGGGGGTATGCGTCCCCCAAAAAAGGTACATGGTTGAAGACTTCATCGGGTGTTATCCCTTTGAAGTGGTCTTCTGGTGGAAGGTATATCACTTGAAGGCTTCATCGGGTGTTATCCCTTTGAAGTGGTCTTCTGGTGGTTGGAGCCATCTGCAGAGGTGAGCGGTGCCTCCGAGCTGGTTTACGGCTGGAGGTAATTGGTTGGTGGTGGTTGCAGATGGCTAACTCGGGGTGTGTTTAAAAAGGAATATCTAAAATGGCTTCAAGGACTTCCCCTGCTCGGATTAATGTTAACGTTAAATTGTTATTTATGATTCTGACCCAAGTTGGGTCATGTGAATTATTAGGAGGAATTCTCTGGTGGATTCCTAATTAGTTATCCGAATGTTTCGGATTTAAATTGTTTTTATAAAACTGTGAAATTAATAAACGGCTGCTGTGGCCATTTCACATCCAACCTCGGTGTCACGTGTCTTTTCTAAAGGTGGGGGTGGAGGGATAGGTAGAGATAAGGGAAGGTTCACTAACACACGACTCTACTTAGGCAGGTCAAGCAGCCAGAACAATATCTATCTGCCTGTCCGTACCAGCGTTTTTCCTGTTTTAGGGCTGCCATCAGGGCAGTACCAGTTGTACTGCCATATGGGGCCCAGCCACATCTTACAAAATGGGGCCCGTCGCTTCTGCTGCCCACTGCCGCTGCCTGTTGCCGCCACAAAACAGGATCAATGGGGCCCAAGAAACAGTCAGGAATGCCCTAATTTCCTCCTGGTTCCTTCTGCCCCCTATCTTCTTTTCCTCCTCACAGTCGTGCTACATCTGTCTGCATCTTTGTGAGGAGAAGGAGCTTTCTTTCTGGTGGCAGGAATCTTGAGTACCTGCAACCTACCAATGTAATCAAAGCAGGAGTGCCAGCTCAGCGCAACAGTGAGGACAGCCTGTGAAGCAAGAGAAAATTTTATGTCAGAAAACTTTCTGCCTGCCACCACCCTCTGCCTCTCCTGTCACCTACTATCCCCCTACTGTCCCCCACAGCACCTCTGCCACCTTCTATGCCTCTCTCCACTTCCCCACAGAGTCTGTACCACCATCTCTGTCACCCACCACGCTCAAAGAGTCAAATCATCTTCTGTGTCCCCTGCACCCCCCACAGACCCTCTGTTACCTTCTGTCTCCAACAGTATCCCTACCAATTTATGTTCCCCCTCCACTAATATACACCCTGACACATTTTGTTTTCCATGCCTCCTGCTCCCTCACAGAGCCCTTTGTACCTTCTGACCCATCACCCCGCCCACAGAGCCTCCGCCACTTGCTTCTACCCCCTCCCCCAACAAAGTCCCTGTCTCCTACTGTTTTGCCCGTCCCACTCCCTCACAGAGTCCCTGGCACAATCTGCCCTCCACCCCCCAAAAAGCCCCTTGCACCAGTTTCCTAACAGAGGAGGATAGGGGGCCTGTCTTTCTTCGGTCTTCCCTGTCCATGCTCCCTCTCAGAGCCTCTGGCCCCTTTTGACTTTTTGGCAGTATGGGGCCCAGAAATTTCCGATGGCAGCCCTGCCTGTTCTATTGCACAACTCTTCCAGAAGAGCAAGGCTTTTCATCACCCCATGTACTTATGGTTGCTACAGGTTAGGCTATGAATAGCTGTGTGTTTTTCTCTATAGACAGCTAAATATACTAAATATACTTGCTTGAGAAAAAGCTGCTGAAAGTAGGTGTGTCTATAAAGAAAAGCTTTTCATCAGTAGCTCTGTGCTTGGTATGGTTGCCTGGGAGACAGACCTGCCCGCTCTCGGAAACTGTCTTCCACCGGGATGTTTAAATAGTCTTACCTGCTGCAACTGAAGATATATTTTAACAGCCAATGATGCAACTCAAACTTGAATGCTCACTGCTTCAGATTCCATTTGAAAATGTTTTAATAAGCTTGATTTATATGCAAATTTCTCAAAAGATTTACATTTGAAAATATTATAATAATCTCTATTTATATCATTAAATTATATTTATCACATTTACTGAGAAAACCATTCTCTAGTTCATGGAAATGTTTCAGGGGTTATTCCCCTCTTGATTATTTATTCAGAGGCGTAACTAGGTTCTCCTGCACCTGGGGCAAAGATTCAGATTTGCGCACCCCCCCCCCCTCCAACTTCTTTCCAGACATTTCCTTCTCCCTCGCCATGTTTGCTTTCTCTACTAATCAATGAGATGTAATTTTATGTGCACTGTTTTTTTTAATGTAACTCAAGCATAAAACCATTTGTACATTTCACAAACAATATAGTTACATAAGGGAGTTACCATAACAATGCATTAAAAGAAAATAAATTAAAGAGGTCACATACAGTTCCCTGTAGATAGTGCCACACATAGCCCACTGTAGACAGCATCACACACATCCCCCTCTTGTAGATAGCGTCACACGCAGCCCCCCTCTTGTGGATAGCGCCACACACAACCCCACTTTGTAGATAGTGCCACACACAGCCCCCCTTGTAGATAGCGCCACACACAGCCCCCCTTGTAGATACTGCCACACACAGTCTCCCTTGTAGATAGTGCCACACACAGCTCCCCGTAGATGATACCACATAGCCCCCCTTTTAGATGGTGCCACACAGCCCCCCTGTAGATAGTGCCACACACAGCCCCATTACAAATAGTGCCAAACACAGCCTCCTCTTGTAGATAGTGGCACAAACAGACCACTCTTCTAGACAGCACCACGCACAGCCTGTCCTTGTAGATAGTGCCACACACAGCGCCCCATAACAATACATTAAAAGAAAATAAATAAAAGAGGTCACCCACAGCTCCCTGCAGTTAGCTAGATATCTTCTAGATAGCGCCACACACAGCCTCCTCTTCTAGATAGAGCCACACACAGCCCCTCAATGTAGATAGTGTCACACAGCCCCCCATAGATGATGCCACACACAGCCCCCCATTTTAGATTGTGCCGTACAACCCCCTGTAGAAAGTGCCACACACAGTCCTCTTGTAGATAGGGCCACACACAGTCCCCTCTTCTATATAGCGCCACATACAGCCCCCTTCTATATAGCACCACACACAACCCCACTTTGTAGATAGTGCCACACACAGCCCCCCTTGTAGATAGCGCCACACACAGCCCCCCCTTGTAGATAGTGCTATACACAGCCCCCCTTGTATATACAGCCACACAGCCCCCTGTAGATAGTGTTACACACAGCCCCCCCTTGCAAATAATGCCACACATAGCCCCCTTGTAGATAGCACCACAAACAGCCTTCTCTTCTAGATAGCGCCACACACAGTCCCTCCTTGTAGATAGTGCCACACACAGCCCCCCATAGATGGTGCCACACAGCCCCCCATTTTAGATGTTGCCATACAAACCCCTCTAGATAGTGTCACACACAGCCCTCTTGTAGATAGTGCCACACACAGCACCCTCTTCTATATAGCGCCACACACAGTCCCCCTTCTAGATAGCGCCCCACCCAACCCCACTTTGTAGATAGTGCTGCACACAGCCATCCCTTGTAGATAGCGCCACACACAACCCCCCTTGTAGATAGTGCCACACACAGACCCCCTTGAAGATAGTGCCACACACAGCCCCCCGTAGATGGTGCCACACAGCCCCCTGTAGATAGTGCCACACACAGCCCCCTTGCAGATAGCGCTACACACAGCCTCCTCTTCTAGATAGCACCACACACAGCCCCTCCTTGTAAATAGTGCCACAAACAGCCCCCGTAGATGGTGCCACACAGCCCCCTGTAGATAGTGCCACACACAGCCCCCTTGCAGATAGCGCCACACACAGGCCCCCGTAGATGGTGCTTCACAGCCCCCCCCCCCAATTTTAGATGGTGCCATACAACCCCCTGTAGATAGTGCCACACACAGCCCTCCTTGTAGATAGTGCCACACACAGACCCCCCCCTTTTAGATAGCGCCACACACAGACCCCCTTTTATATAGCGCCACACACAGCCCCATTCTAGATAGCGCCACACACAGCCCCCATGTAAATAGCGCCACACACAGCCCCCTTCTAGATATCGCCACACACAGCCCCCTTTTAGATAGTGCCACACAAAGCCCCCTTTGTAGATAGTGCCACATACAGCCCCCTCCTTGTAGATGGTGCCACACATACCCCCTGTAGATAGTGCCACACAGCCCCCCCATCTTAGATGGTGCCATACAACCCCCTTGTAGATAGTGCCACACACAGCCCACCTTGTAGATAGCGCCACACACAGACCCCCTTTTATATAGCGCCACACACAGCCCCCTTCTAGATAGCTACACACACAGCCCCCATGTAGATAGCGCCACACACAGCCCCCATGTAGATAGTGCCACACACAGCCCCCTTGTAGATATCGCCACACACAGCCCCCTTGTAGATAGTGCCACACACAGCCACCTCCTTGTAGATGGTGCCACACATACCCACTGTAGATAGTGCCACACAACCCCCCTTGTAGTGCCACACAGCCCCCCTTTAAATGGTGCCACACAGCCCCCTTTCACATGACGACACACAGCCCTCCTTTGAAGATGGGGCCACACAGCCCCCCTTCACATGACACCACACAGCCCCCCTTCACATGACGCCACACAGCCCTCCTTGTATATAGTGCCACACAGCCCCCTGTAGATAGTGCCACACAGCCCCCCCTTGGAGATAGTGCCACACAGACCCCCCTTTAGATGGTCCACACAGCCCTCCCGTGTAGATGGATCAACACAGCCCCCCTTATAGATGGTGCCACACAACCCTCCTTTGTAGATGGTGCCACACAGCCCCCTTGCAGATGGTGCCACAAAGCCCCCTGTAGATGTGTCACACAGCCCACCTTGTAGATGACGCCACACAGACCCCCTTGTAGATTATGCCACACAGCCCCTTCTAGATGATGCCACACAGCCCCACTCCTGTACATGGTACCACACAGCCCCCCTTGTAGATGATGCCACACAGCCCCCATTTTAGATGATGCCACACAACCCCCCTCTTGTAGATAATGCCACACAGCCCTACCCATGTAGATGATGCAACACAGCCCCCCCATGTAGATGATGCCACACAGCCACCCTTGTAGATGATGCCACACAGCCCCCCCTTGTAGATGATGCGCGGGCCCCTTGTAGAAAAAAATTACTTACCTAGCCCCGTTCCCTGCTCCGAGATCATTGGGTAGTCCTGTGCAGTGGCGTCATAATGCCGGCCTGTGCTGGGACTCCGTCCCATCGTCTTATAGGCTGCAGTCCTAATATGGCCTGTAGCCTAGTAATGGGGGAGCAGAGAGCTGCTCCACCGTAGTCCCTCTTCTCTGATTAAACTTACACAGCCCCCTACAGTGACCAGGTTATTAAAAAATATATAGAAAATTCAGTAAAACATATATATACATATATATAATACACCCAGAACTGGGACTAAACCTACATATTCTTGGGGATGGTAGGAACCAGCATTAAACTAATTAAAATCACCCAGGGCTGAATGGGAGGAGTGCAAGATAAAAAATGGAGGCAGTCACTATCCCCACATATATGAATCACATAAACAGCACAAAAGTTTGAACAGTGCATTCCAATAAAATGAAACAGAACGTGTATACAGATGCAAGAACGCCTGTGACTGCAAATTTATACAGCACACAAGAAAATGGTGACAGCACACTGCGAACACTAATGCCACCTAAGCCACTAATAAGAAATAAATATGCATTACAGCTAAATCTACTTACAATAGGGAGGTACTTAGCGCACATTTTGATCAAATTGTGTGAGCCCACCTGCCATGACAAGGCCACCTCTATGAGGTGGGAACCTACACTGCACATACACCCAAAACTGGGACTTTTATATATATTAAAAAAATAAAAACAAAATAAAAATGTTTTTTACATAGTTGCACAAATCACAAATCACAATCACAATCAGATATTATACCTAAATATATATATATTAAAATGACTGAAATACAATTTGGAAACACATTCTAAAGCTTTATTTCAGTTTGAAGTAGCTAAATTAAAAAAATAAAAACCTATAAATGAAAAAATGACAATTTTTTTTTTTTGTCATTTATATGTACAATTTACTCGTCACCCCACGGCAATGGCCATAATTTGAGAAAACTCAGATTTTTGCCGTTTAAACCCTCGTGGTTAATATCAATCATGGCATCACAAAGTAGGGGGGCTTAGCCCTCGAGATAGCAATGACCAGGGCTGATGTTTTAATGGAGCAACCTGGGCCTAAGGCTCTATTCACACGACAGGGTCCGAGTGTCGGCCAATAAAAACATCTGTTTTGGTCTGTTTCTCTCGGCCGTTTTGCATCCATTTTGCATCCGTTCCGGCCCGTCTTTCCGTTTTTAATGGCCGATTTTGACCTGTTTTGCATCCGTTTTTTTCCCTGTCTGTTTTAAAATTCAAAAATTTTCTGCCACACATTTCCCTCTGTAGATAATGCCACACCCTGCCCTCTGTAGATAATGCCACACACTGCCCTCTGTAGATAATGCCAAACACTGCCCTCTGTAGATACTGCCACAGCCAGCCTGTAGGTAGTGCTATACAGACCCCCTTGTAGGTAGTGCCAGTCAGACACCCTTGTAGGTAGTGCCACACGAACCCCCTGTAGTTAGTGCCACACAGCCCACCTGTAGGTAATGCCACACAGCCCCCACCTGTAGGTAATGCCACGCAGCCCCCTGTAGGTAATGCCTCGCAGCCCCCCTGTAGATGGCACCCCCCATCGGTGGCACAACCCCCCAACCTTCCTGTCCATATATGTTCATAGAAACATTCTCGAAGCTGTCCTGAGCTAACCCTTGTTCGAGTATACCTGAGGTATGTCCTGATATCTGCCCATTCATTTAATATTCACAGGCACAAATTCACTGGAATATATAGCTATTTCAATGCATTATAAGGAAAAAAAATTATTTAAGAGACTAAGTTTAAATAATTACAGCCTATAATAACAACCTGGGCCTAAGGCTCTATTCACACGACAGGGTCCAAGTGTCGGCCAATAAAAACGTCTGTTTTGGTCTGTTTCTCTCGGCCGTTTTGCATCCGTTTTGCATCCGTTCCGGCCCGTGTTTCCGTTATTAACGGCCGATTTTGACCTGTTTTGCATCCGTTTTTTTCCCTGTCTGTTTTAAAATTCAAACATTTTCTGCCACACATTTCCCTCTGTTGATAATGCCACGCACTGCCCTCTGTAGATAATGCCACACACTGCCCCCTGTAGATACTGCCACAGCCAGCCTGTAGGTAGTGCTACACAGACCCCCTTATAGGTAGTGCCAGTCAGACCCCCTTGTAGGTAGTGCCACACGAACCCCCTGTAGTTAGTGCCACACAGCCCCCCTGTAGGTAATGCCACACAGCCCCCACCTGTAGGTAATGCCACGCAGCCCCCTGTAGGTACTGCCTCGCAGCCCCCCTGTAGATGGCACCCCCCATCGGTGGCACAACCCCCCAACCTTCCTGTCCATATATGTTCATAGAAAGATTCTCGAAGCTGTCCTGAGCTAACCCTTGTTCGAGTATACCTGAGATATGTCCTGATATCTGCCCATTCATTTAATATTCACAGGCACTAATTCACTGGAATATATAGCTATTTCAATGCATTATAAGGAAAAAAAATTATTTAAGAGACTAAGAGACTAAGTTTAAATAATTACAGCCTATAATAACAACCTGGGCCTAAGGCTCTATTCACACAACAGGATCCGAGTGTCGGCCAATAAAAACGTCTGTTTTGGTCTGTTTCTCGTGGCCATTTTGCATCCGTTTTGCATCCGTTCCGGCCCGTGTTTCCGTTTTTAACGGCCGATTTTGACCTGTTTTGCATCCGTTTTGTTCCCTGTTTGTTTTAAAATTCAAACATTTTCTGCCACACATTTCCCTCTGTAGATAATGCCACGCACTGCCCTCTGTAGATAATGCCACACACTGCCCCCTGTAGATACTGCCACAGCCAGCCTGTAGGTAGTGCTACACAGACCCCCTTGTAGGTAGTGCCAGTCAGACCCCCTTGTAGGTAGTGCCACACGAACCCCCTGTAGTTAGTGCCACACAGCCCCCCTGTAGGTAATGCCACACAGCCCCCACCTGTAGGTAATGCCACGCAGCCCCCTTTAGGTAATACCTCACAGCCCCCCTGTAAATGGCACCCCCCCCATCGGTAGCACACCCCCCCAACCTTCCTGTCCATATATGTTCATAGAAAGATTCTCAAAGCTGTCCTGAGCTAACCCTTGTTCGAGTATACCTGAGGTATGACCTGATATCTGCCCGTTCATTTAATATTCACAGGCACTAATTCACTGGAATATATAGCTATTTCAATGTATTATAAGGAAAATAAATTATTTAAGAGAAAAAGTTTAAATGAGTTACAGTAGTTTAAAAAAACGTGCACAAAAATTTTAGAATTAAAACAAGAACCCTGACTGAAACAAAAGGAAACCATAGATTTCCATTTGTATCACCATTGATTTCAATGGTGACGGATCCGGCACCAAAGGTTTCCGCTTAGCGTAGTCGACTATGGTATTCATTCCATCAAAATGACAGAACCCTAACACAACTGAAACAAACGGAACCCATTGCCACCGGATCCGTCACCATTGAAATCAATGGTGATGCAAACGGAAACCTATGGTTTCCATTTGTTTCAGTCAGGTTCCCATTCTGATGGGAACCTCCGACAAAACGTCAGAACAGGACCCTGACACAGATGTGAACGAAGCCTAAGTGATGCCAAAGCATCTCGATAGGATTAAGGTCAGGATTCTGACTTTGCCATTTTAAAAGACAAATCTTCATTTTCAACCATTTAGTTGAATTACATGTGTGCTTTGGGTCATTGTCTTGTTGCATCACCGAACACTGCTTTAGCTTGACGTCATGGACTGCTGACCTTACATTCATCTGTAAAATGTTTTGACCTTGCTTCACAGTTAGGCTGGATTCACACAAACGAGTGGAAACTCGAACGTGAAAAACGTCTGTTGTTCACATCCGAGTCGCACCCAAGCGGGACCCGTTTTCACGGTACCCTCATAGACTTGAGTCTATTGAGGGATCCGTGAAAACTGCCAAAATTAGGACATGTCCTATTTTTTCACGGGCCCTTCACACGGTCTGTTAAAACAACAGCCGTGTGAATGGCCCCCATTGAAATACATGCATCAGTGTGACGCCCATTTTTTTAACGGCTGTCACACAGATGATGTAGTCAATCGTCTGAATTCGACCACAGGATGAGGTTTTGGTGTTGGTATGCAGTGTTAGTTTTCCTTTAAACATAGCATTGTGTCCATGTTTGAACACCATTTTTGTTCAGTGTTTTTCTAGTTTCCTTTACACACGCACACTTGCGGTTAGTAAAATGTTTTTTTTTCGAAAAGTGGTACATGCATTTTTTATGGCGGTTTTTTGTGTGCAAATAATGTGTTTTACTACCTGCATTCTTTTTATGTGGCGTACTTCACATTGCAAATCATGTGATTTAAAGAGTATGTGAAGCAAAGATTCCGCTTTGAAACACATGATTCTAAAAATAATTTTTTCCTAAAAACACTGCGTGCAAAGCCACCCTGAGGGTATGTCCACATAGGGCGGATGCGCTGTGTAAAAGCACACAGTGTATCCGCCCTGTGCGCTGGAGGGAATTCCGGCCGAAAATCTGTACCAAATTGTGGTGCAGTTTTTCGGACGGAATGTCCACTGCGGAAAACTGCACAGAAAAAAAAAGATCCGGCCGGGGATTGGGGATTCCGCTACAGGAGAAGTGAGTGACTACACTGTCCATATATGGACACAGCGACGTCATTCACTTCTGAAGCGGAATCCCCGACCCTGTGGCTGAGGATTCCGCTACAGGAAAAGTGAGTGACTACACTGTCCATATATCGACACAGTGACGTCACTCACTGGTGAAGCAGAATCCCAGACCCTGTAGTCGGGGATCCGCTACAGAAGAAATGAGTGACCACACTGTCCATATATGGACACAGTGATGTCACTCACTTCTGAAGCGGAATCCCCGATCCTGTGGCCGGGGATTCCTCTCCAGGAGAAGTCAGTGACTACACTGTCCATATATGGACATTGAAGTCAGTGACTTCTCCTGGAAGGGGGTGGGTGCAACCTACAGGGGGCTGTGTGGCATTACCTACAGGGGGCTGTGTGGCATTACCTACAGGGGGCTGGGTGGCATTACCTACAGGGGGCTGTGTGGCATTACCTACCAGGGGTGCTGGGGCATTATGTACAGAGGGCTGTGTGTGGCAACAAATTTAAATGAAATTCATCTGATTTTAAAACGGACAGGGAAAAAAAACGGATGCAAAACGGGTCAAAATTGGCCGTTAAAAACGGCAACATGGCCCGGAACAGAATCGGAACGGATGCAAAACGGCCGGGAAAAACGGCCCAAAACGGACGTTTTTATCGGCTGACACTCGGACCCTGTCGTGTGAATAAAGCCTACCTCTACCGCTCTGGCGGCAATGTGGCACCTACAGGGGGACTGTGTGTGGAGCTATCTACTGGGGGGCTGTGTGTGGATCTATCTACAGGGGTTCTGTTTGTGGAGCTGTCTACAGGGGGGCTGTGTCGCTCGCGCTCTCTCTCCTCCTCCTCCTCCTCCTCACAGTGCAGAGTGCATGTTAGGAGGAGGAGTGTCTTTTGTTGCACCCTGTAGGAGTCGGAATCCCCAATCCCCGGCCGGGTATTGGGGATTCCGCTACAGGAGAAGTGAGTGACTACACTGTCCATATATGGACACCGCGACGTCACTCACTTCTGAAGCGGAATCCTGACCCTGTGGCCGAGGATTCCGCTACAGGAGAAGTGAGTGACTACACTGTCCATATATAGACACATTGACGTCACTCACTTCTGAAGCGGAATCCCCGACCCTGTGGCCGGGGATTCCTCTCCAGGAGAAGTCAGTGACTACACTGTCCATATATGGACATTGAAGTTAGTGACTTCTCCTGGAAGGGGGGGGATGGGTGCAACCTACAGGGGGCTGTGTGGCATTACCTACAGGGGGCTGGGTGGCATTACCTACAGGGGGCTGGGTGGCATTACCTACAGGGGGCTGGGTGGCATTACCTACAGGGGGCTGTGTGGCATTACCTACCAGGGGGGCTGTGGCATTATCTACAGAGGGCTGTGTGTGGCAACAAATTTAAATGAAATTCATCCGATTTTAAAACGGACAGGGAAACAAACGGATGCAAAACGGGTCAAAATCGGCCGTTAAAAATGGCAACACGGACCGGAATAGAATCGGAACGGATGCAAAACGGCCGGGAAAAACGGCCCAAAACGGACGTTTTTATTGGCCGACACTCGGACCCTGTCGTGTGAATAAATCCTACCTCTACCGCTCTGGCGGCAATGTGGCACTTACAGGGGGACTGTGTGTGGAGCTATCTACTGGGGGGCTGTGTGTGGAGCTATCTACAGGGGTGCTGTGTGTGGAGCTGTCTACAGGGGGGCTGTGTGGCGCTATGTACAGGGGGCTGTGTGTGGCGCTATCTACAGGGGGCTGTGTGTGGCACTATCTAGGAGGGGCTGTATCTGACGCTATGTACAGGGGGGCTTTATCTGGCGCTATGTACAGGGGGGCTGTGTCTGCCGCTATCTACAGGAGGTCTGTGCCTGGCGCTATCTACAGGGGGCTGTGTCTGGCGCTATATACAGGGGGGCTGTGTGTGGAGCTATCTACAGGGGGCTGTGTGTGGCGCTATCTACAGGGGGCTGTGTGTGGAGCTATATACAGGGGGCTGTGTGTGGAGTTATCTACAGGGGGCTGTGTGTGGAGCTATGTACAGGGGGGCTGTGTGTGGCACTATCTACAGGGGGGCTGTGTGTTGAGCTATGTACAGGGGGGCTGTGTGTGGAGCTATCTACAGGGGGCTGTGTCTGGAGCTATCTACAGGGGGCTGTGTGTGGCACTATCTACAGGGGGGCTTTGGTGTGGAGCTATCTACAGGGGGGCTGTATCCGGAGCTATATACAGGGGGGCTGTGTCTGGCACTATCTACAGGGGGATGTGTGTGGAGCTATGTGTGTGGAGCTATCAACAGGGGGGCTGTGTGTGGAGCTATGTACAGGGGGGCTGTGTCTGGAGCTATGTACAGGGGGGCTGTGTATGGAGCAATCTACAGGGGGGCTCTGGTGGATGATTTTTCCATTGACCGGTAGCACAGTTACACAACTGGAAAAAAAAATCCCCATCATGTATCTCTGCTACCTGTCAATTGAAAAGTCATTCACCACAGGGTCTCCCTCTTGACTTTCATTATTCTCAGCCTTTTGGTTTGTCCTACAGCTGCTGCCGCCGTGATGAGCAAATGTTATACCCAAGATAGGAAAAAAAACACAAAGACGATATAACCGGATCCATAATATCTGTGATATCCAGACAGTCTAGAGATCCGCAGTGACAATGTGTGCTTGTTATTTGCAGAAGGATCTGGCCGTGATTTGATGTGTTTATGCGGGATATTGGGCGTGGTTAGTTGGGTGGCTTAAAATGTCCCTCTTTTCCGAATTCAAAAGTTGGGAGGTATGGCAACAGTCCTGAATTTTACACATTTGTAGACTATTTGTCTAAGGCCGGATTCACACGAGCGTGTGCGTTTTGCGCACGCAAAAACCGCTGCGTTTTGCGTGCGCAAAAGGCACTTAACAGCTCCATGTGGCAGTTCCGTATGATGCGCGGCTGCGTGATTTTCGCGCAGCCGCCATCATTATGACACTCCGTTTGGATGTTTGTAAACAGAATCGCATGTGGTACTTTTCTGTTTTCATTCATAGTTTTACTGCTGTTGCGCGAATCACGCGCTTCCCACGGAAGTGCTTCCGTGTGGTGCGTGTGATTTTCTTTGACTTCAATGGGTGCGTGATGCGCGAAATACGCACTAAAAACTGACATGTCATGAGTTTTACGCAGCGTACTCAGGCTGCTCAAAAATCACTGACAGTCTGCACTGCCCCATAGCCTAATATAAGTCCGTGCGACGCGCGTGAAAATCACGCGCGTTGCATGTACGTATATAACGTTCGTCTGAATAAGCCCTAATGGCTTATTCACACGGACGTATAATACGTCCGTGCTACGCGCGTGATTTTCATGCACATATCACGGACCTATGTTAGTCAGTGGGACCGTTCAGACAGTCCGTGATTTACATTCAGTGTATGTCCGCTGCGTAAAACTCACGACATGTCTTATATTTGTGCGTTTTTAACGCATCACGCACCCATTGAAGTCAATGGGTGCGTGAAAATCACGCACACCACACGGAAGCACTTCCGTGTGACATGCGTTTTTCACGCAACACTTGCTAATTTAATGTAAATCAGTTATAAAACTTGTCCAAACAAGCACAAACCAGGAAGTGCTTTGGAAGGTCACATAGAGACCTGCACAGACACAACTGCAGCGATGCCTCGGGCATTTGACGTAGAAAAATTGATCTGCCTTGTGCAGGAGAGGCCCGAATTGTGGGAAACGCGCTGTGAAGCGTACCACGACCGGAGTGTCAAAGATGTGGCATGGGACCAGATTGGCCAGACGCTATACACCCAGCAATGGGAGAAAAACAGTACACAAGATCGCAAAAAAATTGGTAAGCACATTTGTTTATAGATGTCATTTAACCCAGTTTCAATAGTGTGTCCCTGTGCTAACAATTCCCAAATGGCAAACGTATAGTGTGTGTCACTGTATAATTAGCTTGTGTAAGGTATGTTGCTGTGTAACGGTATGATAATGTTTTGAAGGGTATATTTGTGTGTTGTTACGTAATTAGTGACCTATTCTTCTTTTTTACCTCGTACAGTAGATGATGTGAAGACTTGCTGGAGAAGCACCCGCGATCAATTTCGCAGGGAGTTTGGGGCCAGAGGCAAAAGAGGAGATGGGGCCTCAAAAAAACGGCAATACCGCTATACCAAACAATTGATGTTTCTGAAAGACATCATGGAGATGCGACCGTAAGTAATAATTGTGTCACTTGGACAAATGACTGTTTTCACATGTCATACAGTAAAATGATGCTGTTTGTCCCTTGGTGAAATGGTGCTAACATGGCTGGCCTTAGATATGTTCGATCAGTGCGGTCGCACAGGGCGCCAGCCGCCACACTGCAAGAGGGGCGCCAGCGAGTGTGTGTATCCCCGCGCCGTTGCAACTACCAGCGGGGATACACACATTAACTGCAGTCGCCTTTCCACCCAGGTGCTTCTTCACTTAGTGGCCGTCGCTACCGCTGTAGCAGCCATAGCAGCTGCTAGCGGTGACCCAGGTATGAGGGTGGTGGCGCCGCTAGCAGCTGCTGCGGCTGCTATAGCGGTAGCGACGTCACTATAGCAGAGCAGGGAGGTATCTCCCTGCTCTGCTGTCTACTAGCGCCACTGTAGCCCCCTGAAGGAGCGGCATCCCTGTGTGGCTGGGGATTGCGCTCCTGGAGTGCTGCTTGATGTTTCTGTCCATATATGGACAGTGACATCAGGGGAAACTCCTGAAGCGGAATCCCCGGTCACAGCGTTGCAGACTCTATGACCTGGGATTCCACTCCAGGAGAAGCCAATGACGTCATGGACACAGACGACAGGAGCTTCTCCTGGAGTGGAATCGACAGTCATAGCGTCTGCAACGCTGTGACCGGGGATTCCGCTTCAGGAGTTTTCCCTGGTGTCACTGTTCATATATGGACAGAAACATCAAGCAGCGCTCCAGGAGCGGAATCCCCGGCTACATGGGGATTCCGATCCTTCAGGAAGCTACAGTGGCGCTATCTATACTGGAAGGGGGGGTTGCTACCTACAAGGGGGCTGTGGGCTGTGTGGCACTACCTACAAAAAAGGACAACTGTGCAGGAGCACACAAAATACCCAGCTTTCCCGTGTATCAAAACAAAGTGTGGAAATAAACTAAGATATAACTTTTATTTAATCTAGCTAAAAGGATTAATCCTTTACTCAGACTAAATAAAAGTTATATCTTAGTTTATTTCCACACATTTATTTGATAGCTGGGAAAGCTGGGTATTTTGTGTGCTCCTGCACAGTTGTCCTTTTTTGAATGTCTATTGCCCGCCAGCTATCAGGGTCATTTCGTATTCCTTGCACTACCTACCAGGGGGCTGTGGGCAGTGTGGAACTATCTACCAGGGGGCTGTGGGCTGTGTGGCACTACCAAACAGGGGACTGTGGGCTGTGTGGCACTACCAACCAGGGGGTTGTGGACTGGGTGGCACTACCAACCAGGGGGCTGTGTGGCACTACCTACCAGGGGGCTGTGTGGCTCTACCAACCAGGGGGCTGTGGGCTGTGTAGCACTACCAACCAGGGGGCTGTGGGCTGTGTGGCACTACCAACCAGGGGGCTGTGGGCTGTGTGGCACTACCAACCAGGGGGCTTTGGGGCACCACCAACCAGGGGGCTGTGGGGCACTACCAACCAGTGGGTGGTGTGGAACTACCAACTAGCGGGCTGTGGGGCACTACCAACCAGGGGGCTGTGGGGCACTACCAACAAGGAGGCTGTGTGGCACTCCCTACCACGGGGCTGTGGGCTGTGTGGCACTCACTACCAGGGGTCTGCGCGACACTTCCTACCAGGGGGCTGTGCGGCACTCCCTACAGGGGGCTGTGCGGCACTCCCTACAGTGGGCTGTGCGGCAGTCCCTACAGGGGGCTTTGCGGCACTCCCTACAGGGGGCGGTGTGGCCCTCCCTACAGGGGGCTGTGTGGCACTCCCTACATGGGGCTGTGTGGCGCACTCTACAGGGGGCTGTGTGGCGCTATCTACAAGGAAGCTGTGTGGCGCTATCTACAAAGGGGCTCTGTGGCGCTATCTACAAGGTGGTTGTGTGGCACTACCTACAAGGGGGCTGTCTGGCGGTACCTACAAGGGGGCTGTCTGGCGCTACCCACAAGGGGGCTGTGTGGTGCTACCCACAAGGGGCTGTGTGGTGCTACCCACAAAGGGCTGTGTGGCGCTACCCACAAGGGGCTGTGGCGCTACCTACAACGGGACTGTCTGGCGCTACCCACAAGAGGCTGTGTGGTGCTACCCACAAGGGGCTGTGTGGCGCTACCCACAAGGGGCTGTGTGGCGCTACCTACAAGGGACTGTGTGGTGCTACCTACAGGGGGAATCTGTGAGTGTGGGGCTGATGGTCATTTTACTGTGAGTGGTGGGCTGATGGTCATTTTACTGTGAGTGGGGGGCTGATGGTCATTTTACTGTGAGTGGGGGACTGATGGTCTTCAAGTGGTTTCCACCTCTGACCTCCAATTGAAATGAATAGGAGGCAGAAAATACCTGCGGCGCCCGTTTGGAGCTTTTTTTTTCCTGCGTCTTTTGCATTCGCTTCAACAGCTTAAGAAAAAACACAAAAAAAAGGTCACACAATGCTGTCAATTGCTGATGGAATTTTGAGGCAGATTTTTTTTTGCCTTACAAAAAACTTGTGTGAACAGACCCTACGAGTGGAGTGCTTGTTCTTAGCCGTTTTCTGTCTTTCTCAAAAAAAAAATTGGTAGGGGGGCCCTGAGCAAATTTTGTTTTTCCAGTGCTGCCTCGAGTCCGAAAAGGTTGGGAAACTCTGTACTAGGCTACAGGGTCCTTTCATGGAGCAGCTCAGTTTGTCGTGGGAACGGGGCCTAAGTGAGTACAATTTTTGTTTTTGTTTGGTGGCACTGTCTACAAGGGGGAGGTGCGGGGACTGTTTGGCAAGATCTACAAGGGGGAGGTGGGGGACTGTTTGGCACTGTCTACTAGGGGGAGGTGGGGGACTGAATGGCACTGTCTACAGGGGGGAGGTGTGAGGGGCTGTATGGCACGATTTACAAAAAGGAGGTGGGGGATTATGGCACTGTCTACAGGGAGGCTGTATGGCAAATTCTTCAGGGGGCACTATACTGTGTGGGGGCCACTAAGCGGACATTATACTGTGTAGGGGTACTACAGATGGCATAATACTGTGGGCACAATTAGAGGACAAAATACTGTGTCCTTGAAGGGGTTGTAATATATTATATTATTAAATATTATTATTATACTGTATGGGGGCACTAAAGGGGCATTATAATTTTTTTACGGCACATTTTTTTTTAATGATGGGGTGGGGCGCCGAAAGATCATTTCGCACAGGGCGCCATCTATTCTAGGGCCTTCCCTGGGTGCTAATCACTATACATTTCCGTTCTAGAACCAGTGACAATCTCGCCGACTCTGAAGAGGAGCCTGTCCAGGAAGAGTCGCAGCCTGATGAGAACCCCAATACCCTCCTGCCATTAACACCGGAGCCGACAGCTGAGGAACCCGCCGCACATTCGTCCTCACACCCACATGTAGCACCGGATGAAAATGCGGCAAGCCAAGCAACAGCCAGGCGGAGGCACAGACAGATTCCTTCGGCATGTAGCCAAGTGGACTCCAGGGTTCTTGAATACATGCGGCGCTGCGCGGAGGAGGACGTCTGCGACTCATCTGGCTGCACCATTGCCCCCTTACTGCGTAAGGTCCCTCAAAATAGGCTGGTGCACCTCCAGGTGGCCATAATAACTCTCATAGACAGTGCCACTATACCTAACAATCCACGCCACTGCTTCAACAGTATTGAGCATTGGCATGTATTACCGGAGACTAGTCTAGGGTACAATGCACCTGCCTATGGCCTATCACATTCTGCCACCCCCAGTGCACGCCAACATCCCTATAGGCCATTGTCTTCAAGAATGTCTCCTGGTCCTCTGGCGGCTCGTGACAGAAATTTCCAGGGCTACAGCCAACCAGTTGAGAGCTATCCTCCCCCGCCAAGTCAGATATACCAGACGCAGCATCAGCACCACTATGCTGTTGAGGAACATACTCTGCAGGGCCGTGGACAGCATAGTGGTGCTGAAATGTCTAGCTATGCATCCCCGCCACATCACTACCAGGAGTTGTAGTTGTGACATTTTCAGCACGTTTTTCCTGAAATGTATCCTTCTGTTTGGGAATTTTTTCGTTTGCATCACGTTGGTGCGAGTTTATTGTTTTTGCTTATACATGTTCTTACTTTGGTTTTTTTGGTACCAGAACATAAAGTCATGTTTTGTTGGTGTCAATGAGTGTGTGTCTTATTTTTTATACTGCTGTTTCACAATGTTTGCCAATCATGTTGTTGTTTAAGATTTTAGCATGGTTTACCTGGGCCAAAATTGTTGCCCAACGCCATTGAGGTATTAGTTCATCTGTTGGGGTTTGTCTTTAGTCCAAAGACATTTCAATGAGGCCGTGCAGTGCTATAATATTTCATGCACAAAGGAAGTTGTGATTGTATTTGAAAACATTGCTTATGACAATGTTTTTCACATACAATGGATTGTTTGCCTGCAGAATACAAAGTCTAAACCCCAAAAGATATAAGCTCGCAACCCACGTCAAGGGTCCTCATGTATTGCGAGTCCCTAACACTACAAGCCCCCACAAAACCAAAAAATTTCTGATCACAAATGACCGATTTTTACAAAACAAATAACTATGCTACCTTTCAAATAGAATCGTGCTGCCATGGTAGTGCTCCAGCAGGGCTCTCAAAATATTCTGAAAATATTTCGCACACTCGGAGTCCAGATGTTTGTGCCTTCCCTTGTGGAGTTGGCCGCACAATGTTTGGGGTGCTTGCATTTGTTTGGATATATTCAGCATCAAAACTTGCATCATGTATCTTGGTAAAGTTATGCAGAACTACACATGCTTGTATGACATGAGTCACATTATGCGGCGTAATTTGCATGGTTGTGAGAAATACCCTCCACTTGTTGGACATTATGCCAAACGCACATTCCACACATCTTCGCTCTCTGCTTAGCCGGTAATTGAACATGCGCCTACGCTCATCCAAGCCCCTTCTAGCAAATGGACGCATTACATGGCTTGTCAGGCCAAAACCCTCATCTGCCAAGATTACATATGGGACTGGTGGTCCACTGGAGCCAGGGATGATGATAGGTTCAGGCACAACAAGCTGATTGGTCATAAGCCGTTGTCCCATTCTGGATGCCCTAAATATTCGTGCATCAGCAGAGCTTCCATACGACCCAATGTCTACTATTGTAAAACAATAATTACTGTCCGCCAAGGCCAACAAGACCATGGAAAAAATACTGCTTGTAATTATAGTATCTTGAGCCAGAGTGGGGGGCTTCTTCACACGAATGTGCTTCCCATCTAGTGCACCAATACAATGAGGAAATTGGGTTGCATTCAAAAATTCTTGTGAAATACTAATCCACTGCTGTGGCGTGGGCTGAGACATCACCGTGCCCTTTAATCTCTGCCACAGCACGACACAGGGAGATGTCACAATGTATGAAATGGTGGTCCCCCCCAGAAGAAATTCAAAATGTAACGAATGGTAACTATTTCCTGAGGCCAGAAATATACATGACGGCAAAAACACAAACAATAAAGTACACATGTTATTTAGGACATGGCACCCACAAAGCACCCTGTCAGCACAAATTCAACAACACACATACCTCAAGGTCACAATGAGTCGCTCCTCTGGGGAAATGCAGCGCTGCATGTTTGTGTTCTGGTAGGTGATTCCTGTACGAATCTCCTCAAGCAGCAGTTCAAAGGTGGCCACAGACATGCGGCAAAAGGATCTAAATTTCTCTCGGTGACGCCGGAGGTCATCATAGAGGGTATGAAAGTGGCCTTTGGAGGTGCGTTGGCTGGCACACAAGAGGATGAACCCAAAGCCTCCTTCCTCTCCGCTGTACTTCCTCTAGCATGGGACGGAGATCGCCAAATCTCTGTGAAATCATCCAAGCTAACAGCACACGGGCCAGCGGCGTATACGCTATAGTTTGGCTTATAATACAACAAGGCAGTAAACTCTGTCAACTACACAAACTCTTACCAAGCTGCAAAAGGCTGATAACATGTGCACAGAGCAAGCATGTGTTGGTCAAGGGTGCCTTTTTGTAGACTTGCCTCTCCATAACGCCACTTTCCGTTTTTTTCACGCACGTTAAAAACGTATGCCATACTCGCGTAAAAAACGCAGACACACAGCATATACTGATGCCACACGGACCTGCAACGCGCGCAAAACGGACACGCTCGTGTGAATCCGGCCTAAATGTGACTTGATGTACACCCAGGTCTTTAGCAATGCTTTTGTAGCCTTTTCTAGTTTTATGCATCTCTATAAAACTTCTCTTGAGGTCTTCTAAAAGTTGTTTGCCTCGAAGGCATGGTTAACACTAACCAATCTTTCTTGAAACATACATATTTTTCAGTAAGCAGACTTTTTGTGCTTTCATTTAATGGGCAAAATCACAAGTGAAAACCACACTTCTAATCTCATCTTCTAAATTAAAACACCTTTTGCCAATTAGCTCTTAAAGAAGTCACCGAGGATCTCTTAAATGTTCTCCCTGCATTGTGGATATTTATTCAATGTGCTTAATAAAAGACATGAATAGTACAAATGTTTGTGTGTTATTAGTTTAGTTAGATTGTGTTTGTCTGTAAGGCTTCATTCACATTTGTATCGGGGTTCCGTTCATGGGTTCCGTCACACCTTTGCATCAGGGGAACCCATGAACGGAAACCAAACAGAAACCATAGCTTTCCGTTTGCATTACCATTTATTTCAATGGTAATGCTTCTATTGCTAATGGTTTTCGTTTGTCTCCGTTTCGTATGGTGTCCGTCTTTTCAGCGGAATCAATAGCATAGTCGACTACACAATTGATTCCGACAAAAAAACTGAAACGTTATCGAATGGAGACAAACGGAAACCATTAGCAACGGAAGCATTACCATTGATATCAAAGCTATGGTTTCCGTTTGGTTTCCGTTCATGGGTTCCCCTGCTGGAACCCATAAATGGTACCTCGACCCGGATACATCAGACCACATTTTATTAATAATAAAGGCAGAAATCCAGGTAATAGTAATTATCTTGCAACTGTAAATCAAATTTCCCCTATAATTGTTTACAAGCTATACAATAAATTAAAAATATTTTCCAAGGTGTTCAGAGAACGACTAAATAAAAAAAAAAAAAAAAAAAAAAAAAAAAGTTGTATCTCTCGGAATGCAGTGATGCAAAAATGGAAAAGTTAACTGTGTCATAACGGAAACCATGACGCGTTGCCAGATCCATCACACGATAGATACCTGACCCGACGAGAGCAGCAGATCCTTTAAGTCCTGTAAATTGTAACTTGGGGCCTACATAGATTGGACCTGTTTTTCTAGCACATTTAACAGATGCTCGATCTGATTGAGATCTAAGGATTTTTTTTTGAGTGAAGTGGAATAGCAAAAAAACACGAATTACTCAATCTTTTGAGGGTTTTTTTTTTACGTCTTTCACCGTACAGTAAAAATGCCATGTTAACTCTATTCTATCAGTCAATATGATTACGGCGATATCAAATTTATATAGGTTTTTTTATGTTTTACAACTTTTCCAAGCAAGAAACTAATTGTTAAAAATACAATTTGTGTTTTGTTGCCTCATTCTGAGAGGCACAACTTTTTTATTTTTCCGTCCATTGAGTGGTAGGAGGGCTTTTTTTTTTTTTTTTTGCGGGAAGAGCTGCAGTTTCTATTGGTGCCATTTTGGGCTACACAAGACTTTTTTTATCACTTATTATAAATTTTTTTGTGGGATGTGAAGTGACCAAAAAAACAGCGATTCTGGTGTTTTTTCTTTTTTTTTTTTTTTACGACGTTCACTGTGAGCGTTAAATAATGCTATAGTATAATAGTTCAGACTTTTACAGATACAGCGATACCAATTTTTGTATTTTTAAAAAACTGAAATTTCGGCATTGTTTTGTATGTTTTTTTTTATGCCCTTCACCGCGTGGAATAAATGACAGAATATTTTTATAGTTCAGGCCGTTACGGTCGTGGCAATACCAATTATTTTTTTTACGCCGTTCACCGTGCGGAATAAATAACAGAATATTTTTATAGTTCAGGCCGTTACGGTCGCGGCAATACCAAATATGTATGGTTTATTTTTTTCAATAATAAAGGACTTGATAAAGGAATAGGGCGATTGTGTTTTATTTTATTACTTGAAACGTTTATTATACTTTTTACAACTTCTTTTTCCACTTTTTTTTTTCTATTTTTTCCACTTCTTTTTGTTTTAGTCCCACTAGGGGATTGGAAAGTCCAACTGTCTGATTTTTTTCTCTAATGCATTGCGCTACCTATGTAGTGCAACATATTAGATCTGTCAGTCCTTCACTGACAGCAAACCAATTAGCCTTCGCCTCCATTGTTAGGCCTCCTGTTGCCATCCCATGCAGGGCTGCCGATTTGCTGCCGACCTCTAAGATGCAGCGATTGGAGCACGCTAGCTCCGGTTCCTGCTATTACAGGTGGATGTCAGCTGTAACATACAGCTGACATCCACCGCTGACGATGCCGGCTCAGCTCTTAGGCCGGCGCCACCTTGCCGTCGGCTATGGAAGCCTTTCAGGCCCTACCTCCGGGTTGGGCCTGGAAGGCTTTAGTACTAGGCAGACCGAGAGGCCAGTATTAGGCCTACGGTTGCCATTGCAGCCACCGGCATCCCAGCAATTTCATTGGGGTGCTGATGAACTGCAAACTCCTTAAATGCAGCAATCGCTTTTGACCGCTGCATCTAAGAGGTTAATGGCAGGGATCAAAGCTAGCTCTGGTTCCTACCATTACAGGTGGATGTCAGCTTCTGAGCCGGTGCCCTCCATTTGTCGTAAGTATACGACAAATTGCGGGAAGCACTGGCTTTTCATGACGTATACTTACGACAAAGGTCGGGAAGGGGTTAAAGACAGAGTCAAGGGTACGTCTCTCTGATACAGGGGCACGTCCTCTTTAAATACTCAGGCCCTGCACTAGGCCGCTATCTGGCTTGCTGATTACTTGCTGCTCCAGTCACACTTTCTCACGTGGGGAGTGTTTACATTCGACACGCAGGGAAACTCCTTCCGTTCACCCTCAAGAAGCTCCTGGACCCCCATACTTTCTGGGCCCACACTAGTGCCACTCAGCTCAGCACTACACTTTTCTCTTGTACTGGAACTTAAATTGTGGGAAAAGTGGCCTTTTATGAACTAAGCGCCATCCCCAGGGTGAGGACACAGCATAGCATGCTGGTCCAGTTTCCCCCTCTGTTATGGGACCCCGCCTAGCTCTCTGCAATTTGAATATAACATCAAGCCAACAATTAGGGCATGACCACACATGGCGGAATTCCTCCGCAACTGTCCGCATCAATGCCGCACCTAATCCGGGTTGCGGATTACGGCTGCGGATCTGCACAAAATGTGCAGAAAATTGATGCGGACTGGCCGCTGCGGACTGCAGGAAAAGTGCTTCCCTTCTCCCTATTCAGTGCAGGATAGAGAGAAGGGACAGCACTTTCCCTAGTGAAAGTCAAAGAAATTCATACTTACCGCCCGTTGTCTTGGTGACGCGTCCCTCTTTCGGCATCCAGCCCGACCTCCCTGGATGACGCTTCAGTCCATGTGACCGCTGCAGCCTGTGCTTGGCCTGTGATTGGCTGCAGCCGTCACTTACACTGAAACGTCATCCTGGGAGGCCGGACTGGAGACAGACGCAGGGAGTTCTCGGTAAGTATGAACTTATATTTTTTTTTACAGATACATGTATATTGAGATCGGTAGTCACTGTCCCGGGTGCAGAAACAGTTACTGCCGATCGCGTAACTCTTTCAGCACCCTGGACAGTGACTATTTACAGACGTCTCCTAGCAACGCTCCCGTCATTACGGGAGCCCCATTGACTTCCTCAGTCTGGCTGTAGACCTAGAAATACATAGGTCCAGCCAGAATGAAGAAATGTCATGGTAGTAAAAACAATACGCTCCGCAGCACACATAAGATCTGCGGACTTCATTGCGGAATTTTGACTCTCCATTGAAGTCAATGGAGAAATTCCGCCATGAGTCCGCAACCAGTCCGCCACTGCTCCGCAACAGACAGAGCATGCTGCGGACACCAAATTCCGCTCCGCAGCCTATGCTCCGCAGCGGAATTGTACGCATCGTGTAAACGAACACTGCTAAATTAAAGTGAAAGTCAATGGAGAAACGGCTCCGCTGCGGATTAACGCTGCGGAGTGTCCGCAGCGGAATTTAAGTGAAATTCCGCCATGTGTGAACCCGCCCTTACTGCTTGCGAACAAAAGCATGTCCTGCAACATAGACTTGAGGACCTGCAGAGAATCATGACATGAATACAGGTCCTGCACTATATAACACAGCGCAGTAACATAGCATCACAACAAATGTCAACAGACACAACATCAGCATGTGGCATTTAAACAAAATAGCAGGAAGAGGTCTTCCACTCCAGCCCTATTAAGAAAGAAGGTTAGCACAGATTCCACAAAACTTAAATAGACAGTACATATTTGCATTTGTTCACCTGCATTGGCCACAAAAGATAACGTTTTAGTCTAAAACAAACATAATATACATTTGCGCCTTGAGAAACTTTATATGGGGAAGAGAAGTCACAGGAACATAGGTCTTAAAGGTACGATACAATTTAATCAAACCATACTCAATTATTTATGCTAATGTTCCCTTTAAGATATTGGTCCCGTTTGTTATGGCCGCATACTGGAATGTGAACTCTCTAAGCCGCAATCCATTTGACGCTGGCTAGACATGGGTGCAGAGTCTAAACGATCCCCTGGTTTTCACCCTAATCCCCGCAAGGAGGTGTGGACTTTGCTGCAGTAAATTCCCCATTTTAAAACGCATCAGGAGGACTCTAAATTCATGTTCATTTGGCTAATTTGTTTCTAGATGGAGCACATTTTATAACTAAGTAAAAGATGAGGTTAACACAATAGATCAGAGGGATTTTAAAGGGTTACATTTTTACTACAACTGTGTTCAATTATGAAACTTAAAGTTGGCATTGTTTTTTCTATTACAAAAGTTATTGAACAGGGGGAGTATATAAATATAAATGAATAATCATATATATATATATATATATATATATATATATATACACACACACACACACACACACACACATACACACACACACACACACACACTCACACACACATACACACACACACACACATCATTATATATACAGTATACACATATATGTCACACATTATGCCCTTATATTTAGTGTATTGATATAACACATCATTTCTATGCTAACTTTTTTATCTGTGCTTATAAAGTATCACTTTTTTTTGTTTATTGAATTCACATTAATTTAATATCATTTTAATAAAATGTAATGGCGTGTATGCAGGACAATAATGAAATAAGAAACAAATAGGCCTTTTTCTCTCATTGTATTTTGAACACTATAAATGTTAGAAATAAAGAATAGCACAAAGTTAGATATGTTATGTAGTGAAACATAATTTTAAGTTTGTGTTGGGTACATATGCAGTAGCTGAAGATAAAAATGTTATTTTTATAGTTTCATGCTGGCACAATGTCATTAATGTGGAGATCTATACAGGGCAGAGCTAACATCTACACCTCAAATGGTCACATTCCTTATGCGATTCTTGTGTTCACCAACAGATTAAAAACCATTTGTCTTGGTTGTTATATAGTAACTGACATGTAATTATACTACACATTAACTTAATCAAGTAGAAATTTGTGAGAAAATGTGTCCATTATGCTTCATAAGAAAATAATGCATTATACTGTGTACAGCAACACGAAACACAGAATGTTGTAAACTGTAAGGGTATGTTCACACGATGAGAGGCATTTACGTGTGAAAAGACAGACTGTTAACAGCTGCCTCGTTTCACACGTAAATGCTCCTCCTCGTAATTTACGAGGCGTCTGAGACGCTCTGAGACACTCGTAAATCTTGAGCTGTGCTTCATTGAGTTCAATGAAGAACAGCTCAAATTACGTGGCAAAGAAGTGCCCTGCACTTCTTTGCCGAGGCAGTCCATTTAAGCGTCGTCGTTTGACAGCTGTCAAACGACGACGCGTAAATTACAGGTTGTCTGCACAGTACGTCGGCAAACCCATTCAAATGAATGGGCAGATGTTTGCCGACGAATTGGAGCCCTATTTTCAGACGTAAAACGAGGCATAATACGCCTTGTTTACGTCTGAAAATAGGTTGTGTGAACCCAGCCTAAGACTCCATAGGGAACAATAAAGTTTTAAATATTTGTATGTTTCGGGCTTGCTTCTAGTTTTACCGTATTAGACCTTTATTTATTTTTTTGGTGTAATTCATTCACAGTGATACAATCTTAATTTTTCCTGTAGTTTTACATTTCCCGCTAATGCATATCCAACTGATATATCGAACTGCAATTTTATTAATATTTTCAGCTACTCTAGGTACATATATAAAGATGGGAACTATTGAAGACTAGTAGTACAGGACATTCTCCTATATGCTTGGACAAATGAAAAAAAAAAATCGAATGCACCAATATATAAATAAACATATTTCACTTAATATGGAGTATATGGCATATCTGCTCAATGGGTCTGCAAATTACCTGATGGTTGCATATTAATTGGATTCTACGTTATAAGAAGCAGCTCTGATAACTGTACCATACTATACCAGTGTGTTAAAGAGGCTTTGTGACCAGATTTTCAAACCCCTATCTCGTATTGCAGCAGATCGGCGCTGCAATGTAGATAACAGTAACGTTTTTGTTTTTTTTCCAAAACTAGCATTTTTGGCCAAGTTATTAGCATTATTATATTTATGCAAATGAGCCTTTCTTAAGTACAACTGGGCGTGTTTAAAGTTAAGTACAAGTGGGCGTGTCTTGTGTGTGTACATCTGGGCATTTTTACTTGTTTTACTAGCTGGGCATTGTTAATGGAAGTGTATGATGCTGACGAATCAGCATCATCCACTTCTCTTCGTTAACACCCAGCTTCTGGCAGTTCAGACACACAGCGTGTTCTCGAAAGATCACGCTGTGACGTCACTTCCTGCCCCAGGTCCTGCATCGTGTCGGACGAGCCGAGGACACATCGGCACCAGGCGACAGAGGCTACATTTGATTCTGCAGCAGCATCGGCGTTTGCAGGTAAGTCGAGGTAGCCCTGTCGCCTGCTGCCGATGTGTCCTCACTCGTCCGACACGATGCAGGACCTGGGGCAGGAAGTGACGTCACAGCGTGATCTCTCGAGAACACACTGTGTGTCTGAACTGCCAGAAGCTGGGTGTTGACGAAGAGAAGTGGATGATGCTGATTCGTCAGCATCATACACTTCTATTCACAACGCCTAGCAAGTAAAAACGCCCAGATGTACACACACAATAAACGCCCAGATGTACACACACAATACACGCCCACTTGGACTTAACTTTAAACACGCCCAGTTGTACTTAAGAAAGGCTCATTTGCATAAATATAAAAATGCTCATAACTTGGCCAAAAATGCTCGTTTTTAAAAAAAACTAAAAACGTTACTGTAATCTACATTGCAGCGCCGATCTGCTGCAATACGAGATAGGGGTTTGAAAATCTGGTGACAGAGCCTCTTTAAACACATTACCTGACAGATAAACAATAAAGGTGTCTGTTGAATGACTGCAAGCAGAGATCTTGAAAACCATACACTACCGTTCAAAAGTTTAGGGTTACTTAGAAATTTCCTTGTTTTTGAAAGAAAAGCACAGTTTTTTCAATTAAGATAACATTAAATTAATCAGAAATACACTCTATACATTGTTAATGTGCTACATGACTATTCTAGCTGCAAACGTCTGGTTTTTAATGCAATATCTACATAGGTGTATAGACGCCCATTTCCAGCAACCATCACTCCAGTGTTCTAATGGTACATTGTGTTTGCTAACTGTGTTAGAAGGCTAATGGATGATTAGAAAACACTTGAAAACCCTTCTGCAATTCTGTTAGCACCGCTGTAAACAGTTTTGCTGTTTAGAGGAGCTATAAAACTGACCTTCCTTTGAGCTAGTTGAGAATCTGGAGCATTACATTTGTGGGTTCGATTAAACTCTCAAAATGGCTAGAAAAAGAGAGCTTTCATGTGAAACTCGACAGTCTATTCTTGTTCTTAGAAATGAAGGCTATTCCATGCGAGAAATTGCCAAGAAACTGAAGATTTCCTACAACGGTGTGTACTACTCCCTTCAGAGGACCGCACACACAGGCTCTAACCAGAGTAGAAAGAGAAGTGGGAGGCCCCGCTGCACAACTGAGCAACAAGACAAGTACATTAGAGTCTCCAGTTTGAGAAATAGACGCCTCACAGGTCCTCAACTGGCAACTTCATTAAATAGTACCCGCAAAACGCCAGTGTCAACGTCTATAGTGAAGGGGCGACTCCGGGATGCTGGCCTTCAGGGCAGAGTGGCAAAGAAAAAGCCATATCTGAGACTGGCTAATAAAAGGAAAAGATTAATATGGGCAAAAGCACACAGATATTGGACAGAGGAAGATTGGAAAAAAGTGTTATGGACAGACGAATCGAAGTTTGAGGTGTTTGGATCACACAGAAGAACATTTGTGAGACGCAGAACAACTGAAAAGATGCTGGAAGAGTGCCTGACGCCATCTGTCAAGCATGGTGGAGGTAATTTGATGGTCTGGGGTTGCTTTGGTGCTGGTAAAGTGGGAGATTTGTACAAGGTGAAAGGGATTTTGAATAAGGAAGGCTATCACTCCATTTTGCAACGCCATGCCATACTCTGTGGACAGCGCTTGATTGGAGCCAATTTCATCCTACAACAGGACAATGACCCAAAGCACACCTCCAAATTATGCAAGAACTATTTAGGGAAGAAGATGGCAGCTGGTATTCTATCTGTAATGGAGTGGCCAGCGCAGTCACCAGATCTCAACCCCATAGAGCTGTTGCGGGAGCAGCTTAAAGAGGCTCTGTCACCAGATTTTGCAGCCCCTATCTGCTATTGCAGCAGATAGGCGCTGCAATGTAGATTACAGTAACGTTTTTATTTTAAAAACACGAGCATTTTTGGCCAAGTTATGACCATTTTTGTAGTTATGCAAATGAGGCTTGCAAAAGTCCAAGTGGGCGTGTTTAAAAGTAAAAGTCCAAGTGGGCGTGTATTATGTGCGTACATCGGGGCGTTTTTAATACTTTTACTAGCTGGGCGCTCTGACGAGAAGTATCATCCACTTCTCTTCAGAACGCCCAGCTTCTGGCAGTGCAGATCTGTGGCGTCACTCACAGGTCCTGCATCGTGTCGGACACATCGGCACCAGAGGCTTCAGTTTATTCTGCAGCAGCATCGGCGTTAGCAGGTAAGTCGATGTAGCTACTTACCTGCAAACGCTGATGCTGCTGCAGAATCATCTGTAGCCTCTGGTGCCGATGTGTCCCCGCTCGTCTGACACGATGCAGGACCTGTGAGTGACGACACAGCGTAATCTCTGGAGAACACGGCTGTGTCTGCACTGCCAGAAGCTGGGCGTTCTGAAGAGAAGTGGATGATACTTCTCATCAGAACGGCCAGCTAGTAAAAGTATTAAAAACGCCCCGATGTACGCACATAATACACGCCCACTTGGACTTTTACTTTTAAACACACCCACTTGGACTTTTGCAAGCCTCATTTGCATAACTACAAAAATGGTCATAACTTGGCCAAAAATGCTCGTTTTTTAAAAATAAAAACGTTACTGTAATCTACATTGCAGCGCCTATCTGCTGCAATAGCAGATAGGGGTTGCAAAATCTGGTGACAGAGCCTCTTTAACCGTATGGTACGCAAGAAGTGCCCATCAAGCCAATCCAACTTGTGGGAGGGGCTTCTGGAAGCATGGGGTGAAATTTCTTCCGATTACCTCAGCAAATTAACAGCTAGAATGCCAAAGGTCTGCAATGCTGTAATTGCTTCAAATGGAGCATTCTTTGACGAAAGCAAAGTTTGAAGGAGAAAATTATTATTTCAAATAAAAATCATTATTTCTAACCTTGTCAATGTCTTGACTATATTTTCTAGTCATTTTGCAACTCATTTGATAAATATAAGTGTGAGTTTTCATGGAAAACACAAAATTGTCTGGGTGACCCCAAACTTGTGTATATTGGAAATTTTTATAACTTTTCAATATAATATGGTCCTCCAGAGTGAGAGATGCTCTTTGCACCAGCTCTCCTCTCTGACTAATTAATAGGGGTCATGAATTCCCAGGTTGGATCTTTGAAAATGTGTCTACTAAGCTAGACAACCCCGTAAAGGCACACCAAGTTTGTGGTGATCAGAGAATACTTTATCCTCCACCAATACCAGATTCAAGTACACCAAATGCTTTTGTAAGTATCAATTGATATCAAGTTATCAATGAAGATGAGAAGTTCAAAAAATTCAAACTACAGAGACTATAAAGACTATAGAGATAAACCTAAAAAAGTGCAAAAATAAAGGTGGATTAAAAAAAAATAAACAACAAAGATTTCTTCAAAGTAAATATGACTCAATTTGACTATGACTCAATATTTGTATTCTCTTCTTCAAATTACCCTGAAGAACGTGGAAGTTCAGTGGTGTCAGTTTGATTATTCCGCTTTGTGTATTGTATCCTGCAATAAAAGAAAGTTTTAAAAATGTATTCATTTCATCTGAAGGATTTCAACCCTTAGCCACTCATCTAGGATTGCAGGTATTAATATTTTTACAGAGCTTCCTGCGATACTTTCTTATCTCTTAATCTGTAATCTTTGTTTTAGAACTACATATTGTATTTTAGAATCTTGTTCTCTGCTAAAATTCTCTGCTCAGTTGAGGGTTCTGTAGTTCAAAGTTGTTGGAGTATATTTATGTACTCAATTTTTGTTGTTTTGATATTTTAATTACAGTTATAATAAGATAAACGCCCCAAAAAACGGCTAAAAATACGGAGGCTGAACGCCTCCAAACATCTGCCCATTGATTTCAGTGGGAAAAACAGTGTTTCGTTCCCACAGGGCGTTTTTTCATGCAGCTGTTTATAAAAATGGCACGTAAAAAAACGTGCATGTCAATTCTTGAGCCGTTTTTGGAGCCGTTTTCCATTGTCTCAATAGAAAAACAGCTCCAAAAACTGCTGTAAAAAAAACGCATCAAAAAATACTTGAAAACAGCTCCATATTTTACACACGTTTTTTGTTTTGCGTGTGAACATACAATAATAGAACCTGGGCCCAACGGAGAATACACTGGTAGTCTGGTGGGCTGCTCCAACCCCAGTCAAACCTTATCCCCAGTTTATAACAAATGTTGCAGATTTTAAACCATAATCTAAATTTATCTCATTCTGCTACAAATGGCAGTTTCCACAATTGAAATATTCAAAAATTGATGGGAGAGAGAAGCTTAAATAATAATAAATTTGCAGAATGTTTTAGATCAGAAAACCATACATGACCATTGTTCAGAATTCACTCTACAGGTGAATACTTGATTTAATATAACATTTTACACTTTTTTTCTTGTGACTCTGTTCCTTGTGCATTTACTGACAGTAAAACATGTGGTGCAGATTTACAGCAGTTATGTCTTCACAGTTTATATGTTCGTTTAAACCTGTTAGTTTGCTAATGCCGATGTTGTAATATAATGGACCTTTATGTGAACTTGTAAAATTCACTTAGTAAATATTGTTCTATTATTTGCTTTATTGTATTTTTCTGTAAAAGACATTGGTAGACAATATTATTGTGTCAGTATGCCACCTATTTTGTTATAAGCAGGTGACATTTATTGTCAGTGTTGTTTAACTGAGGCTTAGTTTTTTCAAACTGCAAACATGACCAACATATACGCACATGAAGAGTATTTACAGCATCTGACTACCCTTATTGTAAATTGTTAATTGAAAAAACATATGCTAAGGAGGAAATATGGGATTATTGGTTTTACCTGCTTTGTACCTGTGCTACTTTTACTGTACTGCTCTACTTGTCCTACATGTACTGTACTGCTCTCTACCTGAACTACATGTACTGTACTGCTCTCTACCTGTGCTACATTTACTGTACTGCTCTCTACTTGTACTATATGTACCGTACTGCTCTCTACTTGTACTACATGTACTGTACTGCTCTCTACCTGTACTACATGTACTTTACTGCTCTCTACCTGTGCTACATTTACTGTACTGCTCTCTACTTGTACCACATGTACTGTACTGCTCTCTACCTGTACTATATGTGCTGTACTGCTCTCTACCTGTACTACACGTACTCATGGTTGCCAAGCTCCATTTCAGTAATTTCTGGACAACTGAGCAAAATATCACGGACAGACCAAAATTTTTACGGACACATTACAAAATTATTGCCTGTACACTGTGCAGTGTGCTAGGAGTGACTCACCAATCACAGCCCCACTTGTTGCTTTTACACGCTTACTTAGTGTGGGCAACTCCAAACGGGGCTGTGATTGGTGAGTCCGACTCACTTACTACTCAATCCACCCCCCCCCATCCCCACCACTGCTTCTGCCAAGGCCTGCTTTAGACAAAGTGTGGCCCTGAGCAAAGTTAAAATTGGGGCCCCAAATGCTGAATTATTTTATCAATGATGCAGTCACTTCAGAAGGCGGTGTGCAGAGAACTGCATCGCTGATTTCTAGCATGTCTACAAGTGTTGCAACTCCCAAAGCATATGTCCCCCCTCTCACATAAAAAAAATTATCTATATAAATGAACAGTTATTAAATCATACCACTAAACCAAATGAAATAATACTCACATACTGTTACTGAACACAACTCAATATTATAAGACCAATATTACCAATAATAATACAATATAAGGTACAAATAATACCGCCACATAGTAAATGAATAATACCCCCATACGGTTACTGAATAATACCTCTACACCATAACCACTGTAACGTCTATGGCCGCGGACCGTCATTCTGACTTACCCTCTGAAGGCCGCGGCCGTGGCACAGTTGCAGAATATCTGCAATTAGCCCAGAATGCTGCTGGACTATAAAAGGGGCTCTGCCCCCTTGATCATTGCTGAGCGTTGTTGTGTTTCCAAAAAGTTTGTCTTTGCAAATGGTCTCCTAGTGTTTTCCAGTTCCCAGTGTTACCTGTTCCTGCTGCCTGTACCCTGTATCCCGTGCTACAGTGCCTCTGTGCCGTCAAGAGTTGGAATCATGTTGTATCCTCCGCTGCATCTAGTGTGTCGCACCCTGCCAGGTGTCTGTCTACTATCTGAGCCTCACCTTGCGTGAATCCGTTGCTACTGTCTACATTGCCTCAGGTACCCTTTCTGAACTATAGACATTACATTGTACCTGTTTGGCCAGCTGCTATCCCGCTACGCGTTACGGCACAGTGGGTTCACACCCCGTGCCATGACAGTACGCTCAGGCCATGGACCCCACTGGTCAATTCAAGAACCTGTCACCCTCCCAAGCCATGCAGGCGGACCTGCAGGATCTGCGATCATGACAGGATCAACTTCTTGTGGCAGTAGACTCCATGGCACAGCAGCTAGGGGCACTAGCTGCTTCCTTCTCTACTCCTGCTCCAGCTTCCCCGACTGATCCTCCTGCTACACCTCCTGGCAGCACCGGTTCTGATCCTCGGTTCTTGCTGCCACTGCCACCATGTTTTCATGGAGATGCAAGCGCATGCAGGGGATTTCTTAACCAGCATCATATCCACTTCACCCTGCACGCCAGAGCATTTCCTTCAGATGGAGCCAGGATCGCCTTCATTATTTCCTTGCTTGCCGGCAAGACCCTGGCGTGGGCGAATCCAATCTGGGAACGACAGGGACCCGAGACTTTCAGGGGTTCATGCGGTTATTCCGTACTATGTTCAAGGAGCCTGGACGAGTCTCGTTGGCAGCTACCTCTATGCTGAACCTTCGCCAGGAGGACACCTCCGTGGGAGAGTACACCATCCAGTTCCGGACCCTGGCAGGAAAACTGTCCTGGAACAACGAGGCGTTGGTGGCTTCCTTCTGGCATGGTCTGTCGTCCGAGATTAAAGACGAACTCGCTGCTCGTGATCTACCATCTATCTTGGACGACCTAATATTACTCGCCACCCGAGTGGACATGAGAGAGATCCCAAGAGGTTCATCATGAGAGAAGACTTCCTAGGTTGGCTCCCAACTTCCAGCAACCCCTCTTGTCTTCATCTGCTGCTCCACCCGAAGCTTTGATGCAGTGGATCGTCTCAAACTATCGGAGGCGCACCTCTGGACTCTGTCTATATTTCGGCCTCGCTGGCCATGCCGTGCTTCTGTGTCCCCAGAAGCCAAAAAACGCCTAGGATTGGTTGGATAGACAACCCTGGGCGACACAGCATTTGATAGAGAACTCTCCTCCAAGCTGTTCATCCCTCTGACCATTGTCGCTGGCGAGAGGTCCCTTCTGGTCTCTGCCTATCTGGACTCTGGCTCCGCAGCCAACTTCATACGTAAAGACCTTGTGGATCTTCTTCATTTGCCTACTACCCTTCTCGAGAAGCCATTGATTGTTGCCTCGGTGGATGGACTGCCGCTGCCCGACCCAATTTTGTCTGTAACCAAGCCGCTGAGGCTTCAAGTGGTAGCCCTTCATTCTGAGATCATCTCCCTGTTTGTCCTGCCAAAGTCCATCAACCCTGTGCTGCTGGGTTTGCCTTGGCTCCGTTTACACGCCCCAGACCTGGATTGGAACTCCTGAGAGGTTCTCTAGTGGGGCCCCAAGTGCATCAACCGCTGTCTGGGACATATCCATACGCTTCAGCCTCCCCAGCTTCAGTCATTGGCAGGGTTGCCCTCTGGCTACTCTCAGTTCTCTGATGTTTTCGACAAGAAGGAGGCAGGGATGTTGCCACCACATCGAGCTTATGATTGCCCTATTGACTTGGTTCCTGATTCGTACCCTCCTCGCGGTAGAGTATACCCTCTCTCCTTACCTGAAACCCACTCAATCACGGTAAAGAACAGATACCCATTGAGTTTGATCTCCGAACTGTTTGATCGCATACGGGGGGCAATTTTTTTTCCTAAACTAGACCTGCGGAGGGCTTAGAATCTAATCCGGATTCGTCAAGGTGACGAGTTGGAGACTGCATTTAATACACCTGATGGCCACTACGAATACCTGGTTATGCCCTTTGGCCTGTGTAACGCCCCCGCGGTTTTTCAAGAATTCGTCAATGATATTTTCCATGATCTCCTCTATGTCTGTGTTGTGGTGTATCTCGATGACATTTTGATTTTTTCCCCCAGATCCTGTAACTGATCAGAGACATGTCTGCCAAGTGTTGCTTCGTTTAAGGGAGAATCACCTATATGCCAAGCTGGAGAAGTGCGTGTTCGAAAGAAAGTCTCTACCCTTCCTGGGCTATATCATCTCCGATCAGGGCCTCAAGATGGATCCTGAGAAGGTAAAAGCTGTCCTGGAATGGTCACGCCCTCAAGGCTTAAGGGCCATACAGCGCTGCCTGGGATTCGCCAACTTTTACCGGCTGTTCATTCCGAACTTCTCCTCTTTGACATCTCCCATCTCTACCCTCACCAATAAGGGCATGAATGCCAAGGAGTTGACTCCGGAAGCAGAAGTCGCGTTCAAGTGCTTAAAGAAGGCCTTCACGTCAGCCTCAATTCTTCATCATCCTGATGTGACCCTACAGTTTTCGTTGGAGGTGGACGCCTCCTCTGTTGGTGCTGGTGCACTTCTGTTCCAGAAAGGTTCCAAAGGCAAGACTGTGGTAAGTGGCTACTACTCTAAGCTGTAACTCTCCCGCAGAGCGCAACTACTCGATTGGGGATCCGGAGTTACTGGCCATCAAGCTGGCTCTGCAGGAGTGGAGACACCTACTAGAAGGCACAGCTCATCCAATCCTGGTCTTCACGGACCACAAGTACCTCACCTATCTTCAGACGGCTCAACGGCTGAATCCTCATTTAGCCAGGTGGTCACTGTTCTTCGCTCAGTTCCAGTTCGAACTCCACTACCGACCTATCGACAAGATTGTGAGGGCTGATGCCTTGTCTAGATCGTTTGAGACAGAGGACACTGTGGAGCTCCCACAAAATATCATTGACCCTTCCTGCATCGTCTCTGTCAACCCTCTGCAAGTTAGACACATTCCTCCGGGAAGGACCTTTGTAGTCTGGCAGACAGAGGAAGAATCCTTCGCTGGGGACACAGTTCCAAGGTGGCAGGTCACGCGGGTGCCCGTAAAAACCGAGACCCAATTGCCCGTCAGTTCTGGTGGCCGACGCTGCCCAAAGACATCACGGACTTTGTCACCTTCTGTACGGTGTGCGCAGCAAATAAAGTTGCCCACTCCAGACCAGCTGGTCTGCTCCAACCACTGCCTGTGCCTGATGCTCCCTGGCGACATATTACAATGGACTTTGTCACAGATCTGCCTCTCTGTGCTGGGTGCAGTGCAGTCTGGGTGGTGGTGGATCGATTTTCCAAGATGGCTAATTTTATTCCACTGACTGGTTTTCCTTCTGCTTCCCGAATGGCTGATCTCTTCGTCCAACACATCTTCCGTCTGCACGACTTGCATCTGCATATTGTCTCGGATCGAGGAGTCCAGTTCATCTCCAAGTTCTGGAGTGCACTCTCGAGCGGTCTCCTCATTGTAAAGTTGGACTTCTCCTCGGCCTACCATCCCCAGTCCAATGGTGAAGTCTAGAGGGTTAACCAGATTATGGAGAACTATCTGCGGCACTTTGTCTCCAGGCTGCATGATGACTGGGTGCAGCTGCTTCCGTGGGCTGAGTTCTCCTATAATAACCATACTAGTGAGTACACCAACTCCAGTCCGTTCTTCATTGTCTACGGCCAACATCCACGAATACCTCTTCCTGTTTCTACTATGTCCCAGGTACCTGGAGCTGACTCTACCTTCAGGGACTTTCTGCAGATATGGCAACCGACCCGATATTCTATTCTGCTGGCGGTGGACCACATGAAGAGAAAGGCAGACACTAGAAGACGAGAGCCTCACCAGTTTCTTCCAGGTACGAAGGTCTGGCTGTCTTCCAGGAATATCCGGCTGAGGGTGCCGTCTTGCAAGTTTGCCCCCTGGTTCCTCGGACCCCTGCAAATGAATCCTGTGTCTTACAAGCTTCGGCTGCCTACTACTCTCAAGATCCTTAACTCCTTCCATGTCTCCCTGCTGAAGCGCCTGGTCCTGAACCGCTACTCCAGGACTCCTAGTTCCACAGTGGCACCTGGCAGCTCGTCAGGGACTTTCGAAGTGAGGGAGATCCTGGCCACCAAGAAAGTTGCAGGAAGGACGATTTATTTGGTGTATTGGAGGGGATTTGGCCCAGAGGAGAGGTCTTGGGAGCCGGAGGAGAACATTGATGCCCCTGTCCTCGTGAGGAAATTTCTCTCCCGCTCTGGCCCCAAGAAGAGGGTGCGTAAGAGGGGGGATACTGTAACATCTATGGCCGCGGATCGTCGTTCTGACTTACCCTCTGATGGCCGCAGCCATGGATGTGTGAGTTCTCGGCGGCATCTCCCTCCTGAGAGACACTGGCACTCACTTCCTGGTTCAGAGACTGTCTCCTGCAGGGCGCATGCGCCCGCGTGTGCACGACCTTAAAGGGCCAGTGCGCGCACAGTTGCAGAATATCTGCAATTAGCCAAGAATGCTGCTGGACTATAAAAGGGGCTCTTGCCCTCTTGATCATTGCCTGAGCGTTGTTGTGTTTCCTAAAGTTTGTCTTTGCAAATGGTCTCCTAGTGTTTTCCAGTTCCCAGTGTTAACCGTTCCTGCTGCCTGTACCCTGTATCCCGTGCTACCGTGCCTCTGTGCCGTCAAGAGTTGGAGTCGTGTTGTATCTTCTGCTGCATCTAGTGTGTCGCACCCTGCTGGGTGTCTGTCTGCTATCGGAGCCTAACCTTGCCTGAATCCATTGCTACTGTCTACATTGTCTCAGCTACGCGGTACAGCCCAGTTGGTCCACACCCCGCGCCGTGACAACCACATAGTGACTGAATAGTACCCCATACTGTTACTGAATAATACCTTCACACCATAGCCACATAGTGACTGAATAGTACCCCCATATTGTTACTGAATAATACCACCACTCCATAACCACATAGTGACTGAATAATACTCCCATACTGTTACTGAATAAAAAAAACACTATACAAAGACCAATATTACCACTATATAGTGATCATACAGTGGAAGATTCAAGTTATACACAGGAGCTCTGCAGACGATATAAGTGATTACAGCACATTTATATCCAGTGACTCACAGGTGATGTTTTCTCTGAGTAGAGTCACTTCGCTTTCCCTTTTTTTCTCCATCCAGCCCAAACCACTGTGACGACTTATTCCAGCCACGACTCATCTCTGTAGAATTTGACACACAGACATGTTGGTTTCGTTCCAGCAACCTCCCTACCTATAGCCCATCCTCTAAACAAACTCGTAAACCACAGTTACCCGGCTGGTAATAATGATCCCTTAATGCTCGACACAATTAATGTGCCACATCAGTAACCGTGCCCCCACACAGTAATAATGCCCCATTTGTGCCCCCTGTAGATACCGCCAGACAGCCCCCCTTGTACAGAGTGCCACACAGCTCCCCCTATACAGAGTGTCACACAGCCCCCTTGTAGAGAGTGCCACACAGCCCCCTTTTTAGATCATGCCACACACCCCCCCTTCTAAAATGTGCCACACAGCCCCCCGCTTGTAGATAGTTCCACACAGCCTACAGAGCGGAAAGCAGTAGCCTACAGCTCTGCCTGATGTGACTCACAGCAGGTCAGTCACACGGAGTCTGTGCTGGCCCAGGAGTGGACCAGTCCAGTCACCTGACATGGGTCAGTCTCTTGACCTCACATCACTGACGTGAGGTCAGGTGACTCAGGTCAGGTCAAACCTTATCACCAGTTTATAACAAATGTTGCAGATTTTAAACCATAATCTAAATTTATCTCATTCTGCTACAAATGGCAGTTTCCACAATTGAAATATTCAAAAATTGATGGGAGAGAGAAGCTTAAATAATAATAAATTTGCAGAATGTTTTAGATCAGAAAACCATACATGACCATTGTTCAGAATTCACTCTACAGGTGAATACTTGATTTAATATAACATTTTACACTTTTTTTCTTGTGACTCTGTTCCTTGTGCATTTACTGACAGTAAAACATGTGGTGCAGATTTACAGCAGTTATGTCTTCACAGTTTATATGTTCGTTTAAACCTGTTAGTTTGCTAATGCCGATGTTGTAATATAATGGACCTTTATGTGAACTTGTAAAATTCACTTAGTAAATATTGTTCTATTATTTGCTTTATTGTATTTTTCTGTAAAAGACATTGGTAGACAATATTATTGTGTCAGTATGCCACCTATTTTGTTATAAGCAGGTGACATTTATTGTCAGTGTTGTTTAACTGAGGCTTAGTTTTTTCAAACTGCAAACATGACCAACATATACGCACATGAAGAGTATTTACAGCATCTGACTACCCTTATTGTAAATTGTTAATTGAAAAAACATATGCTAAGGAGGAAATATGGGATTATTGGTTTTACCTGCTTTGTACCTGTGCTACTTTTACTGTACTGCTCTACTTGTCCTACATGTACTGTACTGCTCTCTACCTGAACTACATGTACTGTACTGCTCTCTACCTGTGCTACATTTACTGTACTGCTCTCTACTTGTACTATATGTACCGTACTGCTCTCTACTTGTACTACATGTACTGTACTGCTCTCTACCTGTACTACATGTACTTTACTGCTCTCTACCTGTGCTACATTTACTGTACTGCTCTCTACTTGTACCACATGTACTGTACTGCTCTCTACCTGTACTATATGTGCTGTACTGCTCTCTACCTGTACTACACGTACTCATGGTTGCCAAGCTCCATTTCAGTAATTTCTGGACAACTGAGCAAAATATCACGGACAGACCAAAATTTTTACGGACACATTACAAAATTATTGCCTGTACACTGTGCAGTGTGCTAGGAGTGACTCACCAATCACAGCCCCACTTGTTGCTTTTACACGCTTACTTAGTGTGGGCAACTCCAAACGGGGCTGTGATTGGTGAGTCCGACTCACTTACTACTCAATCCACACCCCCCCGATCCCCACCACTGCTTCTGCCAAGGCCTGCTTTAGACAAAGTGTGGCCCTGAGCAAAGTTAAAATTGGGGCCCCAAATGCTGAATTATTTTATCAATGATGCAGTCACTTCAGAAGGCGGTGTGCAGAGAACTGCATCGCTGATTTCTAGCATGTCTACAAGTGTTGCAACTCCCAAAGCATATGTCCCCCCTCTCACATAAAAAAAATTATCTATATAAATGAACAGTTATTAAATCATACCACTAAACCAAATGAAATAATACTCACATACTGTTACTGAACACAACTCAATATTATAAGACCAATATTACCAATAATAATACAATATAAGGTACAAATAATACCGCCACATAGTAAATGAATAATACCCCCATACGGTTACTGAATAATACCTCTACACCATAACCACTGTAACGTCTATGGCCGCGGACCGTCATTCTGACTTACCCTCTGAAGGCCGCGGCCGTGGCACAGTTGCAGAATATCTGCAATTAGCCCAGAATGCTGCTGGACTATAAAAGGGGCTCTGCCCCCTTGATCATTGCTGAGCGTTGTTGTGTTTCCAAAAAGTTTGTCTTTGCAAATGGTCTCCTAGTGTTTTCCAGTTCCCAGTGTTACCTGTTCCTGCTGCCTGTACCCTGTATCCCGTGCTACAGTGCCTCTGTGCCGTCAAGAGTTGGAATCATGTTGTATCCTCCGCTGCATCTAGTGTGTCGCACCCTGCCAGGTGTCTGTCTACTATCTGAGCCTCACCTTGCGTGAATCCGTTGCTACTGTCTACATTGCCTCAGGTACCCTTTCTGAACTATAGACATTACATTGTACCTGTTTGGCCAGCTGCTATCCCGCTACGCGTTACGGCACAGTGGGTTCACACCCCGTGCCATGACAGTACGCTCAGGCCATGGACCCCACTGGTCAATTCAAGAACCTGTCACCCTCCCAAGCCATGCAGGCGGACCTGCAGGATCTGCGATCATGACAGGATCAACTTCTTGTGGCAGTAGACTCCATGGCACAGCAGCTAGGGGCACTAGCTGCTTCCTTCTCTACTCCTGCTCCAGCTTCCCCGACTGATCCTCCTGCTACACCTCCTGGCAGCACCGGTTCTGATCCTCGGTTCTTGCTGCCACTGCCACCATGTTTTCATGGAGATGCAAGCGCATGCAGGGGATTTCTTAACCAGCATCATATCCACTTCACCCTGCACGCCAGAGCATTTCCTTCAGATGGAGCCAGGATCGCCTTCATTATTTCCTTGCTTGCCGGCAAGACCCTGGCGTGGGCGAATCCAATCTGGGAACGACAGGGACCCGAGACTTTCAGGGGTTCATGCGGTTATTCCGTACTATGTTCAAGGAGCCTGGACGAGTCTCGTTGGCAGCTACCTCTATGCTGAACCTTCGCCAGGAGGACACCTCCGTGGGAGAGTACACCATCCAGTTCCGGACCCTGGCAGGAAAACTGTCCTGGAACAACGAGGCGTTGGTGGCTTCCTTCTGGCATGGTCTGTCGTCCGAGATTAAAGACGAACTCGCTGCTCGTGATCTACCATCTATCTTGGACGACCTAATATTACTCGCCACCCGAGTGGACATGAGAGAGATCCCAAGAGGTTCATCATGAGAGAAGACTTCCTAGGTTGGCTCCCAACTTCCAGCAACCCCTCTTGTCTTCATCTGCTGCTCCACCCGAAGCTTTGATGCAGTGGATCGTCTCAAACTATCGGAGGCGCACCTCTGGACTCTGTCTATATTTCGGCCTCGCTGGCCATGCCGTGCTTCTGTGTCCCCAGAAGCCAAAAAACGCCTAGGATTGGTTGGATAGACAACCCTGGGCGACACAGCATTTGATAGAGAACTCTCCTCCAAGCTGTTCATCCCTCTGACCATTGTCGCTGGCGAGAGGTCCCTTCTGGTCTCTGCCTATCTGGACTCTGGCTCCGCAGCCAACTTCATACGTAAAGACCTTGTGGATCTTCTTCATTTGCCTACTACCCTTCTCGAGAAGCCATTGATTGTTGCCTCGGTGGATGGACTGCCGCTGCCCGACCCAATTTTGTCTGTAACCAAGCCGCTGAGGCTTCAAGTGGTAGCCCTTCATTCTGAGATCATCTCCCTGTTTGTCCTGCCAAAGTCCATCAACCCTGTGCTGCTGGGTTTGCCTTGGCTCCGTTTACACGCCCCAGACCTGGATTGGAACTCCTGAGAGGTTCTCTAGTGGGGCCCCAAGTGCATCAACCGCTGTCTGGGACATATCCATACGCTTCAGCCTCCCCAGCTTCAGTCATTGGCAGGGTTGCCCTCTGGCTACTCTCAGTTCTCTGATGTTTTCGACAAGAAGGAGGCAGGTGTAAAGGATCTGCCAGGCACTGCTTCGGGGTTAATTCCCAGAATTAATCAGTCAACACCTGAGTGTACATCCCTGAGACAGACACCAGCTTCCTCCACTCAGGCTGGCAGGCTTAGGAGTGGGAGAGCCTATCGCAACCTGGCCAGACTCAGCTAGCTCCCGCCCTCGGTCTATTTAAGCCTGCTCTTCCTGTCCATCTGTGCTTGTGAATTCTTTCCTTGAGGTTTCCTGGCCCAGCTACAGCTCCTGCTACCTTTTGATCCTGCTCCATACAGACCCCGGCTTACCGACTACTCTTCTGCTTTTCGCTTTGTACCTCGCACTCTCCTGGCTTGACTCGGCTCGTTCACTACTCTGTTGCTCACGGTGTTTCCGCGAGCAACTGCCCATTTCCCTTGCTTGTATTCCCTTGTTTGTTTGTCGTGTTTGTCATGCACTTACTGAGCGCAGGGACCGCCGCCCAGTTGTACCCCGTCGCCTAGGGCGGGTCGTTGCAAGTAGGCAGGGACAGAGTGGCGGGTAGATTAGGGCTCACTTGTCCGTTTCCCTACCCCCCCACCATTACAAATTCACAAGCCCTATACCTAGTCTACCCTGGTCCCTGACACCATTATGGAACCCCGTGAAACCCTGGCTCAGCAAATGCAGGGTCTCTCCCTACAGGTCCAGGCCCTGGCTCAGAGGGTCAACCAGCCTGATGCTACCTTGGTAGTTCCCCTCACCGCACCCCTTGAACCCCACCTCAAGTTGCCCGACCGGTTCTCAGGTGACCGGAGGGCTTTTCTCTCCTTTCGGGAGAGTTGTAGGCTTTACTTTCGCTTAAAGCCTCACTCCTCAGGTTCTGAGAGCCAGCGGGTGGGTATAATTATGTCCCGGCTCCAGGAAGGGCCCCAAGAGTGGGCCTTCTCCTTGGCTCCTGGCGCCCCTGAACTTTCCTCCGTTGATTGTTTCTTTTCTGCCCTCGGACTTATTTATGACGAGACTGACAGAACTGCCTTTGCCGAGAGTCAGCTGGTGATCTTACGTCAGGGTAAGAGACCTGTTGAGGAGTATTGCTCTGACTTTAGGAAGTGGTGCGTAGCTTCTCGGTGGAATGACCCTGCCTTAAGGTGCCAGTTTAGGTTGGGTCTGTCGAATGCCCTGAAAGACCTGCTAGTTAGTTATCCCTCTTCTGACTCCTTAGACCAGGTTATGGCTTTAGTGGTACGACTTGACCGACGTCTCAGGGAACGACAACGTGAACGTTTATGTGTTTTTTCCTCCGACTCCCCCATGATGCCTCCCGAAGTCCCGTTGCTTCGTTTCTCCCCTAAAGACTCAGAAATACCTATGCAACTCGGGGCCTCCGTGTCCCCTCAGCAACGTAGAGAATTCCGCAGGAAGAATGGTCTCTGCTTCTACTGTGGGGATGTCAAGCATCAAGTAAACAACTGTCCCAAGCGTAAGAATGCTGTCAGAGAGCTCCCGCGTCTAAGTGATCATCGGGGAGGTCACTTGGGCGCACAGGTATTTCCCGTAAATATGAAACGTACTAAGATATTGCTTCCCTTTCAGGTCTCTTTTGGTGGTAGGTCTGCTACCGGCAGTGCCTTCGTGGATTCAGGGTCCTCTACTAATATCATGTCTGTGGAATTTGCTATGTCTCTCGCTATGCCTCTGATTGATTTGCCTAAACCTGTTCCGGTAGTGGGTATCGACTCCACTCCTCTTGCTAATGGTTATTTTACACAGCATACCCCTGTTTTTGAACTCCTTGTTGGCTCCATGCATTTGGAGCAATGCTCTGTACTATTGATGCAGGGATTATCGTACGATTTGGTTCTAGGTCTTCCCTGGTTGCAGTTGCATAATCCTACGTTTGACTGGAATACTGGGGAGCTAACCAAATGGGGTAATGAATGTTGTACGTCATGTTTTTCTGTTAATTCTATTTCTCCCCCTAAGGAGGTGAATACGCTACCCGAGTTTGTTCAGGACTTCGCTGATGTTTTCTCTAAAGAGGCCTCCGAAGTATTACCGCCTCATAGAGAATACGATTGCGCTATCGAATTGGTACCAGGAGCTAAGCTTCCTAAGGGTAGGATATTTAACCTTTCTTGTCCCGAACGTGAAGCCATGAGGGAGTATATCCAGGAATCCCTGGCCAAGGGTTACATTCGTCCCTCTTCTTCTCCGGTAGGTGCTGGCTTCTTCTTCGTAGGGAAGAAGGATGGGGGTCTTAGGCCATGCATTGACTACCGTGGCCTGAATAAGGTCACGGTAAGGAACCAGTATCCCCTTCCTTTGATTCCTGATCTCTTTAATCAGGTTCAGGGGGCCCAATGGTTCTCTAAATTGGATCTACGGGGGGCGTATAACCTTATTCGCATCAAAGAGGGGGATGAGTGGAAGACTGCGTTTAACACGCCCGAAGGCCATTTCGAATACCTCGTCATGCCCTTTGGGTTGTGCAATGCCCCTGCGGTCTTCCAGAACTTCATAAATGAGATTTTGAGAAATTACCTGGGGATATTTCTTGTAGTGTACCTTGATGACATATTGGTGTTTTCCAGGGACTGGTCCTCCCACATAGAGCATGTCAGGAAAGTGCTCCAGGTCCTTCGAGAAAACAAACTGTTTGCCAAAATCGAAAAATGTGTATTTGGGGTACAGGAGATACCATTTTTAGGTCAAATCCTCACTCCTCATGAATTCCGCATGGACCCTGCCAAGGTTCAGGCTGTGGCTGAATGGGTCCAACCTGCCTCCCTGAAAGCGCTACAGTGTTTTTTGGGGTTCGCTAACTATTACAGGAGATTTATTGCTAACTTCTCGGTCGTCGCTAAGCCTCTTACGGACCTCACTCGCAAGGGTGCTGATGTCCTCCATTGGCCCCCTGAGGCCGTCCAGGCTTTTGAGACCCTCAAGAAGTGCTTTATCTCGGCCCCCGTGCTGGTTCAGCCCAACCAAAGGGAGCCATTTATTGTGGAGGTTGACGCGTCCGAGGTGGGAGTGGGGGCCGTCTTGTCCCAGGGTACCAGCTCCCTCACCCATCTCCGCCCCTGTGCTTACTTTTCTAGGAAGTTTTCGCCCACGGAGTGTAACTATGATATTGGCAACCGCGAACTTTTAGCCATTAAATGGGCATTTGAAGAGTGGCGCCACTTCCTGGAGGGGGCTAGGCACCAGGTAACGGTCCTTACCGACCACAAGAATCTGGTTTTCCTAGAATCTGCCCGGAGGCTAAACCCGAGACAAGCTCGATGGGCGTTGTTTTTTACCAGATTCAATTTTTTGGTTACCTATAGGGCCGGGTCTAAAAATATTAAGGCGGATGCACTGTCGCGTAGCTTCATGGCCAGCCCTCCTTCGGAGGAAGATCCTGTTTGTATTTTGCCTCCAGGTATAGTCATTTCCTCTATCGAGTCCGATTTAGTCTCTGAAATTGCTGCTGATCAAGGTTCAGCTCCTGGGAACCTTCCTGAGAACAAGCTGTTTGTTCCCCTGCAATTCCGGCTAAGGGTACTTAGGGAAAATCACGACTCCGCACTATCTGGCCATCCAGGCATCCTGGGTACCAAACACCTCATTACCAGAAATTATTGGTGGCCTGGTTTGCCTAAAGACGTTAAGGCCTACGTCGCCGCCTGTGAGGTTTGTGCCAGGTCCAAGACTCCCAGGTCCCGACCAGCGGGCTTACTGCGTTCGTTGCCCATTCCCCAGAGACCTTGGACACATATCTCCATGGATTTTATCACCGATTTGCCTCCATCCCAAGGCAAGTCGGTGGTGTGGGTGGTGGTAGACCGCTTCAGTAAAATGTGCCACTTTGTGCCCCTCAAGAAACTACCCAACGCCAAGACGTTGGCTACCTTGTTTATCAAACACATCCTGCGTCTCCATGGGGTCCCCGTCAATATTGTTTCTGACAGAGGGGTACAATTTGTTTCATTGTTTTGGAGAGCCTTCTGTAATAAGTTGGGGATTGATCTGTCCTTCTCCTCTGCTTTCCATCCTGAAACCAATGGCCAAACGGAGAGGACTAATCAGTCTCTAGAACAATACTTAAGATGTTTTGTCTCTGACTGTCAATTTGATTGGGTTTCTTTCATTCCCCTCGCCGAATTTTCCCTTAATAACCGGGTCAGTAACTCGTCAGGGGTCTCTCCCTTTTTCTGTAATTTTGGGTTTAATCCACGGTTCTCCTCCGTTTCACCTGGTTGTTCCAACAATCCCGAGGTGGAGGTCGTTCATCGGGATCTGTGCACAGTCTGGGCCCAGGTTCAGAAGAACCTAGAGGCGTCCCAGAGCATACAGAAGGCTCAGGCCGATAGAAGACGTTCTGCTAACCCCCTGTTTGTGGTCGGGGATCTGGTGTGGTTGTCATCCAGGAACTTGCGTCTCAAGGTTCCGTCCAAAAAGTTTGCTCCCCGGTTTATTGGGCCGTATAAGGTCATTGAGGTCCTCAGTCCTGTCTCTTTCCGGCTGGAGTTACCCCCGTCTTTTCGTATACACAACGTGTTTCATGCCTCCCTCCTGAAACGCTGCTCCCCGTCCTTGGCCCCCTCGAGGAAACCTCCTGTTCCCGTCCTCACCCCTGAGGGGGTGGAATTTGAGGTGGCCAGGATCGTGGACAGCAAGATGGTCCAAGGCTCCCTCCAGTACCTGGTCCATTGGAGAGGATACGGGCCCGAGGAGAGGACTTGGGTACCCGCCCGGGATGTTCACGCTGGGGTATTGGTCAGGAGGTTCCACCTGCGTTTCCCCAGTAAGCCAGGTCCACTTAGAAAGGGTCCGGTGGCCCCTCATAAAAGGGGGGGTACTGTAAAGGATCTGCCAGGCACTGCTTCGGGGTTAATTCCCAGAATTAATCAGTCAACACCTGAGTGTACATCCCTGAGACAGACACCAGCTTCCTCCACTCAGGCTGGCAGGCTTAGGAGTGGGAGAGCCTATCGCAACCTGGCCAGACTCAGCTAGCTCCCGCCCTCGGTCTATTTAAGCCTGCTCTTCCTGTCCATCTGTGCTTGTGAATTCTTTCCTTGAGGTTTCCTGGCCCAGCTACAGCTCCTGCTACCTTTTGATCCTGCTCCATACAGACCCCGGCTTACCGACTACTCTTCTGCTTTTCGCTTTGTACCTCGCACTCTCCTGGCTTGACTCGGCTCGTTCACTACTCTGTTGCTCACGGTGTTTCCGCGAGCAACTGCCCATTTCCCTTGCTTGTATTCCCTTGTTTGTTTGTCGTGTTTGTCATGCACTTACTGAGCGCAGGGACCGCCGCCCAGTTGTACCCCGTCGCCTAGGGCGGGTCGTTGCAAGTAGGCAGGGACAGAGTGGCGGGTAGATTAGGGCTCACTTGTCCGTTTCCCTACCCCCCCCACCATTACAGCAGGGATGTTGCCACCACATCGAGCTTATGATTGCCCTATTGACTTGGTTCCTGATTCGTACCCTCCTCGCGGTAGAGTATACCCTCTCTCCTTACCTGAAACCCACTCAATCACGGTAAAGAACAGATACCCATTGAGTTTGATCTCCGAACTGTTTGATCGCATACGGGGGGCAATTTTTTTTCCTAAACTAGACCTGCGGAGGGCTTAGAATCTAATCCGGATTCGTCAAGGTGACGAGTTGGAGACTGCATTTAATACACCTGATGGCCACTACGAATACCTGGTTATGCCCTTTGGCCTGTGTAACGCCCCCGCGGTTTTTCAAGAATTCGTCAATGATATTTTCCATGATCTCCTCTATGTCTGTGTTGTGGTGTATCTCGATGACATTTTGATTTTTTCCCCCAGATCCTGTAACTGATCAGAGACATGTCTGCCAAGTGTTGCTTCGTTTAAGGGAGAATCACCTATATGCCAAGCTGGAGAAGTGCGTGTTCGAAAGAAAGTCTCTACCCTTCCTGGGCTATATCATCTCCGATCAGGGCCTCAAGATGGATCCTGAGAAGGTAAAAGCTGTCCTGGAATGGTCACGCCCTCAAGGCTTAAGGGCCATACAGCGCTGCCTGGGATTCGCCAACTTTTACCGGCTGTTCATTCCGAACTTCTCCTCTTTGACATCTCCCATCTCTACCCTCACCAATAAGGGCATGAATGCCAAGGAGTTGACTCCGGAAGCAGAAGTCGCGTTCAAGTGCTTAAAGAAGGCCTTCACGTCAGCCTCAATTCTTCATCATCCTGATGTGACCCTACAGTTTTCGTTGGAGGTGGACGCCTCCTCTGTTGGTGCTGGTGCACTTCTGTTCCAGAAAGGTTCCAAAGGCAAGACTGTGGTAAGTGGCTACTACTCTAAGCTGTAACTCTCCCGCAGAGCGCAACTACTCGATTGGGGATCCGGAGTTACTGGCCATCAAGCTGGCTCTGCAGGAGTGGAGACACCTACTAGAAGGCACAGCTCATCCAATCCTGGTCTTCACGGACCACAAGTACCTCACCTATCTTCAGACGGCTCAACGGCTGAATCCTCATTTAGCCAGGTGGTCACTGTTCTTCGCTCAGTTCCAGTTCGAACTCCACTACCGACCTATCGACAAGATTGTGAGGGCTGATGCCTTGTCTAGATCGTTTGAGACAGAGGACACTGTGGAGCTCCCACAAAATATCATTGACCCTTCCTGCATCGTCTCTGTCAACCCTCTGCAAGTTAGACACATTCCTCCGGGAAGGACCTTTGTAGTCTGGCAGACAGAGGAAGAATCCTTCGCTGGGGACACAGTTCCAAGGTGGCAGGTCACGCGGGTGCCCGTAAAAACCGAGACCCAATTGCCCGTCAGTTCTGGTGGCCGACGCTGCCCAAAGACATCACGGACTTTGTCACCTTCTGTACGGTGTGCGCAGCAAATAAAGTTGCCCACTCCAGACCAGCTGGTCTGCTCCAACCACTGCCTGTGCCTGATGCTCCCTGGCGACATATTACAATGGACTTTGTCACAGATCTGCCTCTCTGTGCTGGGTGCAGTGCAGTCTGGGTGGTGGTGGATCGATTTTCCAAGATGGCTAATTTTATTCCACTGACTGGTTTTCCTTCTGCTTCCCGAATGGCTGATCTCTTCGTCCAACACATCTTCCGTCTGCACGACTTGCATCTGCATATTGTCTCGGATCGAGGAGTCCAGTTCATCTCCAAGTTCTGGAGTGCACTCTCGAGCGGTCTCCTCATTGTAAAGTTGGACTTCTCCTCGGCCTACCATCCCCAGTCCAATGGTGAAGTCTAGAGGGTTAACCAGATTATGGAGAACTATCTGCGGCACTTTGTCTCCAGGCTGCATGATGACTGGGTGCAGCTGCTTCCGTGGGCTGAGTTCTCCTATAATAACCATACTAGTGAGTACACCAACTCCAGTCCGTTCTTCATTGTCTACGGCCAACATCCACGAATACCTCTTCCTGTTTCTACTATGTCCCAGGTACCTGGAGCTGACTCTACCTTCAGGGACTTTCTGCAGATATGGCAACCGACCCGATATTCTATTCTGCTGGCGGTGGACCACATGAAGAGAAAGGCAGACACTAGAAGACGAGAGCCTCACCAGTTTCTTCCAGGTACGAAGGTCTGGCTGTCTTCCAGGAATATCCGGCTGAGGGTGCCGTCTTGCAAGTTTGCCCCCTGGTTCCTCGGACCCCTGCAAATGAATCCTGTGTCTTACAAGCTTCGGCTGCCTACTACTCTCAAGATCCTTAACTCCTTCCATGTCTCCCTGCTGAAGCGCCTGGTCCTGAACCGCTACTCCAGGACTCCTAGTTCCACAGTGGCACCTGGCAGCTCGTCAGGGACTTTCGAAGTGAGGGAGATCCTGGCCACCAAGAAAGTTGCAGGAAGGACGATTTATTTGGTGTATTGGAGGGGATTTGGCCCAGAGGAGAGGTCTTGGGAGCCGGAGGAGAACATTGATGCCCCTGTCCTCGTGAGGAAATTTCTCTCCCGCTCTGGCCCCAAGAAGAGGGTGCGTAAGAGGGGGGATACTGTAACATCTATGGCCGCGGATCGTCGTTCTGACTTACCCTCTGATGGCCGCAGCCATGGATGTGTGAGTTCTCGGCGGCATCTCCCTCCTGAGAGACACTGGCACTCACTTCCTGGTTCAGAGACTGTCTCCTGCAGGGCGCATGCGCCCGCGTGTGCACGACCTTAAAGGGCCAGTGCGCGCACAGTTGCAGAATATCTGCAATTAGCCAAGAATGCTGCTGGACTATAAAAGGGGCTCTTGCCCTCTTGATCATTGCCTGAGCGTTGTTGTGTTTCCTAAAGTTTGTCTTTGCAAATGGTCTCCTAGTGTTTTCCAGTTCCCAGTGTTAACCGTTCCTGCTGCCTGTACCCTGTATCCCGTGCTACCGTGCCTCTGTGCCGTCAAGAGTTGGAGTCGTGTTGTATCTTCTGCTGCATCTAGTGTGTCGCACCCTGCTGGGTGTCTGTCTGCTATCGGAGCCTAACCTTGCCTGAATCCATTGCTACTGTCTACATTGTCTCAGCTACGCGGTACAGCCCAGTTGGTCCACACCCCGCGCCGTGACAACCACATAGTGACTGAATAGTACCCCATACTGTTACTGAATAATACCTTCACACCATAGCCACATAGTGACTGAATAGTACCCCCATATTGTTACTGAATAATACCACCACTCCATAACCACATAGTGACTGAATAATACTCCCATACTGTTACTGAATAAAAAAAACACTATACAAAGACCAATATTACCACTATATAGTGATCATACAGTGGAAGATTCAAGTTATACACAGGAGCTCTGCAGACGATATAAGTGATTACAGCACATTTATATCCAGTGACTCACAGGTGATGTTTTCTCTGAGTAGAGTCACTTCGCTTTCCCTTTTTTTCTCCATCCAGCCCAAACCACTGTGACGACTTATTCCAGCCACGACTCATCTCTGTAGAATTTGACACACAGACATGTTGGTTTCGTTCCAGCAACCTCCCTACCTATAGCCCATCCTCTAAACAAACTCGTAAACCACAGTTACCCGGCTGGTAATAATGATCCCTTAATGCTCGACACAATTAATGTGCCACATCAGTAACCGTGCCCCCACACAGTAATAATGCCCCATTTGTGCCCCCTGTAGATACCGCCAGACAGCCCCCCTTGTACAGAGTGCCACACAGCTCCCCCTATACAGAGTGTCACACAGCCCCCTTGTAGAGAGTGCCACACAGCCCCCTTTTTAGATCATGCCACACACCCCCCCTTCTAAAATGTGCCACACAGCCCCCCGCTTGTAGATAGTTCCACACAGCCTACAGAGCGGAAAGCAGTAGCCTACAGCTCTGCCTGATGTGACTCACAGCAGGTCAGTCACACGGAGTCTGTGCTGGCCCAGGAGTGGACCAGTCCAGTCACCTGACATGGGTCAGTCTCTTGACCTCACATCACTGACGTGAGGTCAGGTGACTCAGGTCAGGTGACTGGACTGATCCACTCCAGGCACCGACCTCACTCAGACCACTTACTCACTTGGCCGCGGCCTGCATATTTTCAGATTCCTGCAGAAGTCAGGCGGAATCTTAAAATATGCCCTTTGCACTGTACATGTACATTTTGGTTCATGCGCAGTGCAACTTTGCGGGAGAATGAGACTAAATCCCGAACTGCGCTTTTTTTCTGCCGGACACTACAGACGACACCTGTTTTTTGCGGAGTGTCTGTAAATTTAGGGACAATTGACAACCCTGCATGTACTGTACTGCTCCCCACCTGTACTGCATGTACTGTACTGCTCTCTACCTGTTCTACATGTACTGTACTGCTCTATATCTGTACTACATGTACTGTACTGCTCTCTACCTGTTCTACATGTACTATACTGCTCTATACCTGTTCTACATGTAATGTACTGCTCTCTACCTGTATTTCATGGACTGTACAGCTCTCTACCTGTACTAAATGTATTGTACTGCTCTCTGCTTGAACTACATGCATTGTACTGCCGACAATCATGTCCTACATGACCTTTACATGTACTGTACTACTCTCTACCTGTGCCGCATTTACTGTACTGATCTCTACCTGTACTACATGTACTGTACTGCTCTCTACCTGTACTATATGTAATGTACTGCTCTCTACTTGTACTACATGTATTGCTTCGCTCTCTATCTGTGCTTCATATACTATACTACTCTTAACCTGTACTGCATGTACTGTACTGCTCTCAACCTGTATTACATGGACTGTACAGCTCTCTACCTGTACTAAATGTATTGTACTGCTCTCTGCTTGAACTACATGCATTGTAATGCAGACAATCATGTCCTACATGCCCTTTACATGTACTGTACTGCTCTCTACCTGTGCCGCATTTACTGTACTGATCTCTACCTGTACTACATGTACTGTACTGCTCTCTACCTGTACTATATGTAATGTACTGCTCTCTACTTGTACTACATGTATTGCTTCGCTCTCTATCTGTGCTTCATATACTATACTACTCTTAACCTGTACTGCATGTACTGTACTGCTCTCAACCCATATTACATGTACTGTACTGCACTCTACCTGTACTACATTTACTGTACTGATCTCTACTTGTACTACATGTACTGTATTGCTCCCTGCCTGTACTTCATGTACTGTACTTCTATCTACCTGTACTATATGTAATGTACTGCTCTCTACTCGTACTACATATATTGGACCGCTCTCTATCTGTGCTTCATATACTGTACTACTCTTAACCTGTACTGCATGTACTGTACTGCTCTCAACTCATATTACATGTACTGTACTGCTCTCTACCTGTACTACATGTACTGTACTGCTCTCTACCTGTTCTATATGTACTGTACTGCTCTCTACCAATACAACATGTACTAAATGGCTTTCTGTGTACTAAATATACTGTACTGCTCTCTTGTTCTACTAAATGCACTGTACTGCTGACAAACCTATACAGCACTCTACATGTACTGTACTTTTTACAGTACAATGCTGGGGTTTTTTTTTTAATTTTGAGAAAAATATTTGCATGGAAAAGTGGAATACCACAGTTTTAGATCAAACAAAATGAAAGAGTCCCTTACTACTACTAATTAATAGCAGAAGATAATTTAATACGTCATATAAGCTTTTATTCTATTACAGCGGCAGAAGGGGAGTTCATCTGTACTTAGAATGACTATTGTGCGCTAGGTAATTAACATTTTATGAAATATTTAAGCAATTAAAACTAACGGGGCATTTTCTGGAGGTGGAAGGCACAATCATTATGTTGTCTGGATGGAGCGACGTGCTGAGCATTCGGTTAAGGAAAAGTATATATTAACTATGCAGGTGCCATCGTTGGTTTGCCAGGATTACAAAAGCAAAAAATATAGAGAGTGTATACAATGTATTCAGCATGGGTCCATGAAGAAAAGTCTAGTGATTTTACTTAAGTCATATAAAAGATATTTATTGCAATGGGAACATTTAAAGTGGGAGATATTTCTGGGATGCAATTGTTCATTTCTCAATAACAGGCATGTAGCTGCCCAAAAATGTCACCTACTTTAAAGCTTCTCCTCCAATAAATATCTTTTATGTGCATTAAGTGCAGGTTATGATGGCCCTCTCTAGATAGACCTATAACAAAGCCTGTGACATTGAATGCCTATTCCAGATACTTGTTTTTCAACAACTTTTATGCTGAGATATTGTAAGGGAAAATCTGCTAACTCCTGTATTCTCTAATTCTCTGTATATGCTGTGTTTTTGTGAGAGAGATGAGGATCATACACATACATTACACTTTACTTATAGTTTGGCTTATAAAATATAATAAAATATATAGTAAGAAGTAATGCTTGTCTCTTGACATATAGTTCAGGGCATCATGTAGACATTTTATATAATATACCACACTATCCACTGGAATTATGTTTTTAATGTACCCCATTACATTTACCTTTGTCTTCACGTCAACTTAGTGGCTGGTCATACTCTGTTGGTACCAAAGGCTGTGGTTTCATAATGTGCCAGCCCCCACCTTTGGTCCCTGAAGAACATCACAATGGTTGTCGGATGGACAATAAAACATTTCATTATCCCCTGTTGTACCTTTTGCCACCAATCCCTAGCTTTCTTATTTATACGTGCTATAAATTGAGAGCAGAAAATCCCAGACAGAATATTTTCCAACATAGGGAATGTTACAATTTAAGGGACCATATAAGTGTAAGTTAATGCAAAACTACAAACTTGCTTATTCAGCTAGGAGAAATGGTCATGGAAAATATTATTCCCATTATAGATCAAATAGTGGATATGGTAATTATCCCCTCAATATAGATATACAGTAATGCTCAAATGGATAGGGAAAATATGGGAACAATAATTACTTTCCCCCACACTTAGGTTATTTTTTTCCCACAAAAAGAATTGTAAATGCCCAAAATAATGGTGAAAATAAGTATATACACACACGTTTGAGAGAAAAAACTTTATTCGACCCTAAGAACTGTGGTAGTGAATACATTAAAACTTGTGCATTACATGAAATAGAAACTACAATTATGAAACTATTTGGATTAAGATATTTGACTATGAATGAGAAAAATCCACTTAATGAATTCAAGAAAAATTCTGAAAACATAGTTAAACCTGCAAAAAAAAAAAAGGGGGGGGGTTGTGGTTTTAAGTAAAGGTTGATTACCCCAAAGGGATGATTATATTATTGGGGGACACTAATGCAGACATAAAATTAAAAGGAGACCCTACTATGAAGTATAGGATGGAATTGGAAAAATTTGAATTAGATGGCTAGAAAAATAACGTCTTAAATACAAAAAAAGTTTAAATATATAAATATTAAGAATACGAAACTACCTGTAATATATTATCTCCCAAAAATACACAAGGACCAAAAAAGTTACACTGGATGTCCAATAGTGTCGGTAATTAAGTCATTTACATATAGAATAACGGAATGTATAGGTTTGTTTTTTGTTTTTTTTACAGAAGTATGTTTAAAACAACGTCTTCTAATTTATAAGATTCCAGTGCAGTTATTGAGGAAATAAAGAACTAGAATTTGGATGTACATCGTTTTTCGGGAACAGCGGTTGTAAATTTCTTAGATACAATAGTTCCAGAGGAGAGAGGGCTAAGGACAGAACATTATTTTAAGACTTCTAAAATGTTCCCTTGATCATAACTATTTCTGGTATGATGGCTGTTTTTATTTACAGCAAAACGAAGTGGAAATGGGGGCTTATAGGGAATATATCACTTATATCGTTTTCTTCCAAATTAAAAGCAGATAGTGAAACATAATATTTTTTTCTAATATGATTTTTTTGTGATTGTAGATTTTTTTATTCTATGCTCCGTACATGATTATAGGGGCAGTCAACTTGACGGAGCTGCTGTTAGCAGCATTTACAGATGTTTCACAGCAGCCACATGGACCATAGGAACGTGTAAACAGGAGGGTGCCCATTCACTTCTGCGGGAGAGTTTTCTAGGCATGCTCTGTGACCTGTGCAGAGGTCATTGTGCAGGAAGGGATTCTTGTCAATCAACTGTGTTATCTATATAGAAGTGTTAGGGCCTGTTAACGGAATCAATAGCGCAGTCGACTGCGCTATTGGTTCCGTCAAGAAAACTGAATCCTGTCACAACGGTGACAAACGGTCACCATTAGTTAGATTTCCGTCACCATTGAGTTCAATGGTGAGGGAAACGTAAGCTAAGGTTTCCGTTTGCCTTTCCTTTGATTTCAATGGTGACGGATCCGGTGGAAATGGTTTCCGCTTGTCTCAGTTGTGCCAGGGTCCCGTCGTTTTGATGGAAAGAATAGTGTAGTCAACAGCATACCTAAAAATAATAGTGGAACCCTTGCACAACTTAAACAAACGGAAACCATTTGCACCGTATCATCTCCATTGAAATCAATGGTGATGCAAATGGGAACTTATGGCTTCCATTTGTTTCAGTCAGGATTCCGTTATGACGGGAAGCTTAGACGGAACGCCAGAACGGAACCCTGACGCAGATGTGAACGAAGCCTTAACCATAAGCCTCAGGAAACTACGTTTTTCTCATTCATAAATTGCACTACCCCTCAAAGGCACCCTAGGCAACTGCCTACTCTGCCTACCCCTTTTCCACCTCTGCATCAACTCAGCATCTTTGCTCTAAGGCCCCATGCACATGTCCATGCAGTATTTACAGTCAGTAAATACTGCACGGACAGGCCGCAGAGTGTCATACGCATTTGCGGACCGTGCTCACAGTAATAAGTATAGGAGCACGGTCCTTAAATAGGAAAAATAGGATATGTCCAATTCTTTGCGGTTCATTTCTACGGCTCGGACACACACCTGTAAATATACGGGAAGTTGTCCATATCCCATAGAAATGAATGTGTTCATTTCCATCGGATAAAATTCCATAACTGCGGATAAAAACTAAGGACGTGTGACTTCATATTTGCACTTTCAGAGCTATAGTATATAGCTGTAATCTGTTAACCAAAGAGTCTCTTTGGTAGAAAAGAGATCGAAACAATGGTGTCATTGTGTCGCTAACCCTGGTACCAGGGGCATTTTTACCTGGGTCTCTTGTCTGTTTTCCTGTCACAAGAAGCACACCAGGCACAGTGTAGGGGACATCAGGCACCATATAGGGGCACCAAGGGCAGGAAAAGGTAATTTTTTTGAAGCAATAGCAGTAACTTGCACAATATTGAGGGCAGCAGCAGGCTCGTTATTGGTGGTGGCAGCAGACTCAGTATTGGGTATAGCAGCTGGCATGGCTTCAGAGAGCAGCAGGCTAGAACTATTAAAGGGTGCAGCAGGATGACACTGTTAAAGAGGGTAGCAGGATGGAAAGCTTGTGTTGCTAGAAAGGTGGGTTATGTGCCGAAAAGAGGAGCCAAAGATGTCTGGCCAGAAACTTTGTGCAGGTAAGTCATAGCTGGAAGAAGTGGAGAAAAGAGAGAAAGACTACAATCAGAGAAGATGCCAACAGTGAGTCATTGGATTTTATTATTTAATGTGCTTTTGATTGTACCTGATCACTACTCTATTCACTTGTTTTATATGCAGTGTAAAGATGCCTTGCAGACTGTCTGTGTGGAACTAGTATTTTAACAATATACGATCATTTTATGGTGATATTATTCAACTTCAGTATGTTGATAATTTTGATCTTTATATAGTGGTTTTTATTCAATAACTGTATGCTGGTAGTATTCAGTAACTACATGCCGGGTCGGACTTTGGGGTGTCCGAATAGTGCGGCTGCACGGGGCGCATCAACCCTACTTAATACAGGGCGGGTGGGGTGTTACCCCCATGCTGTCAATGGGGAGGCTCCTGCCAGGTCCCTCCAAATATTGCTCCTGCTGCACCATATCCTTTCCCAACCTAGCTGAATAGTACTTGCAGGAGAGGTCAATAGCTCTTATGCATAGCTATGGCAGTTCCTGATTTACATATATCTCACTCGTTACACAGCAGAGGAGTCCTCAGAGCCATTAGTAAAAGCTGCTGATGGCTCTGCACTTGTGGTGTAGTACTTGCAGGAGCTGCTCTTACCAAAGGTTCTGATCGCTGCTCTGGTTTGTAATATTTGACAGGATACTGATCTTTCTCTGATGTAAAAGAGCAGGAGTTGTCAGAGCAGTTGCTAAGAGCTGCTGTATATAATGCTACTGTTTTTGGGGATGCTATGTGTATGGGGCTATTATTTTTGGGGACGCTATGTGCATGGGGCTATTATTTACAGGGACACTGTGTATAACACTATTATTTGTAGGGACACTACATGTATGATGATATTATATTTTGGAAAACTAGGTGTATGACACTATCATTTTTAGGAATCATGTGTATGATGCTATTATTTCCAGAGACATTGTGTATGACACTATTATTTTTGGGGACACTATGTGTATGACGATATTATATTTGGGAAAACTAGCTGTACGACACTATTATTTTTAGGTATGCTGTGTATGATACTATTACTTCCAGGGACATTGTGTATGACACTATTATTTTTATGTACACTACATGTATGACGATATTATATTTGGGGACACTGTGTGTATGACACTATTATTTTTTGGGACTGTATGTGTATGATGTAATTATTTTTAGGGTCACTAAGTAGGATGCTATTATTTTGGGGGGCACAGCGTATGACGCTATTATTTTTGGGGACACAATGTGTATGACACTATTACATATTTTCGGAGTGTAACGAAAGTATAGCCGTAAACATTTCTTGCAGTGTACATTGTGCACCGCATTTTTCCTCAAACTCCCTAAAATGTCATTCTGGATACACCCCTTATGTGGAGGTGTTACTCAATCCCTGCAGTATTTTTGTTCCCTGTATAGTGGTATGTATGACTATTATTTAGGGGGTATACTATTATATAGAAATTTCAGCATTACAGGGCTAATTTTACAGGGGCAGGAATCATTTTAAATCTAGAAATTCCATTGGATAGATATAGAAATTGATAGGTATATAGTTATAGAAAAAAATAATTTGACTTTCCACTTGCAACATTTTACTGCAAACAGATAATCACCATTTGACTGATTTATGGGATTTCAAGGGTGAGGCCACACATGGTTATTAAAGAGGTTTTCCCATCAGAGACATTTATAAGATATCCACAGGATATGTCATAAATGTCAGATATATGCCGGTCCCACCTCTGGGACCCGCACCTATCTCTAGAACGAGATTCTACCCCTTTGTGTTGTGGCTGAAGTGTGTGATTCCCGACAATGAATTACAGAAACAGCGTAGCTTACTGGGCTATGCTGTTTCTGTAAGTCCCATAGAACTGAATAGTAGTTAAGGAAACAGCATAGCTCGCATGCAATTCTGCTTCCGTAACTGCCATTCACTACTATGATAGTTAAGGAAACAGCATAGCTCAGCGGGATATGCTGTTTCCGTAATTCATGGTCGAGAACACATGCTTCACTTTTTTTTGCAGTATAGTCTTTGTAGATAAAATAAAAATTCTGTACATGTTTTATTTACTATATATACTGCGTCCCAAAGTTCTTGATGTAGAAACCGTGACTGTGAGATAAGGGGGAGGGGCACAATTTTGACAAGTTAATGATAACTTTACTCACTGGATACATAAATGCTACTTCTATTCAACTAAAGGCATCTGTCCTGTTCTACTATCAAAATCCCTCCTGAATGCAAAAGACCAATATTGATCAGAAATTTGTTGAATACCATTGCTTATCTGTAGTAATATTTAATTAACAATAAAGCTCACAATTATATTGTCATAGCTATGAATTTTTGGTTATTTTTCTGACATCCCATCTCACTGCTAGACTTAAAAATATCAGTCTTTTACTATGCACAATTTTTAGATATTTCTGACAAGGTTCCCAAAGCTTCTGTGAATTCCTCAATATTTGCATATCAATCATGTAATACTAGAGCGAATATGATGACTAACATTCTCTGCACAAAGTTGCACAATGTAATAAAGCAAATCTTTTCCTATTGTATATTGGGTGCAACCAGCATCACTCTAGAAGCAGAACGGAAACATCAATATCTGAAGCTGACAGGTCATTAGGTGCTGAAGAACAGATTACAGTATTAACATTTTGATTTTCACAACTTCTAAGCTACACATTTTTTTCTTTCTGAAGACACAGAGAGTGATGTACCTCCAAGGAGGCTAGTAACAATCATTAGGTTGAAAAAAAATCTAGTCCATCAAGTGCAGTCATTTTCTTCACTTAAACCATTGGAGTAGAAAAGGAAAAAAAAAAAAGTTTTTTTTTTCCGTTAGTCTCAAATGAGGTGTAAATATCAATCTCATTCCAAACTGACAACAAGAAAACATCTTATAATAACATCCAAATAGTGTAGAGATTCCATCCCTACAATTCTAATAACTTTGTAACAATATTTGTCTTTATAAATATAGCAAGTTAACATTGAACACATACTTTTCTACTGAGTGTCCACCTCTAACAGATCTAACCTTTTATTTTGTTGTTTTAAGGTCTAACATTCTGTTCTGATTAATTTCTTATTAGTTCTATATATCGGTCAGCTCCGTTTTTCTGATACAGTGCTCCAAATCCCCTATATATGGTAGACACTGAGTCAAATCATAAAATGATGGGCCCACACGGGCTAGCTTAAGAACCTGATGCATATTGTGATATTATTCAGTGTTCAATGCAAAATTGTATGCTGTAAGCTTTATCAGAAAAATGCTCTGACCCGTATAAATGGTCATTTAGAAATAAGTCTGTCACCAGTTTTGACTTCCCCAAACACACTAACATTGCATGATAGCTAAGGCATTGTTCACATCTGCGTTGGAGGCTCAAGGACCTCCATTGCAGATTCCGTCGCTTTTACCTCAAAGCTTCTAACATACTTTAAGTATAGGCTAACAATGGCATCCATCACCATAGGATATAGAGATATCCGTTAAATGGATACCTCATGAACTGGGGTCATGAAAGTTCATGACGTTTCCATTAAACGGATACCATTATAGTCTATGTGTGATGGATGGCACTATTAGGCACCTGTTTAGCCTATCCTTCACCCATAGAATATAATGGCATCCATCTAGTGTATACGTAATAAACGCTAATAAAAGTCGATGATGTATATGTTAAATATATGCCTCAGAAATATGCCATGCAGTGGCATATGTCATCCATAGTCTTTGATGTTAAAACAAAGTATAACACTTGGTATACATTTTTTCTGGGGTCCCCAGGATGGATTATGCTATTCCATACCTAAAAATAAGGTATATTAATGTATATGAGCTTGATAGAGGCCAAAAGGACACACTTTGGCCTCCATCGGCCAAATGGAGTCCTATGTATGAATGAACATGGTGTGAAAGAGGCCTTAGTCGCAGCTACTCAACACTCAAGTCTCTTTGACCTGTTACAGAAAACACAGACCAAGTTCTAAATGTGTATTGTGGAGGACTAGAGATGAACAAATTTCCCGAAATTCCTTTTGGTACCAATTTAATCTGGTCTGAATAAATTTGGCGCGGATTGCAAGAGCCCAGATAATCCTAAAAACTTGTGTTTGACTCTCTGATGTCTTCTAAAACTGTATCCAACCCATGTCAAGCTCTTTAATGCTATGCCAGCATTAGTAATGTCCTCCACCTATAAACCCTTTGTCATGTAGCGGGTTAGTGAACCCACTAGGCCACACCGCCGTAGCAGGGAGGCAGCTGGCCTAACAACAGGAACCCCAGAATACAAAGTCACGCACAAGGGTACCTGGATAGTCCAGACAGTGGCCGCAGCTCTGGCACTGATGGAGATGGGTGCAGCAGGTATCGCCAAACGTGGCAGATGTCACAGGTGCTGTAGGTTACGCCAGACGTGGCAAATTCCTTCGGACGTGGCAGAAGATCACACGACGTGGAGGATGACACATATGCCGCAGGTTGCGCCAGACGTGGCAAATTCCTCAGGACGTGGCAGATGACACAGGAAGTGACACGACTCCGATACTAATAGGCACAGGGACAAGAACAGCACGGGATACAGGAACAGGTAACAGGGCACGGGTAACAACTGGAACGGGAAACACTAAGGGACCATTTGCAAGACAGACTGGTAAAACTAACAACGCTCAGGGAAGGATCAGAAGGCCTGGGGCCTTCTTATAGACCAGGAAATCATGGCAGTTGATGATGATGACAATTTCCTCTCTGCGCACGCTGGCCCTTTAAGGCCGGGCACGAGCGCGCGCACCCTACGGGCCACAGCAGACCAGAGCGGAAGTGAGCATTGGCGTCTCCTAGGAAGGAGCTGGGGACCAGCGCTCACGGATCCATGTCTGCGGGCGTCGGGAGGTGAGTAAACCCGACGGCCCGTGGCCATGGACGCTACACCCATATTATTGGCTGTGCTAGTGGGAGGGATAACCACAGTGCATTTTTGGAAGGGTGCTTGCAAGGCATTATGGGAAAACCTGCCTGAAATCATGTGATATTTTTTGACTACCACGGAGCTGGTGACTCTCTAATACACAATATGCTACCAATGCTCCTGATTACTTAAAACCCTTTCCTCAAGACTCCCACACAATTCTTTTTTGAGTAGTAAAAATTGAGAACCATACATTTTGACCAGGTCCTCTCAGATGGAGTTTTACTGTCCCTCTCAGCTGTCCTCATTCGGATCAGGTCATAACCTATATAAATATGCACAGCTCCAACATTTTTACTCCACTACCTAATGGCATTCAAACCTACACCGTGACACAATGGCCTTCAAACATATGTTTCTCTTATCCTCCTGCACCCAACACAGGGTCTCACACTCAACAACTCCCTCCGTTCTGCAGAGTCTCGAAGAGTGAATTCGGTAAACAATTCACTGCTGCCCAGTGTTCCAAGTGTTTTTATTTATCCAATAATGCTCAAGACACAAGATTTAAAGGGAATGTGTCGCTAGAAATTTGAATTCTTTTTTTTCAATTAAACACTTATTATATAAGTGATTACACATTCTTTTAATTTTTTTACGTTTTTCCCAAGTCAGGAAATATTATAAATGATATTCTATTTTATAACATTTCCATGTGCTGGCCACTAGGGGAAGCAGTTCCCAAAATTACAGCATGGTCACTGTGGTAAAGCAACCTCATTGATTTGCGCTGCAAATTTGGGGTGGACACACTCTCCTCTAGTGTCCTCACACAATCCCCCCTCCCTTATTCTGGCTAGTGCCAGGAGAGGGAGGGGTTTGTATGTCTTCAAACCTCCTACACTGTGTGCCGCCATTTTCTGAGCGACCGCACAGTGGTAGGAGATTAGATACAGGGCTCAGCAGACAGTAACACACATGAACATACACGAACATAATACGCACATCATACACGAACATAAATTACCTGCTCCTGCCGCCGCCTCCACTGGTCTAACAAAGTTCTTGCCACCTACGCTCCTCTTCCTTGCGCCTTCTCTTCGTTGAACATATGGCCGAAAGCCGTCATCTTAGGCTGGATTCACACGAGCATGTACGGTCCGTAATGGACGGAATGTATTTCGGCCGCAAATCCCGGACCGAACACACTGCAGGGAGCCGAGCTCCTAGCATCATAGTTATGTACGATGCTAGGAGTACCTGCCTCGCTGCGGAACAACTGTCCCGTACTGTAATCATGTTTTCAGTACGGGACAGTAGTTCCACGGAGAGGCAGGGACTCCTAGTGTCGTACAAAACTATGATGCTAGGAGCCCGGCTCCCTGCAGTGTGTTCGGTCCGGGACTTCCGTCCGAAATACGTTCCGTCCTTTACGGACCGAACATGCTCGTGTGAATCCAGCCTAAGATGACGGCTTTCGGCCTTACTGTCCGGCAGCGGCTTCCATTCCACATGAAAATGGAGCCGGATTTCGCTCTACGAACGAGCTTCGTTTTGGTCTGTGTGGGAAAGGCGCATGCGCGGTTCCCACACAGACGGCGCACGCTTCTGAGAATGGAACGGCTCCCGTTCGCATTCTCTATGGCGTTGTATGTGCCATATAGCATCTCTATATATGTCGTTAATCGACACAAACAGAGATAAAAAAATGGCAGCCCCCATAGGGAAGTAAAAGTATGAATACCGTAAAAAGTAGAAAGTGACAACACAAATAAATAAAATTGTTGTTTATATTATATTAAAGCAATATAATAAAAAAAAAAATCATGACACTTTCCCTTTAAAATACTTACATGTAGGTAGGGCTGGCCTAATATAAGTGGTGCTCTGTGAAGGATTTCTTGGTGCCACAATCCCATGCACAACTGCCATAGCATCCCAGGCCGTAAAACTTTTTTACTGTACCGGACATCACACTGCCACTGGCGCACAAATACACTACTTTATACTTTAGCTTTATCAAACTGTAGAGCTGATGCATTTTTAATATAAGTGCAGGTAACAGAGCCACACACAGCATAAAATTGCTCAACCCTGGATTGTCTCTCCCGCCTCTCACCCCCCCTCCCCCGGAATGCCTCTTCCCATTCAGGATCGCATATCCTCCCTCAGTATCATGTAAAGAATGCCTTTCTTCCCCAGAATCATCTCTTCCCTGTTAAGAATTGTCTCGCATACTTTGAAAATTGACCTTCTTTCCAGGATTATTTGTAATCTGTTTTTTCTTTTTCCCCAGGTATCATCTCTTCTCCAAGTGTCAACCCCCTCCCCAGGTATTATCTTCTTTCCCGCACTCCTCCAGGTATCATCTTCTTGCCAGGTACTGTATTACCCACTTTCAGGTATCTCATCCCCCAGGTATCATCACTCCCTCCCCCTCTAGGTATCTCATCTCCCTGTGGTTCTCTAGCTATCCTCCCCCTCCAGTTATCAGCACCCCCTTTCAGGTATCATCTCCCCTTCCGGTATCTTCTAGCATGTTCTGCACCAGGTATCATCCCCTTACAGGAATTATTCCCCTTATAGATTTCACACAGTGCCCCTATTATACAATATGGTCTTACACTTCTTTCTACTCTAACAGGAACTAACGTCTGAACAACCAATCAGATGCACCATGTAGCTATCTCTTCTTGTGCCGATCTGTACAGTCAGAGACTGGAGAAGGCCATTGGACCCGAGTGATTTTAGTGTCTTTAATCATGGCAGAAGAATGGCATTCCAGGAAAGTGGCAGGAATTCTTGACTGTCTCACTTAAAGAGGCTCTGTGACCAGATTATCAAATCCCTATCTCCTATTGCATGTGATAGGCGCTGCAATGTAGATAACAGTAACGTGTTTTGTTTTGTTTTAAAATGATCATTTTTGGCCAAGTTATGAGCAATTTTATATTTATGCAAATGAGCCTTTCTAATGGACAACTGGGCGTGTTTTCTCTTATTTCCAACTCGGCGTGTATTGTGTTTGTAACATCTGGGCATGTTTACTTGTTTTACTAGCTGGGCCTTGTGAATGGAAGTGTATGATGCTGACAAACACTTCTATTCACAACGCCCAGATGTTACAAACACAATACACGCCCAGTTGGAAATAAGAGAAAACACGCCCAGTTGTCCATTAGAAAGGCTCATTTGCATAAATATAAAATTGCTCATAACTTGGCCAAAAATGATCGTTTTAAAAAAAACAAAAAACGTTACTGTTCTCTACATTGCAGCGCCGATCACATGCAATAGGAGATAGGGATTTGATAATCTGGTGACAGAGCCTCTTTAATTCCGAATGCTCATAAGATTTGAGACTCGGGAGCTGCAGAAAAGAGGCTGTAGACCTACATTTAACTCTTGAGACATACTGTGGCTACCCCTGCTCTAGTAACAATCATTCACAAAATAAGCACTTCGGGACAGAAAATGTACTGCAAAAACTTTTCTTTACTTTAGCAATTTCAAATATAACACATACAATGCACAACATCTCATAGATAGTATTTTCCATAGTGCCCAAGTTCCTAATGCATAAGTTTAAAAGTTTGTTATCCTATGGACAAACATATGGATATAGAGATGTTTGCCTGTCACGATTCTGGGGTATGTGAACCCACTAGGCGCCGTAGCCGAGTGGCAGCTGACGAAACAACAGTCAATGGAAAGTCTAAGCACAAGAGTACCTGTATGAGAGTCCAGACAGACACGAGATGTAGCAGATGCTTTGGCACAGATGATTTGTGGCACAGCTGATGCTTGGCATGGCAGATAACACAGGACGTGGTAAATGACATACTGGTTGAAGAGGAGAAACAAGGGCCGCACATCCACAATATTAATAGATGAACATGAACAGGAGGTTCTTAGTTAACATTTTGATCAAAAGACATGGCAGATGACACCGGACGTGGCAGATTACACCCGACGTGGCAGATGACACTGAACATGACACCAACACAACTCCAACACTTGACTTTAGCTCAGGAACAAACACAGCATGGGATACAGGATTCGGGAAGCAGGATACAGGAACAGTGGGAACAGGATACAACTAAGGGACCATTAACTAATATGGGAAGGCCAGGAGGGAGAGGGCAGAGTCCATTTTACAGTCCAGGTTGATCAGGGGATTGGGTAGAGAACAATTTACTGGTGCGCGCTGGCCCTTTAAGGCAAAGGACGAGCGCGCACACGCACCCTACAAACTGCAAATGGAAATTGCAGCCGCGAGTGCTGTGGTCTCCTGGGAGGGAGGTGCCGGCAAGTTCTCTTAGTCCTGCGGTAGGGGCTGCTGGTAAGTACAGTGTGCCAGCGATCAATGACTGCGTGCATAACATTGCCTATGGATAACAAACTTTTAAACCTTATGGATTAGCAACTTGGGCACTATGGGAGATAACTATTTATGAGATTTTATGCATTGATATGCTATATTTGAAACTATGATAGTAAAGAGAAAGCTCATGCATTACGTATCCTGGCCTGTAGGGCATATTTTGAGAATGATTGTCACTATGGAGGAATGAGATAATCCTCAACTTTCACCATAGTTGCCCTAAAGTATTAATGGGTCAAAGTTTTGCAATTGTTTGTAGTTATTGCACCCCTGCACTAAGACATAAACATAAAAAGTTTATAATTGCTTTTCCTTTGCAATACAGTCAGTAATGAAATGCATTAGAAGGGACTATGACTGGAAGCTTAGTGTAGGCGTACAATTTCTGTTTTATAGAAACACATTTCTAATCCCACACACTATAATTAAACATTGAAAATAAGCATTTACTGCTTCAAATGTTTAAAGCATTGGACAGATTCAGTAAACTAAGGACAGTTGGCAACTATTTTAATTTTATTCTGCAAAGATTATTTTGCATTTAAAATAATCCTCTACACCACATATTTTTTTATTAAAAGCCCCTAATTATAAGCATTATGCTGTCATAGTGGACAATAATCCAAAACTGCAAAGCATTATTCAGTGGTAGCTTTAGGTCTTATGGGCGTGAGATTAGGTTCTGGCTGATACACTTAAAACTGGAATGTTTCTCATAAAAATACATATGTCAGTTACTCCAAGCGCATAGGATTCAAGCAAATCAGCTGCTTTTTCTTTATTCATGCCCGGCTAATGATGGCTTTTAAATAACTTAGCAAACAAAGAACAAATCAGAAACTACAATTTTGTTCTAAAAAAAATAAAGTATATGCTCGAAAATAAAAATAGATAAGAAAAAGAAAGGAAATGCACATTAAATGAATACTATACTAATCTCAATTTACAGATATGCAGGGAAGTCTCTTTATGGTAAGCTGACAGGATATAACGGCCTTATATCAACAAAGGCATGAGTGCAAGATTATTTTCTGTCTTCCTTTCAAAGCTTCTTCATATTGGATAACATAATTTTTTTTGTATAACAGCAAATTTGAATGATAAAAGACAAAACCGCTTTCACTCTTGAAAAAAAATTATCATCTCCCACTACTGTAGATCCTATACTGAATGAGTTAATGTCCATTCGTTTTACTCTTCTGATATTCTTCTTTAAATACATATTATCTATACATGTGAACAGTTTATCTTACAACAAATATAACTTATTTTGTGTTACGTTCATATTACTGTTGCAGGTAAAATGGCATATATCCATGTAGAAATCCAAGTAGAAGTATTATTCATCCACCAGTGTAGAAAATGTCTTTATAAAATAACTCAACTGTTTGAACACTTTCCACGTAAAATTACTGAGCGACCATTGTGGCACTACCACATGAGGTATGTGCCGTGAAATTGTCATTTTAGCCTATTAAGGGCACGGCCAGACGTGGCGAAATTGATGTGGAATTCCGCTGCGGACAGTCCCCAGTGGAATTCTCCAGCGGCCGTTTTTTACAGTTGTTTCAATACATTTTTAGGCAAGTTAGTTCAGACGTTGCGGAAAACTCCGCTGCGGACCATAGGTGCGGGGCGTAATTTTCGCTCCGCAGCATGAATTGTCTGTTGCGGAGAAGAAGCGGAATTTCACTGCGGATTTCAGCCTTTGCAATGCAAAAACTGAAATCTGTGGCAAGTCCGCTGTCTTTTCTGCAACGTCTGAATTACCTGTCAAATATGCAGATGTTGGTGCAGATTCGTTGCGAAATTGCCCCAAATCTGCACCAACATTTGCAGCGGAAAAACTCTGCCACGTCTGACCGTGCCCTAACTGTCTAAAGGAATTCATGCGGTAGATTCTCATTGCCATTTGCTATTTGACCTGAACAAATGCCACAGTATAAGGTTGACTTATCTGATGTGCATAATATATATAATATCAGCTTCCCCTGATAAGACACATAAGAAGAGATTTAATTCTGAAGCAATCTATGAGCAGTGAAATCAAGAAGTTTTACAGTGCCTCCTGCCCACCATCATTCCCAGGTTAGAGTGGATGTCTGTCAACAGTGAAATTCTATTTCTGTAAGACAGACCCCCCTCACCATCGAAACCAGCACCTACAGCATTAGCAGCAGCTTGGACGCATAGTCCAATTGGTTGTACAAAGAACTTTGTAAACAGTGGAGAGAATTTATTATCAACTTTACGCCACTTTTCTAGAGTAAAAAAAGTTGCAAATTTGGGCACGTCTTATTTGCACTAAAATTTGCGACTTTTCTCTCCTCTCAACACTTTGCAAAGTGGTGAGAAAAGTGGACGAGGAAAACCGGGAGGAATGGTGGCAGCAAATTTTAGACACATTTATGATTTTTTAACAGAAAATGGCACAAAATGTAGCGTAGGCTTTATTTTCTGTCTTTCGGACTGCCCGTGGTAAATTTATTAGAAGGCGTGCAAATTAAAACTCTTAAAACCATGTCCACTGCCATCACTGGATGGACTTTTGCTCTTGACTATATATTTCTTCCCAACTCCTGTTTCCTCTGTATCTTATTACGTCCAACAATCCTTTGTTTTATTTCTTTGTGCAACATTTTTATTATATATCAAGCATGCTATCGTGGGTTTTTGTCAAATTGCTGTATTCACTTTGACAGTACCTTATGCATCCTGCTTAAAAAAAAAAACAAATGAAAAAACATACCCTCATTGTTTTTCCATATAGCAACTGCACCACATTGATTTTCTTCTAGCCACACATGCTTCTCTGTAATCCATCTTGAAGGCTTCCGACAGGTTGGTTTTTGTCTTAAAATTTAGCGAATGCTCTTTTTCAGAAAATTACGGTAAAGGTTCTGTGTTCTCTTTTTCTCAGACGCTCCACTTGGTTAAGCACCATTGCTTATTGTTGAATATTTGTTGGACTTCGTTAAGATTTATACATTTTGTTGATGCTTGGCACTATATACAGAAAGTTTTGTAAAGTAGTGGTACATGTAAAAGGCTAAATAATTAGACAATCGCTGCATAAAAATTGTATTTGTGCTTATTTGTTCTAATAAAAAAAAACGTACTGTACATGTGCCCAAAAATGTTCCTTTTTTCTTGGTTTGTACAGTTTTTCACTAGAGAAATAGTTAGCACCCTAGAGCTTTAAGATGCCATGGTAAATTGACAACTGTTTCTGGTCACTTGGTCGCCAACTGTGCATAACTGTTCTATCTCCCCCCCCTCTTTTTTTTTAATATCTGTTAATATTCGGCATATTTTCTCCAACAGTTACATGTTTGTCTTCTTTGCTCCAGTGCATATCTTTGCTTAAAGGGAATAGCTGGGTGCCAGTAGCTTTTTTGAACTGCTGGCACTCTACCGATCAGTTCATGCTAATTATTAGTACTCATGAACTGTCAAGGCAAAAATAAAGTTTGTCGATCAGGGTTTGAGGATTTAGGGTGTAGAAACAAGTTGATTAGTGTGGCAAAGCATCTGTCTTGCTTTTGTGTGAAATTATGCCCTTCACTCTGCAGGTTTTTGTATTATTTATGTGCATACTTCTACTAATTGCACCTTAGTTAGCAATGGTTATGTCCAAAATAACATTCAATGGATAATAACAAATCAATATTTCACCACATTCTGGGAAGTAGGAAATAGAGAAAAACACAAGTAAATGGTACAATAATGAAGAAGAAAATGTAGAAACTCACTCACTTTATTATCGGTTAAGTAGTCTTTTTAGAGACCATGGGAGAACTAGTCAGGTATTGGAACAATACATGTAATGTGTATGGTAAGAACTTGTTTCTCAGGCATATACAGTGATATGAAAAAGTATTTTCCCTTTTTCAGATGTCCCCTATTAGTGTATAGCTGGTACACTGGTTCCTGCTCTTTCAACAGAATGTATTATTAAGAAAAAAAACAGAACATTAATAAATACATAATACAGTTATTAATTTAAGGAATAAATTAATCCAATACATACAGTATAATCATTCATATGAAAAAAATGTGTCCCTTTTAGTTACTAAACCAACAAGTGAATACATTTAATTCATAATTAGAGTTGTGCACTGGTAGTGTAGGTTTGATTGTAACCATCCCTGTCATTTTTGTAATTTCTCTGCAAGTATTATTTGGGACCACATTCAGAAATGTAAATACTGGGAAGCTTTTTTTTTTTTTTTTTAAAAAGTCAACTGTATGGTTGAAATTATCATTAAATGTAATAAGGCTATATATGTTAGAGAAAATAGATGGGAATATTGGACAATGAAGCAGTTAAACTGAAAACATGGTGTACATTTAGTGTTGGTGAGGACTTTGGACAATATGGATTGGCTGTCAAGGAACACAAAAAGCATATCCTTGTCCAAATCAAGACTCACTAGAAGACTATAATGCTCAGAAGAACTGACAAGAAAAAAAAATGACAAGAAAAGGAGAATAAAAAGAAAAACACATAGAATTTCAAAGACATCAGTAGTAGCAAATTTACATCTCAGGAGTCTGTAGGCACAAATTGACTGCCACTTTAGCATGTGCCCATCAATTAGCCCAAACCTTAAATATTGATTATGGGAAAAACCCTTTATCACCTATCCGCAGAATAGGGGATAAATATCAGATTGGTAGGGTTTGCTCGGAACCCACCGATCCTGGGAATGCGCTGACCTAGCGATCCCTGTGTGCCCCATATGATTGGAGCAGTACTACGAATGCTTGGCCACCACTCCATTTCCTTTCTATGGGGCTGAAGGAGATAGCGCTTGGCTATCTCCGGCAGCCCCATAGAAAATAAATGGAGCTATTAGCACCCTCCTGACAGATGAAGCTCTAGCGTGAACCTCTCCTTACAGTATGTAGAAAAGAATAGTAAACTGTATGTTTTGAAAGACTTTATCACAGCTATGAATCTTCTTTTTGACTATTCTAATCGTTGTGCCATAGCTGAAGGTTAATTGCATAATCTGTGTCAAGGCAAAACTCCCTATTGCTGAATACACCACTGGGTATCTAATGTGAAATCTAGCAGCCCAGAAGAGCCAGTTTTGGTGAGGGCTTTCAGAGCAAGTGAAGGATGAACTGCCAGTACCATCCGCAAATATGGACCCAGGCTACGGGTAAAAGTGTCCACCTCATCTTCTGGTTGATTTAAATTCAGATAATCCAGAACCCGAGTGTCCACCTGGCTTGCCGGTGAAGGTTCATTTTTTCTCCTCTTGGTTACCACACGAGAGTGAACCGGGTTTGCAGAGGGATAGGGCTGTATGGACTGGGTCCAGAAGATGTACCAGGATCCAGTTCTGGGGTTTGAAGAGCGGTGTCTGCTGCTCTCTACTCTCCTCCATCTGTGCACTCTCTTGTTCCTCCTCATTCTCCTAAATTTGGATAAAAAAATAAAATAAAAATATATTACATGTATTTTTCATCATAGAAACTAATGATATCCACACATTAAATTTTTAGGATATCTTGCGAATATATCATAAATTTCCATGAGGAGAAAACCCCTGGAACGTTTTTGGTTTTTTATTTTTTCTATTTTGTGATACTTACAGACGAAAATCAAATATGGGCCTCAGAAAAGACAGCTGTTTGGTGGAGATGCATGGCCTTTTCTTTGAGGGTGCAGAACCACTCTTCCCTTTTTGGCTCAACTCCCTGCAGTACTGGTCCCTCGTACTATGCCAACAGATTTTTAAGTCATCCACTGTTGAAAAAATAAATGTATAGAAATATATATATATATATATGAGTATTTAACATTGGGGCCAGTATACTAAACATGTACTACAAGTCCAACATGAAATGACTGGTTCATTTTAGCAGTGACACTGTGTCTATCAGGGCCACATGGCGTAAATTACTTCAAAAATTGTGCATAAACTTTATCAACATGGACAACATGGATACATAGGTAGTGAAATGTATTAGAACAGCAATCAAACAGTTGAACCTTCAAATCCCCTAGTGGGACTAAAAAAAAGTGTAAAAAAATTCTAAGGGTATGTTCACACGCTTAGCAAAAAACTTCTGAAAATACGGAGCTGTTTTCAAGGGAAAAGAGCCTCTGATTTTCAGGCATTTTTGAAGCTGAAAATGAAGCTTCTTTTAATTTGGAGCTTTTTTTGAGGCTTCTTTTCAGAAGTTTTTTGAGGCGTTTTGCATACTGTTCAATGGAAAATCAGCTCCAAAAAACGGCTCAAAAAATTACATGCTACTTCTTTTACGGAGCGTCTTTTTACACTACGTTTTTTAAAACAGATGCGTAAAAATACGCCCCCGTATGAACTAAATGCTGTTTTTCCCATTGATTTCAATGGGCAGATGTTTGTAGGCGTTCAGCTTCCGTTTTTTCAGGCGTTTTTTGAGGCGTAAACACCCCGAAATACACCTGAAACCACTGCGTGTGAACATACCCTAAAAAATAAAATTAATGTTTCAAATAAAATAAAGCACAATCGCCCCTTTTTCCCTTATCAAATCCATTATTATTGAAAGAAATAAATAAGCCATACATATTTGGCATTGCGACATCCGTAACGGTCTGAACTATAAAAATATTATGTTATTTATCCCGCGCTGTAAACGACGTAAAAAAAAACTTTTAAAAAGACAATGCCAGAATTATTGTTTTTTTGGTCACTTTGGCTTGCAAAAATTGGAATAAAAAGTGATCAAAAAGTTGCATGTATCCAAAAATTATACCTATAAAAACTGTAGCTTGCTTCGCAAAAAAACAAGCCCTCATACAGCTCCGTCAACTAAAAAATGTAAAACGTATGGCTCTCAGAACATGGCGACAGAAAAAATACATTCTTTTTACAAATGTAATTTTATTGTGCAAAAAGTTGTAAAAAATAAAAAAGTGCTATAAATTCGGTATCGCCGGAATCGTACTGACCCGCAGAATAAAGTTAACATGTAATTTATAACGCATGGTGAAGGCAGCCCCATAGAAAATAAATGGAGCTATTAGCACCCTCCTGACAGATGAAGCTCTAGCGTGGACCTCTCCTTACAGTATGTAGAAAAGAATAGTAAACTGTATGTTTTGAAAGACTTTATGACAGCTATGAATCTTGTTTTTGATTATTCTAATCGTTGTGCCATAGCTGAAGGTTAATTGCATAATCTGTGTCAAGGCAAAACTCCCTATTGCTGAATACACCACTGGGTATCTAATGTGAAATCTAGCAGCCCAGAAGAGCCAGTTTTGGTGAGGGCTTTCAGAGCAAGTGAAGGATGAACTGCCAGTACCATCTGCAAATATGGACCCAGGCTACGGGTAAAAGTGTCCACCTCATCTTCTGGTTGATTTCAATTCAGATAATGCAGAACCCGAGTGTCCACCTGGCTTGCCGGTGAAGGTTCATTTTTTCTCCTCTTGGTTATCGCACGAGAGTGAACCGGGTTTGCAGAGGGGTAGGGCTGTATGGACTGAGTCCAGAAGATGTACCAGGATCCAGTTCTGGGGTTTGAAGAGCGGTGTCTGCTCCTCTCTACTCTCCTCCATCTGTGCACTCTCTTGTTCCTCCTCATTCTCCTAAATTTGGATAAAAAAATAAAATAAAAATATATTACATGTATTTTTCATCATAGAAACTAATGATATCCACACATTAAATTTTTAGGATATCTTGCGAATATATCATAAATTTCCATGAGGAGAAAACCCCTGGAACGTTTTTGGTTTTTTATTTTTTCTATTTTGTGATACTTACAGACGAAAATCAAATATGGGCCTCAGAAAAGACAGCTGTTTGGTGGAGATGCATGGCCTTTTCTTTGAGGGTGCAGAACCACTCTTCCCTTTTTGGCTCAACTCCCTGCAGTACTGGTCCCTCGTACTATGCCAACAGATTTTTAAGTCATCCACTGTTGAAAAAATAAATGTATAGAAATATATATATATATATATATATATATATATATGAGTATTTAACATTGGGGCCAGTATACTAAACATGTACTACAAGTCCAACATGAAATGACTGGTTCATTTTAGCAGTGACACTGTGTCTATCAGGGCCACATGGCGTAAATTACTTCAAAAATTGTGCATAAACTTTATCAACATGGACAACATGGATACATAGGTAGTGAGATGTATTAGAACAGCAATCAAACAGTTGAACCTTCAAATCCCCTAGTGGGACTAAAAAAAAGTGTAAAAAAATTCTAAGGGTATGTTCACACGCTTAGCAAAAAACTTCTGAAAATACGGAGCTGTTTTCAAGGGAAAAGAGCCTCTGATTTTCAGGCATTTTTGAAGCTGAAAATGAAGCTTCTTTTAATTTGGAGCTTTTTTTGAGGCTTCTTTTCAGAAGTTTTTTGAGGCGTTTTGCATAGTGTTCAATGGAAAATCAGCTCCAAAAAACGGCTCAAAAAATTACATGCTACTTCTTTTACGGAGCGTCTTTTTACACTACGTTTTTTAAAACAGAGGCGTAAAAATACGCCCCGTATGAACTAAATGCTGTTTTTCCCATTGATTTCAATGGGCAGATGTTTGTAGGCGTTCAGCTTCCGTTTTTTCAGGCGTTTTTCGAGGCGTAAACACCCCGAAATACACCTGAAACCACTGCGTGTGAACATACCCTAAAAAATAAAATTAATGTTTCAAATAAAATAAAGCACAATCGCCCCTTTTTCCCTTATCAAATCCATTATTATTGAAAGAAATAAATAAGCCATACATATTTGGCATTGCGACATCCGTAACGGCCTGAACTATAAAAATATTATGTTATTTATCCCGCGCTGTAAACAACGTAAAAAAAACCTTCTAAAAAGACAATGCCAGAATTGTTGTTTTTTTGGTCACTTTGGCTTGCAAAAATTGGAATAAAAAGTGATCAAAAAGTTGCATGTATCCAAAAATTATACCTATAAAAACTGTAGCTTGCTTCGCAAAAAAACAAGCCCTCATACAGCTCCGTCAACTAACAAATGTAAAACGTATGGCTCTCAGAACATGGCGACAGAAAAAATACATTCTTTTTACAAATGTAATTTTATTGTGCAAAAAGTTGTAAAAAATAAAAAAGTGCTATAAATTCGGTATCGTCGGAATTGTACTGACCCGCAGAATAAAGTTAACATGTAATTTATAACGCATGGTGAAGGCTGTATAAAAAAAATACTATGCCAGAATTGCACTTTTTTGGTCACCTTGCCTTCCCAGAAAAAGGGATAAAAAGTGCTCAAAAAGTCTCATGTACCCCAAAATGGTACCAATAATAACTACAGCTCATCCCACAAAAAAACAGCCCTCATACCACTACGTCTATGAAAAAATTAAATAAGTTAAGGCTCCCATAAGTCAGCAAAGAAAAATCTGCAGTTGTGCAGGCCCGAGGGGAACATTTCTTCTGTTTCAAGAGGCGATTTATCTAGGTCCTAAAATTAGGAAACCCGCAAGGGGAGGGCCCAAACATATCTGCTGGATGCAAGGAGCCCGTATTATACCAGGACAGCTCTTTCCCAGCAAAATTCCCCAAACTGCAAAGGTGCAAAGTGTGTAACAAAAGGGGAATAAGAAACGACACCATTTATCGGTGCAAAATAGGCCTGTGCAAAAAGGATTGCTCCACAGCGTAACACACATCTATGGATTATTATTTTTTTACCCCATTATTATACCACCTGACTATGCCCCTGATGTACTCCGCCCGGCTTACATATGCCCCCATATTATAAACTAAAATACCAGTTAAGCTCCAAACAGACCTTTTACTAAGCAAAATCCGCACTTCAAAATCCAAATGGCGCTCCCTCCCTACTGAGCCCTACTGTGTGACCAAACAGCAGTTTACTTCAACATATATGGCATTGCCAAACCAGTGAGAAGCCTTTTAACAATTTTTGGGGTGTGTGTGTCTCCAGTGGCACAAGCTGGGCACTACATATTTGCCACTAAAATGGCATATCTAGGGAAAAATTTAAATTTTTACTTTGCACCATCCGCAGAGCAATAATTTATGGAAAAGACCTGTGAGGTTAAAATGCTCACCACACCACTTAATAAATGCCTTGAGGAGTGTAGTTTCCAAAATGGGGTCACTTCCCAGCTGTTTCTTTTATTGTTTTACATCAGAGCCTCTGCAATTGTGAACCAATACTTTGTAAGTCACCAAATTAGGGTTCAATTTCGCATGGTACTCTTTCACTCCTGAGCCCTGTTGATCATCCAGGCAAAAGATTAGGGCCACATGTAGGGTGTTTCCAAAACCGGAAAACACAGCATATTAATTAGACAACTGTCCTTTCATGGCACAAGCTGGGCATCACATATTGGCATATCAATGGAAAAATTTTCACTCTGCAATATCGAGTGTACACTAATTTCTGGAAAACACATGCGGGGTTAACATGCTCACTACACCCCTAGGTGAATACCTTGAGGGGTGTAGTTTCCAAAATGAGGGCACTTCTGGGGGGTTTCCCCTGTTTTGGTCCCACAGGGGCTTTGCAAATGCAACATAGCACGCAGAAACCAATCCAGCAAAATCTGCACTCCAAAAGCCAAATGCCGCTCCTTCCCTTCTGAGCACTTCTGTGTACCCAAACAGCAGTTTATGACCACATGTGGGGTATTTCCGTACTCTGGAGAAGTAGCTTTACAAATGTTGTGGTTCTTGCTTTCCTTTATTTGTTGAGAAAATGAAAAATGATGAGATAAATCTACATCTTATTGAAAATAATATTTTTTTTTATTTTCACTGCCAAATTCTAATAAAAACTATGAAACACCTGTGGGGTCAAAATGCTCACTACACCCCTAGATGAAGTCCTCAAGGAATGTAGTTTTCTAAATGGTGTCACTTTTGGGAAGTTTCCACTGTACTGGTCTCTAAGGGGCTTTACAAATGCGACATGTTGCAGAGAAACCAATCCAGCAAAATCTGCGCTCCAAAAGCCAAATGGTGCTCCTTCCCTTCTAAGCCCTGCCATGTGCCAAAATAGCAGTTTATGACCACATATGGGGTATTTACATACTCTAGAGAAGTTGCTTTACAAATGTTGGGGGGCTTTTTCTTTTTCATTCCTTGTGGAAATATTGTACATTTTTTATTTCATGGCCAAATTCTAATAAAATCAATGAAACACCTGTGGGGTAAAAATGCTCACTACACCCCTAGATGAATTCCTTGTGGGGTATAGTTTACAAAATGGTGTCTTTTTTGGAGGTGTTTCCTTTGTTTTGGCATCACAAGACCTCTTCAAACCTGATATGGTGCCTAAAATATAATCTAATAAAAAGAAGGCCCCAAAATCCTGTGTTTCAGCCTATTAGCACACTAGGGCAACGTGTGGGATATTTCTAAAAATTGCAGAATCTGGGCAATAAATATTGAGTTGTGTTTCTCTGGGAAAACCTTCTGTGTCACAGAAAAAAATTAATTAAAAATGAATTTCTGCAAAAAAAAAGATACATTTTTAAATTTCATCTCTACTTTGCTTTAATTTTTGTGAAATGCCTAAAGGGTTAAGAAACTTTGTAAATGCTGTTTTGAATACTTTGAGGGGTACAGTTTTTAAAATGAGGTGATTTATGGGGGTTTGTATTGTATGGGCCTTTTAAAGCCACTTCGCAACTGAACTGGTCGCTGACAAAATAGCCTTTTGAAATTTTCTTGAAAATGTGAGAAACTTCTGCTGAAGTTCTATGATATTCAAAAAACGACACCAATCTAAAGTAGACATATGAGAAATGTTAATTAGCAACTAGTTTGTGTGGTATAACAGTGTCTTACAAGCAGATACATTTAAATTGATAAAAATGCTAATTTTTGCAATTTTTCGCAAAATTTTGGTGTTTTTCACAATTAAATACTGAATATATCGACCAAATTTTACCAGTAACATAAAGTCCAATGTATCACAAGAAAACAATCTCAGAATAGCTTGGATAGGTAAAAGCATTCCAAAGTTATTACTACATAGATTGAGATATGTCAGATTTGAAAACTGAGACTCTGTCAGAAAGGTCAAAAGTGGCTGCAGTGGGAAGGGGTTAGTCAATCAATCAATCAATCTATCAATTAATCACAGTTATCAAGATCTCTGCTTGCTGTTATTAATTAAAAACATTTATTTTTCACTTCGAGTGGATAAAATTCTGTCATTGGTCTTGTGATCTACACATAGGACAGAATTTTATCCATTGGAAGCAAAAAATAAATTTTCTTGCAGAATAACAACAAGCAGAGATCTTGAAAACCATGAGGAATTAATTCTGAAAGCATAAAGGAAAATTGTAGAAATGTTAATTATACAAAAAATAACATTACTTTGCTGAAACCGTACATTTAATGCTGGATATGAAAATGTCTCATTGATCAGTCATCCTCCAAGTATTGGGCAATTTCTTCATCAAAGATGGATTTTGGATGCAACATCATTGTTTATTTGTACTAGAAACAGCACGACTTGATATTCTAAAATGAGTCCATGATTCTAAGCTGGCTGGACATTTAGTCACTAAAAATACTCAGGAACTTCTTTCTCGTTCCTTTTGGTGGCCAAGTTTTAAGAAGGATATCCAAAAATATGTTTCTTCATGTGTGGTTTGTGTTCAAAATAATACACTGCACTCTTCTCTTATAGGTCTGCTACAACCACTCTCCATTCCATCTTATCCTTGAAGCTCAGTTTCTACAGACTTTTTAGTTGACCTACCTCCTTTCAAATGAATGAACACCATCCTGTTTTTTGTAAACCGTTTCACAAAGATGGTCCATTTTATTCCAATCAAGGGAATACCCACTGTGGAAAAAAACTGCTGAACTAATGATTCGGGAGTATTCAAATTAAATGGAATTCTCTGCTCTTAGGATAAGAAAAAATTTGTCTTATGCCTTTCGTCCACAATAAAATGGATAAACTGAAAGAACTAATCACACTCTTGAACAGTACCTACAATGCTTTATTAGTTATCTTCAGGATAACCAGGTGGATTACTTCTACCTTCTACAATTTCTACCTCTCTTCCACTAGTGACTAAGCGCCTGACAACAATACAAAAGTTTCAAGAAAAGAGTGTTGAAAGATTGCACGATGCTCAAAAACAATTTAAAAAGGCTGCTAATAAACACAAGAAAGCAACTCCTGTTGCTTCTTATTCGTGCACCGAACTTGGATTGTTTCCTTACCATGTCTCCGCCTCATGCTACAACCTGTTGCCGCTTATCTGTACACCGAACTTGGACTGTTACTTGACTGCCTCTTGCTATTAACACCCTACTGTCTAAATGTTTCAGCCACTGGACTCAGAATCTGCTCTGGAACTTGACAGTGTGTTAATTCATGCTAGCATGTAGTGTACAAAAATAATCTTTCACAAAGACCGTGAATAGTGTGTTGCCGTCCAGGTGATTGATTTCGGCATATACAGATTGGGTTGACAGATTATTGGGAGGGTTTCAGAGATGACCCTGCGGTCATGGTTCACAATGGTACCAATGACAAAAGAGACAGGTTTTTTACAAAAATAAAAGACAATTACCTTTTGCAACTGAACCCAATAAAAGGGGGCACTTCTAGACTTAATTTTAACCAATAACCCCACCTGTTGGAGCCATCTAGATAATAGTGACCACAACAAGATAATATTGAACTTAACCTTTAACAACATATTAATTCGAGGTACTACGAAAACAATAAACTTAAAAAAGGTCTGATGAACAAACCGGTCCGGGTTCGAAACATGTAGCTGTTTACATGTAAATAAAAAGGATTATTCTTTTAACTGGTAGCCGTCAATGGAAGAGAATACTCCTCCTGAGCTTCATGTGCTTGCCGCATTAGGATGAGCATTCTTGTCCTTTGTGACAGCCAGTGTACCAGTGCGATCAGGAGTGGGTCAACGGCTGTAATATACTGCCGCAGCCCCGCTCTAACTGCGGAGAGAAGAGAAACCACTTCTCTCCGCTGTTAACCCCTTTAATGCCAAGATCAAAGCTGATTGCGGCATTCAAAGTCTATTTGAGAAGGGGGACTGCCCTTTGATCGCGTCACAGGAAATCCCTGTGATGCGATCGAGGCCCAATGCTTGTATGGCCAGACAGCCTAAGGCCCCCGGGGCTGTCTGGCCATATTCCCTGTTGTTAGGGCATACTGAGGTATGCCCTAACAACTGTCTGGATACAATCAGTACACAGGCTAATGTACTGGCATATAGATAAATGCCAGTACATTACAGTTAAAACATCTAAATCAAAATAAAAAACCCTCTATAGGATTTTTAAAAAAAAGTAATATTAAATAAAGAAAATTAGTAAAAATATGCACAGAAATATTATTATTTTTTACAATGAATAATAAAGTGTACAAAATAATATTCTATCTAATTATTGAATAAACTTCCTAATATACAGTCTGTATTAAATCGGGATGCTTATCTTACTATTGACACTAAGTCTGCCCAGCCGGAAGTTATTACTTACTTACGTCACACTAGTGTGATGTACTCTAGTAATTATTCCGCCCCCTCTATCTGTCTATTCCCCCTCTACACTAGTTCTCCCTTTCCCTTGCGTTTCTTATCCCGCCCACCTGCTTTCTCTGCATGCGGTCACAGAATCACATTACCGCACCTCAGCTAGATAATGTAGTCCCCATGATCCATGTATATATGTGTTCTCTATCATCCCTGTATATATGTAATCCCCATCATCTCTGTATACACCATATGCAAATTCCATCATCCCTATATTTTATAACCCCTATCATCTCTGAATACATGTAAGCCCCATCATCACTCTAGATACAATCGGGGCAGACAGAGCGCAGGCACTGAGGAATAACATGAACGTAAAGAAAATGGGCATAGAGGAGGTTGCAAAGAATGAACGGGGCGGCCATTGAGGAGGTTGTGGACCAATTGGATGCCTCAAACCAAGGGACTTTTGCCGTATACCCGGAGGGAGGAAGTATCTGACACAGGAGTAATTTCAGGAGGTTTTTCACTGGCGCACGCCTGCTACAAGGCCCGCCCACTGACCGGAACTAACGATAGTTTACAGTCTGGGCGCAGTAACTGACTTAAAACTAGAAATAAAAAAAGTGAACTGCTCAAACTGGAGGGGAGGATAAAGAACATATCAAAAATGCATTGCAGGTATTTTTAGATTTTTCTTGATCCCCGGAAAACCCCTTAAAGGACTTATTTAGATGAGATATTGTTAAAACTCATCCGAGTTTAGTCTGAGAAAAACTGATTTTGCATCACTTCGCATTAGTTTTTTTGCCAGTTGTTTTGGTCGGGGTGGCATCAATGTGCTATCGGTTTTCACACCCGTGAAAAAATACTGAATAATGTCTTTAATAGTCCAAACCCACTAAAAACAGCCCCAGGATTTTCACATGACCTCAGAAACGCCATTTTGTATTGCTTATAGCATAGTGAGCGTTGTGAGATTTTTCTCGTGCATATTTTTGGACCACACTGCTCCGCCTTTACGTCCTGGTTCCACTTCTCAAGAGTCGCCATGCAACCACCTGTGGAAATGGAATGAAACGGATGGCATTCTTATGGCGTCTATTTTTCATGCAGACCCGTTGACTTCTATAGGCCATCCTTACCTGAAAGACGAACAAAGACAGAGCATGCTGCAAATTTTTTTATCATGGATAGATGGTCCGTGAAAAAAAAAATTGACATCTGAATTGGCCCATAAACTATAATTGGTCAGTGTTTAGTCTGGGTGCTGCCCATTCTACAATCAGATAGCAACCGGACGTGGAAATCGTTTGTCTGAATAAGCCCTTATGGAACATTTTTAGAATGGGTCACAGTTACTAGTGGGGTACCACAGCACAGGGGTCAGTATTGGGCCCTCCTCTTTTTAACATGTTTTTTAATGACCTTGTAGAGGGCTTACCGAGTATAATTTCAATATTTGCAGGTGATACTAAGCTCTGTAAAGTCATTAAGACAGAGACGTATAATATAAAATCACAAAGGGATTTGGGGAAGCTGTTGGCTTTGCACGTTAAATGGCAAATTAAGTTTAATTTTGATAAATGTAAGATTATTCATTTGGGCCAAGTTAACAAATTATGTAATTATGTATCAATTGGTAATACAGTGGGTAAAACTACCACTGAAACAGTCAAGTTAAGTTTAGCAACCAATGCCAGGCAGCTGCTGCTATTGCAAATAAAATTATAGGATGCATCAAAAGAGGCATAGATGCACATGACAAGAACATACTTTTACCTCTATACAAATCACTATCCAGGCCACACATGGAATATTGTGTACAATTTTGTGTATAAGAAGGACACAGCTCAATTTGAGTGTGTACAGAGAACGGACAAACAAGGTAATTAAGGGAATGGGTGCATTGTAGTACCAGGATAGGATATGAAACTTGGGGTTATGCAGTTTAGAAAAAAGATGGCTTAGGGGTGATCTAATTACAATGTACAAATATATGAATGGACAGTACAGAGATCTTTCTAATGATCAGTCTAATGATCTTTTTATACCTAAGCTTGTCTAATGATCTTTTTATACCTAAGACGGTAAAGCCTGTAACCATGACAAGGGACATCCTCTATGTCTAGAGGTAAGAAGGTTTCACCATCATCATAGATGGGCATTCTTTACTGTAAGAGGAGTGATACTATGGAACTCGCTGCCACATGATGTTGTGATCATTGATTTGCTGAGCAAATTTAAGAGGGACCTGGATGCCTTTCTTGAAAGATTTAATAGAACAATATAGATACTAGATTTTTGGAAATGGGACATTGATGCAAGAATTTATTCTGATTGCCATCTGTAATGTCGGGGTGGGGAGACAGACAGGTGAGCCCTAATCTACCCACCACTCAGTCCCTGCCTACTTGCACGGCCCATCCTAGGCGATGACGTACAACTGGGCGACGTTCCCTACGCTCAATAAGTGCACGACAGACAAACAGACAAGGGTACACAGAAGCTAAGGGAAATGGGGCAGTTGCCCACGGCAACACCGTGAGTAACAAGAGTAGTCAACGAGCCGAGTCAAACCAGGAGTGTACGAGGTACCAAATGCAGAGCAGGAGCGTAGTCAGTAAAGCCAGGGTCAATTTGAAGCAAAGGTCAATAGTACTAGCAGGAACAGCAGAGCCAGGAAACAAAACAGAATCACAGGCAAAGGTAGAGCAGGAAATGAAGGTATAAATAGACCGAGGGCGGGAGCTAGCTCCATCTGGCCAGGCTGTGATAGGTTCTCCCACTCCTCAGCCTACCAGCCTGAGTGGTAGCAGATCATGTCACTCTATCAGACCTAGGAGCAGATGCAGACTGATTAACCACGGGCGTCGACACATAAGCTGTGTCTGGTAGATCCTTTACACCATCATTTAAACAGAACCTTTCATCTGCCCATACATGTGCAGCTGAGTGGCCCATGTAATGGGCAAGGCTGCACAAACCCTGGGGCACTTTACATTTTTCTCCTACCCTCCTCCGTTATTTAGATATTGGTGACATTATATTTGGCGCCAGATATTTAAATAACCCCCTGTACTGTCAATGGGGCGTGTAAAGGCAAGGGGGTGTGTAACATCGTTGTTACACTGTCCAATAAGCTACGGGCAGAGCCACAACAAGAGCTGGAGAGAGAAGAGCGTGTGCGCGTGCACGCACAGCTTGGAGTTGTGCGCGCACGCTCTCACACATCCTTTAGCTCACAGCGGACAAGACTGTGTGATCTCTCATGAGAGAGCGTGCTCGCGCATGTGCGCACTGCTCCGAGCTGAGCGTGTGCGCGCACACGCTCTTCTCTCTCCAGCTCTAGCTGTGGCACTGTCCGAAGCTGATCGGACAATGTCATAGCAATGTTACATGGCCCCTTGCCATTACACGGTTCAGGGGGAAATGTAAATATCGGGCACCAAATATAACAGCACCGATATCTAAATAATGGAGGAGGGTAGGAAAAAAATGTAAAGTGCCCCAGGGTTTGTGCAGCCCTGCCCATTACATGCTGCACATGTATGGGCAGGTGAAAGGTTCTCTTTAAGTCAGGCAGGGCCGCCATCAGGGGGGTATTAGGGGTACCAGTGTAGGGGGCCCGGCCAAACTTGATTGAAAGGGGTGCCCGGGAACTGCCGCGACATGCCTTTGGTAGAAAAAAACAGGCCCCTGAAATGGGGCCTGTTCTTTTCAGCAAAACAATGTCGTGAGCTGCGGGCCCCCATCTCGTCAAACACCGCCGTGATCTGCGGGCCCCCCTCTCATCACCGCCGCGAAACACCGCTTGCGCGCGCGAGCGACCGCAAGCAAAAGAGGGCGCGCGAACGACCGCAAGAGCGCGTGAACAATGGCAAGTGCGCACCAACGCGCGGACGACCAGGCGCGCCGCCGAAAGGGAGGCAACACAAGTCCGATCTACGGGGAAGGACAGCCACACAGGGACAGCGGCGCACAGTTTACTTACCGGCTGGCCTGCCTCCGACTCCGCCTCCTCGTCCTCCTCGTCCTCCTCCTCCGCCTCCTCGTCCGACTCCGCCTCCTCGTCCGACTCCGCCTCCTCCTCCTTCTTCTCCAGAGCGTAGCAACGTGCGTGATTTTCACGCGCCTCGCACGGACCTATGTTACTCTATGGGGCCGTTCAGACTGTCAGTGATTTTCACGCAGCGTGTGTCCGCTGCGTAAAACTCACGACATGTCCGATATTTGTGCATTGTTCGAGCATCACGCACCCATTCAAGTCAATGGGTGCATGAAAAAAAGTTTAGACTTACCCCGGCCGTAGTCCTGGTGACGCATCTCTCTCTTCTGAACGTAGCCCCGCCCCCTGGGATGACGCTGTAGACCATGTGACCGCTGCAGCAGTCACATGGGATGAAACGTCATGACAGGAGGCCGGGCTGCGCTAAGAATAGAGGATTGCGTCACCAGGACTACGGCCGGGGTAAGTCTAAACTTTTTTATAAATTTAAAAAAGTGCCTTTTTTTTTTTCTCATGTGTGATTTTTGCGGCAGAACCGCAGCATTTCCGCAACAGAGGAGCAGCGATTCCACAGAATAAATTGACGTGCTGCGGCTTAAAAAGCCACACTGCAGGTCCATTTTTTTTGCAGCGTGTGGGTGAGATTTGTTCAAACCTCATCCACTCTGCTGCGACTGTGATACGGTGCGGATTTTCCACAATAAAATGTGTTGCATAAAATCCACAGTGTTCATGCCTAGTGTGTTCCTACCCTAAGGCCGGATTTACACAAGCGTGTGCTCATGCAAAAGTTCCATAACAGCTCCGTGTGTCAGCAGCATATGATGCGTGGCTGCGTGATTTTCGCGCAGCCGCCATCATTATGACACTCTGTTTGTATGTTTGTAGCACGTGGTGCTTTTCTGTTTTCATTCATAGTTTATACTGCTGCGGAAGTGCTGGGCGTGATTTTCACGCACCCATTGACTTCAATGGGTGCGTGATGCACGAACAATGCACAAATATAGGACATGTCGTGAGTTTTACGCAGCGGACACACGCTGCGTGAAAATTACTGACAGTGTGCACGGCCCCATAGAGTAATATAGGTTTGTGCGAGGCGCGTGAAAATCACGCACGTTGCACGGACGTATTACACGTTCGTCTGAATAAGCCCTAACAATAAGGCAGAGTTCACAGAGTTTTTAGGCCTTGATATTGAATCTGAAATCAATGGGAGCCAGTCGCGGAAAAAAGAAAAAGCAGCACGTCCTTTCTTGCCGCGGTTCCGCCTCTGACCTCCCATCGAAATCAATGGGAGGCAGAAAATGCATTTTTCCCTGCGTTTTTTGTCTGCTGTCCTGAATCGCCGCGGGCAAAAAACGCGGCAAGATAGTGTGGGCAGGTCAAAATCTGGCTCAAAATTCGGTGCGCGGTTCCAGGCGGTCGCGGGTGCGCATGCGCGGGAGTTTGCGGGTGTGCGCGATCAGTCGCACGGGCGGCAGTGTTTGACGGCCCCCATGACGACCCCCATGCTACCCAGGGCCGCCATCAGGGGGGGTATTATGGGTACTGATGTGAGAGGCCCGGCCAAACCTAATTGAAAGGGGGGCCCGCAGCTCACGACATTCTTTTGGTGAAAAAAACAAGCCCCATTGCAGGGGCCTGTTTTTTTTCTACCAAAGGCAAGTCGCGGCAGTTGCCGGGCCCCCCTTTCAATTAGGTTTGGCCGGGCCTCTCACATCAGTACCCATAATGCCCCCCCTGATGGCAGCCCTGGGTACCATGATATAGTGCTGGACGGAGTACCGTTAACAGGCGGTGCCACGGTAGGGGGGCCCAGAAAATTTAGCTGTAGGGGGCCCTGAAATTCCTGATGGCGACCCTGAAGTCAGGCAATTTGCATCCGCCTCATAAGGGTTTTTACCTTCCTCTGGACCAACACAGAAGTATTGTAGGTTGGTCTTGATGGACCTGTGTCTTTGCTCAACAGTATCCATGTCACTATGGGATATTATTGATCTGATGTTACAGATTTCCAATATAATGTATTTAACAACTTGAATTTTTATTCACTTTTGGCAATTCATTGGGTTAAATTAAACAGATTTTCTTACTCAGTTTTCAAAGTTATGTGAATTAATGGTAGTGGCATATTTTCATGCCAAGCAGAAAACAATTGCAGAAAATATTTGAAGGCATGCTAGTTAAAAATCTGATATTTATTCTAAATTCTCTTTTTTTTTGTTATGTTGAAACAATATTTTACCATTTGGTGTATTTTTTCCACCGTTTATAGTCAGTCTTCAAAGGGTTAACTAGAACCATTCATGGAATTATGGTCACATTCATGATGATGGATCTGTGAGCAGCTTATGCCCTCAGCAGTATATTACAGAGTGTCTCTTTGATTTATAGATCAAACAATGTTTCCTAGTCTCTTGGCTCTCCTTCATCGTGGACAGTAATGTACGTTCCTTACACAAGAACCATGTATATATATTTATGTAATGCACCCCACCTAACAGCAGGACAGAGATTCTAAAACAGCCCTTTTAGCTAAGAATTTCATATGCAATGAAAAGATATCCCTGTATCAAGACACAAGATGCAATTACATTTAGTAATTTATAGACTGATATTAAAACATCTTATTTATTTCTGTTATTTATATATTGCCAACAAATTCAGCAGCATTGTACAGATATTGTCAACGCTAACATCAGTCCCTGTCCCCAATGGATTAGATTAAAAAATATAAATTCCCTTTCTCAAGTGCATACGAAAAATTTAAGAGTAAACAATCAACCGACCAGTATGTTTTTGAGGTGTGGGAGGAAACCAGGGTACACCCATGCAAACAACATATGAACTACATGTGGAGCTTTGCTCCTCCTCCCTTTTCATACACAGTGAACTCTGCACATGTCACAAAGCATGCCCACTACACACGAAGTTAATTAGTTGTTTCCTGAGTTATATCAATTAGAAAATAAAAAAACTTATTAGAAAAATAGGATATGTTTCAGTAAGTCGTTATAATTAGCAATAAAAAATAAGGTAATTCCCATTAAAAAAAATTGTGAACATACTGTAAGGGTCCATTTAGATGTTGTGGTTGAGGTGTGGTTAATAGCGTATCCAAAAACTCATGCATCTTTAACCTCGATTTGGTGTGACTTTTGATGCTGTTGCAGTTTTTACAGAAAAACACAACAATTTGCGGTAAAAATACATGCGGTTTTCGGATGCGTTTTTTTCTATGCGGTTTTAACCACACTTTAACTGCAAGGTCTAGATGGACCCTTCACACGGTCTGTTGAAACAACGGCCGTGTAAATGGCCCCATTGAAATACATGCGTCTGTGTGACGGACGTTGTTTTAACGGCCATCACATGGACGTATTTAACGTTCGTCTGAATAAAGCCTTATGAATATTTGCCCAGAGTTTAACTTTAAGTTTCATCTGTCTGTATTATTTCTTAAAATCATGAAATCATAGTAATAGATAGTAAAAATAGTATCATGCATAGAGCCCAAAGGAAACCCCAGTATAGTAAGTAACTACAAGTACATTACTATGGTATTATATAACAACATCCCTATGTATGAATACCTATACGAGTATAGACCATTGGCATGCGCCAAACAATAATGCGTCCACACAAATCATAAAGCAAATATCAATACCTATACCAGACTGTGAAGACTACTAGTATATCCAGCAAATGAAACACACATAGCACAAGTCATGTACCATGACAATATAAAATAAACTTTATTGAAATATACATAACACATTGGCCATCAAAATATAAAAACAATATAGCACACAGTTAAAAAGGAGAGTATGGAGGAGCTGCGTGAATAATCCAATATATATGCTACCATACTAAAAACATCCTGTGATGTGGTAACAAATGCAGATATCTATAGAAAAGATAATCATATAGATCAAGTATTTGGACAACAGAAGCACATAAATATATTTAGCACCTGACAGAAGAGCACACAATTGTGCATACATGTAAGAGTATACAGCTAAAGCTCCAAGTTGCACCCAAAACAAAGACCATGCTTTATAAATAAAGGATATTGCACAAACCCATGGACTGCATGATAGGAAGCACGCAGGAACACTCCACACTGACCGCCCCCGACGCACGTTTCGCCGTCAGCTTTCTCAAGGGGTAGCTCAGGAGTGAGGTATCATAATTGTACGGACCCCAACAATTGTACACGCTGCAGGGCCAAAATTTGCCATTGACTTTAATATTTCGTGTTTTAATGTTTTTTGGTTGTATGTTAAGTGACTGGGAGGATAACCATGCAGACATATCAGTCCGTCTTCTGCATGTATGTGGGATAAAAAAAAAAACTATTTCCAAAGTACAGTGGAAATTAAATGAAAAAACTTAAGTGGTCTTTATATATTCTCAGTAATTTATTTTTTATTCTCCAGCCAAAATGCTCAATACATACTGTCCCCGCAACAAACTGGCATCTGGATTTTAATTACATAAAATGACTATATGGTGAATTAGTGCTACTTGTAATCTAATCCGTGGCATAGCTAAAAGCTCATGGACCCTGGTGCAAAAGTTCAGCTTGGGCCCCCCTCCCGCCTGTGTTACAGAAACCCAATTCACATGTATGGCATGCGGATTGTCATCGGATTCTACGCATATTTCAACGTGGAATCCGCGTCAATTTTCGACACATGTGGGCCGTAGGGTGAGGTAATTTGCACACTCGTACAATAATATCACAAGTAGCAAGAAAACCCAGGTATGATAAGTGTTGCAGGATGAAGCCATGCCACCTACATGTACGTGGTAGCTGTTAAGGGGAGGTATGGAGCGGGCTCACGGGCTGAGCACGCTCCATACTCGGCGGGTGTCGGCTGTGTAATACAGCCAATGCCTGACTGCAACGGGCGGACTCAAAGATTACTTTGATTCCTCCCGTTTCACACCTTAAATGCCATGGCCAATTGCGACCGCGGCCTTTAAATTGTTAGAATCATGGGGGCGACACCCACCGACATGCCATCGGCCACCCCACAATGTGATCGAGGGGGCGATGGTTGTAATGGCAGCCTGGGGGCCTAATGAAGGCACACAGGTCTGCCATCTTTGTACTTCTTTGAAGAGATAGTTAGTATAGCGATATACTTCAGTACATTAGTATTGTAGAATATCATGCAAGTAAAAAGACACCAAAAAAAAATTTTTATGTTCCAAAAAAATTAAAATATTAAAAGTTAAAAAAACAACACTTTCCCCGTTTTTTTCCCCTAAAGCAATGTTAAAAAATGAAATTTAACATAACTGGCATAGCTGCGTCTGTAAAAGTCCGAACTATCACACTATAACATTGTTTAACCCACTCGGTAAACGCTGTAAAAATATATATATATATATATATATATATATATATATATATATATATATATATAAAACACGCAAATTGCTGTTTTTTGGTCACCATGGCACTCCAAAAAATTTTTATGAAAGTGACCAAAAAGTCGCATGTAGCCTAAAATAGAATCAGTAAAAACTACAGCTCGCCCTCACATCGCTCAATTGATGGAAAAATAAAAAAAGTTATAGCTCGTAGAATATGGCAACCAGGTGAAGAAGAGACAAAGAGGCATGGAGAGATGGAAGGATCAAGGGATGGAAGGATGAAGATATGGGGGGATGAAGGGATGGGGGGATGAAGGGATGGATGGATGGATTGGGGGTTGGAGAAGAACTCACCGGTCTGGGGCTCTGTACAAGGACCTGACTGGTGAGCGGGCCTTCTCTCCTGCAGATAAGCTACCTTTTTACTGTGGTAGAAGGACCTGATTGGTGGGCGTGGTCATATGGGCATGGCGTCATCAAAGGTTCTTTAGCTCACTATAAAATAGCATCTACCCTGAGCATTTTTGTGTGAATTGACTCAGGCAAATGTGGTGCAGGGAGCCGGGGACAATTACGGCTGCTGCGACCCCTCTAGCTATGCCACTGCTTGTAATTATGTTTTTCTGCAATACTTGAGGATGAAAACATATACCGTGATATATGTTTTTTTTTATCTCTACAGTCAGATGTGATATATCTCTTCTACAGCACTGGTTATAAGAGTTGCATTATAGCCATGTACTGGATTTAAGAGAAAAAAAAAAAATCCTGTCCTTATATAATCTGTACGGTTCATAAACAGCTTCCCATTATGACACTTCCCACTGTCTGGATGTTATTTGCTTCTAAGAAGCGTACAGCAGAGGACTCATTTGTAAGACAGATATGGATAGAGGCCAGGGGCGGCTACTGAATTTATCAAACAAACAAGATAAAAGCTGGAAAAAGACAGGGTCAGAACCTGTGCAAGAGGCAAAGAAGAAACTGCTGCTCCAATTCTAATACTAAAAGCTTCAGGCAGAAATTCAAACTAAAATGTAGTATTTTTAACCACGTAGGTAAATACTGACACTACTACAGAAAAAAGAAAGAGCAGAGGCTCTTCAAAACCACTCACATGAGGCTTAAAAGGAATCTGCCATTGTCATTAGTAGTAGCATTTGTACCCACTAAATTATTATCCTTGCCTCCCTTTAATTGATTTTCAGAGAACCTAAAAATTCTAGTTAGTACATAATATGTTCACGTAGTGCTTGCTGCCCTATAGCCCTCTAAATACTGCAGTTAGACTCACCGCTATGACCCATGCGATACCCAGTAGAGTTCTTGAAAATAATTCTTGTGTTCAATGAGCCTAAATGAGGACCTCCTGAGATCCTCTGACTAGCTAAAGGGGCTCTGTGAGGAAAAACAGGAGTAATTTAGAATTACATATATATTTATATATATATATATATATATATATATATATATATATATATATATGTCTCTATCTATATGGATAGATAGATAGATAGATAGATAGATAGATAGATAGATAGATAGATAGATAGATAGATAGATAGATAGATAGATAGATAGATAGATAGATAGATAGATAGATAGATAGATAGATAGAATGCAAAAAACAGGCAGCACTCCGTAGTTTAGTGAAAAAAAGTGGGTACTTTATTGTCCCATGTGCAACGTTTCAGCTCTTTCCTCTAGTCTTTCTCAAGCTAGAGGAAAGAGCTGAAACGTTGCTAAACTACGGAGATAGATATATAGACATATATATATATATATATATATATATATATATATATATATATATATATATATATATATATATATATAGGGAGGTTCTTAGTGCACATTTTGATCAAAAAGTATTTGCCTACCTGCCACGACAAGGCGACTTCAGTAAGGTGGGAACCTACGCTGCACATACACCCAGAACTGGGACTAAGCCTACATATATACCTGGGGATGGTAGGATCCAGCATTGAACTGATTAAAATCACCCAGGGCAGAGTGGGAGGAGTGCAAGAACAACAAGTGGAGGCAGTCACTAACCCCACATATATGGATCCCATAATCACAACAAAAATTGAACAGCACATTCCAACTAAATGATACAAAATACGCAGGTGCAAGAACACCTATGACTGCAGATATACAGCAGATATAAAAAAATGGCGACAGCACCCTGCAACACTAATGCCACCTAAACCACTAAATATAAATAGATATGCACTAAAGCTAAATCTACCTACAAATAGGGAGGTTCTTAGTGCACATTTTGATCAGGTATATATGTAGGCTTAGTCCCAGTTCTGGGTGTATGTGCAGCGTAGGTTCCCACCTTACAGAGGTCGCCTTGTCGTGGCAGGTGGGCTAACACTTTTTGATCAAAATGTGCACTAAGAACCTCCCTATTTGTAGGTAGATTGCGCTTTAGTGCATATCTATTTATATTTAGTGGTTTAGGTGGCATTAGTGTTGCAGGGTGCTGTCGCCATTTTTTTATATCTGCTGTATATCTGCAGTCATAGGTGTTCTTGCACCTGCGTATTTTGTATCATTTATTTGGAATGTGCTGTTCAATTTTTGTTGTGATTATGGTATCCATATATGTATATATATATATATATATATATATATATATAATAAATTAAAATGTTGTGTGTCTCATCTAATGTACTCACTAGCGCACCTCTATGAGGGCATAGTGTAGACACCTTAATTTAAAGGTGTCTGTCCTACTGACCAATGTTATATGAACACATAAGTCCTCATTTATTAAAACCGTCTAACAGCAGCAGCCAACCAGAAAGCAAATTAGGATTGGTTGCTATGGGTAACATCGCCATAACAGCTGCGATAAGTGGCGATTGTTTCCAAAAGTTAATAGCAAAGTTCTCTCTAACCGCATCTCCTTTACACTTTAAATCCTCCCATATGTTTTTTTAATTTAAACTGTAAATCATAGAGTTCGCATTAGAACCAGGAAATCTCTGACACTACTGGACTTTTCTGAGCCCATGCTATTGCAGCTCGCAAAAAAAAAAGCTAAAATTAGCAAACTATAGTAACACATGCACACACACACACACACACACACACACACACACACACACACACACACACACACACACATATACACGCGCACACTCACACATACACACACACACTCACACACATATACGCACACACGCACATACACATACACATACACACACACAGCTGCAAGTAGTGAGTAAATGAAAGAGACAGTTCAGTGATCAGATGCCATGGCCTCTGAATCCCAGGATTGATTCATGCAAATGAATGCTCGCTAAGTGTGGAAATCAATTTGAATTAAGATGATGGACTGAAGAGCTGGAGGTCAGGAGAATTAATTTATAAGTAAATAAAGTGATGAGAATATAGCACGACACAATGTTAAAGTACAGCAGTATCCTATAATATAGATGTATATACTGTATATAATACACTATTATTCTTATGCTTGTGATGTCAGACAATACTAAGGCAATGTAGGAAAGAATCAGCATACAATGTGTTTAGGTAGCAAGACATTTAAAAAGGTATACATAGTGGGGGGATGCATTAATAAAAGCAATACCCCATATGTACGAGAGAATTTTTTTAAAATAAAATATGAATTTATGAACTGTGTTGCTTTACTTGAAGGACTGGAGGTGTTGCCACAAGGGGATTAGCTATAAGGCGCATTTGAAGGAGATTTGGATGGATATTTTAAGGATGGTACAGGTGTTGGAAGTTGAAAACTCGTTTCTCCCATTGGCGGGTTTCATCTGGGGGCTGAAAATTCAGGCGATGTAGCTGTTTCCCTTTTATGTGGAGCACAAATAATGTTGCAGGGTGGAGGCAGAAGTAACCTTTCTCTGGCATAAGGAGAGAGTGGCCTTATCTGTGTTCTAAAGTCAAGACTACCTTATTTGTTAATGAAAAAAAGAGAACAAGTAGCAAAAAAAGCCACAGTGTGCTCACCCAATATGTTAGTTCTGGGATCTGTAGTTCCTCAATAGAGTGCAGCGAGGAAGGGGCTTGTAGGCTGGCAAGAGATTCATACAACATAGGAAAGAAGGAAGTTCTTCAGCACATCCATAAAATATAAAAAGAGCTTTATTTGTTCATCTTAAAAATCCAAGGAGGGCACAGGTTATGCGTGTTACATCTTACGCGTTTCGAACAAGACTGTTCTCAATTTGCTACGGCAAAGAAAAACATCCCCGCTTATAAATTCCTACTGCTCTTGAGTCTCATATGTTGAAGATATATAAGGGCTATATACTTGTACACATACAAATATGGTGACTCTTTTCTTAGGGTTCATACAGGCAGTTCAGTGGTAACTAAACCACATTATTCTTAACCTGTACTCTAGCCATGTATCTGAGCTCGGTAGGGGCCACTTAACTTACCCTCCACTAAATGTAGTTAATGATCCCACTTGGGGCCATGCTATGATATATAAACCCAGCTATTGTGGCTGACCCCCAAGAAGTGTGACATCCACTACAGTAGTTACAAACGATACAATTAAAAAAAAATGCATTAACATATCTTGTCAAGAAAAATAGTGCCGGAGGGTAAGAGACCTTCTGTCCATTCTGCCACTACTATGAAGCCCCTTTCTTCCCTGATCCTTCTTAACTTTATCTCCTATTCAGTCCCTCCGCTGCTATCCTGTTGTATCTCTTCCCATACTTGTCATGAGCCCTTTCTTCCATGGGTGCGTGCTTCCGATTTTGGCTTTATAAGACTGGACAATACAGTCCGATTGTTGAATTGTTTCCAGTCTGTTACTATGTAACTTTGACTAGTTAAAATCCTTAGCCCTTTTTTTTTATTATTTTCATTTTTTCCTCCCTGCTTTCCAAAAGCCATAACTTTTTCATCAACATAGCCCTGTAGGGCTTGTTTTTTGCGGGACGAGTTGTCGTTTTTAATGGCACACCTTATTGTACCATATAGTCTACTGAAAACTGAAAAAAAATGAGTTGGGTGGAATAGAAAAAACTGATTCCTCTTTTGGGTTTTGTATTTATGGCATTTATCATGCGGTAAAATTTTCATGTTGAATTTATTCTGCGGGTCAATTAGCTTACGGCGAGACCAAATTTATATAGTTTTTTTTCAAAGAAAAAACTATTTGTTAAAAGGAAAGAAAACATTTCTGCTGCCTGATATTGAGAGCCATAGCTTTTTTATTTCTCCGTCGATGGAGCAGTGTGGGGCTAGTTTTTTGCAGGGCAAGCTGTAGTAGTTATTGGTACTACCTACAGACATACAACTTTTTATTCAATTTTTTTGGGCGCTAAAGCAACCATCAATTCTGACATTTTTCTGGTTTTACTTTATGGCATTCATTGTGCAAGTTAAAGAATGCTATATTAGAATAGTTTGGACTGTTACGGACGCAGTGATACCAAAATGTTCCTTTTTTTTTTTTTACATTAGGGTAAAAGCGGTTTTGGATATTACAAAAAATACTACTTAAAAAAATTGTAGTCCCCCTAACGGACTTGAACAAGCAACCTTTTGATTGCTGGAACAATACACTGCAACACTTAGGCATTGCAGCGTATTGTGGCTTTTACCAGCTCCTATTAAGCTTAATATGAGCACATAGATGGCAGACCTGAGGGCCTTTGTTATACCCGCAGTCTGCCATGACAACAATCAGCACCCTGCGATTGCATCACGGAGGGCAGATGGAGAGACAGAGGGGCTCCCCGTCTAACGGCTTAGATGCTGCGGTCGCTATTGATCGTAGAATTTAAGTGGCTATGATGGGAGTTATCTTTGATCCCAGCCGTTAGAAATGGGTGTCATTTGTAATACACACTTGAGACCCACGGCATATATGGAGTAGACTCAGCCCTTGAGCCTGCTCCATACCCCCCCCCCCAACGATTATGACATAAATGTATGTCAAATGTCGATAAGGGGTTAAAATGACACAGATTGGTTATTATTTGTCCTTCTGTCAACAACAATAAATACTAAGAGACTTATGCCAATTATATATGCAGCATTAAATGATTGTACGTCTTAACACAAATATCAGATTCATTTTGGTGCTCTGAGGAGTTTTTAAAATTGCCATTTGTGGCATAGAATTACCATCAATAAATATTAAATAATGATCTGTGTGGATCTGTCCAGCTTTATTTGCTACTGAGCAAATTATAAATAGATATTCATACGTGTACAACCTTTGAAATCAGCTATTAGCTAACATTTATTCTTTATACAAGGCCTATGTTTTATTTAACTCCCTGTTATTAATGAATATTAAAAAACATGGCAAAATAAAAGCTCCATCCAGCTTTGAATTACTGTAGCTCAACTGTGGCTGCAAATACTAATAGAAATGAAGTGATTCTCCTCTAGAAAAAAAGGCATGCTCCAGTGGTTGACTGCTTGATGTAAAGTATGCCACATCATCCCTAGTCACTGAAATAATCCGCCATGTGAAAGTGATAAGGCCAACGGCAGAAGCAAAGTCACAGAGTCCAGGTAATGTTACTATTCTATAACAAAAATACATTCATATTAGAAAAGAACAATTGTACGTAATTAATTTTTAGTATATTGGCTTAAAGGGGTTGTCCCAAAAAAACAGGATAGAGGATACATGTGTGATCTCTGGGGGCCCGACCGCTGGGAACCCCAGTGATAAGGAGAAGGGGGAACCAAAAGACCCCCGAAGTGCTCCATGAGAAGGATGGGACATTCGGGGGCTGTGCCCGGCTTGTCCTGTGTCCAGGACAAGCCCTTTAAATGTGATGTTTGGCCAGAACCAATATGGTAGAATCAATTTGCCTGGGACGGGATTTGCAGTGAGCCTGAATGGAGAAGAGAAATTTTAAACCAATTGTTTATCTTTTTTTTTGTTAAATACACAAACTAGTTTATGCATAAAAATATAACATTCTTATGTAACAAATATAAAACTTTAGAACATAAATAAAGTGGGACCTGTGGCATCTTGAGGGTATTACATGTAAAAATATGAAGGCAGCCCAAAAAAATTCTCAGCCATGGGAAAAATGGTATAATGAGATATCCTCAGATATTAAAAAACTTTTTGGTTAAAAGAAAAAAATGTCTAATTTTTTTAGAGCACCTTTCCCTAGAAAGTCTATTAGAACCATCACTAATTAGCATATGAGCTGTACTACATACAATGCTCGCCTGTACAAATACATAGTAAGCAAATACAATTATAATCCAATACTGTACCCAAGAACTATAACTATATGAGAGTTAATGTCAATAATTTCATAAACAAGTTCGTTTTATGAGTAAAACTAGGAACGAATTTTCTATATTTTTATTTTTATATATATATATATATATATATAAAAAATTGTACATCTCGTTTCATTTTAACCCTTAAAAACGAAATATGTGATCTATTAGCGCAGAATTCGCAAAAATATGTTTTAACAAATATAAGGAAAACACTATCAATAGTCTCTAAAGTGAACATACTATAACAAGTATGTTTTTATTATTTTATTTTAATTATTACTGCTATTTTTTTTACCTTCATTTTTAACACCTAGAACAATTAATATTTAAATGAGAATAAAAGTACATAGGAAACTAATGCAAAATAAACCACAATATTCTTCAGAGACATAAAAACTTCTTTTTAGAAATACCATGATTTAACAGATGAATAAAATAATAATTGCATATTCTTAAATGCCTAATGATATGAACGAAATATTCTGTTCATTTAAACATCTGTATGTATTATGCTATATGGTGTGTTATTCCCCCATCCACTTGTGCAATTTTAAATGTGAAATACAACTGCCTTATACCGGGCTTTCCCGTTTTTTTCACTACAAATGCAAGCACGTTACACGTGCAAACAGTGTTACAGACCTGACAAAGGGACCAGTTCGGTCCAGAAACGCGTTGTCGTTCTAATAAAGAGTACCTTTGCAAAACACCTTAGAGAACCCGTTCTTCTTCTTCCAAGCCTGGCGCCGTTACGGCATATGATACTGCATCTTTTACTCATCACACATTTGTTCCCTGCAAGAGGATTCATCCACCGAGGGACCACAGTGGGTGGCAGCCGGCAAAGATACATCGTTCATTCTACAAATGGTCTCGGAGGAGCGCCGCTGATCCCTCAACATTTTTTCATAATTGTGCGTTCACTGCCACTAGGGGCCCATATTGTGATGATTGACCACCATGAATACTAAAATACACTGCAGTGACAAATAACTAAGCAAAGTAAAAAAAAACAGCATCTAAACATCAGGTAAATAAAAATAAGGCAGGAAAGAAGAAGACTTCTCATCTTCATTTTGGGCAACTATGAAGCCCCTTCCTCCCTGATCCTTCTTGTGTCGTCTCTTTTCTGCCCCCCTTCCTACTATCTTGCCACACTTCCGACCTTGTCATGAGTCCTTCGCTCCAAGGGTGCTCTCATTTGGGATGTAGGATTCTTATTGGCTGTGCAAGATTACAGTCCAGATGCCATTTATTAAATAGTAGCCAATTGTATATATAAATAAGTACATAGATATGATGCGAAACATAAAACGTCAAAATCTGTGTAAACCGTAAAACCCTAACGAATTCCAGATCAGTTATTATTTTCTCTCCTGGCCACAGAAAATAAATTCTAAGAGACTTATTCCAATATATGCAACATTTAATGGTTATGTTTTATGTCAATACCCCTCCAATTCTCTGAGACTCTCAGACTCCCCAACCACATGACTCTATTACAATATATATAATATACATAATGAATGTATTTGTACTATTGAACAACTAGCAAAGTCCATCATATCACAAAGCTAAATCTATATCCCGCACATTGATTTATCATTTCTTTTCAGAGCTGGATCCTGAGCTGTCAGCTGTCTTCCATTTAATGCATAAAATAAAGATGTTACATAATTCAGAACGCTAAATCTGAGGCCCTGTAAGCATTGTTAGGTAGCCTAGTATTGTCTTGAACAAAGAAACGGTTTTCAAGGAAATGCCAGATTAAATTAGCCAGTGTGTTGCACTGGACCTTCCAAGCGAGGCCTGAGGCAAATAGCAAATCTCACCACGACTCAGCTGACACATTCAGCTAAAGCAGGGGAAATCTCGTCCTGCTATTCCCGGACCTCAACTATGTCCTTCTAGCCAAAAAGAAGGACAAATGTGAAATTGAAAATAATTTCTCTTCCACATTGCAAATACCAGTTTAGAAAGCACAGTGAAATAATACAATGTGATAGCAGTTGTTTGTTAGTAATTTGCCAATAGACTGATTGCATTGAAAATAAAATAGTTCAATCCAATTTAGTTTCTATAAATGAATATGCAGTTGAAGTATGCAAGCAAATAATATTTGAACTGTGGTAATAAAAACAGAAAAATGCATGACAATGGCAGATATGGGGTAATGTACAGTAACATACAGTACCTATGGCAGGGGCGTAGCTAGGGGGGGGGCAGGCGGGGCACGTGCCCCGGGCGCAGCTCAGAGGGGGGAGCCAGCGCCATTTCCTCCTGCACTATAATTGTACCTGTGTCGCAAGGACACAGGTACAATTAGAAGCCATTCAGCGCCTTTCCACGAATGAAGCGACTGGTACCTTTTGTAAGAGTGAAGCTTCCGTCGATGAAAGACGCTGACTGACTGACAGGGAAAGTCATCCTGCCCAGCCAATCAGCGCCTTTCATAGACGCTGTGTTCAACCCCCTGGAGACATGCGCAGAAGAGCGCAGGTCTCCATGGCTGCCGGACGGCGTGGGAGCGGGAATAAGGTGAGTTTGAATATTTTTTTATTTTTTTTAACTGTAATAGAAGTGTGTGTCTGTATCTGCGGGGGGACTTTATCTACGGGTGGGAGCTTTATCTACAGGGGGTGGGCTATATACAGGGGGACTATATCTACAGGGGGTGGGCTATATAAAGGTGGACTATATCTACAGGGGGTGGGCTATATACAGGGGGACTATATCTACAGGGGGGCTATATACTGGGGTGGGCTATCTACAGGGGGACCATATCTACAGGGGGTGAGCTATATACAGGTGGACTATATCTACAGGGGGTGGGCTATATACAGGGGGACTATATCTACAGGGGGGCTATATACTGGGGTGGGCTATCTATGGAGCACCATATACAGGGGTGGGCTATAGCTACAGGGGGGCTATATAGTATATAGCCCCCTGTAGATATAGCCCACCCCTGTAGATATAGCCCACCCCTGTAGATATAGCCCACCCCTGTAGATATAGCCCACCCCTGTAGATATAGCCCCCTGTAGATATAGCCCCCCTGTAGATATAGCCCCCCTGTAGATATGGCCCCCCTGTAGATATGGCCCCCCTGTAGATATGGTCCCCCTGTAGATATAGCCCACCCCTGTATATAGCCCACCCCTGTATATAGCCCATCCCTGTATATAGCTCAGCCCTGTAGATATAGCCCAGCCCTGTAGATATAGCCCAGCCCTGTAGATATAGCCCACCCCTGTAGATATAGCCCACCCCTGTGTATAGCCCAGCCCTGTAGATATGGTCCCCCTGTAGATATGGTCCTCCTGTAGATAGCCCACCCTGTAGATAGCCCACCCCTGTAGATAGCCCACACCTGTAGATATAGTCCCCCTGTAGATATAACCCACCCCTGTATATAGTCCCCCTGTAGATATAGCCCACCCCTGTATATAGTATCCCACAAATAGCTCCCCCTATAGTGGTCCACAGAAAGCCCATCCCTGTATATAGCCCCCTTGTATATATAGTCCACCCCTGTATATAGTGCTCCACAGATAGCCCCTGTATATACTATATACAAGGGTGGGCTATCTGTGGAGCACTATATACAGGGGTGGACTATCTAGTGGAGCACTATATACAGGGGTGGACTATATGTACAAGGGGGGCTATATACAGGGGTGGGCTATCTGTGAAACACTATATATAGGGGTGGACTATATGTGGAGCACTATATACAGGGGTGGGCTATATCTACAGGGGGGCTACATACATGGTTGGGCTATCTGTAGAGTACTATATACAGGGGTAGGCTATATCTACAGGAGGCTATATACAGGGGTGGGCTATCTGTAGAGCACTATAGGGGGAGTTATTTGTGGGACACTATATACAGGGGTGGTCTGTATGGGGGCACTATCTACAGGGGCTCTATGGCAGGCACTATCTACAGGGGGCTCTATGGCAGGCACTATCTACAGGGGGCACTGTGTGTGTGTGTGTGTGTGTGTGTGTGTGTGTGTGTGTGTGTGTGTGTGTGTGTGTGTGTGTGTGTGTGTGTGACACGGTATATGGTGCTATTATAATTAGAGGTGCAGTGTATGGCGCTATTATATTTAGGGGCGTAGTGTGTGGTATAATGATAACTTTATATTTATTTATAGGTGCAGAAATGTTGGAAAAGTGAGAAGCTGAAGACATGTGAGCGGCAAACTGCAGAAATGGGCTGTAAATCCTGCTGGTTTCTGCAGCAAATCCGTTACTTGTGAACAAGCCCTAACTCATTCCTCACTGCCCTGCATTATGTAACTATGTAACAAAGAATAACTCATTCTCACTGCCCTGCATTATGTAACTATGTAACAAAGAATAACTCATTCCTCACTGCCCTGCATTATATTGCATATTATTGGAAAATTTGCAAAGCTCTTGCTGCTGAGGGTAGCAATTCTGAAAAAACTATGATATTAGGAAAATGCCATTTAACAGGGTTCTCTCATCTGGACAACCCCTTTTCATATGCCCTATTAGGGTATATGGATGTCATAGAGGGGGGTCTCCGATTGAGTCCCCCCATCTTTGGCAATAATATTTTATGTACACTGTATATATAAAAAAAATAAAAAATATTCATGTTTACATTTCAGTTCAACCTACATACAATTTTCCATAGCCGTCTTCCTAATATTTTGTGCAGAAATCAGTGAACTATATTGTAATTCTAAAACTGCCTATTTTAACCACAAAAATACCAAAAGTCACATAATTATTAAATAAACAGACAGTATCTAGGCCACAATGCTGTCTGCTCTTAAAATGATTCCTATGAGTATTAGTATTGTGTTCTTTTACAAGGAGTCTAATATGTTGAGGATAAAAATTATCTAACTTGTAGATCTAGCTATAAAATAATACATATTCCACAATAAAGTAAATGTCATGTCATGAGGCTGTGTGCCAGTCATTTGGTCTTCAGAGACTAGATAGGATTAACACAGGTTCTCTATGCTGTGATTTATTCTATGTACACATTGGCGTTATTTTTATAAATAAAATAACCAAATGTATTTTTTGTGTCCATTCTGATTTCCATTAACAAATAAATGGATTGTAATAAAGAAAAGTGTTTTACAATAAGGCATAGAATAGAGGAGGAAATGCCAACAATCACTGTGGGAATGGGGAAAGCAGGTCTTTCTTTATGATTACTGGCAGCATTTAAATGTCCTAAGGCCTCATTCACACAGCAGTATTTGGTCAATATTTTGAATCAGTATTTGTAAAACCAGGAGTGGAAGCTACACAGAGAAAAAGTATAATGCAAAGATTTGTACCTCTTCAGTGTTTTGGATCCACTTCTGATATTGAATTATCTATACTGAAGCAAAATACTGACCAAAATACAAAAGTCGCCGTAGGCTGGAAATTTTCAACCAAATCCAGGAGTGGATTAAAAAGAGAGGAAGAGTATAAAAGAAATCATAGTAGTTTTCCTCTCTTTTGTGCTCACTCCCGGCTTTGACTTAAACAAACTAAACCAAAAACGTCATGTTTGATGCCAGCCTCAGGTCGGGTTAAGATATGGTCTTGTTTTTGCATTTTAGGCCGATTTTTGTGGGGTTTTGTAAATAGTTTTTATTGCACTTTTTCCCCGCCCAAAAAAACGCTGTCGATATATCTGGAATTATAATGGTTTGCTAAACTTTATCTGTACTTATTATAGTGCTGTCAGTGTGATGTAATATAATGAGAAGATTGCACTTTCCCAGAAGCGTGTGCAGATATCTCTTCTCTAACACTATAGTTTAGATCATCATAGTGTATTTCATGGCCTTCAGAAATGCAATTTAAATGCACATTGAGCACTTTAGAATTTAATGCTTGTGAGCATGATGCCTTATTGTTATGAAGTATGGATTCCGAACGTAATGAATGCTCTCTGATATGATCAAATCTTTTATAGTTCACATTCTGTGCCAACTTCTGTCTTCCTATAAATCAGTCCTGCAGTACACAATACATTTATATTCATATATGAAAGCTTCATTCTAATTAACTCTTATCACTAAGAAATGGAAAAATTGTAATATCAACTCCAAACTGTCCATTAAGTGTAACAGCATACAGCACAAACGTTAAATCGGAAGTTTATAACTTGCAAGAGTTGTAACAATAAACAATTCTATACATTTTTCACACTTCATATTTTATATTTGCATATATTGCTCAGACCTAATGAATTTTCAATTATCTAACCAATATTACAAATTCTGTGGCAGATTTATCAATGTCTCAGGGACATTTATGGCACTGAGAGAAATTGTAATTTGAGTGATAGCGGAACATATTGGGACAAAATGTTACATTTCTCATGATAAATGTCTTACATACTGGACGGTTCTCTGTTTGGTCTGACCTGTCACACATGTGCTTTACTTTAAGACATAAATTAGAGATAAATAAGGCCGGCTTTGCACAGGTTTTTAATTCTGAATCCACTTTGAAAATTCACAACAAAGTACAGTACAATGCAAGTGAATAGGGTTTTGCAAAATGCAGAAGTAAAAATCCACAACGGATTATAGAAATGCTGCACATTTTGTAATCCAAAGCGTTAGGCTAAATTCACATGGGACGGATACGCTGCGTAAAAGCATACAGCGTATTCGTCCTGTGCGCCGCAGTGAATTCTGGGCGAAAAAACGCACCAAACTGTGGTGCAGTTTTTCATCCGGAATATCCGTTGCGGAAAACTACAGCACCAGCCGGCCTTTTAGCAGGCCGACTCCTGGGATGACGTTTCATCCCAGGAGACTGCTGCAGCCTGTGATGAAGCGTCATCCCAGGAGGCCAGCCCTCTAATGTCATCCTACGAGGCAGCGCTGGAGGAAAGAACACAGACTTCTGGATAAGTATCCGGCTATTTTTTTTTTTCTGAGTTGCGGTGTTTGCTGCGAGATCGCTGCGAACCCGCCGCAAAAAAATGCAACAACTGTTATTTGTTGAGGGATTGAGCTCACCATTGAATTCAATGGGGAATTCCCGCAACAATTAAGCAGCGTTTACGCAAATACAATTGACATGCTGCGGAAAATATATTTTCGCACTGCAGGTACATTTCTGAGCGTTTTTTTCCGCTCAGTATTTACGCAGCGTGTGAATGAGATTTGTTCAATCTCATCCACTTTGCTGCTACTGTATTCTGCTGCGTTTTTTCCACTCAGTATTTACGCAGCGTGTGAATGAGATTTGTTCAATCTCATCCACTTTGCTGCTACTGTATTCTGCTGCTTTTTTCCATCCCCAATTCCAGATGGAAAAAACGCAGCAATTCTGCAACGTGTGGACAAGCTCTTAAGTTCATTGCCAAATCCACAGGACAATTTACTGCAAAATCTGCATTCAATACATACGGATTTGCTGTGGGTTTTGGTGACACAAATTTAGAAAATAGTTCCGCTGCTGAGCTGACAGAGGCATAACTAGGGCCTGCTAGGGGCCATGTGCCTAACCCCCATAGTCTCCCTCAGATAAGACCCCCAGACGTATAAAAAAAAAATGCCTTTACTCTCCATTCTACTGTCTTCTCTTGTCTGCAGGCTGACATATCAGGCCTGGTCTGTGCCGTGGCGCATAGAAAGTGCTGACGCCAGACAGCGTCAGGACATTGTAAGCAGTGAAGCACAAAGTGCATATAATGTTCATATAACATCCTGACGCTCCCTGGTGTCAGGACCTTGTATTATAGACCTGCTTGATGTGGCAGCCTGAGGGGATCCATGGCGGGCCCCCTTCAACTCCGGGAGCGACCGCACACACCCTGCGACCGCGGTATTTAGGCCACTGGCTGCTGATATTTTTGTCTCAGTTTGTAAACAATCCAACATTACCCCTTTTTTAAAGAATTTTGTCCTAGGTGTGTTAGGAAGCATCAAATGTTAATCTTTTTTCCCCATAATCTTCCCCACCTCACCAGATTCTAAAAAAGAAAGTCCTCTATACTGGGGCATCTCAAGCTTTTTCTACTGGGGCCTCACTAGTCAGAACATGGTGACGCCTGGACTTCACTAGTTGTCCATGTCTATGCCAAGATTTAAAAATATATATTTTTTCTCCCTAGCCCAAAATAACATTACAATAAGCACAAAAGAAGTTCATTATATTGTTAAATGAGATATTGCTGCAGTCACATGAAGGCCTGTGCAGAAGGAGTGATGAAAATATAATCACTCATGTCGCAACTCCTATTTTAGGTGGGTATCACCAACAACTAGGGGCACCTCAACAGTGAGACTCACCTCACAGTTTGAGAAGCACTGCTCTATATAACAATGACTGGTCAGCGTTTTCTGTTGATACCAGTGCGACCCTGCCAGCTTCTGCAAAGAAATTCCATATAATTATAATTACCAACCAATTATCAGTGACATGGGTTTTACTTTGAGGAACGCAGTAGCAACATTCAGAAATGTTTGATACTAATGTGGAAGCAAAGTTAATTGTGAACAAATAACATACCTCAACACCTACTGTATGTTTAAAGGAATATCTCATCAAGACATCCCCAATTAAAACATATTTTAAATGTTCTGCATACAATGAAACCTCTCCAAAAGACCACCTCTTTTAGAAGACCACCCCCTTATCCGGAGTTTTTCTGTGGCACATTTTTAATTATGCATACTGGACATCTTCTTTGAGTAGACCACCCCCCCTAAAAGGCCACTTTTCAATGAAAGTTTGGTGGCCGTCTCATGGAGATATAACTGTACTGAAAATACTTAGAGTCTGGGGGCGTGGTTTGGCAGCCGACGGAGATGGCAGCATAATCACCGAGCTCCGGCACAAAAGCGACAAACAGCGACCTACAGCCCTAAATTTTTTGTACCATCGGGTCGATCTATTACATCCACCTACCTTGCAACATGGTGAGGGGAAAGAAATCACTGAAGGCGACGGGAAGCAGCCTGGAAGCTTACTTTGAGCGAGACCGCAGCAGAGATGGCGGGGAGGCGAGCTCCGAACCCCGGTCACATGGATTGAGAGAGGACTTTGGAGGGAACCCGCTGGAACCAGAGCAGGCTCAGATGGATTCTGAGAGTGAGAAGTCAAATGGGTCTCATATAAAAAATCCCCAGAACACGCCGATGGGTCAGAGAGAAAAGGTGCGAAACAGAGAGGAAGGGACCAAGATGGCGGACTCCCCCTCAGAACGCATGGGAACAGCGACAGGTTCGTCCTCTGGCAGCCCTACTACCCAGACCGAGAGGGGGATATCAGATATGGATACAGGGGTGAGTGAGGTGCATCCCTCAGACTATGCGACTAACATACATGACGTGGACAATGATTTGTTTGACAATGTACATACTTCTGACTCCCCGGCATCAGCGCACACACTGAAAGAAATGCTTCTTATCCTCAGAAACTCCATACATGCGGGATTCACTCAATTACTATTACCGCTGCAGACCTCAGTTCGAGATCTGGAAGATCGGGTACAGCACATTGAAACAAAGATGGGAGACTATGCCTCCTCACATAACCGTGTCATTGATGCACACAATGCGCTGGCCGACGATTTTGAGGATCTCAAGGCGAAAATGGCCGATATTGAGGACAGATCCCGCCGAAATAATGTGAAATTCAGGGGGATCCCGGAATCGGTAACGCAAGGGGACTTATCACAATATCTCAAAGAGCTCATCAAGTCTCTCATCCCCTCCTGTAATTCCACTGATCTAACTATTGACAGAGCCCACAGGCTCCCGAAGCCAAAACACCTAGCAGAAAATATTCAGAGGGATGTTATTGCGAGACTCCATTTCTTTCACATTAAGGAACAACTAATGGAAGGGGCACGCAGATGCAAAGTGCTACCAGACCCGTTCCACACGGTGAATTTATTTACAGACCTCTCAGCAGCCACTTTAAAACAGCGCAGATTGCTTACTCCGATAACGCTAGCATTGAGGAATGCGAAGATACTGTATAGATGGGGCTTTCCTGTGAAGATTCTTATTAACAGGGATGGCACCACACATGTGATAAAGTCGGTGGAAGAAGGGAAACAACTGCTGAGCAAATGGAATTTACAAGTGGATATACAACACCGGGAAGGAATTCAACCCCAACACCTACAGAAGGAATGGAAGATGGCTTCCTCGAGGAAAGAACCGAGACCCTAAAGGCTAAGCATATGGATGTGCTCCGGTTGATCGAGTTTGGATTTAAGTCGGCCTCAGACCAGACTTTCACCCCACTGGTAAACCAACACAATGGTGTTGGATAATTTACACATATGCAAATTTCTTATGGAAAATGCCTGTTTAATGTTTGATGAATATCTGTTTTTTTGTTCCTTAATATGTTCTTGTTTGCTCCCAGGTTATGTGCTCACACAATGTATAACTGGTGTACTGATCTTATATCATAAGAAGTCATTATGGTAATACACTTTACTTCGCTTAATGTAAAAGGACTGAATTGTCCGCAGAAACGCGCATTCATCTGGAAAGAAGCGCTGGCCCTAAAATCTGATGTGATATGCGCCCAAGAAACGCACATTATTGAAAAGGATTCCCATAGATTAAAACACCGGCTATTTCCCAACATATACCAGGCCCATGACACACGTAAGAGAAGGGGAGTGATGATTGCTATCCGAAATTCTGTGACGTTCCAGAAGGTCTCAGAAACGGTTGACACCAAGGGGAGATTTCTCATTTTAGTCTGCTCTCTGAACAATGTTAAATACACTATAGTAAACCTTTATGCCCCGAATAAGGGTTCAGGAAGGTTCCTACATAAAATATCTAGGATTTTAGCTAAGGTAAAACAAGGAAAGCTATTAATCTGCGGGGATTTTAATAATATTGTAGATGAACATCTAGATACAACTAACGTGAGCAGGTCACGTTCTGCTAATATCTCCGCTTTCATTCACAAAGAGGAGTGGTACGACGTCTGGAGAGCTCAGCATGGGGCAGAGAGAGACTACACTTTCTTCTCTAATGTCCATCGCTCGTATTCCCGCATTGACATGTTTCTGGTGGACAGACACCTCCTCTTCCAAGCAAAAGCGTCCACAATTGAAATTATTAAATGGTCGGATCATGGGGCTATTACTCTCACCATTGAAGAGCAATTCAATGGGGACACTAATAGACTTTGGAGGAACAATACATACATATTAGGACATTCCATTTATAAGAAGGAGATTGAGAGGGAGTTGAACGAATATTTCCATTTTAACGCGACATCGGTAGAGGATCCTTATATTATGTGGAACGCACATAAAGCGGTTATAAGAGGGGTTCTGATTAGAATAGGTCACAGGGATAGAAAACAAAGGGAAAAAAGAATATCTGAGACACTGGCAGAGATTCAGGCTTTGGAAGTCCTAAACAAAAATAAACCTACCCAAACCCAATCCTTGGCTCTGACCGAGCTTAGAAACCGACTGAAAGGCCTTATGATACTCGACTACGAGAAAGCATTAAAAAAAAACAAAGCCACATTTTATTCCCAAAACAACAAAGCGGGTAAGCGCTTAGCTAACAGGCTTAAACTGCAATATAGCAAAGCTAGAATCCCTTTTTTGAAAGATCCAGTATCATCCGCAAAAATAATAGACCCTCGTGAGATAGCAAATCAGTTTAAAGATTATTACGCAGGCCTATACAATCTTAAAGACAACTCCTCTTCCACTCAGAATTTTCAGACTCTCTTTACCGCATTCATGGAGCGGGTCTCCTTACCTTCTCTTACTTGTGAGCAACTAGAAAATCTTAACAAGCCTATCTCAAATCAAGAGGTAGCTGACATTGTCACCTCCCTACCAAACGGGAAAGCGCCTGGACCAGATGGCCTCTCAAATGACTACTTTAAACTATATAATGAGAGTCTGCTCCCTCATCTAACCAAAATCTTCCAAAGAGCTATGCAGGGGGTTCCCTTTCCACCGGAAATGCTATCGGCACTAATCATCACCATTCCAAAACCAGACAAAACCCCGGACACTCCACAAAATTTTAGACCTATCTCCCTATTGAATTCAGATCTGAAAATATATGCGAAACGATCTGAAAATATATGCGAAACTCCCAGCGACTAGATTAGCACCTATTCTCCCAACTCTAATCCATCCAGACCAGGTGGGCTTTGTGAGACAAAGACAAGCCTATGACAACACTAGAAGGGTAATAGATCTGGTAGACTATGCAGACAGAAATAACATTCCGGCAGTCTTGGTCACGCTAGATGCCGAAAAGGCGTTCGATCGCATAAACTGGAGATTTGTATTTGAGGTACTGGGGAAAATGGGATTTACAGGTAACATTATTTCATCAATTCTCAATTTATACACAACACCATCTGCCAGAGTATCTACCAATGGGGTGTTGTCAGACATTTTTTCCATTAAAAATGGCACAAGACAGGGATGTCCTTTGTCGCCCCTGATCTTTGTTCTGTCCATAGAACCATTAGCCCAGGCCCTTCGAAATAACATAGACATACAAGGCATTAAAATAGGGGGAAAGTCTCATCTAATCTCATTATACGCAGATGACATACTCCTATCTATCACTGACCCAAGAAGATCGTTGGAAACAGCTTTTGTGACCATACGAAGGTATGGAGAATTATCAAATTATAAAGTAAACGAGAAAAAAATCACAAGCCCTCCCGATTAAACTTCCAGACACTGATCTAGCTTTACTTAAGAAAATATTCCCCCTGGATTGGCAAGAGACGGGTATCAAATACTTGGGTACCACAATTACAAGATCCATATCACTAATTTATAAACAGAATTACCTGCCGCTCCTACAAGCTCTTGAGGTGGAACTGAAAGTTTATAAGGCACAGGAGATTTCATGGATTGGTCGGATTGCGGCATTCAAAATGATGTCCCTCCCAAAACTGCTGTACATCTATAAAACCCTTCCAGTAAAACTCCCAAACACCTTCTTTAAAAGTCTACAATCTATGGTAGCTAGGTTTGTGTGGCAGGACAAACCACCGAGGATCGCAAGGTCAACATTATCTAAACAGAGAGGGAAGGGAGGCTTAGGTCTTCCGATAATTAAAGATTACTACACTGCTGCACATATTTCTACATTAAAACATTTGTGGGCAATGAATGTGGAGAAAAATTGGGTCGATATTGAGGCAGCTCTCACTCCCAAACATAACTTGAAAGCACTGTTAATTAGTTCTTTATGGGGAAGGTTGCCTCCGAAGACTCTACACCCTATTATACGCAATTCATTAGATATATGGTGACAGTTTCACGCTTCCTCAAATAACCGAGTTTCCACTCTAATAACATTAGCTCCATTGGAGGCCCTAGAGCTTACAGTGAGAGATCTTGATCTCCATAGATGGAAACAGGGGAATCTCAAATGGGTATCACAATTATATGATAAAGAACAACTATTAACCTTTCCTGACCTATCCAATACATTTAATATCCCTAAGACAGAATGCTTTACGTACCTGAGAGTTAAACATTTCTTAGACAGCCTGCAGTCTTCACCTATTAACCTAGACTGGGATATTATTTCAATATTTCAAATACCGTCCGTAACATTTAAAACACTGAGGCCCATTTATGATCTGATTGGAGAAAAGTCAGACTTTATCAAGTCATCAGGCATATTAGCATGGGAAAAAGAGCTAGGGCAATCATTTCCTGAAACAACCTGGTGCAAAGCAACTAAGTATATGGTTGAAAATTTTAAATGTACCTCACACTATGAAGCTGCCATGAAAACTCTTCTAAGGTGGTACTATACTCCAGACAAACTATGTAAAATTTTCCCCAACACTACAGCTTTGTGTTGGCGAGGATGCGGACAAGTGGGCTCTCTGCTGCATACGCTATGGTCATGCCCTCAAGTTGAGGCCTATTGGGTCAAGATCTTTGATCTTATCTCAGAAGTGATGAAAACTGTGCTGATACCCTCGCCCGCACTAGCATTACTATTCCTGAACATACACAACATCCCCCCTAGCCAAAGAGCCTTAATAGGCCATATATTGCTATTAGCCAAACTAGTCCTTACGAGATATTGTAAAACCCAGACAACTCCACATATATCCGAAGTAGTTGCCCTTCTTAACAACACATATAATAGTGAAAAGTCACTTTCATTCAGTGTATTTGGGAAGGGAATGGAAGAGAAATGGAAACCATGGACACTACATGACAGCAGTGTACAATACTAAACAGACTATTTATGCCAGATAACGAATATGGGAGCAAAGTTTTATTTTATTTGTGTTTTTTTTTTTTTTCTTTTCTCTGTTGTAAAATGGTTCAGCTAATTCGTCCATACCCAAAGATTGCCACAGAATCGTCATAGAACTAAGATCACAGGAAGCAATAGCAGATTTCAAAAGATGACAATACACTATAGAGTATAACTTCTGCTATGTAATCTACAAACAGAAAAATTCTTGATGGAAATCGATGTATAACATGTGATAACATAAGAAACGAAATGTTTATGTATTCTCCTTTTATTTTGTTGCTATATATATGAAACCCAATAAAAACCTTTGTTCAAAAAAAAAAAGAAAATACTTAGAGTCTGCTTCTTTCAGATAAACTATAAAAATAAAAGATCGGGTCTTCATTGGGTCCAGATAAAATTAAGTACCTCATAATGTATTGGACTACAAATGATTAAAGGTGATGTCCAGTATTAGAAAAACATGGCTACTGACTTTGAAAAAACGGGTCACACTTGTCCAAGTGTTTGTTTGGGGTGTTGCAGCTCAGTCCCATTTACTTCAATAAAGCTCAGCTGCTATACCAGACACAACCCATGGACCAATTATGGTGCTGTTTTTGGAAGAAAGCTGCCATGTTTTTCTAATCCTGGAAAACCCCTTAACATTATGATATAAACCAGAGAGTCCCTATTTACATACCTCCCAACTTTCAGGTATCGCGCGTAGCAATTGTTTTTCCTTTTAAGCCACGCCTTTAACCCCACATAATCCCCGCCTCTACCCACCCATACGGTATAATGCCACTTTAACTGCCCCCACACAGTATAATACCCCATAGTGCCTGCCACATAGTCTTATGCCAAATAGCTGACCCAACACAGTATAATGCTCCCATAGCTGCCCCATACAGTATAATACTCCCATAGATGCACCCATACAGTATAAAGCCAACACAGATGCCCCCATACAGCATAATGCCCACACAAATTCCCACATACAGTATAATGCCCCCATACCAGTACCCATACATTATAAAGCCAACACAGATGCCCCCATACAGCATAATGCCCACACAAATTACCCCATACAGTATAATGCTCCCATTGATGCACCCATACAGTATAAATCCATCACAGATGCCCTATACAGCAAAATGCCCACATAAATTCCCCCATACAGTATAATACCCTATAGCTGCCCTATAAAGCATAATGCCCCCATAGCTGCCCCATACAGTATAATGCCCCCATAGCTGCCCCCTTACCCCCAAAAAAGCTCCCATAGAGTATAATGCCCACACAGATGCCCCCATACAGTATAAAGCACCCATAGCTTCCCCCATACAGTATAATGCCCTTTTAGTTGCCATCACACAGTATAATGTTCCAGTCCTGCAATGCCCCTGTAGATAGTGTCACAATGCCCACTGTAGATAGTGCACACATAGATGGAGCCAGTGCCAACATACTACCACAGTGCCCACATAGTGCCATGGTGTCCACATGTAAAGTGCCATAGTGCCCAGATATACAGTGCCAGTGCTCACATAAAGTGTCAGTACCCACATAGTGCCACAGTGCCCATGTAGATAGTGCCACATACAGTGTCCATGTAGATAGTGCCACAGTGTCTCTTGTAGATAGTGCCCATATAGTGTCACAGTGCCCATGTAGATAGTGCCCCATACCCCTGAAGATAGCGCCTCTCCCCTCTAGATAGCTCTCCCCCTGTAGATAGTACCATTGGGGCTCCCTCTAGGAGCGGAATCCACAGCCAGAGAATCGGCAACGCTCTGGCCGAGGATTCCGCTACAGAAGAAGCCCCTGACATCACTTTCCATATATGGATAGTGAGGTCAGGTGCTCTTCCAGGAGCAAAATCCCCAGCCAGAGCATCACCATACGCTCTGGCCGGGGATTCCACTCCTGGAAGGAGCCCCTCACGTCACTACAGTGATGTCAGGGGCTCCGTCTAGGAGCGGAATCCCAGGCCAGAGCATAGGTAACGCTCTGACCGGGGATTCTGCTCCTGGAGAAGCCCCGGATATCACTTTCCATATATGGACAGTTATGTCAGGGGCTACCTCTACAAGCAGAATCCCCAGCCAGAGCGTCGGCAACTCTCTGACCGGATATTCTTCTCTTGGAGGGAGCCCCTGATGTCACTGTCCATATATGGACAGTGACGTCAGGGGCTCCTCCAGGCGCGGAATCCCCGACCAGAGCGTCGACAATGCTTTTTCTGGGGATTTAGCTCCAGGAGGAGCACCTGACGTCGATGTAAATCTATGGACAGTGATGTTAAGAGCTTTAAGAGTCTGGAATCCCTGGCCAGAGCATCGGCAATGCTCTGGAAAGGGATTCCGCTTCTGGAGGAGCCACTGACATCACTGTCCACATATGGACAGTGACGTCAAGGACTTTCCCAAGACAGGAGTCCTCAGCCAGAGCTGATGGTTCCTTGCTTGAGCATTGGATTCAACTGTATCTGTGTCCTGAGGTTGCAGATACAGTTGACACAGGGACATGGCACCGGCAGCCCGGTACAGCAGGACACCGCCTGGAACCTGGGACTGTCCCGCTGAATCCGGAACGGTTATATGTGCTGAGTCCTCTGGTACTGCATAGTATGAAACGTGACCGGTTCCATGCTTTATAGTTAATCTGCATATAAAACTACTTTGTGATTCATCCCTTAGACCTTTATTTTCTAAAGTCATAAATCCAGAAACTAATTTATTAGGACAACAAAAGGATTCGTAAAGCTGTAAAAGACCCAAACTAACCCAGCTATAAAGTGCTGTCAGATCATTTTCCTGCCTTTCTGTGTCAGCCTGAGATATCTGTCCTCTGTGGCTCCTTTTCCGAGTAAAGAAAGAGAACAAGTGATAAATATAAAGAGGATTTCCACCTCAAACGATACCTTTTTTCCATACATAAAATACTGACACGCTTCAGCGCATTTGACAGAGTTTAGAATTTATAGTAATTGCATTTGGAGAGACATCAACATTGTTCTCGTGTTTAGGGTTTTACTGTCAACTCTAGAGGAGAGAGATAAGTCTCGTAGACAACCCCTCCAGCACTATTTATGACTTCAAACTCCTATATTTTAATATTCTTTCTAAAAGTTCTTGCTAAGTTAATAAGTTCTAGAAGAAATCATGTAGATCTATAATACAGATATGTGCGTATTGAATACAGGTCTTAGCACTGATCTGCTTTGCAACACAAATTTATTTATAAATAATACTAGTTGAATCGCAGAAAGTAGAATTGCTGTATGCATTGTTACATGGTAAAATGTTGTGCTGAAACCTTAAAGTGTAACTAGACATTTATAAACTTTTGACATGTCATAGTGATACGTCAGAAGTTTTGATCGGTGGGGGTCCGAGCATTGAGACCCCCACCAATTGATAAAACTAAGCAGCAGAAGCACTCTGGCGATAATTGTGCTGCTTCTTTTCTGAACGGCTTTCCTCGGTGCGATGAAAGAGCTCAATAGAAAGTCTATGAGTCCGTACAACGCTCACTCGGCTTTCTCAGGAAAGCCGATCCAAAACGAAGTGGCACAGCACTCACCCGAACGCTTCTGCTGCTTTGTTTTAGCGATTGTTGGGGGTCCTAGTGCTCAGACCCCCACCGATCAAAACTTCTGACATGTCCCTTTAACAGGATTATACAGATTATACAGATTTATATACAGTTAGGTCCTGAATTATTTGGACAGTGAAACAATTTTCATGATTTGGGCTCTGCATGCCACCACATTGTATTTGAAATGAAACAACTGAGATGCTGAAGTGTAGACTTTCAGGTTTATTTCAAGGGGTTGAACAAAAATATCCTGTGAAACATTTAGGAATTGCAACCATTTTTCTACAGTCTCCTCATTTCAGGGGCTCAAAAGTAATTGAATAAATTAACATTACCATAAATAAAATTGTTTTTGTTTAATACTTTGTAGAGAATAGTCTGGAACCCATGGACATCACCAAACGCTGGGTTTCCTCCTTTGTGATGCTTTGCCAGGCCTTTACTGCAGCTGTCTTCAGTTGTTGCTTTTTTGTGGGTCTTTCTGCCTTAAGTTTTGTCTTAAGCAAGTGAAATGCAGCTCGATCGGATTGAGATCTGGTGATTGACTTGGCCATTGCAGAATGTTCCACTTCTTTGCCTACAAAACTCCTGGGTTGCTTTCGCAGTATGTTTTGCGTCATTGTCCATCTGTACTGTGAAGCAACGTCCGATCAACCTTGTTGCATTTGGTTGAATCTGAGCAGAAAGTAAATCCCTGAACACTTCAGAATTCATCTGGCTGCTTCTGTCTTCAGTCACATCATCAATAAACACTAGTGACCCAGTGCCTTTGGCAGCCATGCATGCCCATGCCATCACACTGCCTCCACCATGCTTTACAGAGAATGTGGAGTGCTTTGGATCATGAGCCGTTCCAAGCCTTCTCCATACTTTCTTCCTCCCATCATTCTGGTACAGGTTGATCTTAGTTTCATCTGTCCAAGGAATGCTGTTCCAGAACAGGGCTGGCTTCTTCAGATGTTGTTTGGCAAACTCTAATCTGGCCTTTCTATTTTTTGGGGCTGATTAATGGTTTGCACCTTGTGGTGAACCTTCTGTATTTGCTCTCATGAAGTCTTCTCTTTATGGTAGACTTAGATACTAATACATCTTCTTCCAGGAGAGTGTTCTTCACTTGGGTAGATATTGTGAAGGGATTTTTCTTCACCATGGAGAGGATTCTGCGATCATCCACCACTGTTGTCTTCCATGGACGTCCACGACTTTTGGAGTTCACGAGATCACCAGTGCGCTCTTTTTTTTCAAGAATGTACCAAACTGTTGATTTGGCCACTCCTGACATTTGTGATATCTCTCTGATGGATTTCTTCATTTTTTTCAGCCTAACGATGGTCTGTTTCACTTGCATTGGGAGCTCCTTTGACCTCATGTTGTGAGTTCACAGCAACAGCTTCCAAATGCAAATGCCACACCTGGAATAAACTCCAGACCTTTTGCCTGCTTAATTGATGATGGATTAATGAGGGAATAGCCCATGCAGCCCATTAAACAGCTTTTGAGATAATTTTCCAATTACTTTTGGTCCTTTGAAATAGTTCAGTTACATATTAAAGAGCTGTAATTCCTTAACCCTTCCTCAAATTAGGATGTGAATACCCTCAAATTAAAGTGGAATCTGCACTTTAAGCCCATATTGATTATATAACAGTATATTCAATATGTTTTGGTAAACAGCTAAAATGCCAAAACTTGTGTCACTGTCCAAATAATTCTGGACCTAACTGTAATGACATATATAGCAAGACACTCGAGATGAGCAAATTGTTGCTCATTTTCAAGTTTGACAATTTAGTGAATCGTTTCACGATTGATGGCCATTAGGATGCAGCAGGTGAATAGATTTGCCAGGTTTAAGAATTAATTACGATTAATTTAAAATTATAATAGGAAAATTGTTTCTTACATTCTATTGTATAAAGTGTCTACACATAATATATAATTCCTTTAAAATCTTCAAGACACAGACTCTACAAAGTTCTACTGAACAGAACTTGTATCACCATAGAATCCTAAATTCAAACCCTAATGCAGGTCATATTATGGCCATCTGAAATTGGGGCCTAAAGCATTTTTCGAGATTTTTTGAACACGTTCAGGGTATGTGTCTCAGGGTGTACAATTAAACTTCAGTATTTGCTTGATAAAATCAAATATATTACCTTTGATTTATATTGAAACCCAAATAGGAGGAATGTTTAGCTTCTTCTTAGATACCTCCCCCATCAAAGACGTGACTATTGAACTTCACTTGCTTTTTAACAAATAAGAAAAACAAAAACAAAACTTGAAACCTCACACACTATAAACAAGATTGAAGATTCTGTTTGCCTGACACATCTCCGATTAATAGAAGTGATCACTGATACAACTCCAAAAGCATAGATTTAATTAAGCATGTCACTGCATCGTCAGAAAAGTCCTGAAGGCTGGCACTCTTCCAGTAATGTATGGCAGGAGCTTCCCCATTAGGTATAGGGGCAGTAATTTAAAGAAAAAGAAAATCCTGGCACTCAGTGTTGTTATGATTTTCTGCAAACTTAGGCTATGTTCACACAAAGTTTTTTGCAGGCGGAATTTCTGCCTCAAAATTCCATTTGGAAGTTTGAGGCAGATTTTCCTCTCCCTGCACACCGATTTTCACTGCGTTTTTCGCTGCGGGCATAAAACGCCGCAAAATACGCTTTCTCTGCCTCCCATTGATGTCAATGGGAGGTTAGAGGCGTAAACGCCCGAAGATAGGGCATTTCCCTATTCCGGTTTTACCGCTTGCAGGAAAAAGACCCCTCCGCCTCACAGTGAGATCAATGGGAGGCATTTTCGGGCCGTTTTTTTCGAGTTTTGCGGCGCGGTTTCCGCGTCAAAAAACTCTTGTGAACATAGCCTTAGATGGATGAGGAAGGAAATTTCTCTCTCATAGCAATTGACTGTAGGGGAGATTTGGGGAGGGCATCATAGTGACTAGGTAACTAGCCATCTTAGAGCTAATATGGCTGACAGGAAGCATCAGTAAGACAGACAGATATTTACTTTAACAGAACATAAATGTAGTACTATAATTAACTTTAAGGAGAACCTTTCACCTGCCCATACATGTGCAGATGAGTGCAGCATGTAATAGGTAGTGCTGCACAAACCCTGTCCCACTTTAAAAAAAATTCTAGCCTCCTCCGTTATTTAGATATTGGTGCCATTATATTTTTCACCCAATATGTAAATAAACCTCTGAACCTCTAACGAAGCCTCTGATGCAGATGTGAACAGAGCCTTATAAGTATTATCTAGTGACCACTTTTGATCAGTAGTGTAAACAGAATTTCTTACCTCCATTCAAGTGAGTCTATTCCTTTCAAGTATATATATATAAACAAACAAAAAAAACAGAATGTATAGTATATTTTCCTATATTACCATCTTAAATCGGGTCTTTTTCAATTACTGTACATATAAAGATGCATTCGATTATTTTGTTATATTTAGAATTGGACCAAATTATTTGCCTATCTTTATACACAAAATAATAACAGCCCAGAACGCCTCAAATACTTTAATAGCACAAAGCAGAGCAGACGAAGAGAGAGATGTAGAGTCCAACAAATCTTCTAAATATAAACATATACACAGTTCACCACTCAACGTCATCCAGATGATTCAAATTAACCAATACCGTACAAGATATTCCACTATTATCACTATAAAGCAGAGGCAAAATAATCTCAGATGTGACATAAAGGGGGCAATATATTAAGACTGGCATTGCATATAACTGAAAAGTTGGAGTAAACTCTGACACAAAAGCCTCTTAATAAATGTGTTCCATCTTTCGGCCAGGCAACGAACGCGGCACTGTGCCATATATTCATCACCCCCTTTGGTCCAAAAAATAAAAAACACACATACTCACCCCAGCGCTCCTTATCTTCCCTCCGGCTCTTTCATCACTTCAGCACCGCTCATACAAACACATGACGCAGAGCAATGTCAGGACCTTATATGCCATGCAGCACTCAACGTCATCAGTGCTGCATCACATACAACATCCTGACACTGCTCGGCGTCAGGACTTTGTATGAGCGGCACTATGAGGGAGCAGGTGGGGGCGAAGGGGGCGCTAAGCTTAGTATCATTTTTTTATTTTTTTTAAACTTTTTTATCTGGAGGTATAGTCTGGTCAGTGGGTGGAAAGGTAGGGGCTCAGGGCGGGTCTCTACCTTGCTATGCCCCACAGAGTGAAATCTATACCAGAGAGGAGCTGGCATAGATTTCTACTATAATGTGCACCAGCTTAAATGAAAATAAATTTGTTGGCCCTCTTTACCTGAAGCCACCCCCCCTTTCCGCAAAAGTAGTGAGGGTAGCGAAAAAGGGCCACAAATTGCAATTTACACTTTAAATTGTGACTTTTGGACACTTTTGAGACATTTCTGCGCTAGAAAACTATTCTTTATGGCGTTTTTTCTGACACTTGTAGTTCTCCTTAAGGACATCCAAGGAATTCCACAGTTATTTTCTCCTCTGTGAATTACACAATATAACAGTGTAACACTACAAAACAATTTTGTCTCAAGGATGATTTTATTATATTCACAAACTTTATGGCTCTCATCTCCTCCCTCCCTTGTTGGAGTGCAGCGTAGAATGCTGTGATGCCAGGCAGGGTTCCGGGAACACTATGAAGATGTGAGCTGCTGTGTTGGTGAGCCACTGAAGCCTCAGAGTAAGGAGTGGTTGGCTCCCCTGTGTACCTCACCCTGCTAGGCATTCTATGCTAGGCATTCTGGCTTTGCCTACATTCTGAAGGAGCTGGCTTCTTCTAATATTGGGCCCTACTCTCTGTCAACCTGGGGCAACCTGGGACATTAGCTGTGCTGAGGAAGCTCTGTTTCCTTGAATGAGCAAATGTAATGTCAGAAGCAAATCACTTTCACTTTTCACCTCCAGCTCCGTCCACTACTGAGTTCCTCCACCGCTGAATTCCTCCACCGCTGAGTTCTTCCATCGCTGAGTGCCTCTATTGCTGAGTTGCTCCATCACTGAGCTCCTCCATCGCCGAGTTCCTCCATTGCCAAGTTCCTCCATTACCGTGTTTGGATATATCGTCAATTAGCTCTGATATGTCTGAAATCTGCAATAGGATTATGGAATCTGAAGGGAGGATCTCCCTTCTGGAGGACTCTATGTCCGTACTAACAAGTGATGTTACGGAACTTAAACAGGAATCTAAATTCCAACAAAATAAGCTTACTGATTTGGAGGATAGAGCCAAGAGATACAACCCCAAACTCATGGGATTCCACAAAGTGGTGAAAAATAATTAATGTGAGAACATTATGCAGAAGTGGAGTCTGGAACAGATAGGGCAGGGTCCCCTTTTATTTTTTTGTGTAGAACGAGCCCACTGGCTCCCGGTCAGACCTAGTTAAGTAGGAGCTTTTTATAGGCCTATTTAACTAAAATTGCTATGTTACCAAGATAGAGATAAGATCCTTCGGGAAATAAGGAAGAAGGAAAATTAGTTTTTGAACAATGCCCGTATTTCTATTTACCCAGACTTTTCTATGGCAACAAATAAGCTAAGATTGAGCTTTCTGGCGGTCCAGAGGAGGCTGATGAAGACAAATATTCAGTATTCGCTTTTGTTTCTGCCAAAACTTAAAATTCTTTATGAAGGAACAGCTCTGTTTTTCACAACAGCAAAAAAAGCGATCCATGGCCTTTGAATCTCATTCTTATGATTATAGACAAAATAAGTCCCCTAGTGGTGACTTAATCTAGTTGTCTTTTTTTTTTATGTGCTGTGGGGGGGGGGGCGGTGGGAGAGAGAGATGATTGATCAGGAGTTTTCTGGTGCACTGGTTGTTGGTGCATTAGTAAACAATGTGAGGGGTTTTGGGGATGAACATTTATGGTCATATATAAGGAAGAACCATTCTGAAAATTGTGCCATGGAATATTAGGGGGGGGGGGATGGTGCTGCAAGATTAGAAAGATATGCTATCTTTAATCTAATTAAGAATTATCTTCCAGCAATAATTTGCCTTCAGGAGACCCATCTGGCTAAGGATAAAATTAGTAGTTTTCAACGTGGCTGGATATTCCAGTCATATCATTCGTTCTACTCCTCTTTCTCAAGGGCGGTCTCCATATTAATACATACGAAAGTAGACGCTCAAATTTATGATGTTCTTACTGACATAGAGGGAAGGTATATTATATTATATGGTTGTTTTGATGGAGTGATCTGTATTCTTGCAGCTGTTTACATCCCCCACCCTTTTCTTCATGTTTGATCAAGGTGGTCTCACAATATGTGATCTCAAAACCAAAATACCCCTTTTTGATAATAGGAGATTTTAATGAAGTGATGGATGAAATGTTAGACCACTTTAAAGAAAATCCAATATTAACACAGAGGTCAGCAGCTAAGTTAACAGGGTTAACATCTGAACTGGGCTAGCTTGATATCTGGCGGATGTGGAATCCATTTGCCAAGAGATTCTCATGCTTCTCAATCTCAAGGAATGTGATGTCAAGAATTGATCTAACTTTCATTAATAAGTTAATGTTGAAGAATATAAATAAAGGGCTGAACGAAGCACGTGGGATCTCAGATCATGCTCCTCTTATGGTCGAGCTTGATCTGAGTCAGAGATGGCTTAATAAGGAGTATAAGATTTTCCCATCGGTCTTGTTGAAAATTCAATCCCAGAAGGTAGATAGTGAACTATCAATTTTTCTAGTTACCAACTCTGACTATCCGGACTTGGCGATTGTATGGGATGCCCTAAAAGCATACATTAGGGGAATTGTTTTTAAACATCAAAACATTATTTAAAAAAAAGGCAAAGTATAATCAGAGAGATACAGTTTAACTAAAAAACAGCTAGTTGAGGCAGAAAAACTATATGTAGAAAATCCTTCGGAAACTGCTGAAACTCAATGGAAACATTTACACATGAAGTATGATAATTTGTTGATGGAGGAAGCACAGTCAGATATTTTTTGGAATTGTAAACAATACTACATTAAAGCTAATAAAACGAGTAAATTTTTGGCCCAAGTAACTAATTGGAAGAGTGGAAGTTTCACTAAGGTAAGAGTGGCAAATTTCTGGAAGTCCCCTAGGTTTCTAACTGGTATGTAGGAGTAGCCATCTCTTAGTTCCTGGAGTGACTCCACGATATAGTAGAATACAGCTCTGGACCGCTAAAAAACTAATTTACTTGTTGGCACGTCTAGGTTTATCCTCCAGTAAGTGGCTAGATCAGAGTTGCCACTACTGTTGTTTGGGTTTATAGAGCTCTCATGACTTGTTGAATCTGCCTTATTGGTCGGCCATACTAGCCGGCTTATTTGTCATGTTTTGGCTGGATTGATCCTTATTGATACCGTATGTAATCTTGTTTATTCTGTCATAGTCTTTTGTTACTTGTTTTTGCACTGAGAAGTATTTTTATTGATGAAATTCAACAACAAAAAATAAATAAAAAAAATGACTATTAGCACTGTAGTAAAGAACACAAATTTATTAAATGTTCTGAGCCGGAAAAGTAAAAATTTGCGAAAAAAGGTGACTTTTCCTGCATTTACGTTGCTCACGGAGCTTAGCGGAACGGGGATGTCCACCTGTGGCCAAACTAATTTACTATAATTTACACCAATAAGTGGTGTAAATTATAGAGCAAACCTAAAAATCATAGCTGGAATAAATTTGAGTTTCTGGCGCACAAATGGCATCTTACCCCTGTACAGTTTAGATTAGGACTGGCCAGTCATAATTCATTCCTCCCATAGATCCAGGATAAAATCATATCAAGAAATGTATTCTAGTCTTAATTAAGATTTTCTAATCTTCTTTGAAGCTATAACAAATGCACTTTCTTTCCAACCCTTGCATGCCATTACAATCTGCCTAGTGCTGATAATTGAATACAGGCACAGTGTCATAAGAAACCTGTTGCTTGACACAAAACACTAATTCTTTTCTATAAGGCTTTTATTTCATGCCTTGGCACAATATGATGTACATTTACGGCGCCGCAACTATATAAAATGCTGTATGTCACTGGGATGGTGCAGGCGCAGGAACTTCGCCCACATCATCAGCGGATGTCAGCTGCATACTACAGCTGGCTCTCTACTGCAATGGCCAAGATCGGAGATAACTCAGATACCCCATGGCCAATAGAGACTGTGGCAGTGAGACCGCTAGAGCCGTCACATAACAGAATAGCAGAAAGAGGCATTTGTGATTGCAGCAACGGGGACATCAAGACTTCAACATAGGTATAGTCTCGCTGAACTCCCCACACTGTATATAGCGCTGTCAGCAGTTTTAAATGACTCAAAGCTGCTGACAGGTTCCCTTTAGGGAGCAGCTAATTTAGGCCTTGAAGCAACAGTAATTTTTTCATTTTTGCATAACCATTTAAGAGCTGACAGGTTCCATTTAAGGGGTTAACATAAATAATCAGTATAACTTATACGCCACTAATAGCAGTAGCTTCTGATGTACGAGTTAATAGTTGCAATCCATTATGTAATCCCAACACTTACATAACAGATAAAGTAGTCAATAATTGTATTTTAGTCATTACGCAAAGCATTAATCACTTCTAATTGTAATGTATCAACTTCTACAGGAATTGTATACATTAAGGTCATTATCACAGGTAATGGATTGTATAGAACTGCATCTGGAGACAGGTAGCAGCCAGAGAAAGGCGACAAATGCTTGCTGAGAGTAGTGTAACATACGAAACTATTTTATTTTATGATTTTTTAATGTGCTACATATTTTGTTTTTTAAGAAAAGTCCTTTAGGGCACCATAGATTTCGAGAGCAAATTGCTCTAATAATTAGCATTTCTATGTATTTTTCCATAACACCTGTTGTCCAAATAAATTAATTCACGTAGCATTTTAATTAAAAAAAAGTTTTTCTCAAAATTGCATTTACGCATCAAATTAAGTGCTCCTCGCTTGCCATGTAAAATCCTCTCCACTAAATCATTTTCAACGAGATGTTACATCCTGAAATTAAACACAACTCATAAATATCAACTCCTGATGTATGTGCTCTCGCAATTACAGCAGCAATCAAGTGTGAAGCATTAAAGTATAGATTTCTGTTTCCCTGCAAAGAATACTTGAAGACTTCTCGGCTCTAATCTTTATAACCTTGTGCAGTAAAAAGGGCTGTAACATTAGGCTAATTTGGTGCACAAAAACACATAAACGTGTATATGTCAGGGACAGTGAGTTTAGACTTTACAAGTATTTCAATGTTAAAGAATGATTGTACCAGAACCTCTTGTTTTTCATTTTAGCAAAGGGGTATTCTGTCTGTTAAAATCTCTGTATTTGGGCTCAAATCTCTGTATTTGGGCTCAAAATTTACAAACTGTGCATACTGATTCCGCTATGGGCCTGCAGTCAGTCTTGTGATCCCCCGGCTGCTCCAGTTGGTCCTCTGTAGGTGCTGTCCATTGTGACATCGGTCACAGTAGACGTCACGTCAGCACAGACGGAGCAGCATCAGTTGCCGTAAACAAATGTCTGCATTTGGCGCCAAAATAGAAAAACAAAATATTGCAGTATACAGCGCCTGCCTTGTTTGATCCCCCCCCCCCCCCCACACACATCTATTGCTTCTTCATATGCGCTGATGTGACGAGATATCCATTTTGATCATACAGGTGACATCACTATGAAATGGTATGTCACGGCCGCGGGCAGTGATTGTCGGCCATGGCCACCTGATGTGTTGTCACATGGGATATTAGAGTGGAATAAGTATATTGCACAGGTTTTTTTTTTGCTCAAATGCAGAAATGTTCTTATAACGACAAACCCTTAGGGACAGAATTAAATTTTTGATAATCAAATAGCTATAAAAAAAAGTATATACAATTTACAATATGGATATTTTTTGTAGTTATTGTCCAGTTTTCTGCTTTTTGTCTTGTGAAATTCCCAACTATAATTATAATTTCTCTTACAGAATCAATTGCTAGATTATGAGATTTTCAAAACTATTGGATGCTGCTTCAAATACAATAACCTAATACAATATTTAAGTTAGTGCCAAGATGGAGATTCATTTTGAAATTATAGCTTAATCCAACACAACAGCTAACATTTTGGCTAATTATGTTCAATGCGAATCAAATAAAAAGATCATTAAATTAACATAACAAAACTGGACCATGTTGAACAGCAGTCTGTTTTTGGTTAACACATTTTCTGTATTTTAGCAAATTGTTATTCACATTTCTTGTGTATTTAATATTTCTCTCATCCTGCATTTAGGCTATTTGCATTAAAGATGATCTTCGCCTAGAGACATGTGTTCTCATACGACATATCGTTTTAGATTTCATTGTAATCTGCTTCACTATTTACAATAATCCTAAAGCTTTCAAGGCATCATATGCACATGGCTTTACCATGTGCACGGCGCCTGGATGATGGCACACGCGGTCCCTGTGGTATTATATTACTGTGCAAAGCTTCTAGGGGAGAATAAGTGTGTAATATGGCATGTGATGGAGCATTCCACATTTTTATTTTCAGAGTAAAAAAAATAAAAAATTCCAAATCTTTGTTGCATCACTCACTACAGAGTTCCAAACTGCCTCTGGAAGTGACATCAGTGCAAGAACTGTGCATCAGGAGCTTCATGAAATGGGTTTCCCTGGCCAAGTAGCTTTATTTAAATGAAATGCTAAGATCACAATGCACAATGCCAAGCGTCAGCTGGAGCGGTGTAAAGCGCTGGTCTCTGAAACAAATGTGTATTTTGAAGGTGTAAATCGTGTCTTACTATCTGGCAGTCTGACGGACAAATTTGGGGTTGGCGAATACACGGAGAAGACTACCTACCGAAATGCATAGTGCCTACTTTAAATTTGGTGGGGGAGTGATAATAGCCTCGAGTTAGGCCCCTTATTTCCAGTGAATGGTAATGTTAATGCTACCTCATGCAAATCCATTTTAGACAATTGAATGTCTCCAACTTTGTGATAACAGTTCGAGGAAGGCACTTTCTTGGTCCAGAGATCCAAAAACAAATGGTGTGATGAGTTTGGTGTGCAGGAATACGAGTGGCCCACACAAAACCCTGACCTCACCCCCAACAAACACCTTTGGGATGAAATGGAACGCTAATTACGAGCCAGACTTTGTCATCCAACATTAGCGCTTGACCTCTCAAATGCTCTTTTGCTTGAAAGGGAATAAATTCCCACTGGCACACTCCAACATCTTGTGGAACGCCTTCCCAAAGGAGTGCTTGTTATAGCTGCATAAGGGGCCCAAGTCCTTATTAATGCCTATGGTTTCAGAATGGGATGTTCAACAAGGTCATATAGGAGTGATTGTTATGTCTCTGCATACTTTTGCCCATATAGTGTATGTATGTATGTATGTATATATATATATATATATATATATATATATACATATATACACATATATACAAGAGAAATAAATATAAATATATATATATATATATATATATATATATATATATATATATAAAATATACATGCAGATGTGTGAATAGAGTCCACTAATTCATTTCACTAATTCATTTTACCAACATTGCATTAAGTGCTGCCATTTCTTTATATGTTATTTCGATAGTTCTTGATTACTAACTGCATTTTCTGACATTTTACAGTTTAGACATAAATCACAAAGCCAGGTGAATACTTTAAGAGGCTTTCTTAGTACAGTGCATAGTATGGTACAGTTGAGGCAAAAGTATACCATCAAATATCAGCCAAATGCATACTAAAAGGACTCTGGCATACATTTGTGTAACGTTAACCCATGGCCACGTAAGAATTCAAGAGAAATTGCCAGCATATACCCCAACATTTACCCAAAACGTGCTGTGAAATTAGCCTTAGGGTATGTTCACACGGAGTGTTCTCAGCCATTTTTCGAGCCGTAAACGGCTGAGAAATCGGAAGCAGAACGCCTCCAAACATCTGCCCATTGATTTCAATGGGAAAAACGGCGTTCTGTTCCGACAGGGCGTTTTTTACGCGGTTGTTTTTCACAACGGCCGCGTAAAAAAACTTCTGCAAAAACAAACTGCATGTCACTTCTTCAGCAGTTTTGGAGCTGTTTTTCATAGACTCTATAGAAAAACAGCTTCAAAAACGGCCGTTAAAAACGCTGCAAAAATCGTGAGTTTGATTAAAAAAACGTCTGAAAATCAGGAGCTGTTTTCACTTGAAAACAGCTCCGTATTTTGAGACGTTTTTACATTTGTGTGTGCACATACCCGTAGTTTTTAGTCCTGGAAGGTTCCTGCCATGTTGGAACATTTGCTGTATTTAGAGCTTAGTCTGTTACTGCTGCCCTTTATTACAATCTTCTATAGCCTATACCACAATTAATAACTTTTAGTGCGTATATATGCCAATTTAATGCACGTGTGACACGTGTAAATGATGTGCATGTGCCATTTTCGTGGGTACAGTAGACATCCAATGAAATCTGCGCCATTTTTCCATGCACAAAAACAACAAAATGATACTATATATAGTGAAAAAAAAATGGATGGATGGATACAAAAAAAAATATCTGTGTCTAAATTGCTCATTTACAATAACTGCAGACATTTATATTCTGAAATAATTTACCATTCAGCTATTCAATAAATATTGAATTGTAATTTATTGGCTTCTTTGCCATTTGTATAATCTCTTCGTCGTCCAATGAAAAAAAAGCAATTTTTTTTTTGTCTGTGTTCAATAGTCAGCAAAAGATCTCATTCCATTATCATACAAGGTCAGCTGCATTTCAGATCCTTGAAAGAAATGTTTGCTTCTGTTTTAATGAGCTCTGTGCTTCTCGTCAATTAACTGCTTAGTGAACATGGTCAAGGTCCCTCCTTTAGATTATTGTAATAAGGAATAAGGTTAGGCTCAATCATAGTGGTCTGAGGCAATGGTGGTGAGATTGAAAAACATTTTATTATTGCACAAAGGTTTATGTTGTGACTTTTGGGGTGTTTATTAGAAAAAAAAATACCATGCCTCTCGTAAAAATTGCATATATTAACCCCTTCCCTCTTTAGCCACTGTTGACCTTCCTGACAGAGCCTCATTTTTCAAATCTGACATGTTTCACTTTATGTGGTAATAACTAGGGATGTCACGATACCAGAATTTGGACTTCGATACCGATACCTTGTTTAGTATTGCGATTTCGACCAGCTGACTAGTGTCGTGCACGAGCCGGGTGAATGATAGAGGCACGCAATAGGTGTCTTCCGGCCATTAGATGTGTTAATATTACATCAGTGTGACCCCTGATGAGGCACCCTGATCAATAAGCGGTGCGGAAACGCATAGGGACACAGTTTACTGGCACGGATTGACCAGGTGTTTAATATATAACGCAGCAAGGGGGATTTATTTGATTGCTGTGTGCGGTACATTTACTACTTAGTACCCTCATATGCCCCCCTCCTGTGCTGGTCAATCGTGCTTACACCTCTATTAGTATTTTGGCTATTTAGCCCTATTTTAGTTTGGTACTTCTATAATAAAATTCTATTTTAATCGTTCATATAGGCAGTGATATATTCAATCGATATAAGTGAACGTACATCTCTATATATTAATGCAACAATTGTTGTGTAGTGTCAAATCCTACTTTATGTTTTTACTTTATTTTTAAACTGTAATGTCCTGGCATACATCTATATGCTGATAGTAATGTACTGGTATATATCTATATGCCAGTACATTAGCCTGTGTACTAATAGTACACAGGCAGTTGTTAGGACATACCTAAGTATTCCCTAACAGGAAATATGGTAAGGGTTAGGATTCCTGTGACGCGATCCAAGGGGCATCCCCCCTTCTCATTTTCCCCTGAATGCTGCAGTCAGCTGTGATCGCAGCATTCAGGGGTATAGCGGCGGAGATGAGAGGTTTCTCTGATCTCCGCTGTTATAGAGCGGGGCTGCGGCTGTGTAATACAGCCATTGCACCGCTCCTGACAACAAGTGCGCGCGCGGTCAGCATGAGGTGATGCGGCCGGCGATGCAATAATGAGCGCCGGTTCAGTCACTGAAGACAGAACATGGGGGTGTTTTGCAGTGCGCCCGCCATGTTTTGTCTTCATTGCCGGCGCTCATTAGTGCAGCGCCGGCCGCATCACATCATCCTGACCCCGCACACTTGTTATCCGGACTCCGGACAGCCACAGCCCCGCTCTCATACATTCATGTGTTACTATACTTAGGTGTGCGTCTGCACAGCTGAGTATCAAAATACATGAAACAACGGTATTGAACCGTTTGGGGATGCAGAGTATCGAAACAGTATCGAAGTTTCGATGCATCGTGCATCCCTAGTAATAACGTCGGAATGCTTTTACCTATCCAAGCGATTCTGAGATTGTTTTCTCATGACACATTGGACTTTATGTTACTGGCAAAATTTGCTCGATATGTTAAGTATTTAATTGTGAAAAACACCAAAATTTAACTTAAATGTATCTGCTTGTAAGACAGGCAGTTATAACACACAAAATTGTTGCTAAGTAACATCCCCCATATGTCTACTATAGATTGGCATCGTTTTTTGAACATCCTTTTATTTTTCTAGGACGTTACAAGGCTTTGAACTTTAGCAGCAATTTCTCAAATTTTCAAGAAAATTTCAAAAGGCTATTTTTACAGGGGCCAGTTCAGTTGTGAAGTGGCTTTGAGGGCCTTATATATTAGAAACCTAAAAGTCACCCCATTTTAAAAACTTCACCCCTCAAAGTATTCAAAACAGCATTTAGAATTTTTTTTAACCCTTTAGACTTTTCACAGGAATTAAAGCAAAGTAGAGGTGAAATTTATACATTTCATATTTTTTTGCAGAAATTAATTTTTAATCCAATTTTCTTTATAGCACAGAAAGTTTTACCAGAGAAATGCAACTCCATATTTATTGCCCAGGTTCTGCAGTTTTAGGAAATATCCCACATGTGGCCGTAGCTGCCTACTGGACTGAAGCACCAGCCTCAGAAGCAAAGGAGCACCTAGTGCATTTTGGGGCCTTATTTTTATTACAATATATTTTAGGCACCATGTCAGGTTTGAAGGGCTCTTGCGGTGCCAAAACAGTGGAAATCCCCCAAAAGTGACCCCATTTTGGAAACTACACACCTCAAGGGAATTATCTAGGGGTAGAGTGAGCATTTTGACCACACAGGCTTTTTACAGAAATTACTGGAAGTAGGCCGTGAAAATGAAAATCTACATTTTTCAAAGAAAATGTAGGTTTAGCGATTTTTTTTCTCATTTCCACAAGGACTAAAGGAGAAAAAGCACCACCAAATTTGTAAATCAATTTCTCCTGAGAAAAACAATACCCCACATGTGGAAATAAACGGCTGTTTGGACACACGGCAGGGCTTAGAAGGAATGAAGCACCATTTGGCTTTTGGAGTTCACATTTAGCAGGACTGGTTTGCGGAGGCCATGTCACATTTACAAAGCCCCTGAGGGGACAAAACAGTGGAAACCCCCACAAGTGACCCCATATTGGAAACTACACCCATTGAGGAAATTATCTAGGGGTATAGTGAGCATTTTGACTCCACAGGATTTTTGCAGAAATTATTGGAAATAGGCCCTGAAAATAAAAATCTACATTTTTTCAAAGAAAATGTATGTTTAGCTAATTTTTTCTCATTTCCATAAGGACTGAAAAAGAAAAAGCACCACAATATTTGTAAAGCAATTTCTCCCAAGTAAAACAATGCCCCACATGTGGTAATAAATGACTGTTTGGACACACGGCAGGGCTTAGAAGGGAAAGAGCGCTATTTGGCTTTTGGAGATCACATTTAGCAGGAATGGTTTGCAGAGGCCATGTCGCATTTGCAAAGCCCCTGAGGGGACAAAACAATGAAAACGCCCAAAATGTGACTCCATTTAGGAAACTACACCCATTGAGGAATTCATCTAGGGGTGTAGTAAGCATTTTGACGCCATAGATGTTTCATAGAATTTATTAGAATTGGGCAGTGAAGACGTAGCTTTAACGCAAAATTTTTAATTTTCTCAACAAATAAAGGAAAAAAAGAACCCAACATTTGTAAAGCAATTTCTCCCGAGTACGGCAATACCCTATATGTGGTCATAAACTGCTGTTTGAGCACACGGCAGGGCTCAGAAGGAAAGGAGCGCCATTTGGAGTCCAGATTTTGCTGGATTGGTTTCTGGGTGCCTGTGGGACCAAAACAGTGGAAACCCCCAGAAGTGACCCCATTTTGGAAACTACACCCCTCAATGCATTTACCTAGTGGTGTAGTAAGCATGTTAACCCTGCAGTTGTTTTGTAGAAATTAGTGTGCACTCGATGTTGCAGAGTGAAAATGGGATTTTTTTTCCATAGATATGCCCATATGTGGTGCCCAGCTTGAGCCACAGTAACAAGACAGCGCTCTAATTATTATGCGGTCTCTCCCGGTTTTAGAAACACCCTACATGTGGCCCTAATCTTTTGCTTGGACATTCGACCAGGCTCAGGAGTGAAAGCGTACCATGTAAAATTGAGGCCTAATTTGGCGATTTACAAAGTATTGGTTCACAATTGCAGAGGCTCTGATGTGAAATAATAAAAGAAACCGCTGAGAAGTGACCCCATTTTGAAACTACACCCATCAAGGCATTTATTAAGGGGTGTAGTGAGCATTTTCACCCCACAGGTCTTTTCCATAAATAAATGCGCTGCGGGTGGTGCAAATTAAAAATTTATATTTTTCCCTAGATATGCCATTTCAATGACAAATATGTCATGCCCAACTTATGCCACTGGAGACACACACCCTAAAAATTGTTAAAAGGGTATGAAGATGCCATATATGTGGAAGGAAACTGCTATTTGGGCACACTGTAGGGTTCGGAGCGGAGGGAGCGCCATTTGGCTTTTGGAGAGCGGATTTTGCTTGGTAGTAGATTTGTTTGAGTATTGCTGGTGTTTCCATTTATAATGTGGGGGTACATGTAAGCTGGGCAGAGTACATCAGAGGCATAGTCAGGTGGTATAATAATGGGGTAAATAAACAATAAAATGATCCATAGATATGTGTTATGCTGTGAAGCAATCCTTTCTGCACAGACCGGTGTCGCACTGATATATGGCGTCCTTTCTTATGCCCCTTTTGGTCCACACTCCGCTCCTTTGCAGTTTGTGGAATTTTGCTCGGAAAGTGTTGTCCTGGTATAATACGGGCACCGTCGCTTCCAGCGGATATGTTTGGGCCCTCCCCTTCCTGGTTCCCTAATTTTAGGTCCTTGATAAATCGCCTCTTGAAACAGAAGAAATGTTCCCCTCGGGCCGGCACAACTGCATATTTTTTATTTCCTGACTTATTGGAGCCATAACTAATTTTCATAGACGTAGTGGTATGAGGGCTGTTTTTTTGCGGGATGAGCTGTAGTTATTATTGTTACCATTTTGGGGTACATGCGACATTTTGATCACCTTTTATCCTATTTTTTGGGAGGCCAGGTAAAAAAAAAAACACAATTCTGGCATAGATTTTTCGGTTTTTTTATACAGCGTTCACCCCGCGTTATAAATTACATGTTGACTTTATTCTGCGGGTGAGTACGATTCCGGCGATACCTAATTTATAGAACTTTTTTATGTTTTACAACTTTTTGCACAATAAAATTACTTTTGTAAAAAGAATGTATTTTTTCTGTCGCCAAGTTGTGAGAACCATAACTTTTTAACTTTTTTGTCGACGGAGCTGTATGAGGGCTTGTTTTATGCGAGACGAGCTATAGTTTTTATAGGTACCATTTTTGGATACGTGCGACTTTTTGATCACTTTTTATTCCAATATTTGTAGGGCAAAGTGACCAAAAAACAGAAACTCTAGTATAGTTTTTTACGTTTTTTTACGCTGTTCACCGCGTGCAATAAATAATATAATATTTTGATACCTCAGGTCGTGTATACTCCCATAGGTAATCAGTCTGCACCTGAGTCTATGTCTCTGAGACTGACTCCATCTTCCACCACTCAGGATGGCAGGCTTAGGAGTGGGAGAGCCTATCGCAGCCTGGCCAGACGGAGATAGCTCCCGCCCTCTGTCTATTTATACCTGCCTTTCCTGTTCCTCCTTTGCTTGTGATTCTTCTCGTGTGGTTTCCTGGCCCAGCTACAGCTCCTAACTATTTGATCCTGCTCCATACTGACCCTGGCTTACTGACTACTCTCCTGCTCTGCGTTTGGTACCTCGTGCACTCCTGCTTTGACTCGGCTCGTTCACCACTCTTGTTGCTCACGGTGTTGCCGTGGGCAACTGCCCCTTTCCCTTTGCTTTGTGTTCCCTTGTCTGTTTGTTCCCCTGCAATACCGGCTAAGGGTACTTAGGGAAAATCATGACTCCGCACTATCTGGTCATCCAGGCATCCTGGGTACCAAACACCTCATTGCCAGAAACTATTGGTGGCCTGGGTTGCCTAAAGACGTTAAGACCTACGTCGCCGCTTGTGAGGTTTGTGCTAGGTCCAAGACTCCCAGGTCCCGACCAGCGGGCTTACTACGTTCTTTGCCCATTCCCCAGAGACCTTGGACCCATATCTCCATGGATTTTATCACCGATTTGCCTCCATCTCAAGGCAAGTCGGTGGTGTAGGTGGTAGTAGACCGCTTCAGTAAGATGTGCCACTTTGTGCCCCTCAAGAAACTACCCAACGCCAAGACGTTAGCTACCTTGTTTGTCAAACACATCCTGCGTCTCCATGGGGTCCCTGTCAATATTGTTTCGGACAGAGGGGTACAATTTGTTTCTTTGTTTTGGAGAGCCTTCTGTAAAAAGTTGGAGATTGATCTGTCCTTCTCCTCTGCCTTCCATCCTGAAACTAATGGCCAAACTGAGAGGACTAATCAATCTCTAGAACAATATTTAAGGTGTTTTATCTCTGACTGTCAATATGATTGGGTCTCATACATTCCCCTCGCCGAATTTTCCCTTAATAACCGGGTCAGTAACTCGTCAGGGGTCTCCCCCTTTTTCTGTAATTTTGGGTTTAATCCACGGTTCTCCTCCGTTTCACCTGGTAGTTCCAACAATCCCGAGGTAGAGGTCGTTCATCGGGAACTGTGCACAGTCTGGGCCCAGGTTCAGAAGAACCTAGAGGCGTCCCAGAGCGTACAAAAAACACAGGCTGATAGAAGACGTTCTGCTAACCCCTTGTTTATGGTCGGCTAACCCCTTGTTCCATGCTAGGCAGACCGGGAGGCCAGTATTAGGCTTGAAAAAGACCCTTGGAAGGTTGAAACGTTGCAGGTGATGTGTTGGTGAATTAAAGACAAATTTTTCCACTGGAGTGCTGCGGTTTCCTTCTCTTTATTTGAATATGCTGATTTCTCAGCGTCATACACTCTTCTTTACAACGCCCACTTGGTGAAACGAAGATAAACGCCCAGTTGGGCATTTAGAAAAAAATAGCATAAATATAAAAATGATCAGAACTTTGTCAATAATAAAAGTTTTTTTTTTTTAAAACAGCAGTTATCTACATCAAAGCGTTTATTAGATTAGGTAGGAAATAGGGAAGTATTATACTGGTGACAGAGCCTCTTTAAGAAATAGCTAAGTGGAAGCTTACATTAAAAATATGCTAATATTAGTATCTAATTTAGGTAAATATGTGTCTCAGAATAGTAGACTCAAAGCAAGTGTTGGAGGATGTATGAGTGCCACCTGGGGGACCAGGTGGCACCTGGAAATCCATATATGGCCAGGATAACCATAGGTTGTTGAAGCAATTATGTGGAAATCAATAGAAGACAGTTACCTATAGCAATGGGCGGAGTTATTGTTAGATGGTCCAAATTGACAACAGTAGCTCACAACCCATCGGAATCACTAAGAGACATCGAAATCAGATAAACGCAGGCTCAGGATACTAGGTGTGGGAATCCAAAATGCCATGTGATCTGAAACTCAGGATGTGTTGTGGGCAGAAACTTTGGATGCCATGAACAGGAACAGAATTCTAGTTGCCAGGAGCAGTGCAGGTCTCTCAAAGGCAGAATGCCACATGAACAAAAGTTAAAAACTGGCTGCAGGACCAAAAAATAAAAAATCATAATTCTTAGTCCCAAGTGAAATAGCAAACCAGCTGGATAAGAGAATAGAGACAAGACGTAGAGATAAGACAAGGCGTAGAGTAAGGGCACATTCAGACGTGGTGGAATTGCTGTTGAATTCCGCTGCGGACAGTCCGCAGTGGAATTCTGCAGCAGCCGTTTTTTACATTGGTTTCTATACATTTTTAGGAAACTTAGTTCAGACGTTGCGGAAAATAACTGTGCAGAGATTAGGCTGCGGTGCAGAATTTTCTCTCGCAGCATGCTCATTACATTGCAGAGAAGAAGCAGAATTTCACTGCGGATTTCAGCCTTTGCAATGCAAAAACGGAAATCTGTGGCAAGTCCGCTGTGATATCTGCAACGTCTGAATTACCTGTCAAATATGCAAATATTGGTGCAGATTCGTTGCGTAATTGCCCCGAATCTGCACCAACATTTGCAGAATTCACTCTTTGCTTTGCAAAAGGTGTAATCCATTGCAAATCTGCGACATAAAAGGCATGCTGCAGATTTTAAAATCCAAAGCATGCCAAAAAATCTGTGAGAAATCTTTCCACTACATGTGATAAAGGGTTTTTAAAAAAGAACCCACACTGAACATATGCAACAAATGTAGCACATCTGAAGTGACCTTGCAGTTAGGCTACAAATTGACTTGAAGTGAATGGGAGAAGGCTGTAATACTGTGAAACTCTGTTACGATTGTGTCGGCAATTCACAGTGTGAGCAGTTAAGAAAATGAAGGGGAAGCAACAAGTGTGTTGGTGATTCACAGTATGAACAGATAAGGAATGAAGGGGAAGCAGCGTTTGTAGCAGCTCTGTGGCCCCATCAAAACAGCGGATCGACCGGGGTGCCGGAAGTCGGACCGCGACCGATCAGATATTGATGTTCTATCCTGACGATAGGCCATCAATTTTGTGATATCTAAATCCCAAAATAAAGCAAGGTAATACCGATTAATGAAATGCTTATTCCATATATTACTGCAAACTGGTCTCTTAGGAAACAGCTGTCCAATGAGCTAGTGTATGGCATCTTACATAGACACTAAACAATTGTCATGCTATTTTCTTCAAAGAGTCTGAGGTCAATAGGTTGTATTTATGAAGGAAATGCAAACCTGTTCAGTAAAAAATTAGAAATAAAATAGTTGACCTAACTTATGAGCTAAAGGACATATCAAAAATGCATTCTATGTCACAGATCGTCCAATCAAGTGGGTGATGGATTTCATCAAGTTGTAGAATGTAGAGGATGCTAAACTTAATGAGAGCAGCAGGAAATATTTGCAGCACTTCAGTCCAAAGTGTAGCTGAATAATGCATGGAGGAAGTTCTTAAGGTACAATTATTATTGACATTTTCAGACCTGATACTTCAAGCAAACACTGTAAGCTCTAAAGTAACTAAGTTAGTATTGTGTTGTTCCACCAGAATGATGAAATCATGCCGTGCAACCTTCACAAGGGGCAATGAAATCGGTTTACTGTTTTTACCTTCAGCACTGCTATCATTGTAATGGCCAAAAAAGATGCAAAAACAACAACGGGTTTTCGGAGTGAGGCTGGGTTCACACGACCTATTTTCAGAGGTAATGGAGGCGTTCTATGCCTCAAATTACGTCTGAAAAACCGGCTCCAATACGTCGGCAAACATCTGCCCATTACTTTCAATGGGCTTTACGATGTACTGTGCCGACGACCTGTCATTTTACGCGTCGCTGTCAAAAGACGGCGCGTAAAATTACAGCCTCGTCAAAAGAAGTGCAGGACACTTCTTGGGACGTAATTGGAGCCGTTTTTCATTGACTCCAATGAAGAACAGCTCCAAATTACGTCCGTAAAAGACGCCCCGCAAAACGCGAGTACATGCAATTACATCTGAAATTCAGGAGCAGTTTTCTGCTGAAAACAGCTCCGTAGTTTCAGACGTAATTGCAGTTATCGTGTGCACATACCCTGATGGTTCTCTTAACATAGCTGAAAGACCCACTTAGGTGATAAAAAGAAAACTTGACTCTCAGAGTATGTTCACACGCTGAGTTAAAAACGTCTGAAAATACAGAGCTGTTTCCAAGGGAAAACAGCCTCTGATTTTCAGGCAGTTTTGAAGCTGAAAATGAAGCTTCTTTTATTTGGAACTTCTTTTGAGGCTTCTTTTCTGGCGTTTTTGAGGTGTTTTTTGAGGCGTTTTGCATAGTGTTCAATGGAAAATCAGATCCAAAGAACACCTCAAGAAGTGACATGCTACTTCTTTTTATGGAGCGTCTTTTTACACTCCGTTTTTTTAAAACAGCGGCGTAAGAAGACACCCTGTATGAACTAAATGCTGTTTTTCCCATTGATTTCAATGGGCAGATGTTTGTAGGCATTCAGCTTCCGTTTTTTCAGGCGTTTTTCGAGGTGTAAATACCAACAAATACGCCTGAAAACACTGCGTGTGAATATACCCTAAGGGTATGTGAACATGCAGAGTCAAAAACGTCTCAAAATACAGAGTGGTTTTCAAGGGAAAATAGCCCCTGATTTTCAGGCGTTTCTTTAGCAACCCGCATATTTCGCTGCATTTTCCCGGCTTTTTCGTGGCGTTTTTTACGGCCGTTTTTGGAGCTGTTTTCATTGGAGTCTATGAGAAAACGGCTCCAAAAACGTCCCAAGAAGTGTCCTGCACTTCTTTTGACGAGTCGTCATTTTACGCGCCGTATTTTGACAGCGACGCGTAAAATAACAGCTCGCCTGCACAGAACATCGTAAGACCCATTGCAAGCAATGGGCAGATGTTTGCCGACGTATTGGAGCCGTCTGTTCAGGCGTAATTCGAGGCTTAAAACTCCTCCATTACTTTTAAAAATAGGTCGTGTGAACCCAGCCTAAGGGGAGATTCACACGAACGTTGCGTTTTTGCGCGCGCAAACAACGCAGCGTTTTGCGAGCGCAAAAACCATTTGACAGCTGCGTGTGTCATGCGTGTCTGATGCGCGGCTGCGTGATTTTCGCGCAGCCGGCATCATAGAGATGAGGCTTGTCAACGCCCGTCACTGTCCAAGGTGCTGAAAGAGCTAAATCTTTCAGCACCCTCGACAGTGAATGCCGAACACAACAGCGAAAAACCTGTAAAAAAAAAAGATAAAGTTCCTACTTACCGAGAACTTCCCGGCCGTTGCCTTGGTGACGCGTCCTTGGTGACGCGCCTCTCTTGACATCGGGCCCCACCTCCCTGGATGACGCAGCAGTCCAAGTGACCGCTGCAGCCTGTGATTGGCTGCAGCCTGTGCTTGGCCTGTGATTGGCTGGAGCTGTCACTTGAACTGAAGTGTCATCCCGGGAGGTCGGACTGCAGGAAGGAGACAGGAGTAATCGGTAAGTTAGAACTTCGTTTTTTTTTTACAGGTTAATGTATTTTGGGATCGCAAGTCACTGTCCATGGTGCTGAAACAGTTTAACTCTTTCAGCACCATGGACAGTGACTATCTCCTGACGTCGCGTACCGATAATTTTTTTGCCGGGATCGGCCAAAACGAGTTTGGCCGAACCCGGTGAAGTTCGGTACGCTTGTCCGGCTTCGCTCATCGCAAAGACACTCCGTTTGGATGTTCGGAAACAGAAAAGCACGTGGTGCTTTTCGGTTTTCATTCATCCTTTTCACTGCTGTTGCGCGAATCACGCTCGTCCCACGGAAGTGCTTCCGTGTGGTGCGCGTGATTTTCACGCACCCATTGACTTCAATGGGTGCGTGATGCGCGAAATACGCAGAGTTATTGAACCTGTCGCGCATTTTGCGCAGCAGACAAACGCTGCGCAAAAAGCACGGACTGTCTGTACTGCCCCATAGACTTGTATTGGTCCATGCGTGCCGCGTGAAAACCACGCGGCCCGCACGGACCGAATACACGCTCGTGTGAATCCCCCCTAACAATCACTTAATGCTATATTTTTCCCATACTCCTAGCTTTATGCACATCTGTTTTATAACAGATGCACTTTAAAGAAAATCTCCAACCGGTAGACAATGGGGCAGTATATAAACGGATGCAGATCGGAATTTGTAATGTATGGTACACGCACTTGTGTTATATTTATACAGGTTTTCCTAATGTCCAACTATTGCATTTGTTTTAGTCTTGCTCCAAATTTATTAAGTACATTTGCAAAAAATTACAGATGCATTGTTTCATTTACTTTACAACATTTGTGCAACATTTTAGGCTTTGTTGAGAATATTTAAAAAAAAACTATAATCTACAGTAATTCACATACATTTTTGCAAACATTTAGAAAAATTGGTAAATTTATCAGAATTTTGAATGAGAAGAAACTGTCTTCACAAAGGCACTTTCACATTATATACGTGCTCCATTGTCCCTTCTGCCCATCCCTCTCTCAGTCAACAGACCTGTTCAAAATAAAATTAAATGGGTTGTATGAAATGAGTATATAATTGTTGTCTTCCAGAATCAGCACCACTCTTACCCATTGGCTGTGTCTGGTATTGCAGCTCAGCCCCATTCACTTTAATGAGACTGAACAATACCACACACAGACCATGGAGACGTATGACGCTTTTGGAAGGCAGCAGCCATGTTCAATGGGGAGGTAAAGCCCGCAACAAATTGCAGTTGTTTTGTTTTTTTGCGGCTGGTTTGCAGCGATTCCGTCGCAAAAAACGCAACTCAGAAAAAAAATTAAATCTTATACTTACCCAGGAGTCTGTGTCAAACTTACTGTGTTATACTTACCCAGGAGTCCCTCTGGGATGAAGTTTCATCCCAATCACTAGCTGTAGCGGCGGTCACATGGGATGAAACTTCACCGCAAGAGGTCAGCCTGGATAATGTCAGGGGGCTTCATCCCATGTGACCGCCGCTGCAGCCAATCACAGGCAGCAGCAGTCTCCTGGGATGAAACGTAAGTGCTGCAGTTTTCCACAGCAGACATTCGGTGCAAAAAACTGTACCACAGAAAAACTGCACCACAGAATTCCCTGCGGCGCACAGGGCCGATATGTTGCGTGCTTTTACGCAGCATATCCGCCCCAATTGAACTCAGCCTAAGAGGGCTGATTTCCCCTGTAACTGGGGCTGCTGAGCAGCCCCAGTTACAGTGGAAAAGCATGGTGTAATAGAAGAAAAAAATTAAAATAAAGTCTGCCAAAGGTCTTTTCTGACCTTTGAGGGACAGACAATAATAATAAAAAAATAAAAGTTAAACAAAGTGCTAAAAAATTATACATAAAACTAAAATAATAGATACATATAAAATACCCACCCAAAATAAACGTCGTCCCTCTGCCAATCATTGTCGTAACGCTAGACCTATTTTCAGGCGTAAACGAGGCGTATTATGCCTCATTTTACGCCTGAAAATAGGGCTACAATACGTCTGCCCATTCATTTGAATGGGTTTGCCGACGTACTGTGCAGACGACCTGTAATTTACGCGTCGTCGTTTGACAGCTGTCAAACGACGACGCGTAAATTGACTGCCTCGGCAAAGAAGTGCAGGGCACTTCTTTGCCACGTAATTTGAGCCGTTCTTCATTGAACTCAATGAAGAGCAGCTCAAGATATACGAGCGTCACAGACGCTTCGTATATTACGAGGAGGAGCATTTACGACTGAAACGACGCAGCTGTTTTCTTCTGAAAACAGGGGGTCATTTCAGCCGTAAATGACAGCTAGCGTGTGAACATACCCTAAAAGAGACATGTAATATATCAAAATTTACAGTAGACAATGACAATCGCAATAAAAGGTCTTTTTTTAGAGTAAAACTATATTATTACCAGAAAAAATTTGCTGAAATGTAAATAGCATACTTTTTTACTATTAGTTTCAAACTTTAAGCTTAGAAATTCTAAAATAGCAAAAAGGATGTAAACATCGTAAAAATCACGTCGTTAGCCCAACAAATAAAAAAATGTATAGCCGTTTATCTAATGCGTGCTAAAAATGGCTAAACTGTGTCTGGTCCTGAAGGTTCAAAATAGGCCGGTCCTGAACCGGTTAATTTATATCTAAATATAGATATAATTTTCCACCAAGATATTTGTGTATGTGTGGTTTGTGCGTATGTTTTACTTTTGCTCACACAGCACGGTAAATATTTTAGAGACAATTTTCTGGCATTCTACATTCTAAAATGCAGTTCTGTTGGGGGCTATTTGCTTTGTGACATTGCAGCTCAATGTTTAGCCACTACATGAACGATTCAAAATTAGTATATTGCACTTTGTGCCTTTTATGAGATGTCATTATGAAAGATGCTTGCAGTCATGTAGAAACAACTACGGCAAGAATTCTGCCTGCACAGAATTTATTGTGGATAAAAATGTAAAATTAAGGCCTCATGTGTACAGCAAAGCCATCTGCACAGAGAGAGAGTGTATGGAGGCACACAGAGTCCCAGCGTCTTTGTACTATGGAGCCGTAAGCACTCTGGGTGTCTATGTAGTGACGTATTGTGTCTCTGTACGCCATCATATTGTAGAGATATTGCCATTATGCCGCATCTGGATTCATATGGAATTTGACAGAATACCTAGGTTTGCCTATATATAAAAACCTATGTATGCCTCTATATACAGATACAGTAGGACCCCGAAAGAAGTCTACTGGCGCCGTAATCTGGCTGCATCTATCTCAGAGGTTGTAAACAGCTGTAATACGATAGTGTGCATGAGGTCTAAAGAAAGTTTTCCCGTAAAACTGTTTTATGACATGTCAATCGAATGCATTCTAAAATGCCCTGTTCCTGTTTTGTGGAGAAGGGCAAGGTTTATTTCTACAGAAATTAGGGACAGCCATGAAAACCTATAAGTGCTGCCATTTGCAAGTTTATCTAAGTTCATTCATTTCTTTGCACTATTTTGCATGTACTGTATGTCTCCTTCCTAACTGTTGTGAATTTCCAAGCTACTGGTTCCCCACCTGCTTTTGGGATGTCTCATAGTCTTGTCAGTAGGTGTTCTTTGATAAATTTCCTTAAGTCGAGAAGAAACCAAGTTAAACATTATACATAATAAACAGATTGGAACCAAGAATAAGGGCATGCCCAGACATGGCGGATTTCTTCCGCAACTGTCCGCATCAATGCCGCATAGAATCTGCGTTGCAGATTCTGTTGCGGATCTACCCAAAATGGGCAATAAATTGATGCGGACTAGCCGCTGCGTATTGAGGTGAAAGTACTTCCCTTCTCTCTATCAGTGCAGGATAGAGAGAAGGGACAGCACTTTCCCTAGTGAAAGTAAAAGAATTTCATACTTACCGGCCGTTGTCTTGGTGACGCGTGCCTCTTTCGGCATCCAGCCCGACCTCCCTGGATGACGCGGCAGTCCATGTGACCGCTGCAGCCTGTGATTGGCTGCAGCCGTCACTTAGACTGAAACGTCATCCTGGGAAGCCGGACTGGAGGAAGAAGCAGGGAGTTCTCGGTAAGTATGAACTTCTATTTTTTTTACAGGTTGATGTATATTGGGATCGGTAGTCACTGTCCAGGGTGCTGAAACAGTTACTGCTCATCGCTTAACTCTTTCAGCACCATGGACAGTGACTATTTACTGACGTCGCCTAGCAACGCTCCCATAATTACGGGTGCACAAACGTAGTCACCCGTAATTATGGGTGCCCACACGTAGTCACCCGTAATTATGGGTGCACACACGTAGTCACCCGTAATTACGGGAGCCCCATTGACTTCCTCAGTCTGGCTGTAGACCTAGAAATACATAGGTCCAGCCAGAATGAAGAAATGTCATGTTAAAAAACCAATACGCTCCGCAACACACATAACATCTACATTACATCTGCGGACTTCATTGCGGAATTTTGAATCTCCATTGAAGTCAATGGAGAAATTCCGCAATGAGTCCGCAACCAGTCCGCCACACGTCCGCAACAACCATTGTATGCTGCGGACACCAAATTCTGCACCGCAGCCTATACTCCGCAGCGGAATTGTCCACAACGTGCAAACGAACCCAACCACAAAGCTGTGGAAGGCAATGGAGAAACGGGTCCGTTGCGTCTGGCCATGCCCTAAAGGTCCCCTTACATGGCTCGACCTGGGTCGTGTAAAAGAGCGCTGATCAATGAGACAGCTCGTTGATCTGCTCTCGTTTGCTCCTTTCACAAGGAGCTAGTATGAGGACAAGCGCTCGTTACTTTGATCGCTCGTCCCCATGCATTATTATTATGCCTTCAATGCGTGCTGAGATGTGCTGCCATTAACAATAATATTTTACTTTTTTTAAACGATACGATCACCAGATGAACGAGCCTTTGCTCGTTCATCTGCTGATCGCTGCCCTGTTTAAACAGGGCAATTATCAGGAACGAGCGTTCTATGAACGAAAAGGGCCTTTAAGGTAAGCCTATAAGAAGTAAATTAGAAAAAGGCCATTTAGTGTATGTTAAAGCGTGTACCTCTAGTTATAGAAAACATCTGACATGTCATATAGATTTGGTAAGATGACCTCAAAGAATGATGAGTCATCAGAGGAGTAGTTATAGAAAGTGCAGAGGTAGTGTTTTAGGAGGCTCTGTCACATAAGAAGATACTAGTATTAAAAATGGCACAAGGTAGGTGGGGGGCTCTGTCGCAGAATTTGCATTGTAGTCCAGAAGTTGCAAGTTGCAGATGTAGCGATCTTTATACAGACTCTTAACGCATTTAATAAACAGTCGCAAGAAACTTTAACTTTTCTGTGGCTTTTGTTGCGTGATATCACGCAGCAGCAAGTTATCAGAGTCAAGATAAGGCTGGATTCACACGAGGTCATTACGTCCGTAATTGACGGACGTATTTCGGCCGCAAGTCCCGGACCAAACACAGTGCAGGGAGCCGGGCTCCTAGCATCATACTTATGTATGATGCTAGGAGTCCCTGCCTCTCTGCCGGACAGCTGTCCCGTACTGAAAACATGATTACAATACGGGACAGTTGTCCGGCAGCGAGGCAGGGACTCCTAGCGTCATACATAACTATGATGCTAGGAGCCCGGCTCCCTGCACTGTGTTCGGTCCGGGACTTGCGGCCGAAATACGTCCGTCAATTACGGACGTAATGACCTCGTGTGAATCCAGCCTAACTGTGCTCCATCTATAAGTCTCGGTGGCTCATCTAACTGATCTGATGGCATAGAAAACAGCTTGTGATGCTGCTGTATGGACATGATCGTTTTGGGTCCATGGTCACATAATAATTCAACAAAGTTGAAGTGTTTCTGATGTCAGGCTAGACATACTAGGGAATATTTATCAATGTATTTATGTCAGTTTATGTCAACTGTGCAAAGTAGGCATGGCTTCAGAGTATTAACTCGTTAGTGATTGCCGTTTTTACGGCAGTCACTTACGGGTTTTATCCTGATGCAGTAGCCTTTTTACGGCGCTGCATCAGAATAAAGCAGCGCCACTTGGAGGAGTAAAAGCTCCCTGCTCTCAGCTACTAGCGGTTACTGAGGGCTTGGAGAAGACCTGCTCTAGTGGGCAGGATCTAAATTATCATCGATCCCGTGCATTTAATCCCTTGGATACGTTGGTCAATAGCGACAGCTGCATCTAAGAAGTTTTAGAGGGAGGGGGCTCGATTTCTCACCCTATCGGCACCCCCGCGATGGGATTGCGGGTGTGCCGATGGTTTTTAATGACAGTCGGAGGCCTAACAAAGGTCTGCCTTTAGTTAATGCCTGCTAGGCCATACGAGAGGCATGGCCTAACAGATGCCTGTCAGCTTTACACTGACCGGCAATAATACACTGTAATACAGAAGTATTGCAGTGTATTATGAAAGAGATCAAATAATCGCATAGTGACGTTCCCTAGTGGGACTAAAAAAAACTGTTAAAAAAAAAGCGAAAACAGCTCCAAAAACGGCCGTAAAAAATGCTGCGATATTCACGAGTGGCGCAAAAAACTTCTGAAAATCAGGAACTGTTTTCTCTTGAAAACATCTCCATATTTTGAGCCGTTTTTGACTCTGCACGTGGACATACCCTAAAAGTAGTACAACATAAAAAAACACTATATAAATTTGATATCGCTGCAATCGTAACATCCCGCTAAATAAAGCTATGATGTTATTTATACTACACGCTAAACGGTGTAAGTTTAAGATGCAAAAAAATTGCCAAATTTCAGGTTTTTTTCCCATTACCCCAAAAAAGTTAATAAAAGTTAATCAATAAATTATATGTACACCAAAATAGCGCTAGTAAAAATACAACAAAACCCAGTGTATTGTGTAGGAAGGGGTTAAAACAATTTCAAGTAAACATCCAACTCATTAAAGAAGTAGCCACATAATTGGAAAAATTGTTTTCTATTTTCTAAAATGAATATTTGATTTTAGGCAGGTGGGAGGATAAAAAAAAATATTGTAGAGGGGAGTGGGAGATCTAGTAAGTTAAACCGTGACATTTCCTTGCAGCACACAAGCGTCAATTACAGTGTCCCCGGTGGAACAACATTTGTTTTTACGTCAGATTCTCTGTCTCTGATGCTCTTGATTAAAGAGATTTTCAGCCCAGTGAAAACCTACTCCACCTGTGTCTTGTAATGATGTGGATTAGCTCTCCCAGCCGTACGTGTCAAAGACTAAGTTCAGATCTAAATTAATATGCTTCCCTGCTTCCCCCTTCAAAGGCTGTTTGTGCCACATTCTCTGATATGACAATTATTCCCAGCCAAGATTGTTGTGCCCTGAAAGCCCTGCATTTAGACAATCAATTCTACTTCATCTGCTGAGCTGCACGCTATAGGTTGGAGTACTTGCCACACAACACATTCTATTGACAACTATATGAATTCTGTCCTTTTATGCAACTGCGCTGTAAACAAACCAGTAAGAAATTATTTCATTAAATATTAGGTATTACGCCTCAGTGTAGTCGGATGATCAGAATTAATTTCAGTGTTCGGTTAGAGGTCGACTTTCTAATATAAAGTTTTCAGTAAAGTTAAACTAACTATTACAATAAGTCCAGCCAGTGTTGTCAAGGTCATTGATTCTCCTCTAGGTAAGTTGTTGCACAATCTATATGGTATGATCACAGAGTGCACAAAGATACAGTTTCTGGAGATCGCAAGTTTCATGGACTTTTAGGCCCGGTTCACACAGAGCTTTTTTTGGTTTCAAATGATTTCAATGGGAGGCAGAGGCATTTCTTTTCCCAGGCGGCTTTTAGCCACTCGCGGGGAAAAAAAAGCGGCATGTCCTTTCTTTCCGCCTCTGACCTCCCATTGAAATAAATGAGAGGCAGAAAAAAACCTGTGGAGCTCGTTTATGAGCGTTTTTCACTGCGTTTTTTGCCCACGGTCCTTGCATTAGCTTCAATGGCCACGGGCGAAAAACACAGCGGAAAACCGTGGGAAAAAAGTGCAGGCAGGTCAAAATCTGCCTCAAAACTCCTGAAGGAATTTTGAGGCAGATTTTTTTGCCTGCAAAAAACTCTGTATGAACTAGGCCTAAAGATGACCATAAAGATTGTAACACACTTTATGATGGTGCTGTAAAATAAAGTGTATTATTTAGAATAAGAAAGCAAATAAATAACATATATAACATACGTGACATAGATAGTGTTTGAAAAGTTATAAAAAGCTCAAGAAATTAGTTCCCAGTAACAGATTGTCCAGTAAGATCGATTTATACACATTTTACCGTGTAGCTTGAAGGTTAATGCTGAATGTTTTTGGTGGTTTATGGTAGAACAGAGTTTAATGGTGAATATTCCTGAGGTAAATTCGAGGTCAATGATATCCATGGTGGTCTAGGATACTTCAGCAGTTAATACATTTTTAGTATTGGTGGTCTTTGGGGGTGAAAGGATTAATAGCACTAACCCGGATGGTAAATGTAGATAAAGTGGTCTCCGCCTCTCTAGTCCCCTCCCCCGGCTCACACTCTCCACAAGTCTCTCATAGATTACACAGACACCGCACTATTCGAGTCAGCCAATCGCAGAGATTCTATGATTGTCTGAGGTGCTCTGTGATTGGCTGATAGATGATAATGCAGTATCTGTGTGTATTAGTAGTATTTAGCCAAAGATGGAAGAGCAAGGGGAAGGAGTTCTGCAGTCTTCAGTACGGGTAGTTAACCTCTACACAAGAAGATAACCCCTCCATAGACTACAAGGGATGTTAATATTCAGTACTTTGCTGCCCTACACGACCAGGAATGTTACCCATCGCTACAGGGGAAATTAAGACCATTTGGCGGTTTTACAGAGAGTTAACTGCAAAAATAATTTATCTCATAGTCGTTATACATTATAAATATGAGATGTTAGTTGAATATATGCTGTGGAAGGGGATCCACACACTGTTTTTGTGAAGGGGCCCCCAGTTGTCTGTTTTTGCGTCTGCCTCTTGGTGTCCAGAGGTTAACCCATCTCTCCAAGCTTCCGCATTGTCCCTGCTGCCTGTCTGTGACAGGAGGGTATGGGCAATGACTTAGATCACGAAAATTGAGATAAAGATGACTATATGGTACATCTGTGATTTTACTTTTACACAGTTGTATCTATTAGGGCCTGTTCACATCACCGTTCGCTTTCCGTTCCGGGGTTCCGTCTGAGGTTTCCATCGGGTGAATCCCGCAACGGAAAGTGAAAGTGAAATCACAGCTTCCGTTTCAGTCACCATTGATATCAATGGTGACGGAAACATCGCTAATGGTTTCCGTTCGTCACCATTCCGGAAGGTTTCCGTTTTAACGACGGAATCAATAGCGGAGTCGACTGCGCTATTGATTCCGTCGGAAAACCGGAAGCCTGCCGGCCGCTGATCATCTAACCGCCATCACTGATCAGAAACTTTTGGGCTTTTAGGCACTTTTGCATCCTACTATGTGATCACTCACTATGATCATCACCATCAACTGTGCTGCTGCTGATATTTAATTTTTTTAGCAGAAGCACTAGTGATTCCTACATTTTCCTTTCCCAGTCCCTGTTCCAGTCCGCCCCAAACCCCCCTCCTCTGTGTACGTCCTGCAGCCGCTGATCAGTGACCGCCATCACTGATCAGCAATTTTTGGCACAGGACTTTTTCTTTGTCAGTTTTGCACCATCTCGGTGTGTGCGCCCTCCGGCCACTGAGTGCTGATCAGTGACCAACATCACTGATCGGAATTTGTACTAATTTTTTGGTGCAGGGTTTTGATTTTGGGCTTGTTTTTACTGCACCATTTTCTTGTGTGCGCCCTGCGGCCTCTGAGTGCTGAGTCCATAATCAGCCTCAGTGGTAATTTATTGATGCAGGTTTTTTTGGGGCCTTTTTTTTTTTTTTTCATTTTTCTGCCAACACCGCCTCCGTGTGTGCGCCATGCAGCCCTTGAGCGCTGATCAGTGACCACCATCCCTGATCAGCATCTGTGCTAATTTTTTGGTGGAGGTTTATTTTTTGTCCTATTTTTACTGCACCATCTTTTTGTGCTGAGTCTATAACCAGTCTCAGTGGAAATTTGTTGACACAGGTATTTGTGGGCCTTTTTTATATCAAAAACTGTAGAAAAAAAAAAGTTCAATAAAATCTAGTTTGGTGTAGCTAGTACCTGCATAGGTAGGACGTTAGGGTAGCGGTAGTTTAGGGGTAGCTAGTACCTGCATAGGTAGGACGTTAGGGTAGCGGTAGTTTAGGGGCAGCTAGTACCTGCATAGGTAGGGCGTTACAGTAGCGGACGTATAGGTTATACGCCCATTTTATAATAAAAAAAATTACATAGCATTTTAGGTAGTTTTAGCTATACAATTTTTCTAAAGTTAGTGTCAATTTACTGTAGTATATTTCTTATACTACAGTTTTTTCTAAAATATAGTGTTACATTTAGTGTCAGTGGTTACTGTAGCTTTATATTTTTACCAAACCAAAAACTAAAAAAGATGCAAAACGCAATTGTAATGTATCAAATATAAAATATATAACCTTTTTTGAGAATACTAAAACAAAGCACGTAAAAAGGTCCACAGACAGACTAAAAGAAAGACGCACATCAGAAGCTCCTGCACATAACGTGATGAATAATATCTGCATGGGTCAGAAAATGAAGTACAGCATACAAATGCAGACAAGAATGTATAAATGTTGGTATATAAATACATATTCAATAATAGTCTGCATCACAAGATCATTCTAGAAAATAAATGACCATACTGACCCATAAGGTGCTGGAGCGATTGATAGACGTCCACCCCGACGCGTGTTTCGGCGACCGTGCCTTCGTCTGGGGATGGCGTCATACTACTACATACTGCCTTTTAAAGATGGAACTAGCCAAATGGATTTGTCAAGGGCCAGGTGTATATATTCAAAATAACAATAATGGCGCACTTACCGGTATATTTATTGGATGCACAGACACAACGCCATGTCTGCTCGCCAATCGGAAGTTGTGAGAGCATCACAACATGCGCACGGGGCACGCGAGCACTTGTTAATGCGGTCACGTGGGCCATTGCCATGGTGTGATGCAAACATCAACCCGGAGGCGGAGAAGACATTTCTCACTGCGCGTGCTGGTGAATTCATAACCAGGTAGTTTAAAGTAATTTATATTCAAATTCCAATAACCATCATATTCAAGGTACCAATAAATCCTAAATCAAATAATAATACAATCAGAACAAAAAAAGGAGGGGAGGGGGGAAGGAAAGAGAAACGGAAAAAGAAAAACTGAATGTATATATATAACATGGGAATAATAAATATAAATATATCGACATACAACGATATTAAGTCTATCAAATATTGGATTTTAGTATAAAAATATATTGGTTATATGACATGTATCAACATTATATGGATTATATCATAACAAAGTGCATGAAGTGCAGAAAAAGTTACAAAGACCATAAATATGTAATATTAAAAAATATATATAAATAAATAACAAATATATATGAAGTGGTGTGAAAAGCATATATGTGTGTGTATACGCACACACACACACACACACATACAAAATATGTTCGTGTGAACAACACACACACACACATACATGCAAAAATGCAAATAAATAAATCAACAATTTATCAGGTACCTTTTAATGTGTAAAACGTGAAAGAATGTGTATACATGTAATATCAAACATATATCACACACGCCACACACATATTGTATTTTATTTTATACTTGAATATACTGAGAGCATACATGAGTGCAAAAGAGTGATTGCAAATATGCACATAAAAAAACAAATTGTGTGAAAAAGTGAATAAAGTGCAGGAGAGTGTGTGAAAAATTCTGAAAATGAAAAATAAAAAATATTATGGGATGAAAAATAAAAAATGAAAAATGAAACCAATATATATATATGTGTGTACACATAGTAATGAAAATATACAGACATAATAAAAAAACAATATACAGTATTGTAAAAACAACAATACCGTGATATATAGTACTTCATAAATACCACATAAGGTAGAACCCATAGAAGATATATTATGCATAGATAATACAACAAGTCTATATAAATTATTTCGTTATATAAAGCATTATGTTTAGCTTTTATCTTTTTTTTCTCTTCTAATGGTTCATGTCGATATTCGATATAGTTGTAACAACGAAGTTCTGAGCAAAATTAGAGAATATTTCAAAAATAAAGAAAGGAAAACATGGTGAATAAAAAATTATAAATGATTAAAAGGCAAAAAAATATTAAATAATATATAATATCAAATGACCTAGTATAACTACCACATTGCTAATGGTCAAATAAATGCTGTGAAGCCCATTGCCTCATTGAGACCTTTGGGTTGTATGGGGTTGAGTCGCCAGATCCATTTACATTCACATTGTAATAATCTTTTTTTGAGATCACCTCCCCGTATACCAAGATCTATATGATCAATTCCTTTAACTTTGAGTAGTTTGTAATTACATTTATGATGAAGTCAGAAGTGTTTAGGGATGGTCTTAACTTCTTGTGCTCCCTTAACCCCTTCCCGCCCTAGCCACTTTTGACCTTCCTGACAGAGCCTCATTTTTCAAATCTGACATGTTCACTTTATGTGGTAATAACTCTGGAATGCTTTCACCTATCCAAGCGATTCTGAGATTGTTTTCTCGTGACACATTGCACTTTAAGTTACTAGCAAAATTTGCTCGATATGTTCTATATTTAATTGTGAATAACACCGAAAATTAGCGAAAAATTGCAAAAATTAGCATTTTTCTCAATTTAAATGTATCTGCTTGTAAGACAGGCAGTTATACCACACAAAATGGTTGCTAATTAACATCACCCATATGTCTACTTTAGATTGGCATCGTTTTTTGAACATCCTTTTATTTTTCTATGACATCACAAGGCCTACAACTTTAGCAGCAATTTCTCACATTTTCAAGAAAATGTCAAAAGGCCATTTTTACAGGGGCCAGTTCAGTTGTGAAGTGGCTTTGAGGGCCTTATATATTAGAAACCCCCAAAAAGTCACCCCATTTTAAAAACTTCACCCCTCAAAGTATTCAAAACAGCATTTAGAAAATGTCTTAACCCTTTACACATTTCACAGGAATTAAAGCAAAGTAGAGGTGGAATTTACAAATTTCATATTTATTGGCAGAAATAAATTTTTAATACTATTTTTTTATTACACAGAAGGTTTTAGCAGAGAAATTCAACTCAATATTTGTTGCCCAGTCTCTGCAGTTTTAGGAAATATCCCACATGTGGTCGTAGCGTGCTACTGGAATGAAGCACAGGCCTCAGAAGCAAAGGAACACCTAGTAGATTTTGGGGCCTTATTTTGTTAGAAGGGCTCTTGCAGTGACAAAACAGTACAAATCCCCCAAAAGTGACCCCATCTGGGAAACTAGACACCTCAAGGAAATTATCTAGGGGTATGGTGAGCATTTTGACCGCACAGGTTTTTTACAGAATTTATTGGAAGTAGGCCGTGAAAATTAAAATCAACATTTATTCAAAGAAAATTTAGGTTTAGCCATTTTTTTTCTCATTTCCACAAGGACTGAAGGAGAAAAAGCACCGTAAAATTTGTAAAGCAATGTCTCCCGAGTAAAACAATACCCCACATGTGGTAATAAACGGATATTTGAACACAGGGCATGGCTTAGAAGGGATGGAGTGCCATTTGGCTTTGGGAGATCACATTTAGCAGGAATGGTTTGAGAGGCCTTGTCACATTTACAAAGCCCCTGAGGGGACTAAACAGTGGAAACCCCCCACAAGTGACCCCATCTGGGAAACTAGACACCTCAAGGAAATTATCTAGGGGTATGGTAAGCATTTTGACCGCACAGGTTTTTTACAGAATTTATTGGAAGTAGGCCGTGAAAATTAAAATCAACATTTATTCAAAGAAAATTTAGGTTTAGCCATTTTTTTTCTCATTTCCACAAGGACTGAAGGAGAAAAAGCACCGTAAAATTTGTAAAGCAATGTCTCCCGAGTAAAACAATACCCCACATGTGGTAATAAACGGATATTTGAACACAGGGCATGGCTTAGAAGGGATGGAGTGCCATTTGGCTTTGGGAGATCACATTTAGCAGGAATGGTTTGAGAGGCCTTGTCACATTTACAAAGCCCCTGAGGGGACTAAACAGTGGAAACCCCCCACAAGTGACCCCATCTGGGAAACTAGACACCTCAAGGAAATTATCTAGGGGTATGGTAAGCATTTTGACCGCACAGGTTTTTTACAGAATTTATTGGAAGTAGGCCGTGAAAATTAAAATCAACATTTATTCAAAGAAAATTTAGGTTTAGCCATTTTTTTTCTCATTTCCACAAGGACTGAAGGAGAAAAAGCACCGTAAAATTTGTAAAGCAATGTCTCCCGAGTAAAACAATACCCCACATGTGGTAATAAACGGATATTTGAACACAGGGCATGGCTTAGAAGGGATGGAGTGCCATTTGGCTTTGGGAGATCACATTTAGCAGGAATGGTTTGAGAGGCCTTGTCACATTTACAAAGCCCCTGAGGGGACTAAACAGTGGAAACCCCCCACAAGTGACCCCATTTCGGAAACTACACCCATTGAGGAAATTATCTAGGGGTATAGTGAGAATTTTTAGTTTTGTTTTAGGTGGGTTTTTTTTACAATTTTTAAATGATCAAATTTTAAATGGGGCTGGTCAGTAGAAAAATTAATAATTGGTCATGGCCAGTATGGGAGACAGAAAAGGTGAATAATGAATAAATAAATTAAAAATCCAAGGAGGTATGATATATTTTGAAACATTGGTTCATGCACAGGCCGGGATTTGTGGGACATGTCTCACAATGGTATGTGGTGTCCTTACGAATGCCTCGCTTGGCACACACACGGCATTTTTTTTGGGGCTTCTTTTTTTTTTCAGTGGGGGGGATTTCTGTCGGGAAATGCTGGCCGGGAATTATCCTACTGACGGAAGAGCCAGATGAACTGCCCTCTCCTTCCTGGTTACCAAACATCAGGGACTTTATGACCTTTTCCTGAAATTGCAGGAACGTACCTCCACTGCTGGCATATCTATAGAGGACAAAGGCGTTGTATAAAGCCATCTGTGTAAGATGCACAGACAGCTTCTTATACCATACTCTGGTCTTGCGCATGGCGTTGTATGGTTTTATAACCTGGTCGGACAGGTCAACGCCACCCATATACTTGTTGTACTCCTGTACACAATATGGTTTTGGGACTTGGGAAGTGGATCCACGTACAGGGACTAGGCTGCATCTGCTGTCGTGTATGCTGGTCAGTATAAGGACGTCCCTTTTATCCTTATACTTTAGGAGGAGCAGATTGTCGCAGCAGAAAGCTTTGCTCTCTCCTAATTTTAGGATCTGACCCAGCAATGTTTTGGGGAGGCCCTTCTTATTTTTGCGGATTGTTCCGCATGCCAAGGTGGATCTGGACAAGAGAACTTTTACTAAGGGGACACTGTTATAAAAGTTGTCCAGATAAAGATGATAGCCTTTCCCAAGTAAAGGATGGATAAGATCCCATACGATCTTTCCACTAATTCCAAGGAAAGGGGGGCATTCTGGGGGATCTATATGGGAGTCTTTTCCCTCATAGACCCTAAAGGAGTAGGTGTAACCGGTGGCACTTTCGCACAGCTTGTAGAGCTTTATGCCGTACCGGGCTCTTTTATTGGGTAGATACTGCCTGAAGTGCAGTCTACCCTTGAAGCTGACTAGGGATTCATCTACCGAAATATTTTGCTGGGGGGTATAAACGTGGGAAAAAATTTGGGAGTAGTGGGCAATCAATGGTCGTATTTTATATAGCCTATCAAAATTTGGGTCCTGTGGGGGTGGGCACTGGCTATTATCGTTGTAATGAAGGAATTTCAGGATGGCTTCGAAGCGCTTCCTTGGCATTACTGTGCGGTAAATGGGGGTGTTATATAAAATATCAAGGGACCAATAGTCTCTAATCCTAGGCTTTTTTATTAGGCCAAAACTTAAAAATATGCCCCAAAACTTCCGCAATTCCACTAGGTTTGTGGGGGTCCAATTTTGGCTTCTCCCATAATAAGAGTCAGGGTTCTGGGCGATAAATTGTTCCGCATAGATGTTGGTCTGCTGGACCATTAACGCTAAAAGGGAGTCTGAAAAAAAAAGGTTAAAATAATCAATGGGGCTGAAACCCGTCATTTCAATTTGAATGCCTGAGCGGGCTGTAAACTCAGGCACCTGGGGGGTATAATTCTCTGCAGCTTCCCAGGTCAGCTCAGGCAGATCAGGAACTACGGCTCTTCTACGCCGACTGGGGGGTGCAGATTCAGAGTCACTAGATGCAGAGGAAGATGGAAGCACGAACTGCTCCTCACCTTCACTTGCGCTGTCCGTGTCGGAACACAGCATTGCAGATGCTTCCTCGGCTGAAAAGACTCTTTTGGCCATACTGAAAAACTTGTGCTACCTAACTAACTAAAAACAGGTTAGTGGGCACAAAAGGGCAGAAAAGCGGCAGATCGCTGGTTTTTTTGAACTTACGCACTGTATTTATTCCTGTCTCCGTCTCTCACAAGCTCTCTGACAGGAAAGAGCTTGTCAGAGACGGAGATGCCGGCAAACCACTGCTCCTGCGCTGTGATTGGCCTGTCAGTACTGACCAATCACAGCTCGTTTCCGGCACAGGGACCACTCTGATTGGTCCTGTTTGAATCCTGCTTTGTGATCGGGACGCTGTCACCATGTCTGTTGACATGGTGACAGTTTGAAGCTTGGGCATGCACAGCTTCCCCATGGCTCCTCTATCCCCCCCACGGGTGCAATAGGCAGGCACCACTGCTACTGCGCTGTGATTTGCCTGTCAGTACTGACCAATCACAGCTCGTTTCCGGCACAGGGACCACTCTGATTGGTCCTGTTTGAATCCTGCTTTGCGATCGGGACACTGTCACCATGTCTGTTGACATGGTGACAGTTTGAAGCTTGGGCATGCACAGCTTCCCCATGGCTCCTCTATTCCCCCCACGGGTGCAATAGGCAGGCAACACTGCTCCTGCGCTATGATTGGCCTGTCAGTACTGACCAATCACAGCTCGTTTCCGGCACAGGGACCACTCTGATTGGTCCTGTTTGAATCCTGCTTTGCGATCGGGACACTGTCACCATGTCTGTTGACATGGTGACAGTTTGAAGCTTGGGCATGCACAGCTTCCCCATGGCTCCTCTATTCCCCCACGGGTGCAAAAGGCAGGCACACACCGCTCATACTCGGAGCTGGCTCCCGGCCGCTTTCGGAAGGAGACGCCGACGTGGCCTTGCTCGTGCAAAGCCAGGTGGGCTTGAGGCTTCCGAAAATGCCATAAAAAAAAAAAGATTTTTTTATTATGAAGGTAGAAAAATCAGCGGGACCGACCCGCGAGCGAAGCCGACGGGGAGTTCCAGGAGGTCGGCATGAGTTGGCCGCTCCTACCGCTCTTGCCCTGGAAGTCCACAGCGGGCACTGCAGAGCACCTACACGGCTGCCCCCGGTCTTGCACAGCTTCCCCATGGCTCCTGTATCCCCCCCACGGGTGCAGGCACACGCCGCTCATACACTCTGGGGCTGGCTGACAGCCCAGGTGACATGCCACCTCCTAGCCGACCGGAAGTACATGTCAGGCGGCTTGGGACATAGTGGGACCCCCCCCGCTGGCGCTGTGGAGCTCATACACTGTTGCCACCGGGCATGCACAGCTTGCATACGGCTCCTCTGCCCCGGGCTGCAATGGGCAGCACACCCCGCTCATACACTCTGGAGCTGGCTGACAGATTTTTTTATTATGAAGGTAGAAAAATCAGCGGGACCGACCCGCGAGCGAAGCCGACGGGGAGTTCCAGGAGGTCGGCATGAGTTGGCCGCTCCTACCGCTCTTGCCCTCAAACTCCGACGCTGGCGCTGAGGAGCTCGTACACGGCTGCAACCGGGCTGGCACGGCTTCCCCATGGCTCCTCTATCCCCCCCAGGATGCCATAGGCAGGCACACGCCGCTCACACCCGGAGCGGGCACACCGCCGCTGACATGCATCCTTCGCGGACCGGAAGTGCTTGTCAGCCGGCTGGACACAACGGGACTCGCCGCGGGCGCTGTGGAGCTCCCACAAGGAAGCTGCCGGCATGTACAAGCTCCCCAGGGGCCCCTCTATCCCCCCACGGGTGCAAAAGGCAGGCACACGCCGCTCATACTCGGAACTGGCTCCCGGCCGCTTTCGGAAGGAGACGCCGACGTGGCCTTGCTCGTGCAACTCCAGGTGGGCTTGAGGCTTCCGAAAATGCCATAAAAAAAAAAAGATTTTTTTATTATGAAGGTAGAAAAATCAGCGGGACCGACCCGCGAGCGAAGCCGACGGGGAGTTCCAGGAGGTCGGCATGAGTTGGCCGCTCCTACCGCTCTTGCCCTCAAACTCCGACGCTGGCGCTGAGGAGCTCGTACACGGCTGCAACCGGGCTGGCACGGCTTCCCCATGGCTCCTCTATCCCCCCCAGGATGCCATAGGCAGGCACACGCCGCTCACACCCGGAGCGGGCACACCGCCGCTGACATGCATCCTTCGCGGACCGGAAGTGCTTGTCAGCCGGCTGGACACAACGGGACTCGCCGCGGGCGCTGTGGAGCTCCCACAAGGAAGCTGCCGGCATGTACAAGCTCCCCAGGGGCCCCTCTATCCCCCCACGGGTGCAAAAGGCAGGCACACGCCGCTCATACTCGGAACTGGCTCCCGGCCGCTTTCGGAAGGAGACGCCGACGTGGCCTTGCTCGTGCAACTCCAGGTGGGCTTGAGGCTTCCGAAAATGCCATAAAAAAAAAAAGATTTTTTTATTATGAAGGTAGAAAAATCAGCGGGACCGACCCGCGAGCGAAGCCGACGGGGAGTTCCAGGAGGTCGGCATGAGTTGGCCGCTCCTACCGCTCTTGCCCTCAAACTCCGACGCTGGCGCTGAGGAGCTCGTACACGGCTGCAACCGGGCTGGCACGGCTTCCCCATGGCTCCTCTATCCCCCCCAGGATGCCATAGGCAGGCACACGCCGCTCACACCCGGAGCGGGCACACCGCCGCTGACATGCATCCTTCGCGGACCGGAAGTGCTTGTCAGCCGGCTGGACACAACGGGACTCGCCGCGGGCGCTGTGGAGCTCCCACAAGGAAGCTGCCGGCATGTACAAGCTCCCCAGGGGCCCCTCTATCCCCCCACGGGTGCAAAAGGCAGGCACACGCCGCTCATACTCGGAACTGGCTCCCGGCCGCTTTCGGAAGGAGACGCCGACGTGGCCTTGCTCGTGCAAAGCCAGGTGGGCTTGAGGCTTCCGAAAATGCCATAAAAAAAAAAAGATTTTTTTATTATGAAGGTAGAAAAATCAGCGGGACCGACCCGCGAGCGAAGCCGACGGGGAGTTCCAGGAGGTCGGCATGAGTTGGCCGCTCCTACCGCTCTTGCCCTCAAACTCCGACGCTGGCGCTGAGGAGCTCGTACACGGCTGCAACCGGGCTGGCACGGCTTCCCCATGGCTCCTCTATCCCCCCCAGGATGCCATAGGCAGGCACACGCCGCTCACACCCGGAGCGGGCACACCGCCGCTGACATGCATCCTTCGCGGACCGGAAGTGCTTGTCAGCCGGCTGGACACAACGGGACTCGCCGCGGGCGCTGTGGAGCTCCCACAAGGAAGCTGCCGGCATGTACAAGCTCCCCAGGGGCCCCTCTATCCCCCCACGGGTGCAAAAGGCAGGCACACGCCGCTCATACTCGGAACTGGCTCCCGGCCGCTTTCGGAAGGAGACGCCGACGTGGCCTTGCTCGTGCAAAGCCAGGTGGGCTTGAGGCTTCCGAAAATGCCATAAAAAAAAAAAGATTTTTTTATTATGAAGGTAGAAAAATCAGCGGGACCGACCCGCGAGCGAAGCCGACGGGGAGTTCCAGGAGGTCGGCATGAGTTGGCCGCTCCTACCGCTCTTGCCCTCAAACTCCGACGCTGGCGCTGAGGAGCTCGTACACGGCTGCAACCGGGCTGGCACGGCTTCCCCATGGCTCCTCTATCCCCCCCAGGATGCCATAGGCAGGCACACGCCGCTCACACCCGGAGCGGGCACACCGCCGCTGACATGCATCCTTCGCGGACCGGAAGTGCTTGTCAGCCGGCTGGACACAACGGGACTCGCCGCGGGCGCTGTGGAGCTCCCACAAGGAAGCTGCCGGCATGTACAAGCTCCCCAGGGGCCCCTCTATCCCCCCACGGGTGCAAAAGGCAGGCACACGCCGCTCATACTCGGAACTGGCTCCCGGCCGCTTTCGGAAGGAGACGCCGACGTGGCCTTGCTCGTGCAAAGCCAGGTGGGCTTGAGGCTTCCGAAAATGCCATAAAAAAAAAAAGATTTTTTTATTATGAAGGTAGAAAAATCAGCGGGACCGACCCGCGAGCGAAGCCGACGGGGAGTTCCAGGAGGTCGGCATGAGTTGGCCGCTCCTACCGCTCTTGCCCTCAAACTCCGACGCTGGCGCTGAGGAGCTCGTACACGGCTGCAACCGGGCTGGCACGGCTTCCCCATGGCTCCTCTATCCCCCCCAGGATGCCATAGGCAGGCACACGCCGCTCACACCCGGAGCGGGCACACCGCCGCTGACATGCATCCTTCGCGGACCGGAAGTGCTTGTCAGCCGGCTGGACACAACGGGACTCGCCGCGGGCGCTGTGGAGCTCCCACAAGGAAGCTGCCGGCATGTACAAGCTCCCCAGGGGCCCCTCTATCCCCCCACGGGTGCAAAAGGCAGGCACACGCCGCTCATACTCGGAACTGGCTCCCGGCCGCTTTCGGAAGGAGACGCCGACGTGGCCTTGCTCGTGCAAAGCCAGGTGGGCTTGAGGCTTCCGAAAATGCCATAAAAAAAAAAAGATTTTTTTATTATGAAGGTAGAAAAATCAGCGGGACCGACCCGCGAGCGAAGCCGACGGGGAGTTCCAGGAGGTCGGCATGAGTTGGCCGCTCCTACCGCTCTTGCCCTCAAACTCCGACGCTGGCGCTGAGGAGCTCGTACACGGCTGCAACCGGGCTGGCACGGCTTCCCCATGGCTCCTCTATCCCCCCCAGGATGCCATAGGCAGGCACACGCCGCTCACACCCGGAGCGGGCACACCGCCGCTGATATGCATCCTTCGCGGACCGGAAGTGCTTGTCAGCCGGCTGGACACAACGGGACTCGCCGCGGGCGCTGTGGAGCTCCCACAAGGAAGCTGCCGGCATGTACAAGCTCCCCAGGGGCCCCTCTATCCCCCCACGGGTGCAAAAGGCAGGCACACGCCGCTCATACTCGGAACTGGCTCCCGGCCGCTTTCGGAAGGAGACGCCGACGTGGCCTTGCTCGTGCAACTCCAGGTGGGCTTGAGGCTTCCGAAAATGCCATAAAAAAAAAAAGATTTTTTTATTATGAAGGTAGAAAAATCAGCGGGACCGACCCGCGAGCGAAGCCGACGGGGAGTTCCAGGAGGTCGGCATGAGTTGGCCGCTCCTACCGCTCTTGCCCTCAAACTCCGACGCTGGCGCTGAGGAGCTCGTACACGGCTGCAACCGGGCTGGCACGGCTTCCCCATGGCTCCTCTATCCCCCCCAGGATGCCATAGGCAGGCACACGCCGCTCACACCCGGAGCGGGCACACCGCCGCTGACATGCATCCTTCGCGGACCGGAAGTGCTTGTCAGCCGGCTGGACACAACGGGACTCGCCGCGGGCGCTGTGGAGCTCCCACAAGGAAGCTGCCGGCATGTACAAGCTCCCCAGGGGCCCCTCTATCCCCCCACGGGTGCAAAAGGCAGGCACACGCCGCTCATACTCGGAACTGGCTCCCGGCCGCTTTCGGAAGGAGACGCCGACGTGGCCTTGCTCGTGCAAAGCCAGGTGGGCTTGAGGCTTCCGAAAATGCCATAAAAAAAAAAAGATTTTTTTATTATGAAGGTAGAAAAATCAGCGGGACCGACCCGCGAGCGAAGCCGACGGGGAGTTCCAGGAGGTCGGCATGAGTTGGCCGCTCCTACCGCTCTTGCCCTGGAAGTCCACAGCGGGCACTGCAGAGCACCTACACGGCTGCCCCCGGTCTTGCACAGCTTCCCCATGGCTCCTGTATCCCCCCCACGGGTGCAGGCACACGCCGCTCATACACTCTGGGGCTGGCTGACAGCCCAGGTGACATGCCACCTCCTAGCCGACCGGAAGTACATGTCAGGCGGCTTGGGACATAGTGGGACCCCCCCCGCTGGCGCTGTGGAGCTCATACACTGTTGCCACCGGGCATGCACAGCTTGCATACGGCTCCTCTGCCCCGGGCTGCAATGGGCAGCACACCCCGCTCATACACTCTGGAGCTGGCTGACAGCAACTGCTGCTGATAATGATGATGACGATAATGTGCAAAGGGTTATCTATCGGCGGACAGTGTCACACTCTGGCCCTGGAACTGTGCCACGGTCTGCCTCTGCTGTTCACTACCGCCTCTGACATTTGTGAACATACCCCACTTTAACTTGATTTTAAATGTTTCACTTTCAAATGTTTCACTTTCAGTAGCAGAAATGGCATTCTTTGACATTTGGGCCTTTTTATTTTCACTGCTGCTTGGTCACCAAATGGATCTCCTTGGATTGAGGCCTAGTCCTCTCCCCACCGCCCTGGAACTCTGCCCCGGCCTACGCTGCCTGCCGTCACACCCCTGGCCCTGGAACTCTGCCCCGGCCTGCCTCTGCTGCTCACCACCGCCTCTGACATTTGTGAACATACCCCACTTTAACTTGATTTTAAATGTTTCACTTTCAAATGTTTCACTTTCAGTAGCAGAAATGGCATTCTTTGACATTTGGGCCTTTTTATTGTCACTGCTGCTTGGTCACCAAATGGATCTCCTTGGATTGAGGCCTAGTCCTCTCCCCACCGCCCTGGAACTCTGCCCCGGCCTACGCTGCCTGCCGTCACACCCCTGGCCCTGGAACTCTGCCCCGGCCTGCCCTTGCTGTTCACCACCGCCTCTGACATTTTTGAACATACCCCACTTTAACTTGATTTTAAATGTTTCACTTTCAAATGTTTCCCTTTCAGTAGCAGAAATGGCATTCTTTGACATTTGGGCCTTTTTATTTTCACTGCTGCTTGGTCACCAAATGGATCTCCTTGGATTGAGGCCTAGTCCTCTCCCCACCGCCCTGGAACTCTGCCCCGGCCTACGCTGCCTGCCGTCACACCCCTGGCCCTGGAACTCTGCCCCGGCCTGCCCTTGCTGTTCACCACCGCCTCTGACATTTTTGAACATACCCCACTTTAACTTGATTTTAAATGTTTCACTTTCAAATGTTTCACTTTCAGTAGCAGAAATGGCATTCTTTGACATTTGGGCCTTTTTATTTTCACTGCTGCTTGGTCACCAAATGGATCTCCTTGGATTGAGGCCTAGTCCTCTCCCCACCGCCCTGGAACTCTGCCCCGGCCTACGCTGCCTGCCGTCACACCCCTGGCCCTGGAACTCTGCCCCGGCCTGCCTCTGCTGCTCATTACCGTCTCTGACATTTCTGAACATACCCCACTTTAACTTGATTTTAAATGTTTCACTTTCAGTATTAAAAGTGTCATTCTTTGGCATTTGGGCCTTTTTATTGTCACTGCTGTTTAGTCACCAAATGGATCTCCTTGGATTTGAGGCCTAGTCCTCTCCCCACCGCCCTGGAACTCTGCCCCGGCCTACGCTGCCTGCCGTGACACCCCTGGCCCTGGAACTCTGCCCCGGCCTGCCTCTGCTGCTCATTACCGTCTCTGACATTTCTGAACATACCCCACTTTAACTTGATTTTAAATGTGTCACTTTCAGTATTAAAAGTGTCATTCTTTGACATTTGGGCCTTTTTATTTTCACTGCTGTTTGGTCACCAAATGGATCTCCTTACCTACCAGCAATCACCCTGGTTCTCTGGCTGGGCATGGGGATGCAAGTTGCTCCCGCTGACCCCCTTCCACCCCACCGGGACCTACCTGCAATCACTCTGGAACTCTGGCTGGGCATAGGGACACAGGTTGGTCCCGCTGCCCCCCCTTCCACCCCACCGGGACCTACCTGCAATCACCCTGGAACTCTGGCTGGGCATGGGGATGCGGTTTGCTCCAGCTGACCCCCTTCCACCCCACCGGGACCTACCTGCAATCACCCTGGAACTCTGGCTGGGCATGGGGATGCGGTTTGCTCCCGCTGACCCCCTTCCACCCCACCGGGACCTACCTGCAATCACTCTGGAACTCTGGCTGGGCATAGGGACACAGGTTGGTCCCGCTGCCCCCCCTTCCACCCCACCGGGACCTACCTGCAATCACCCTGGAACTCTGGCTGGGCATGGGGATGCGGTTTGCTCCCGCTGACCCCCTTCCACCCCACCGGGACCTACCTGCAATCACTCTGGAACTCTGGCTGGGCATAGGGACACAGGTTGGTCCCGCTGCCCCCCCTTCCACCCCACCGGGACCTACCTGCAATCACCCTGGAACTCTGGCTGGGCATGCGGATGCGGTTTGCTCCCGCTGACCCCCTTCCACCCCACCGGGACCTACCTGCAATCACTCTGGAACTCTGGCTGGGCATAGGGACACAGGTTGGTCCCGCTGCCCCCCCTTCCACCCCACCGGGACCTACCTGCAATCACCCTGGAACTCTGGCTGGGCATGGGGATGCAAGTTGCTCCCGCTGACCCCCTTCCAACCCACCGGGACCTACCTGCAATCACTCTGGAACTCTGGCTGGGCATAGGGACACAGGTTGGTCCCGCTGCCCCCCCTTCCACCCCACCGGGACCTACCTGCAATCACCCTGGAACTCTGGCTGGGCATGGGGATGCGGTTTGCTCCCGCTGACCCCCTTCCACCCCACCGGGACCTACCTGCAATCACTCTGGAACTCTGGCTGGGCATAGGGACACAGGTTGGTCCCGCTGCCCCCCCTTCCACCCCACCGGGACCTACCTGCAATCACCCTGGAACTCTGGCTGGGCATGCGGATGCGGTTTGCTCCCGCTGACCCCCTTCCAGCCCACCGGGACCTACCTGCAATCACTCTGGAACTCTGGCTGGGCATAGGGACACAGGTTGGTCCCGCTGCCCCCCCTTCCACCCCACCGGGACCTACCTGCAATCACCCTGGAACTCTGGCTGGGCATGGGGATGCAAGTTGCTCCCGCTGACCCCCTTCCAACCCACCGGGACCTACCTGCAATCACTCTGGAACTCTGGCTGGGCATAGGGACACAGGTTGGTCCCGCTGCCCCCCCTTCCACCCCACCGGGACCTACCTGCAATCACCCTGGAACTCTGGCTGGGCATGGGGATGCGGTTTGCTCCCGCTGACCCCCTTCCACCCCACCGGGACCTACCTGCAATCACTCTGGAACTCTGGCTGGGCATAGGGACACAGGTTGGTCCCGCTGCCCCCCCTTCCACCCCACCGGGACCTACCTGCAATCACCCTGGAACTCTGGCTGGGCATGGGGATGCGGTTTGCTCCCGCTGACCCCCTTCCACCCCACCGGGACCTACCTGCAATCACTCTGGAACTCTGGCTGGGCATAGGGACACAGGTTGGTCCCGCTGCCCCCCCTTCCACCCCACCGGGACCTACCTGCAATCACCCTGGAACTCTGGCTGGGCATGCGGATGCGGTTTGCTCCCGCTGACCCCCTTCCACCCCACCGGGACCTACCTGCAATCACTCTGGAACTCTGGCTGGGCATAGGGACACAGGTTGGTCCCGCTGCCCCCCCTTCCACCCCACCGGGACCTACCTGCAATCACCCTGGAACTCTGGCTGGGCATGGGGATGCAAGTTGCTCCCGCTGACCCCCTTCCAACCCACCGGGACCTACCTGCAATCACTCTGGAACTCTGGCTGGGCATAGGGACACAGGTTGGTCCCGCTGCCCCCCCTTCCACCCCACCGGGACCTACCTGCAATCACCCTGGAACTCTGGCTGGGCATGGGGATGCGGTTTGCTCCCGCTGACCCCCTTCCACCCCACCGGGACCTACCTGCAATCACTCTGGAACTCTGGCTGGGCATAGGGACACAGGTTGGTCCCGCTGCCCCCCCTTCCACCCCACCGGGACCTACCTGCAATCACCCTGGAACTCTGGCTGGGCATGCGGATGCGGTTTGCTCCCGCTGACCCCCTTCCAGCCCACCGGGACCTACCTGCAATCACTCTGGAACTCTGGCTGGGCATAGGGACACAGGTTGGTCCCGCTGCCCCCCCTTCCACCCCACCGGGACCTACCTGCAATCACCCTGGAACTCTGGCTGGGCATGGGGATGCAAGTTGCTCCCGCTGACCCCCTTCCAACCCACCGGGACCTACCTGCAATCACTCTGGAACTCTGGCTGGGCATAGGGACACAGGTTGGTCCCGCTGCCCCCCCTTCCACCCCACCGGGACCTACCTGCAATCACCCTGGAACTCTGGCTGGGCATGCGGATGCGGTTTGCTCCCGCTGACCCCCTTCCACCCCACCGGGACCTACCTGCAATCACTCTGGAACTCTGGCTGGGCATAGGGACACAGGTTGGTCCCGCTGCCCCCCCTTCCACCCCACCGGGACCTACCTGCAATCACCCTGGAACTCTGGCTGGGCATGCGGATGCGGTTTGCTCCCGCTGACCCCCTTCCACCCCACCGGGACCTACCTGCAATCACTCTGGAACTCTGGCTGGGCATAGGGACACAGGTTGGTCCCGCTGCCCCCCCTTCCACCCCACCGGGACCTACCTGCAATCACCCTGGAACTCTGGCTGGGCATGGGGATGCAAGTTGCTCCCGCTGACCCCCTTCCAACCCACCGGGACCTACCTGCAATCACTCTGGAACTCTGGCTGGGCATAGGGACACAGGTTGGTCCCGCTGCCCCCCCTTCCACCCCACCGGGACCTACCTGCAATCACCCTGGAACTCTGGCTGGGCATGGGGATGCGGTTTGCTCCCGCTGACCCCCTTCCACCCCACCGGGACCTACCTGCAATCACTCTGGAACTCTGGCTGGGCATAGGGACACAGGTTGGTCCCGCTGCCCCCCCTTCCACCCCACCGGGACCTACCTGCAATCACCCTGGAACTCTGGCTGGGCATGCGGATGCGGTTTGCTCCCGCTGACCCCCTTCCAGCCCACCGGGACCTACCACCAATCACCCTGGAACTCTGGCTGGGCATGGGGATGTAGGTTTCTCCCGCTGCCCCCCCACCGGGACCTACCACCAATCACCCTGGAACTCTGGCTGGGCATGAGGATGCAGG